>NC_082694.2:5447161-6047161 GCF_949987515.2 Delphinus delphis | reverse complement strand
TGGTGTCCCTTTTCGCAGTGGCTAGGGGATGGGACCAGTGGCTCATAGCGAGGTTTTCCATGATGAATTTTCAAGCCAAACAGAAGGTCTAAAAGATGCTATGGGAACGTAAGGGAAAGGAGCCTTGGGTGAATAGAAGGGTGGGTCAGGACTGTGGCAGGCCTCCCACTGCAGAAGGGTAACTGTGGATTTGTTAATTTTATGAGGAGAGAAACTCTATTCATCCTGCTGATAAAGAGAAATTAATGTTCATCTCACCAGTCCATTTCTACGATATCACACAGCGCCTGGCCAGAGCAGGGGCTCCATAAATACCTGCTTAATGGATACTTCCTGTGATTGTGCTGAGCAGTAAAATGAGGTTAGCACTGCCAGCGTTATCTAGTAACCAGTGGAGAAAACAAGATTAGGGAAGATGCAGGGCCAGAAGGTAACCGCACCCTGGGTCCACCACCAAATGCAAGTCCCTTTGTTGTTGACGCCAGTGACCTTCCCCTTGTCACTCTCAAATGAATAGAGGGAGATATGGTGCCCTGAGGTCACAGAAACTTCCCATTTTCTCCTGAATCCGGTCCACCCGGCGAAGTGCAATCCGTCACGTACACAGACAATGCCTGTCAATCGGGGGGCTTCCCCTGTACAGGTGACCTTGGCCTGGGATGGCTGGGGGCCCAGACCTGCTCTGGCTCAGCCCCCATCCTGCGCCTGCTCTTCATCAGAGGCTTCAGTTGCTCTCTGCAGCAAGATTTTTCCCCTTTGGCTTTTAGTTCATCTTTAATTTCTGTCCTCCAGTTTCATACCAATCCATTCGCATCGGCCTCATCACGACCCTCCTCCACCACCGCATTTCTCTTTCGCTCTTTGAAGGCTGAAGACCTTTTCCCTGCCTGGAATCTGTGTGTTGATTCTCCAGCTTCCGGCTGGAACATCTCTCTGGGAACCGGGGGCCTCAGCGGCGATGTGGCTGAGGTTCCCTTGAGCAAGTCTTACATGAAAATTTATGAATCTCATTTCTAGTAATGGGTGTTCTCGCTCTCTTACGTTCCCTGTGTTGGGTTACACATTTCCAAGGCCCCTTTGGGGGTGTAATCTTCCTGATCATGTGTCCTGAGTGGCCCTCGCTGAGACTTTTCTAGAAATTGCCTCATCTCTGGATAAGGTGTCTGGCTTTCTCTCCAGCTCTTTCAACCCATACTTCCACCCCCATTTCACCGTTCTGAGCTCCTCTCAAGGCCATCAGCTTCCCTGGCCCATCTGGAGGCTGTGTTTTGGAATTTATATGCCTTAGAATAGGCAAAGAAAAAAACAAGGAAAATTCTTTGTTACCTGTTCGGCTGAAAAGCAAAAATTACACATACATTATGACACCAGAAAGGGGCAATTTTAAACCCAGTGTATTGAGAAATAGCAGAGAATCACTCTGAATCTGAGACCAAAGATTCTTGTCCCTGTGTTTAGGCAGCTGGTGACTTTCCCTGCAGGAGGGAGGGGCTCTTTTCTTGGGCCATGTTATTTTCTCTGTGAGCGTTTTCCTCTCCTAGAGCAGAAAGGCTGCGGAGGAATGATTCACACGGCCGGTGAATCCGTGACGTTTCTGCGGGGCTGCCGGCCCTGGGAACGGGCGCTGCCTGGTGAAAATAAGGCAGGTTGGGCCAGTGAAACCATGCTTTAGGGGCCAACTGCAGGGCTGTCTTAGTGGAAACTCAGAGCTTTGAAAGGTCATCCATGGCAGACCCCTGGGCAGGCTTACAAACCACATCCGTCTCTGAATGAGACAGAAATGCAGAGTCAAGTAACCTCTATGCTCCATGCCCACAAAAATCAGACTGGGGGTGGATTGCGGCCACTCTGGGACAGGGGTCTTTCAAATCTGGTAACACGTAGCCACATCTGTATTAGTCAGCTCAGGCTCCATAACAAAATAGCACAGATCAGGGCGTTCAAACAACAGGAGTTTTTCTTTTCACAGTCCTGGAGGCTGCAAGTCCAAGATCAAGGTGCTGGCGGGCTTGGTTTCTCCTGAGGGCTCACTCTGTGGCATGCATACGGCAACCTTCTCCCTGTGTCCCCTGGGTCCTCCAGGGTCTTTCCTCTGTGCACCCATCCCTGGCATCTCTCTTCTAGCAGGGACCCCAGTCATAGTGGGTTAGGGCCCTGCCATGTGATTTCATTGAAGCTTATGAAACCATAAAGGCCTTCTCTCTCAAGACAGCTACATTCCAAGGTATACTCAGGGTCGGGGGTGAGGACTCCAACCTAGGAATTTTTTGGGGGAGGGACACAATTCAGCCGGAATACCATTAGTGAAATCAAGAGCGTGGGCTTCCGTAGCAGCAAAAAATTTCACAGTGGAAAATGCTGGCCCCTAACCTCGAGCTTGTGGGATGGAAACCACCCTCTCCTATGGTTCTGTCTCCCCTTGAGGACATGATGCTCAGTGAAATAAGCCTGTCGCAAAGGGACAAAACTGTTTGATTTCACGTACACGAGGAACCTAGAGGAATCAGATCCATAGAGACAGAGAGTAAAGTGTGGGTGCCGGGGGAGGGATCTGGGGAGTTATTAGTTAAGGGGGACAGAGTTTCAGCTTTGCAAGATGAAAATAGTCCTGGAGATGGTTGGTGGTGATGGCTGTACCACAATGTGAATGTATTTAAAGCCACGGAACCTACACTAAGCGATGGGTTAAAGTGGTCAGTTTTACGTTATGTGTATTTGATCACGATAATAAGAAAGAGTGGTGCTGAGGCCGGAGACCTGAGTTTCAGCCCGTGTCCCCCTTTCCCCACCCACACCATCATTTTATTTCATTAAGATGCAGGGTTTTGACCTACAAAGTTGGGGTGACTTTTCTTACTAGGTGATCAAAGGGGAGAGTGAAGCTAAGGTTTTCAGCGAAGCCTTTGGGCTGTAATGAGCCTTCAGCCCAGGAGAGCTGAGGATGGTAATGGCGATGGAAGGACAGAAAATGTCATGTTCCAGTGGACGGTGGTGTTTCCTTTGGAGGGATTTGTTTGTGGCTGGAGTAGCAAGAACCGAGCACCCTGCCTGGGCTCAGGGAACTAAGGGGACTCCTTATCGCATTGGAGCCTCTGGACCTGGGAGTCTCCCCCAGAAAGCGTCAAGGGAGTCCTATTTGAAAGAGCCTGTTGCTTTATCACACATGCAGCAAAGCCAAGCAAATGCAGGGGCAACGTGCCAGAGCTGCAGGGAACTGCCAGCTACTGCCTTGTCTCTCAGCTCTGGCCTCTGCCACTGCCCAGCTGGATCCTAGCTCAGACCCCTCTGGCTGCCCAGCCAGTCCTGAGGCCACAGCCACGCACTAGACCTTGGCCTCATGCCTGGATACTCATGGTCTTTCCCAGACACCTTGCCGCCCCCAGACTGGGCTCAGTGAGGCTCCCCAGCCCTGGCTCCCCTCCTGCCACCCCGAGGGGGTCCACTTCCTGAGCCCTGAGCTGCTTCACTGTCCTAGCCTCGGCTGATGTCTGCTACTGTCACCCCTTCCACAGTTCCCTAAAAGCTAGTCCAGGGCCTAGACACTCAATAAAACCTTTATCGGGACACAAAGACATTTAATTGCCCTTCATAAGAGCACAACCCAGAGCAGAGGAGTGATTTCTAATGTGGGTGTCGAGCAGAATCAAGCACCTGTGGGGTCTTCTTCACCCTTCCCATCTACAGCAGAGGGGTGGATCCTGACCTGCACCGAAGTTTGAGTATTATTGCCCGCAAGGGAGACCTTCCTGGGGAGGGGAGGGAGGCTGGACTGCAGAGCCGCGTTGCTCTGAGATCCACAGTGCTATGAGGGTTTTTTTTTTTTTTTTCCCCCGGTACGCAGGCCTCTCACTGTTGTGGCCCCTCCCGCTGCGGAGCACAGGCTCCGGATGCGCAGGCGCAGCGGCCATGGCTCACGGGCCCAGCCGCTCCGCGACATGTGGGATCCTCCCGGACCGGGGCACGAACCCGCGTCCCCTGCATCAGCAGGCGGACTCTCGACCACTGTGCCACCAGGGAAGCCCTTAAAGTTAGAGGGTTTTTTTGTTTGTTTGTTTGTTTGCGGTACGCGGGCCTCTCACTGTTGTGGCCTCTCCCGTTGCGGAGCACAGGCACCGGACGCGCAGGCGCAGCGGCCATGGCTCACTGGCCCAGCCGCTCCGCGGCACGTGGGATCTTCCCGGAACCGGGGCACGAACCCGTGTCCCCTGCATCGGCAGGCGGACTCTCAACCACTGCGCCACCAGGGAAGCCCCTGGGGCATCTTCTTGATGGCAGCACTGCGAGAAGTCCAGGTGAGCACTGGTCCCTCACCCGTGGTCAGGCCTCCCCAGATCCCCTTCAGATCTCGCTCAGCCTGGTAGAGGCCCCCCCCCCCCCCCCAAGTACTGCTGCCCATCCAACTTCCTGTCTCCATCCAGGGCTGTGCTGTGCCCGGCCTGCTAGCTGCACATGGGTTGGTCCAGGGTAAAACCTCCAGTTTTCTCCTCCCCACCCGCTCACCCTGCCCTCTCTCACCCGTCAACTTTCTTATGCTTCCCGACGTTGCTGGTTTGACAGCTTGACTCACATTTTCCTTATTATCCTTTTGGGTATCCTGGCTGGAACTAACAATGCGACTGCTTTGGGGACTGATTCCCAAAAGCACACTCCCGTGGCCACACATGTGGTCCTGACCACCCCTGCGTGGCGTGTAACATTTGTCTTTGCCTCCGTTTCCCTTCCAGTTTGTGCTCCATTTCTTTCTTCTCCTTTACAGCAAAATGCCCTGGAGTAGTTCTATATACTTACTGTCTGTAATTCCTTTGCTCCCACTCTTTCTTAAAATATTCTGAATAGGTTTTCATACCTACTATTCTACAAACACCAGCTTCTCAATGTTGCCGTGGCATCTGTGTTGTTAAGCCAGTGATTTGTTTCCCGGTGCTGATTGGAACCTCCTGCAGCGTTGGCGTGATGAATCATTCCTTCCTCTTTGAAATATTTCTCACCTAGTTTTTAGACTCCAAACACCCCTGGTTTTCTTCCCATCTAACTGGTCTCTCTTTCTCTCTCTCCATTGCTAGTTCTTATTCTACCCAGCCTCTCAGCACAGGAGGGACCCAGGGCTCATTCTGCCTTCTTTCCATCTGGGTGATCGCATCTAGATTTCTCCCTCTCTCTCTCTCTCTCTCTCTCTCTCTCTCTCTCTCTCTCTCTCTCTCTCTCTCCGTAAGAACTATTAACAAGAGATCTACCTTACTATATTTTTCTGAACACAGTACGGTATTGTGAACTATAGACACAGTGCTTCACAGCAGGTCTCTAGAACTTATTCATCTTGCATAATTGAAACTTTAGACCCATTGAACAGCCAGCCCCTTTTCCCCCTCTCCCCAGACCTTAGCCACCACCATTGTACTTTCTGTTTCTATGAGTTTGACTGTTTTAGAAAGTGGAATCATGCAGTGTTTTTTCTTCTGTGACTGGTTTATTTTACTTACCATAATTTCGTCCAGGTCTGCCTGTGTTGTCACATATGCCAGGATTTCCTTGTTTTTTGCAGCGGAATCATATTCCGTCAAATGTATAAACCACACTTTCTTCCTCAGTTATGTGTTGGTGGCTATTTGGGTGGTTCCATTTCTTGACTTATGGATAATATGCTGCAATGAACATGGGAGTGCAGGTGTCTCTTTAGGATCCTGATTCCAATGCTTTTGAATACACACGCCAAAGTGTGATTGATGGATCATATGGTAGACAAGTGGGACTACATCAAGTTAAAACCTTTTGCACAGCAAAAGAAACAATCAACAGAGTGAAAAGGCAACCTATGGAACGGGAGAAACTATTTGAAAACATATATCTGATAAGGAGCTAATATCCAAAATATATAAGGAATTCCAACAGTTACCATTCCATTGTTAGTAGACATCCTTCACCCCTAAATTCTTCAGAGAACATTCTTTGTAGCTCCTGGACTTACCCGAGACCTGATTCTCCTCTGAGGACACCAAGTCTCCCGTGGGGTTTCTTCATCGCCCCTCTTCGTGTCTCTGAGAGGAGAAGGCAGGGGTATTTGCATTCGTTGCCATTTCCAAACAACCACATGTTGCACTTAGCGTTCTCACTTCTCCTAGCATTTCTTTCCGACTCACTGTGTCCTGCCTGGGCTACCCTCACCAGCTCCGAAGTCACTTTAAATGATGTCATTAGTGACTGCACTGGTTGCTGATGGGAACTTCTCCATCTTTAACCTCTTTTACTTTCCTGTGTGGGTGCCAGTCCCCCTCCTGCCCATCGGGAGTCATGCGTCCCAGAACTCCTTCCTTGTCCCTTGCAGTTCTTCCTCTGTTCTTTCCTCCTGAAGGCACCTGGATTATCCCCATGACTTGAGTACAATTTGCACACTGACAAATCCCCAATTAATAGGTCTGGCCCATAATTTTACCGACGTATTTCTAATAGCTTAATGTCAAGACAGCCCCTCAAAGTTAGCTTATCCAAAATTGAACCCACCATTGCTTTCCTACTAACTCCTCCTCCTCCAGTATTTGGTATCTCTGTGAATGGTTGTCAAACATCCCACCTTGTTTGAGAGCTATCCCCCAAACTCCTTTCCATCTTTCCTTCCCAATGCAAAATAACGTAATAAATCTAATTGATTCTACTCTTAAACATAGGAATACAATCTGTTCTTCCTTCCTACTTCATTCTAACAGCTGTTTTCTAAATTCAAGCCCTTACCACCTCTTGGTGGGATTCTTGCAGAAGGCTCCCAACTGGTATCTCACTTTCTGGTTGGTTACCTGGGATCCTCTAAGCTGTTACCATAAGAATTTAGAACCTAAACTGACTCTTGTATTTAATGATAACGAAGGTTGGGTTTCATAGAGCTGTGGGATAGAATGATGAGGACCCTTCCCTATTTCTCCTTTCTCCGTCCCTATCTCTTCTCTCTACACAACTCCCTCCCATCAACCCTAATTCCTTGGATCACTATTTTATTCCTCAGGTATTCTTCTGAGTTCTTCCATAAACAAACAATGCCATGGATATGCATTTTCTGAAATATAGTTAAAATAAAATTAAAAGAAAAAGAAAGTTTACATTTCAATTTATAGTGCTCTTCGTTTTAAATAATCTCCCTTTAAAGAAGGATGAGCCATATCAGAACATGCTAGGCTTTAACATGGGGGATCCCATCATGCATGAATGCTCAGATGTCCATCTGTTTATTTCCCAACACACAGTTTTCCTAAGGTCCATGGATTCTGTGGCATTTCTAATCATGTATTTTCAACATGTAGTTGTGGCCTTTTGTTCTTTTAACAACACATATGACAATTCATCTAGTTGTAAAATACTGTCATAAAGGAGAAACTACAAATTTTTCAACATTTCCTAAATAGTTAATTCATCTGTAACGTCATCTTTGCTTTGTACTTTATTCTAAGTATATAAAATATCTCATAATCTCTTACAGTATTGGGTCAATGCATTATTATTTTTAAGTGTTATTGTTCAAGAAAACTCAGAGAATGCTGACCTAGAGAACTCTGAGGTCCTCTGTTATTTCTAGAAATGTGTTGACTTTTTTGCTTTCAAAAGCATTTCTTGAATAGTCAGTTCTGGGGGATCACATGATATTTATACTTCTCTGAGCATGTGCATTTATTTTGAGATAACTTATCTGTCTCTGCAAATGCTGTCAATACATCCCTCTTGGCACAGAAAGTTCTAGAAGGCAGGAAGCTTATGTGTGGTCTCTTCTCCTATCATGTCTAGATCAATGATCTATTCAGGGCTACTGGGCGTCAGTTAACAAACACAAGGCAAACAAGATGCTGCAATAGCATTTGTTACTGCTAATGTTACTGATTAGACCACACCCTATGTCCTTACCCTTAGCCAAAGCCTCCCACCTCAAAGATGGACGAGAAGTGGTCAATGAAAACAAAGCCTTGGTAGACAGATTCACGGTAGGAGCAGGTGTTGGGGTCCACTTGATTGAACCTTGATCATGGCTTTCCTGCTTCCTGACTATGTGACTGCTAGGTCTGTGTGCCTCAGTTTCCTATACCACCAGGGTGCTCATACCTTAATCTCAGAGTTGTTTTTAGCATGCAAATGGGGTATAAATGTGTATATGTAACCTATGTAAAGAGCTTAGCTCAGGGCCTGGCACATACAAATTTCTCAATAAATGGTAGCCACTGCTGACAGGAAAAAAATCACACAACCTAAAAGTTGAGAGTTCTCTTTTATTCAGGGACCTTACTGAGGACTATAGCCTGGGAGACAACCTCTCAGATAGCTCTGAGGAACTGTTCCAAACAGGTAAGGGAGGAGCCAGAATATATATGAGTTTTTGCTGAAAAAGAAAAAAAATCCAAGTAGTCGAACATCAGACATCTCAGTCGCTGATGGCCCGATGGAGGGCAGCATTCGTTGTTTACTGCAGTGGCGGGCAACATTTTTTTTTTTGTTCACACACTATGATTTGAACCACAGTACTCCCTGCCAGGTATAACAGCCTCTTTCCCCACCACTTTTTTGGTAAGAAGTTGTGGAGTTATCTTTGTGTTAAACTAGTGCATGTGGGAACCTTGAGTGCATTGATTTCATCAGCTGCTCTGATCACAGAGGGAATGCTAGCTCCGCCCCCGGGAATGTTGAAGATTCAGGTACGGCTGAAGAGATGACATCTTTGGTTCTGTAGGAAATGCCCCCAATGGTTGTGGATCTGCTCAGCTTCCCCTGGAAGGTACATGTCATGGTTGCCAATGTACTGATGTCACAGTATATCAGCTGAACACCTGTCCTTATATAACAAGCTCTCTGACCCTAGAAAAGGGAAGAGGAAGTTATTCATCCAATTCCCCAGTTTCTAGAAAGACTACTTCCCAGGGTGCAGTGATTGAAAAAGGGACGTGAAATAAATACACATTCTTACCCTTCTTCTCTATCAGCTGTCAGCTGAGTTTGAATCAGTTGAGAGATTGACTTGCTAATAAATCTCTGGACCTGACACCTCTTGTTGAAAATGAGACAATATGTTAATAAATGAGAAATGGAACCGTCTTTCTGTTTATTCCCTAACTGCTTTCTGTTCAGGACTCTGCAGAGGTTGGCCTGATGCTTTCAGCCAGAGGGGTCTCTCTGAGGCTGGTGAGGAAGGGTGACTTGAATTAGGTCAGATGCCTGTCTGCGTACTCTAGATGCAGATGGAGGGCCATTCTCTACAATTCTTGCTCCAGGAATCTGACAGCAGGTGCGAGACCATGACCCTTGCATGAAGATTTAAGGGCACACTGAACCTTTCTCTTTTTTTTTTTTAATTATTATTATTTTTTTGCGGTACACGGGCCTCTCACTGTCGTGGCCTCTCCCGTTGCGGAGCACAGGCTCCAGACGCGCAGGCTCAGCGGCCATGGCTCACGGGCCCAGCCGCTCCGCGGCACGTGGGATCTTCCCGGACCGGGGCACGAACCCGTGTCCCCTGCATCGGCAGGCGGACTCCCAACCACTGCGCCACCAGGGAAGCTCTGTAATCATTTTTGATTTAAACAATCAATTATCTTTAAGTGATTTAAATGATAAGTAAAAATCTCTATATTTTTGCTTATCATTTAAATCATAAATGATAGTTTATAGTTCACTTTTCTGGTGTCTGCATTCTTTCATGCAGTTTCACATTTCTGCCTGGTATCTTTCTTTCTGTTTGAAGGGCTTTCCTTTAAAATTTCTCATAGCACTTTTCTGTTGTTGATGAATTTTCTCAATTGTTATATGTCTGAAAAAGTCTTCATTTCATATTCATTTTTGAACAATATTTTAACTGGGTAAGGAATTCTAAGGTGACTTTTTTGTTTGTTTGTTTTTTTGGTACTTTAAAGATCTTGTTCCACTATCTTCCTGCTTGTTTCTGATGAGAAATCTGATACAATCTCTGTCTTTGTTGCTCTGTAGGAACATGATTTTCCTCCCATGACTTTTTAAAGTTTCTCTTTATCACTTGATTATGGTGTGCCTTTTGGGGTACTTTTCTTCATGCTCTTCATTGTCGAGTTTCACTGAGCCTCCTGGACTTGGGGGTTTTATAATTTTCATCAAATTTGCAACATTGTGGGGCCATTGTTTTTTCAAATAACGTTTTTCTGTCCCATTTCTAGCTCCTCTCCTTCAGAGACTCAAATTACATTTGTATGAGATACCTTGAAAATTTCCCACACCTCCCTGATGCTCTATTTTTTTCTGATTTTTTTTATTTCTGTGTTTCATGTTGTGTAACCTCTATTAACATACCTTGCATTTTTTTCATCTGAAATATTTTAGTTTTTAACTGTAGGAGTTCTCTTTGGGTCTTTTTTTTATCTACCATGTCTCTGCTTAACACTTTCAGTCTTTCATGTAGTCTTTTGAAACATATGAGATTCAGATATAATAGCTGATTTAATGTTTTTTTACTAATTCTACCCTGTATGCCAATTCTGGGTCAGTTTTAATTGTTTGTCTTTTCATTAAGAGTAGTATTTTTCAGCTCTTTTGTATACTTGATAACCTTTGGATGTCAGGCAATGTTCATTTTGACTTGCTAGATACTGAATATTTTTTGTAGCCCTATAACTGTTCTTTATCTGTCCTCTGAATCAGTGTTAAGTTGCACTGAAACAGTTGGATTTTGGGGGTCTTTTAAATTGTTTTAGGTGTAACCAGAGCAGCATTTAGTCTAAGGTTAATTTATACTACTACTGAGACAAAATCTTTCTAAACAACCTATATGACAACTCATGAATTATATCATTTTCTATTCTGAATAGTGGGAATAAGTACTATTCCTGGCCCTATATGAACTGTGATGATTATTCCCTGTAATCTTTTGGTGTGTTTCTTTCCTTGGCTTCAGATAATTTCCACATAAGCATGAGCTGATTGGCACTCAGTTGAGAAACTGAAGGGACCTTCTGCAGATCTCTCTATGCAGGGCTCTCCTTGTTGGTACTCTGCTTTCTGAACTCTAGTTACCTTGGCTTTCCAGACTGTCAGTTCTGACCCTCAACTCAGAGCCACTGCTGGGCTCCATCTCTCTCTCCCTCCTAGTGCCGTAGCCTAGAAACACTCCAGGCAGTAAACTGGGGCAATCTCAGGCTCTCTCCCATCTCTCAGAGTTCATTATCATTTATTGCCTGACGTCAGTATCTTGAGAGCTGTTGGTTCATATATCTTATGCAGTTTTTAATTGTTTTAGAAAGGAGTATAAATCTAGTCCCTGTTACACCACTTTGGCTGGAAGTGAAAATCAGAAAACCTGTTCTTCAAACACTTAAACTATGTCACAGACATTTCCTGTTTCTTAAATATGATCAGCCTACATCATTTCTGATGACGACAAAGTATTTTATTATTTAGCGGTACCATAGATTATTTAATCAATTGTTCAATTTGTATATTTAGTTTTTTTCCCATTGTCCACGACACTGCCAATGAGAGGCTAAATATTTTTGAACATCCATGATTTTTTCAAATATATTAATAGAAGACAGACTACCAACTTAAAGTATTTTGATATAAACTTCCAAATTATCCTCTGGAAAACTTGTACCAGTTTATGCATCCGTAATCTCCCCACACTTTTTGTCAGTATTGGATATTATAATTTTGTAATGTTTTTACAAATTTGATGAGTGAAAATGGTATTTATTGATTTAAATTTGAATTTCTCAATTACTTTTTTTTTTTTTTTTTTTTTTTTGCGGTACGCGGGCCTCTCACTGTTGTGGCCTCTCCCGTTGTGGAGCACAGGCTCCGGACGCGCAGGCTCAGCGGCCATGGCTCACGGGCCCAGCCGCTCCGCGGCACGTGGGATCTTCCCAGACCGGGGCACGAACCCGTGTCCCCTGCATCGGCAGGCGGACTCTCAACCACTGCGCCACCAGGGAAGCCCTCTCAATTACTTTTTGATACATTATATTCTATTGAAGCTTATTGAAAACTCCTATACCCTCTTTTTTGAACTGCCTGTTCATAACATTTGCCTATCTTAAAAATTAAGTTGTTTTCTTTCCTGTTAGTGATTTATAAAATATACTTGTATAGAATATATATATTCGAGTGTGTATATATGCTAGATATATAAGCTATATATAAATTTTCAAACTTTCAAATATTTTCCCAGCCTTTTGCTTGCTGTCTGTTTATAATATATTCAGATGTAATGAAATTGATTTGATCTCTGCTGTGACGGTTTCTATATGTATTATTGTGCTTAGAAAACCAATATTACTCCCACTTCATAATCAAATAAATATTATATTCTATTTGTTTACAGCTTTAAATTTTTTACTGTGTAATCTCTAATCCATCTGGAATTTAGTTTTTTCATCAGTTGAACTTGATTTTTCTATTGCTTGTAATATATTTTATAATGCTTATATTAAAATATTTACAATGCTTGAATAAATCTAAAATGGTCTTAACACAATTTATTTAGTATCTATTCTTCTCCCCAGATTTGATATGCTGTTTTTTTTATCATCTTATGATAAGTTCTTAGGAATATTTAGATCTGTTTCTAGATTTTCCATTCTGTTCTATTAAACTGTCTCCTCCTGTGGCTGTTCCGTATTATTTTGTTTTGCTTTTAATTTGTTTTTCTTTTTTGTTCCATATTATTTTAATTACTGAAACTTAATTGGACAACAGTAGGCCCAAGAGAAAACATGTGGAAGGATAAATCAGCCATCCCCTTAACTTTTTACTGGTTTTTAACATTTCAGTGGCTGGTCTCAAACATTCCTGGGAAGTCGAGAAGCCATGCAGCCATCAGGTAGAGAGCAAGCTTCACTTTCATAGCATTCAGGTTCAAATCCCACGTCCCCAGCTGACTAGCAGGTGGCCCAGCAAATATACTCACTTCTCTGTGGCACAGTTTCCTTACCTTGAGAGTGTGGGTAATAATAGTCCTTACCTTATTAGTTTATTATGATGACGATGATTACAGTGGATGGAACCAGTGCCTAGCACGCATGAGCATTGCATAAAAAGGTAGTTTTGCTATTTTTATTTCTTTTTAATTTTAGAATTATTTTGTCAAAGTTCAAAATAATTATGATTTTTATTAATTGAGTCTTCTCTAGAGACATCATAGGATTTTACTTTTACTTTTTTGTGTCTCTTTTACATCTTTTTGTTGTATGTGTATATATATATAAAATATTTATTCATGATTATATATACCTCGCACAATTGTATTCACATACACATTCTTAGAAATAGGGCTGACAGGAAACATGTGAGCATGTTTAAAACGATTATCCTAAGTATTATGGATAATATTCAGAAATACTCAAAATTTCTTTACTGAATATTACTCATAATAGTCAGAAATACATGATTTTTAAATTAGTCTGGCACCCCAATATTCTATTGCTTTGTGCTTCAGACAAAAGTGTAGTGCCTGTTACGTATTATGTGCTGTGTAACGCACAAGTATATGGGCAAATTGTTTTTTTCAATGTGTTATCAATTAGGGAAGTTGATTTCACGAGACAAATTTCATAGGACATTGAGAAAACAAAAATTTTAAGCGGATGATGAAAGTGAATTCCTGAAAGTGCATGACTCTGGTTTCTGTGAAATTACCTTTTCTTTCCTCCGTAATCCTAATCCTAATCCTAATCATCTTTCCTTCCTAAATCTAAATTTTCTTGGAATGCTTCAGAATATCTGGACTTGATCTCAGAAGATAATCTGAGAACAAGTATTTACAGGATTGGAGAATTTCAGCAAATGATAAACACATTGAAATTTTTACCAACCCCGGATGGAAGCTTCTAGATTTCTAGGTTTTAGAAGACATAGGGCCATGAAAGAAAATGTTGACATTTATTTAAACAGGAGGAATGAATGAGAACAGGACCTACAGTTGGGCCTTTCCTCTTAGGTTCTTACAAAGTTAGAAGGCAGGGGCTGTAACCGAGACGCCAGAGAAGAAAGGCCAGCACACAGGGGAGTATTGAGACCATAACCTACACATCAGATGTCCTCTCACACTCTCACTATGTTAGAAGCTAAAGCATTTGTGTGAGATTCCAGGGAGCAAAGGCTGCTAGAGGAGACACCACGTCAAGATGAGAACATTTCCGATCAAGGCAAAGACAGTCTGCCCGAAGTCATGGACTTCCTGCCCAAGCCACAGCCCCTGACCTCTGCTCTTCTGAACCCTTGGCTTTCCTCCTGTGACATCTGCTGCCTGTTTGCTGTGCTCCTAATACCCACAAGTGGGTCATCTCACTGCCCACAGAGACCTGTTCTCATGAGTCCTCTCAGATGCCCCTGCTGACCAGCATTTCAAAGGCAGCATGATGAAATGTTGCTTCCTGTGATAAAAACACTGTTTGCTTCCTTCTGATACACAGGCAATGATCTGTTGAATATATAGAGTGAGAATGTAGCAGAGAAGAAACTTTATCTGATTAGACTAGGGAAGGAGTGTTTTTAAGAACAGTGGAACAATCTCTAACATAAGAAGTTGCCTCTGATAAGGGAAACCCAAGAGATACAGTGGAGCAGCTTCCTGACAACACAGATAGCAAAAGGCCTCTTAAGGAGGACTAGAAGTTGTATTTTTGAATGAAAGCCATTTCATGCTAACAAGGACCCCTGACTTCTACCTCCTGTCAATAGATTCACAAGGAAAATGGTGATAGACACATTATTATCAGCTATTAGTAACCTACTGCTGTGTAACAAATGACTAAAATTTGGTAGCCTAACCTATAAACACTCCTTATCTCACACATTTTTTTGAAGGTCAGGGATCTGAGAGTGACTTACCTGGGTGGTTCTACTTCAGGGTCTTTCATAAAGTTGTGGTCAACCTGTTGGCTAGAAGTTGTCATCTCTGAAGACTTGAATGCAACTGGAAGACCTCCCTCCAAGCTCGCTTATGTGGGTCGTTGTCAGAAAGCTCTGGTACCTCCATGTGGAGCAGTCATGGGGCTGCTCCACACATGGCTTGTCGGAGACAGAGTGATTCTAGAGAGAGAGCCCTAGACGGCAGCCACATGCCTTTTATAACCTCATCTTGGAGGTGGCATGTGACTCCTTACTCCGTGATTTACTGGTCACGTCGACCTCCCTGGTACAGAGTGGAGAGGACCCTGCAAAGGTGTGAACAACAGGAAGCAGGGATTATTGGGGGCCATCCTGGAGCATGGCTGCCACACTTGCTAAAGGTGCTTTTTATTGGGACCTCACAATTTCTAGAGACTCAGTTGCTCATCCTTTCGTTTAAACTGGCAGGGAACACATGAACCTTGAACCTTGTTGAAACATGGAGGGAGCTAAACATATTTTATAAAAGCCATTGACTAAACATTTTCCATTCTTTGTTGTTGTTGTTTTGGAGGAGGAGACGTGTGTGTGTGTGTGTGTGTGTGTGTATGTGTGTGTATGTGGGAGAGAGAGACAGAGACGGGGGGGAAGGAAAGGGAGAAGAAGAGAAAGAAAGAATGTAAAAAAATCTAATTTTTCAGATCAAAATTATTTTTTCTTCCAATTGACATACGGCTTCAGCATAACTCTTATTCTTCAATTCCCAAAGCAAGCACCTCTGTGAATTCTCACTTAAACACAGACTTTTTTTTTGGAACTATGGGATAGGAGTAAGAAGGAAGGGACAAAATACTAGCTTTTGTGCTTGGTTTTAAGTTTTAATTTCTCAAAAAGAGACAGAGAGAGAGTACTGCAAGCCAAAATCTTTGACTTATACAGACTCATTAGGATGAGTAGAAGTCAATTATGGAAGACAATTGCTTCAGAAAGTCAAGAATATAGAAACTTCTGAAAATAGAAAGCTTGTTACCTCTTTATGTGATCATAAATGATCTGAAAGAACTTTCTATAGTGTGACTATGAAATAAAGTCGAGTTTTTATTTCCTGTTAAATATGATGAAGAGGACAGTGACCCACGTTGAAGGGTGAGGCAGAGACATACAGAGCTCGTCTTACAAGGAGGGAAAGTTTCTGGTTATGTATTAGATTTGATTCTCGTTTTCTGGGGTAAAACATTAATCCTACAATCTTCTCTTTTTCTTAGATGCTGAGATTCCTTTATAAGCTATTTGGACACCTGTATTTATACGTTTTTTCTGATTTTCAAGAAACTCTTTCCTTCTTGGGGGAGTGAAGCAGCAAGTCTTACTGGTGAACATATTTGGTGAGTTGTAGTAACCAGGTAAGAGGAGAGAAGGTGCTAGCAGGGGAAAGGCTCTCATGGGGAGGGGAGGAGAGCAAAGGCAGATGTGACAGAAAAATGAATTTGCTATCTATAGCCTCAGCTTCTTTCTAGAAGGCAGCAGCTTTCATAGCTGCCTAGCACCATGGGGGATTTGGGGTGTGCACATCTGGGGACAGACACTGAGGAGAAGTGAGAGGCTTCTGAGCACCTCTGGGAGGGAAGGGGTGGTGATGACCAGGTGCAAGAGGGGAGGAAGGAGGGGAAGCTGTGAGCTACTGCAGGTGATGTACACGTCGTCAGCTTGGTGCCCCACATTTCAGACCTGTTGGTGTACGTGGATTTCTTGTGCAAGTTGGAGAAAGGGCGAGTCCCAGGCTGATGCTGAGCGGAACAGAGACGGGACTCCTGGGCACAGAAGCCTGAGGCAGAGACACCTCGCGATCAGGAGCCCCCGGAATTAGGAGACCTCGTAGGGAAGGCTCTGGGTGGTTACATGGTTGTGGAATTGGAAGTGTGTCTGAACTAATTATTCCTACTTCTCCAAGGCGCAAGGAAGGCCCGCTAACTTTTCCGTTTTGGCAGGTCAGTGAGATTTTTGACATTTAAAAGCTTTTGGTTTGGGTACAGAGCTAAGATGTCCTCTCCACGTGGATGAAACCCACATGCAAACACAAATAAGCTCTTGTACACGTGTGTGCACGCACACACACAACAAACACATTTCTGCTCTTCCAGCTGTACCGATCTGTTCTCATTTCAGACAAACAAGTCTGGCCAATTTTGATCTTTCCTTTCGTGTCATTGAATGGTGAGTTGTCACAGATGTTCTGTGCCCCCATAGAGAAGCGTTGCCTTCCATTGGTTCTGGGTCACTTTTGTTTAGGAGAGTCACCTCCAAGAGGTACAGTCATTTTTAGTGGGTGTGGCCTGAGAGCAAATTATACGTGGGGTGCAGTGTCAGATCTTCGGGCCTGGAGAGAGATCCTCAAGGGAGCAGGCTGTGTCCCCTCCCAGGCTCACCCAGCTTCTCCCTGCCAGTTGGCTGCATCAGCAAGAATCTCTGGATTCTACATTTTGCAGAGCCCTTGAAGACAGCAGGATAAAGAGGAACTTCCTGAAGCAACCCATGGCTCCTGAGGCCCCTCTATCTTACATCAAATGTTCCCTTCTCTATTACAAAACCTCATAGGCCTTGATAGATGCTGGCCTCCCTGGACTTCACGAAATGTCTTGAACAGTCAATGGAAACATTGAAGATGCTGTTAGTCATCTTGGTAACAGTCAAGTACGTAAGTGCCAGTGCTGACAAACTCCTTGAAAGGCAGATTCCACAGCAGAGTTCTCTCTCCTTTTTTCTGGCCACCCCATTTAATATTGATAACCATACCCTTTGCACCAGAGCTTTAGAGAGGATGGAGAGCTGGACCCAAGCTACACTGTCAGTGAGAGGAAAAGCAGCTGTATCTAAAGGTCCTGCTCCTTCTACTCTATTAGAGAGTTCTCTGCAGCTGGCACATCCTGATCGTTTGGAAGTCACCAACAGTCTGAAAAAGAAAATCACGTCGATGATGAAAGTTGGTTTATGCAGAATTCTAGCAGGCGCAACACGAGCCCACAAATCTGTGTCACAGCCATCCAAGACAGGCCATCTGGAGACACATGGAAAGAGTCCATATGGAGGCTTTGGGTTCTGGCTTTGCCCTGTACCGGCTCTTGCCTTGAGTAAGGTAATTAATCTGCCTCTCTGAGCCTCCGGTGAGCCTCTGAGGAATGGAAGTGTCAGCGTGTGCAAGAGTGTCTGCACACAGAGCCTGGTGTACGCTTAACTCACCCAGTCGTATCAGATGTTTTCAAAACATTGACGTTGAAGCATCAACAGTAAAACTTCCCAGAGAAAAGTGCACCGTTGTTCTTAGAGCTGCAGCTTTTGGGAGGTTGTAGCTGCCAACTCGCACTGTAAGGGCACTGAGGGACCTGCCGCCAAGAGAGAGTGGAGGTTTTGCTGAGGAAGTCACCCACAAGGGAGGTAAGGTAGAACTAGAGGAAATGTGACCATCTGTGGAGATAACGTTACAGCTGGAAGTGCAGCGTCATCAGAGACCTTTCGAGTAGAGAATGTGATGCCAACTGAAGTTGGTCTTCGTTAACAGTACCCTGAATCAGTGTTAGCTTATCAGTAAGCTGGTTCCTGTGTCTTCACTGATAAGGAAAATGGGAGGTGTTAAGAGAGAGGTGGCTGTCGTATTTAGCACAGAGCTATTAGAGAAATTCGTTTTTAGAGTTAACAAACTCTGTTGGTAGGAAGTTGAGGAAGAAAGAGCGCATCGGACTGATGGTAAGTGTCTTTCCTTGGGGTGTTTTTCAAAAATGCATTTATCTCAAAGGGAATGGAATTTTAAAACAAAACTGTGGGTTAAACTTAATCATTGCTCTCAATTTTCTGTTTGTGAAAAAGATAGTGTTACCCCATGGGAAACCCAAGTTACAGACTCATGAAGTCCTGTGAAGTCTTGTTTGTATGATGTGGAACTTTGCCTCGTGTAATGGAAAATAAATGGGGGAGGATGGGCTTGGGAGGGGGCCTTGCAGTATACAGTACATACAAAGTACTCATATGCCAGAATTATCCTTGCTGGAACCCACTAAAGTCCAGAAGTGGAGTCTGCTCAGACCGTGGAGAAGGGAAAAGTGCTTAGCGAGCAAGGAGCTGCGGGGCAAAGGGTATGTGGTATGGGGAAGAGAAGTCAGCCCCTCAGGGAGAGGGAGATGCAGGATGAGAAAGGAGAGTGCCAGGTATGGGGAGCAGGGCTGCCGAGGGCCCATCTTTCTGGGGGAGTGGTGGGTAGGGAGGAATATACCTGATTTAAGTTCACGCTTGGCATTGGCACCTCCAGTTGACAGCTCCATTTCTTTCCTCTCTGAAGTCTCCCAACAAAGCGTGTAGAGTCAGATGTGGCAGAGCTGACCCCCAAAGCCGCACCCCTGAGCGTCAGGGACAGAGAAGTGGGAGGTGTGCTCCCTCTGGCTGCAACAGTTCTCTCTCTTTTTTTCTTTTTTTTGGCCACCCCATGTGGCATGAGGGATCTTAGTTTCCCGACCAGGGGTCGAACCTGCGACCCCTGCAGTGGAAGCATGGCTTCTTAACCACTGGACCGCCAGGGAAGACCCCTTCTTTTTTCTTTTTTTGCAGCCATTCTTGAGGCCAAAAATACTCATGTGTCATTGCCCCCAAATCTCAATATGGACCTTCTTATCCCCTTTCTGCTATTCTATGTACAGTATGTGAGAGAAAGCTCTGACTTACACAGAACTGCACTTAACCCCTGCCGATGACTTACCGATGACTCTAGGCCACTCATCTGACCTCTTTAATTCTTGTATTCTTTACCTATAAAACCAGCATCTTAGTACTAATACCAAGCTAAGAGGGTGGGTTCTAAAGATTAAATGGATGTAAAGTAACAGCACCGCACCTAGCTGTCAGCAAACGCTTAATAATGTCAGCCATCGTCATTATTTTTTACCTTTCCTGCTCTGGGAACCTTCATCTCTGTGCCCTGCTGGCAGCACGCCGTGTCTGCTGATTTGAATTACAGAATCCCCAGCAGGACATTGGGTTGTCTCTGCTCTTGAACAGGTTGTATAGATGAGGACGTTTCTCCCTCTGTGTCTGAAGATGTGGACTAATAGCTCAAACAGATCTGGGACGTCTTTGGTTTTCAGATTCCTGCTTTTCCATCAGGAGAACTCTTCATATGTGTCCTTCAAAATGTTTGTCCTATGATTATGAGGGTCCATAGTTCTCTGCTCGCCCCTCCACACTTCCCAGTTTTCTGTGAATGCAGGGATAGAAAAGCGCAGAGGAGAGGATCTCCAGAGATTTGGGTAACATTGATATCCAAGGGGTATCCAAGGGATACCAATACCAGCTCTGAGGGGGGGCAAGCTTGGGGTGTTGGGGGAAGAGGAAGGAGAAAAGTGTGGAATGAGGGTGGGACACATGGAAGACCTGAATCAGAGAAGTGTGAAGGGTGGCAGACCATGGAGGACCTTTTAATCCATTACAGAGACTTTGGTTTTCACTTAATAAAAGGAGAGGTTGGAGAAGAGGAGTGGTTAAAAGGATCATGCTGGTTTCTGCTTTGAAAATAGATTCTAAGGGGGCAAGGGAAGGACCAAAGAGACTAATTCAGAGGCTACTGCAATAATCCAGGCAAGAGATGGTGGTAGCCTGGACCACCAGTGAGTGTCATGAGCAGTGTCACGTGGTTGAGCTCTGAATATACTTGGAAAGTAGATGCAGTGGGACTTGCTGATGGTTTGGGTGAGATGTGTTGGAGACAGAGGCATCAGGAAACCACCATGGATTTTGATCTGAGCAGTTGTAAAGATGGAGTTGCCATCAACCAAGATGATAAGGGCTGTTGGAAGGGCAGATTTTGGTGTGAAGAACAGGAATAAGTCTTGACAGGTTAATTTGGAGACATCTCCAAATTAATAGGATACAGATAAGTGGAGGGTTAATAGGATACAGATAAGTGGAGGGTCAAGTCAGCAGGTGCATATCTGAGTCTGAAGTTCAGGGGGTTAGTCTGGACGGCAGGTTTCACGTTGAGAGTAGAATCCGCATACAGATGAAGTCTACAACCAGGAAAGTGGATGACATCACATGAGGAATGAGTGTAGACAGAGAAGAAAAGAGACTCAAGGACTGAGCCATGCAGTGGTGGGGAAAAGAGGAGATGTGAAGAGCAGCCAGCGGTGTCCTGAAGAAGGACGGGGAGAAACTGTTCCACTGGGACAGAGGCTGCTCAGAGCGCAAGGCAAGATGAAGACTAAGCACGCACAGTGGTTTTAGCAATTACGTGGAGGTAATTGGTGGCATTGACAAGGGCAGGATGCCATTGCAATCCTAGCTAGTTATTAACAGAATTGAAATTTAGAAAAAGAAGCAATGCAGTGTTTCCAAAGTGGGTTCGGATTCTATAAGGTTATTTGCAAATCAAGCAAACAAACAAAACAAAATGAGAAACAGAAACAAAGAAAGAAAGGATTCTAATAGAAACTTATTCTAACTTACGCTAAATTCTCAGCACTTCCGCAGTGATTTACACGCAGAGATGCAAATTTATCTGTTTGGGAAAGATGAATATCTCTCCCCAGGGAAGCTTTCCAGTGAAAATAAGCAGTTGCTCTTTTGTAACCTCATGATCTGTCTATATACTTCCGCTCTTGAAGATCTCATCTAGTCTGGTGGGTTTAATTTTATCTATACACTGACATGTTCCAAATTTATATATATTTGGATGATATATCTCTAGCCCAAATGTGTCTCCTGAACTTCAGAAGCAAACAGCCCGCTGGTGTCTTGACATCTCCAGTTGTATGTCTAAGAGATATGCCAGGCTGAGTATGTCCAAAACTGCTTGACTCTCATTCCCAAACCTGTTCCACATCCAGTCCCCCATCTCAGTAAATAGCAACCCCCTATGCCCAGCTGCTTGGGCAAAAGTCTTGAAGTCGTCTTTGGCCACTGTCTTTCTCTCCTACCCTATACCTTGTTCATCAAGAAATTCTGTCAGCAAACCTCAAAATACAGCCCAAATCCAACCTTGTCTCACAACCTAGACTTCCACAGCCTGGTTCAAGCCACCATGTCTCTCATCTGGGCCATCACAAAGCCTCCTAACTTGCTTTCTTCCTCATCCCTTGCCCTCCCGAAGGCTATTCTCAGCACCCAGAGCCTTCTTGCTAAAACCCACGTCAGGTCCTGCCATTCCCTGGCTTGTTCCCTCCTGTGGTTCCCACCTCTCTGAGCAAGGACCAGAGTGCTTAAGCTGAGTCATGAGGCCGTGCACGATTTGGTCACTGGACCTCTCCGAGCTGCTCTTACTTCCCTGCCAGTCACAGGGCTCCCTGCTGCTCGTCAGACGCAGCAGGCGTGCTTCTGCCTGGGCTGTACTTCGACTGTTTACCAAATGCCACCTTCCTAGTTGGCCTTCCAGGTCACCCTACCTAAAACTGCACACCTCGCCAATCCTCCTTACTTTCCTCCTCTGCTTTCTTTTTCTCCCTGAATGTATCACCATGTAAAACCTTTTATAAATACTTTTTACTTATTTATATAAATATCGTCCTCCTTCTCCACTAGGCTGAAAATTCCACATGGGCAGGTATTTCTGTCTTCCTTTGTTCCGCGTGGTATTTGGAGTGATGGTATCGTTTTAGAACTAGATACAGGTGTTGGTTGCACAACATTGTCAATGTACCGAATGTCACTGAATTGTCACTTTAAAATGATTAATTTTTGTTATGTGAATTTAACATCAATAAAAAAAAATTATTCAGCAGCAAAAAAAAGAAAAGAAAATTGAATAGTCAGGCTAAGTCTTATTGAGAAGGTGCTATAGGAGCAACGACTTGAGGAGGTGAGAAAGTTAGCCTTGTAGGTAATTGGAAGGAGGCGACCAGACAGAAGGAAGAGTGAGTGCAGAGTACTGGCTGTACATTCAAGGAGGACCCAGGAGCCAGGACTGGAAAGGAGGACCCAGGTGGCCTCATATAATGTGGGCACCATAGCTGCTGTAAGGGTGTTGGCGTTTCCTCTGGGGGAAGTGGAGGCGCATATGATTTGACTTAGGTTTTAACAGGATCTCTGGAGCCTCTGTGTCAGGAATAGTCTGAAGAGGGGCACTTGTGGAAGCAGAGAGAACTGTTAGAAACTATTTTTAAAATCCGGGTGAGAGATAATGGTGGCTCGGATGGGGACGTGACCGTGGAGGTGGGGCCGGGGAGATAGGGGATGTCATTGTAGGTAGGATGTACTTTGAAGATGAAACTATTAGGATGTCCTGATACATGAGGAAGAGGAGAGCCATTCATATATGGAGAGTTTTGGCTTGAGCAACTCTCAAGGGGGAAGATGGAGTCGTCACCACTGAGACAAGGAAGATTGTGGGAGAAGTTTTTCTTAGGGGCGAGGGAGCGGAGGAAGGTTGGAGGGTTATATCTCCAGTTTAGTTCTGAAGATATAAAGTCTCTGTTAATTCCAGTTTGTCCTTGAATATATACAAGTTGCTTCTAGTTTTTGAAGGGGAGAATTGGCTGAGGCCAAAAGAAGCATGGAGGGAGGGAGATAAATGCTGAGTGCCCCAAGAGTTTGGAGTGTGGCAAAGAAGCAGCAAAGAGATGAAAGTGTAACCAAAGGAGACACAGTGGGTAGACTGGGCCCAGAGCCTTTTCTGGAGATGCAGGCAGACCACCTAACACTACACAGGATCTGCCCCCATCTGTCACCGGCTTTATACACCTTTTCATCAGGAAAGACAGAGGGAAAGTGGGGTCTAAAATGCTCTCTAATGAAATGAGGGGGGAAAAATCCATTTGCTTATCATCAGAATTATTGAGTGAGAACCTGACTCACTTAAATTCACAAAAGTTTAATAGGACAAGTATTTCCTCGTTTTCACATGTTTACAGTAAGACCAGGCTACAGATGGCCAAGCTCTGCAGTGTGTTGACATCGTATCTCCATTTAGCTGTGGCACCGGCCAAAACAAATGAATAAGCCTCACAGGATATCTTCTAAGTTATGAAATACTTGGGTGCCACGTTGCAAATGCAAGCAGCTAGATGTTCCTCTGGCAAATAAAGGTTTTGTTTTTTGTTTGTTAGTGGAAATGTCAGAGAATTAGATTATATGTGGGGACATGCAAGATTTCAAAACTGTAACCCCCAAACCAGAAAAAAATGTATGGCCAAATTAGGTTAGATTAATTTTGAAAATGAAGAGTAATTCTGAGGAGTCTTAAAAAGACGATATCTGCCAATGAAACCAGCAGGCACTGGAAGACTTCTGCTTAACTTGGCAGAATTCATGCCTGCCCAAGAGCTTGGATTTAGTTATTTATTAGAAGCCCTTGTCTTGCTGAGTTATTATAAACTATTACACTTTTACGCTGGATGGTGTCATAGTGGTTAGAAGCCAGAATTGTCTGGTTCTTTACAGAAAAGAGGCTTAAAGGAAATTAGAGCTGCTTATTTTGTTTAATCTCCCAGTCACAATCATAAGAAGGAAAGCTTTACCACTCTAATCTCTCTCTCTGTTTTTAGTTGATATTAGAGAAAAAAAAAGCCTTGTCGCTGAGGTTCCGCAAGTCTGGTTTCAAACCCAGCCACAGCTGGGTGAGCTTGGTCAAATGATTTCACCAGTCTCGTCCTTGGTTTTTTATTTTAATCTGTAAACTTTGAAAGATGCTAATGCTAAGTACCGTGCAGTATTTTACTTTGAATGAAAGGACTTCATTGCTGAATAACGGACTGAATTAAAACAGTAGCTTTTATTTATCATAATAGGTAGACTTTATTAAATGCTTCTGCAAGATGTCATGATTATGATATTAAAACTCTAACTGAAACCTTATTTAAAACTAAGAAATCAAGGTAACTGTGGCCTCATCTAGATGAATAAATGTCTAAATTTAATTTCAAAATTTTAAGATGTTTTAGGGTACAAAATATAAGTTCGTATTCAAGTGTAAGAATGTTCAAGTGGGTATCATTTTATTTAGAAAGAGAAAAACAAATATCGTATATTAACGCATATATGTGGAATCTAGAAAAATGGTACAGATGACCTTATTTGCAAAGCAGAAATAGAGACACAGACATAGAGAACAAACATATGGATACCAAAGGGGAAAGGGCATGGTGCGATGAATTGGGAGATGGGGATTGACATATATACACTATTAATACTATGTATTAAATAGATAACTAATGAGAACTTGCTGTATAGCACAGGGAACTCTACTCAGTGCTCTGTGGTGACCTAAATGGAAAGGAAATCCAAAACAGAGGGGATATATGTATACGTGTAGCTGGTTCACTTTGCTGTATAGTAGAAATTAACAGAACATTGTAAAGCAACTGTACTCCAAAAAAGTTAATTAAAAAATGTTATCTTGGGCTTCCCTGGTGGCGCAGTGGTTGGGAGTCCACCTGCCGATGCAGGGGACACGGGTTCGTGCCCCGGTCCGGGAGGATCCCACATGCCGCGGAGCGGCTGGGCCCGTGAGCCATGGCCGCTGAGCCTGCACGTCCAGAGCCTGTGCTCCGCAACGGGAGAGGCCACAGCAGTGAGGGGGCCGCGTACCGAAAAAAAAAAAAAAAATGTTATCTAGAGCTTACAGTGTCCTGGGCACTGTTCCAGTCTTGCCTGCTCCTGACTCTGTGGTCTCAGTGCCAAAACTCATGTTCTTGACAAGTAAGTCAAGAATAACAATGAACAGATCTAATTCCTTGAAGTGACGCCAAACATGGTGGTGAATCTCCCAGCAGTGACCAGACTTTGCATCTCTTCCTCTGAGAGCACACGACTGGTGTCCCTGCAGGTAGGGATGCCTGTTCAAGAACATTGCCAACCACAGGGGAGTGGGGAGAGGGGGATGGTACGGTCAACTGGTTCCAAAAACCTACTAGAATTATTCTTTGGCTGTACCTCCTCTCTTGACCTTCTTCACCTGGTGGCAGGATGATTTAGTGGTCAGGAATCTAGCCTTTGGAGCCAACCTGCTTGGGTTCAAATTCTGGTTCCTCTTCTTAGCGTAACATGACTTGGACGGTTTGCTTACCCTCTCCGTGTCTCAGTGTCCTTGTCTGTAAAACGGCCATAATAATGGTAGCGCCTGCTTCATTGGGTGGTTATGGGAATGAAGGAGTTAATACATGTAAGTCATTTAGAACTGTATCTGGCATAGAGTGAGTTCCAGAGAAGGCTTAGCTTTCATTGTTATATTATTGTACGGGTCTGGGATTAGTCCCTGAATCCTTCTGGGATGTGGTGAGTTTTAAAAGTAAGTCGAATTTACCCATGATTGACTCATACCCGCTATTCCTAGCTAAAAGCAAATCTTGCGGTTAGCATTTGTTTTACATGGAGCCCAGGAGTTGAGGGTTATGATTTTCCTTGTCATTCCCCTTAAGGCAGCCTTCGTACTCAAAACTTCCCTCTATTTCTCTGAACTCCTTAGAAAAACTTCTTTTTCCCATCCAAGAGCCCTGTAGGGACTTAAATCTGAGTATCTGGAGTCTGTTTCTGGATGAGACTGTGTCAATTCTGGACCCTAAACAGAACATTTGCAGAATCCCGTACAGTCCTGTTTACTTCTCATTGCTTGCCCCCATGTTGCTTTTGAAACTCTCTGCACCAAAGCTGCCGTAACTGGCCGCGCCTTCCTCACTAGTGTCTGCTAAATGAAGTGTCAGAGGAGTATCTGGAAGAGCGGTCTCGAGGGCCCCAAGGTTTCCAGATCATTTGGAACTCAGTGTAATAATATCAGTGCGATCAACAACAAGCATTAGCTTGAGTCACTGATGCTAAAACAGGGAAATGATTTGATTACTTTTTCTAAAGGATTATTCAATGTTGTCCCTACATCTAAATATTTATGTACCAAGGTCAGAATTCTTGGTACATGGTGCACCAGCACTTTTGAACAAGTCATGAATTTTGGCTAGAAATCAAATTTCAGGGTGGGTGGAGTGGTGAGTTGAAGGATGTCTTTGAGTATCTCCCCTTTAAAATAAAAGAGAGCGTGCAAGTGAGTAGTCTGCAGGGAAGGAGCTACAAGATCTGGAAGCTATTCACAGCTCAGTCATTCACTTGAAATTCATTCCTCCTGCCCTTCAGTTTGGGTAAGCATCAATTACTTATCTAAAATCTGTAGTGAAAACTTTTCCAGACACGTAATAAGGAAAGTATCAACAATTCATGTTTAGAGGAAATGTGCTTTCTGAAAATATATTAAGGTGGTTGTATTCATTCTATATTTGTCAGTTTCTGTATTGGTTCCATCTCTCTCCTAACTTTTTAAGAAAAAAATGATATGGTTAAGTTATCCTTTTGCTGAAAGAAAAAGTATGTCATTATTTTTCACAGACCTTCAACTCTTCTTAGAAAGCTTTTGGCGAATCTTGGGGATAGGCAGGGGCAGGGACACATTTCTGAGGGTTTGGTATAGTGTCCAGGGCAACTATTTGATGACTGTTTTACCCATCTAAACTTTCCTCTATTCCTTAGTTGCTTTGGGATGACCGTTTGTCTGCCTGTGTGCTTGAGGGCAGGCGGGAGTCATGTGTGTGTGCACGCAGCTGCCATCCTGTGTGGATGTCTGGGTTTCACATCTGCATTTATAATATTGTATTTTCTAAGGTCTGTTGAATTTTATAATTTTCTTTTTTTTCAAAAATAGAAACCCATCTTTTTCCTCTTAATTTAGCTTCGGTACATTCTCACGAGACGGTGATACAGCATGGCTGTCGTAAGCCCTGCGTGGTCCAAAAGTCCAGTAGGAATAAATGCAATGATACGTGTCTGAAGTCTGCTCCTATACATATTTATACATATTAAAGATCTGTTCATGAATAATTTTCCTGGGCGGTATTGAGCAAGTAAAAATCATGGCTGTAAATATTTTGCTTGTGATTTTGTCTGACTTATTTTTTGGTGTCTTTTTGTCAGAGATACTGACAACTCTTTCCAACTATAAATCTTAGGGAATACCATCAACCACCTAGAGGGGAGCCTCCCCATCGTGTGTCACAGATCTGCCTTGAATCGTCTTGAGGATCGGTTACCAACACTTGCTCTAGATTGAGAAACTGAGAATGAGACTTTGGGTCTTGGTAATTCCAGCAATTCTCATACCTTCCACATCAGCTACATTTAGTAAGTATTGCTTTTGAACTGACATTTAAAAATTTTTTAATTAAGTAATTCCAAGAACATTTGCCTAGTTTTAAATTGCCTGCTTCCAATTGCCCTAGCTGAATGGTAACCTAGAAAATTCATTTATGCTCTGCAGTCATTCTTCATCACCAATCTATCAGGATATATATATATATATATATATGCCCATAACAAATATAGCATAATTTTAATTTTACATATTCAAATACGTCAAAATTTAATACGGTGCCTGCACGTAGAAGGTATTGACAGCGTTCGTTGACTGACAACACACTTTGGTAGATGACATGGATGCTTTCCTTTGGAGCAATGTGAAGGATCTAGCTCCAAATTAAGTCACTAATCTGTGTATCCATTAGAATATTTCCTAAAAGATCTTAGATCATTTACTTATTCTTTCTCAAAGTGTGACCAGTTTCTAAATTTAATCCTAGAAGGGGATATTTAGAATACAGAAATTGTAATCCTTTTTATATGATCACTTCAGGATGATATTTATACATATTTTTTATTTGCAGGGAAATCATCTTGGGGCCTGGAAAATGAGGCTTTAATTGTGAGATGTCCCAGACAAGAAAAATCTCGGTACCCTGTGGTCTGGTATTACTCAAAAACCAACAAACATATTACCACCCAGAGAAGAAGTCGTGTAGTTGCCTCAGGGGAACGTCTTAAGTTTCTCCCAGCCAAAGTCAATGATTCCGGATTTTATACTTGCATTATCAGAAGGTATTATCCAGTCCTGTTCCTTTGTCTTTCAGAGTTGATAGTCTGAGCTGCCTCACTTCCCTTCTCTTTCTAGACCTCTCTGCAGCAGTTGAATTTATAAAGTGATTGGAATAAAAGAGCACCTGAGGAACACCATGAGGTTGGGCTTTAGGTGATGGTGAACTCTCTGGATGTATAATGACAGGGTTTAAGTTGTAGCCCAATTAGAAAAAGACCTAGCTTTTCTAGTGACCAGGAAAACTGAGAGCAGTTGCTCACGTTGGGCTCCAAATCAGAACAAACCAGCAGCCTAGATGTGGGGTGTCAGGAGGCTTATGAAGGGTGTAAAAGGGGGGTCATCCGTGCCTCCCACGTGAGGGGCAAACCCAAGAAGTTTACCTGAGACTGGGGGCCCACAAGTCCCTCACTCTACATGTAAATTGCCAGCTCTTGTGATTTTGTGCCTGTTTGGTACGTGCAAGGTGTCAGATGAACTAAGTCAAAAGGCAAGATGGGTACAGTTAGGTGCCTAGGTTCTGAGGTCAGACAGCGTTAGTTTCAAAGTCACGGTGTGTCACTAGTTAGCTGCGCATTGCTGGTAAGTTACTTCTCCATCCTTGTTTCCTCATCTGTAAAATACACGTGATAGTAGAACCCACTTCAAAGCGTGGCTATGAGAATAAAATGAGATACACAGTGAACTCTTAATAAATACTAATTATCTTTATTATATCAGGTCTCAGTGTTACAGCACGTACAGTGTATACAGAAATGGTGAGGGAATCATTTTAAAGGCTACTGTAGGGGTTGCGTTTTACCTAAAATGTAACAAAAAGCATTTAAAACTCTAGATTTTAATGATTATTTTAGAAGAAGAACCACTATCTGTCAATTGTTTTAGGAAGAAAAGCAGTATTAAGTAAAAGTTAGAGCTGGGTTAAGTTATTTCATAACGCTAAGTGACTTTTTAAAAAATTGTTTGATTTATTTTCATAGTCCTACCTCCAATAAGACTGGATATGTGAATGTCACCATTTATAAAAAACAACCAGGTTGTGATATTCCAGACTTTCTGATATATTCAACAACATCTGGATCAGAAAGAAATTCCAAAATATATTGTCCTACAATTGACCTCTACAATTGGACAGCGCCTGTGGAGTGGTTTAAGGTAAAAGGAAACGTGCAGGAAATAGATGAAAATCACACCATCAGAATAGGTGGAAGTAAAGAATTACTGA
Organism: Delphinus delphis; assembly: GCF_949987515.2. Taxonomy (NCBI): domain Eukaryota; kingdom Metazoa; phylum Chordata; class Mammalia; order Artiodactyla; family Delphinidae; genus Delphinus; species Delphinus delphis. The sequence goes on along the minus strand of NC_082694.2, from coordinate 6,017,240 downwards.
AAGTGGACTGGAACTTTTCATTTCAGAATTGTGAAGTTCTTCAAGGACCCAGGTACCGAGCACACAAGTCATTTTTGCTGATTGACCGTGCAAACAGCAAGGACACTGGTGATTATACATGTAAATTTATGCACAATGAAAATGGAGTCAATTATACTGTGACTGCAACCAGGTCATTCACAGTTATTGGTAAGCTACTGAATTCAACAAAATGCAATACTTGGAAAAAGCTAACGTGACAGAAATTGTGTCCTTCTTGTTGATTTGCCGGTACTCCATGCCCCTCCCCAAACTTCCTCCTGACTCATCTTATGTGTATCTTCTAATGTGACGCAAAGAGATTTTCTAAATGCACTATCAAGATGTAAGACATTTTGGAGGGAAATTACGCTGCTGATCCAAAGCCACATCTGTTCTGTCCTCTGTGGCTTCATTTTTCAAAGATAATGTGATCTGAATGCTAACCTAACGTTTTTTTGAATGGCAGTACCACTATTTGGAGAGCAAGATTAACTCTTTGTCTCGCAGTTTGTTGTCAGAGGTTCTGTAAATAGAGGAAAATCGATTTCACCTCTGTCATGACTAGCCGGTTAGAAGTTGAGTGAGAAGCTTTATAAAGAGATACATAGATATTGTTGGCTGATTTGCAATCTCGATTTGCAATGCTTTCATCATCATCCAGGACCTTAAGGAGGTCATTTAATTCTACCTTTTTTTTCAAAATTACTTTAAATTCTATAAAAGTCCATGAGGGGTGAGACTTCACAGTCAAGCCTGTTAAATCTACAAAGAGTTGGGGTCTCCTTAGCAGAGCTTGACCTATGGGTGGAGATGAAGCAGGACCTGTATGTCTGGCAGATTCCTCAGGGCAGAGCAGTCGTGGAGAGGAGTTTTGGTTTGTAGTTTTCCAGGGCCCCACCGCTGTAACATAAGCATCGCTGGACCACATTTGTGTTAGTACCTCTCAGTGTTCAACATCAAAACCCGCAGGGGTCCTTAATCACACCATCCCGAAATAAATGAGAATCAAGGGGTGCGGGAACGCAGCCGTGCATTCACCGTGTCTACGCGTCAGTGCCACAGGCATTTGAACTTCCTGATAGGGTGGGCCACACGGGTGGAACGCTGTGAGCGGAAGTGTGGACTTACGTGTCTATCACTTCAGGAGTCGTTTGAACTCGTCCCTGTAGCGTTCGTTATGCTTTTTCCTGTAGAATCGTCGTTTTCTGACCATTGCTGCGTCATGCAATTAATTTAATGCTCCGGATGGCATTTGTTTTGATGCTAAAAAGAGAAGAGAAAATATCAAAAAACATCATAGGTAGTAAGAGGACGTATTGCTGGAACGTATTTGTTTCGCGTGTGTGCGCGTGTGTGTGCATGTGTATTTGTTGCCATGGATCACAACGAGAAAAATCTGAGAAACATCATGTGAAAAAGGACAGAAATATGGAAATACAAGCTTTCTATTGATGACCACCCAATGCTTGCCTCATATTTATATTTTTACATATTTATATTTAATTAATTACATATTTATATTTAAATGTTTAAATATTTATATAGATTTACATATTTATATTCTCTTTGATTTCAGATAAGCAAAGCTTTTCTTTGCTTCCAGTAATTATAGCCCCTCCACAGAATGAAACAAAGGAAGTGGAAATTGGTAAGAAAACTTTAAGAATACTGTCAATGTTTCGTCTGGAACATCTTTCCATATGACCCCTGTTCTGAATTCCCCAAGCAGGGGTCAGGCTGTTACCACAGCGGATCGTGAGGATTAAATGAGACGCGTATTTGGAAACACCCACCTTGGGCCCTTGCTAATAGTAGGAATATGTGGTCACAGCAACGTACGGCACTTACATTTGTACTGCACTGGGCTCTATTTTATTTACTTATTTTGGTGCTTTCATGTGTGCTACCTCATTTCCCTCTCACTTCTACCCAACTGTCCAAGGAGGTAGATATCGTCCCCACTTTATGCTTGTGGATGCCTAGGCTTAGAGAGGCTCAATGACATACCCAAGGATGCGGCGTGAATAAATGGTGATGGAGGAGAACCCAGATTGTATGCCTCTGTCCGTCTCTGCTTGTCCTGGTTCCCTGAGAGAATGGGGTCAAAATCAGAGTTCTTAGCACGTAAAGCAAAACGACGCTGACTGCCTCAGAGCTGCTCTACTGCTTTGCAGGGTTTTCCACGTTCCTCCCTGCTTTCGCCAATGCCCTCCTTCCCATCCGTCGACACGAAGCTCGAGTACCCCCTCCTCCGTGAAATCCCCCTGCCCGCCTCCTTACCTGCCAGGGAGCACGATCAGAGCCAGCATCCGGCTCTGATCCAGGGCCACGAGCACCAGCCCTGCTCCCTGCCCTGACGTCTCCCTCTGTATTCCCATGCCACTTGTCTACCTTTCTGTTAAAACACTAGAATACCGTGTGTTCTGATCGTTTGCTTATACCGTGGTCACCTCCCTGGAGACTCTAAGTTCCTCATCCCTCTTCAGATGCTTAATTCTTGACACAGGGACGAAGAACTCAGTAAAGGATGGCTGAGTACCCAACCCAAGGCAGGAATCAGCCCTTAAGCTTTTAGTTCTGAAAGGAGGAAATCTCAAATTAACAGGAGTGGGAGTGGAGAGGCTCTTGTTGGACGATTAAGCAGTGGGATTGTGGCTGATTCAGGTGAAACGGTTTTACCGACAAAGGTAGCTTACAGAGAGATGAAGGGGATTCCATAGGAGAAGAAAGGAGTGGAAGACATCCAAGGAAGAGGGGATATACATATATACAGGTGGCTGATTGATTCACTTTGCTGTACAGCAGAAGCTAACACAACAGTGTAAAGCAACTCTACTCTAATTAAAAAAACAAAAGGAAAAGAAATGGCAATGCGTAGTAAGGGGAAATCTTAGATTGTAACGTGGCATTGGTGAAGCCTCTATAGTTTCCACTGCAGGGGAGAGGGGAGAGGGGCCTGAGCTTCAACCTGAACTGTGAGTGTGATGAAAACGATGGGAGACGGAGAAGGTGGCAAAGCGAGGGCAGAGAAGGAGGAAGGTGCTGAAGATGAGGAAAGGAAATGGGAATCAATTCATGACACACACTAGACGTTCAATGACTTTCTCTCACATGCAATTAAATTAAGTCCTCTCTGCAGAACGGACTTTTATTGGTGACTCGCTTTCCTTTTCATCTAGGAAAACCAGCAAACCTAAGGTGCTCTGCTTGCTTTGGGAAAGGCTCTCAGACCATGGCTGACATCCTGTGGCAGGTTAACGGAAGCAACGTTGAGAACTTCGGTGAAGCAAGAATGCAAGTGTTGCAAGAGCAAACTCAAAGGTATTTTGCAGTCTCAGTTAAAGCATCCCCTTCCCTTCCCACAAAGTTTGCAATTGCAAAATAAGCACTGAAAGTAACAGGTTGTCTTACTAGTTCTCGCAGCAAGCTGACTTGCCTAAACGCCGTGTTAAGAATAGCGGATGTAAAGGAAGAGGATTTCTCACTGAAGTACGACTGTCTGGCCATGAATTTCCGTGGCCTGATCACGCACACCGTAAGACTAAGGAGGAAAAATCCAAGTAAGGCATGTCTCTGAGACTTGGGTCACCTGAGTTTGCTGTTAACAACCGGAAGCTGAATCATATTCTTAGGGAACAGTGTATTGGAGTGTGGCTCCGGGGAGTCCATCAAGTCAGAGTGGTCCATCTCATAGATTGGAGGTAGGGGGAGAAAAGATCTGTCTTGGGTGTAGGCAACAGGGGGACATATTGTGTGTAGAGAATTCAAGACAAAAACGAAGCCACGCCGCATTCACTGTGTTTCCCGTCCTCGGCACGTCCAGACAGCGTTAAACGAGTCCGTGAGGACGTGCCCCTCCTCTCGGGTGCAAAGGCATCTTGCTTCCACTCCCTCCGTGTATCACTGCGCACACAATGATGGCAGAAAAGTAGTTTGACAAACATTTCCTTCCTGACCACCTGTCAATTTCCTCACTTGTTTGCATGTCCAGATAAAGACACCCCACTGGTTAGATGTAGCATTTAATCCGGTGTAATGAAGGGTGGGGAGAAAATTTTGATACTTTAACTTGTCACTCCATGTACCACTATGTAGAAATTATGTAATGTGTTTGTCACATAGTCATAGGGAGAGGTAAACTCCCAGTGTATACCCCTAAGTGGGGTATGGTCCAGATTAATTTGGATAAACCCACAAAGGCACAACATGGTTGGGAGAGATGAGAAAACAGACCACCAGTCAGATAGGGTCTTTTGAATTCAACTTTAACCACCGATTTGCAAGCTGTTATAAAACAAACGGAATCATGACTACTGTAGATGATTTTAAACGCTGTCATGTTCCGTGGGTCATCAGGATTCTGCCAGTTATAACTGTGTCACCCCAGGACATGTGGACCCTGTTGAGATGTCATTTTAGGGTGACATTTGTGGTTCTGGTGGGCACGGAAGATCCCGCAAGAAAGAGGAAGCCACCTCCACCCCTAGCACTGCCATGCTGTCCTTATCCCCATGCTTTTCTCACATTGTCATTATATGAACGTTCTCCGCGTGCCTGTGTATTGGAATTGTTTTCACGTTACATGTACTTGGTGATTTTGTTCCTTCTAATTCATCTGTATATGCTACCTTTCACCTGTGTTTCTTCAAAGCAACACAATTATACTCTGTCTCAACAACTATGTCGATTAAACAGAAACTGTTACAACTGCTCTCAAAGGTCACAATGAATCCCCTTATTTCTAATCATACAATAAAAGAAATTACACATTGTCCTGAATTTTAAAAACAAAAACTAAAAAACCTGTGTCCCCATATTATTAAATATCGTTAAACATTTGATACTACTGCTATTAATAATAATAGTACACATTTATTCATTGTTCCCTAGGTACCAGGACCTGTCATGATTTCCCATATAATTTTTCATTTATTTTATCAAAAATCCACGATGAAGAGACTATTACCATCATCTAGTTTTATAGATGAGGAAACTGAGGCAAAGAGAGGTTGAATAATTGGCCAGGCTGCAGTTACAGAGCCAGGATTCAAAGGCAAGCAGTGTTTCCTGTTTATAAGCTCTTACAGAAAGTATTCAGTGTTTAGTCAACACGTACAAGGATCACTTATACATTTATAAAATAACTAACATTTAGGAAGATACTGAACTTCAACTTGCCTTAAGGTCTTGGATTAACTTCTTTCTTCTAGTTAGCTAGTCACATGCATAACTACTTCACAAGAAATAGGGATTCCCGGCATGCATCCAGATAGGGTTTTTAGAAAGAGTGACCTGGAAAGGAATCCTGTTGAAATAATTCACTTAGGGAGTATTTATCATTTAAACTGATGACAGTGCAGACACTAGGCTCACTCACAATTTTCAGTTTTGGATCGGTTCACCTTGGTCATTCTTTTTTTAATTAAAAAAAATTTTTTGACCATGCCATGCAGCACGTGGGATCTTAGTTCCCCGACCAGAAATGGAACCCGCACCCCCCTGCAGTGGAAGCTCGGAGTCCTAACCTCTGGACTGCCAGGAAAGTCCCCACCTTGGTCATTCTTGATTTCATAGTGTGGATACGCAGGGAGCTGGTGAACTAATGAAGGGATTTGCAAATACAGACCAGGGATTTTTATGGCAAAACTGGGAGCCTGTGTTTTGAGATCAGATGAAAACGAAAAGGGAGCTATCTAGCCAAATCTCATTTGAGAGTCTTTTCACATTTATCTTTAAGTGGGACTATTTGTAAGATGGGATAGTTAACGATTCTAAGGAGGGAAGTAAACTTAAAACAGCCAAAAATACTATTGACGAGCACCATTCTTACATTCAGTTTGTATATATCTGATTCAATAAATACGGGGACCATCTTGCATATATACGTTGTGAAGCAATGAGTAAGGATAAAAGTTCAGTGATGGCTAATAATGTTCATCAGAAGGGAAATATAGGGCATATTCAGGACCTAAAACCCAGTCATTTGACTTCATCAAATACACATTAGAGACTTCGAGAGCTCTTGTTTCTTCCCTGCTTTCCTATGCCACCAAGCCCAGATGCAGTAAGTCCCCAAGACCTGTTGATTCTTTGTCCGTAACGCCGCCAACGCCAGGTCTGTCCATTCCTTTCTCATTATTGCATGAATCTGGCCCCTAATGCAGAAACTTCTCATCCCATTCGACTCCGAGGACCTGTGAGTTATAGAAACAAAACTTCCACTACCATCAGATTAATCTCGCTTGTAAACCACTTTCACTGTTAGCGAACCACTCAGCACTCTTCAGTGGCTCTCATGACCAGAATAGAGACAAAATGCTGTAGCTGGAGCCTCAAATCTGATCAGAACCTAGCCCTAGACCCACCATTCCAATCATATGTTCCAGTAATTCCCCAAACTGCATCATCCCCCTTCCTCAGAAGACACACCCCGTCTCTGCCCTTGGGCTCACAGCATCCTCTCTTGCCAGGAATACATTTTTTTTTTTTTTTTTTTTTGCAGCTATCTAAATCTTACTCATCCTCCAGAGACCTTATTTTGCAAGAAGCCTTCACTGCCCAATCCAGCATGGAGTGAGCACACCCTCCTAAAACCTCTGCTAGCTAAAACTAATGCTTTCACTTCCAATCTTAGCTAAGTTTACGTGTCTGTCTTTCTCTTATGCTTTGAAAATCCCCTACAATGCCTAGCCTGGTGCCTTGCACAGAGTAGGGGCTCACTAAACATTAATTTACTGATTCTTAAAACAGCCATGAAAATGCCATGTAGGCATCCCTTGTATAAATCTCTCATCCCAGTGGAAGCCAGCATCCACGTATTTGTTTATTTTCTCCTGTTTTAGGAATAATAATGATCATTTTTCTCCTCCCCCTATCTTTTGAATAGTGGATCAACAAAGCACCTACTACGTGCTTGCAGGATTTAGCATATTATTCTTGCTAATCAATGTCTCGGTGGTAATTCTAAAAGCATTCTGGATTGAGATTATTCTGCTCTGGAGAGACATAGCTAGACCTCACAAAACTAGGAACGGTAAGTGGCAAGTTTCAAGTTTTCTTCAAAAGAAAAGGTTCTATAAGGGCTGTTGGTTGTTTGTCGAATAATCTCTTAATAGTTATGCTACTTAACACAGATTCCCTTTTGCTTGCTAGCATATTATCAATAAACCTTTTTGAGTCCACTCAGAGGACACTCTCCATCCTGCCTTGTCACTCCTCGTGGTTCTGAGGTTCACCCCAACAGCTCCAATTTTCTCCCCCGTAGAATTGCTGTTCTTACTAAAAGCCCTGTATCAGAATCTGCTCCAAGCCCAGAAAGGGCATTTTGGAAAATGGGAAAACTTTATGGAAGTCAAAACATTAACAAAATTGTTCCTGTTTTCCAGATGTGAACAGGTTAGAAAGGTCCATCAGAATGCAATGTATTTTACCAGAAACGCTCTTCCATAAAGAGTCTTACCTACCTACAGATGTATACCCATGAAAGAAGACAGTGCTGCCTGCTTATTTAAATATGAACACCGTTCTTTCATTTGGAGGCAGATAAAATTTAGATTTTCCATATGGGTCACTCAACTAGAGCTAATTATTTGATTTGTGGGAAATTCAGATCCCTTAAAAACTTCTACTCTTTTGCCACCGTTAATTACCCTTTAGCATTTTCACGTCCCCATGGGGAAAACGAAAGCTAAACTTGAGATCTGCTCAGCATAGCAGAAAGCCCCTTAGCCATGAGTATAAATACTTATTAACAGATTATTAATCAAACTTGACAATATGGTTTGAACTAAACTAGTCAGGCTCTTGCCTGTTTTTTATCATTCAGTCTGAGACCGTAAAAAGGAGAACTTTGGGACGAAGACTGGTTTCCTGATGACATTTTGTGGCAGTAGATTGTTGTCATGGTCTCTGGATTCTAGATTGTTTGGGGCGATGAGATACATTCGCCAACGGCCATAAAACTCCCTGAAGAATGTCTCCTAAGAGTCCAGTGAGAATTCTTGAGGACCAAGTAATAACATTGTGTTCTTTGTTCTCATCTTCAGATGGGAAGATCTACGATGCTTACGTGATCTATCCACGGAACTGTAAAAACAGTCCAGAGGGGGCCAGCTCTGTGGAGTACTTTGTTCACCAGATTCTGCCTGACGTTCTTGAAAATAAATGTGGCTACGACTTATACATTTATGGGAGAGATATGCTCCCTGGAGAAGGTAAAACTGTCAACAACCATCAGGGACAGAAATTCACATTCATCAGAAGGATAAGTAATAGGTGGTCTTATCCCTGCCATCGTCAGGAGCTGCAATTATTATTCCAGGTCATGAGACTAGAGCTTTTCAATACTTCTCCAGGAGAAGGAGGTACTTACTCTTTGCTTCTCCTGCCCCCATCACCACCCTGATCCTGAGGTCGTCACAGTCGTGTCAGTGATGTGAAGACAGGCTAAGGCATCCTTGCTTGTGGATTTAGCAGGGTCCAGCCCCTACTTCATTCCCCATGTCCACCACTAGGATAACTGACATCTCTGAAGTCCCTCTAGAAGATCTGAAGGAGGACTTGAAATCCAAGGAATTTTGTTCTACTATCCAGAGGCACTGGCTAAAATATTTGAAAGGACTCAGAAAGGCTTTATGATTTTCCTTATATTGGTGACACATTTGCAAATTTATATCCTCACAAGAACAGATAGAATTGTGTCTTCTGTTCCTTAATATTCCTAGTTGATTTCATGTGATTTTGACAGTAGGGTCACAATTCTGGCATTTCAGTAGTCGTTCTCCTTTCCCTCCATATTTATGTCAAGTATCTAGGAACCCTCTTTCTAGCCCTTCTCACATTCCTCAGGGACCAGGAAGCGTGTGGAATATGAATAAGGCAGGGACATCATGAGTGTAAGTCCTCTAAAGTCAATGTTTAATAGACTGTGAGTTTAAACTGGCATTCCTACCGCAAAGAGGGCTTCAAGTGTCTATGGAATTAAATGTATACACGACAGGTGAATCTGGTTTATCCTGCAATATTTGGATAATGTTAATGGCCTAGGACCAGCTTGGGAGACACGTATAGAGCGCAATTCAGGAAAACGTAACCCACATCTCTCCCGAGGCTCTCTTCTTGCTTCAGCTCTCCCCACTGGCTACCCCTGCAAGTCGAGAGCAATGTCATGTTATTCAGATGCTCATTGCCTGTTACGCATCTGCTTCTGAGGCTGCAGGGACTCCAGTTGTTTGTGATGTCACACCAGGTGCGACATGCTCTCCATCTCTTCTTTCTTAGGTCCGCCGACCTCATTTCTAGTTACACCTCTCCCCAGCCAAACGTGAGTGCCAGCTCACTGGTGCTCAAGCTTGTGTGGCCTTTATCGTGCTGTTTTTCATTTGGAAAAGTTTCCCACCTCCACCTCTCTCAAGTATGTCCTCTGACCTCACCTCAACCAAAGTAAAACAAAATCCAACAAAACAACACCAAACTTCACTCTTCCCGTAGAAAAAGTGCATGACAGGCCCATGCAGTGTATCTCTTCCCATGACAATTACTCTCCATTTGCTCCTTCAAATTCATTCTGCCCCCTCCTCCATCCAGTGGTCTGGTAGCTGATCCTTACAGAAGGCGTCACCCCCTTGCTCTCTGCTCCACGCTGGGCTTGGCCAATGGGAGGCACTGGCAGGTGCTCGGAGGGCAGGGTGCATCCCTGTTCCCTCTGGGTGGGGTCCCCTGGGTAGCTGTGCCCCTCTCTGCTGAAGCACTGGCTCCTGTCAGCTGGCCATCCTCAGACACGTACCTGCTTTGGGCTCCATCACCGCTCCCCTTCCGTCACACCTGGAGGGCAGTTGCGGCTCCCTGACATCACCTGCTGTGGGGCTCTGCACCATCTCTTGTTGATTTCCTTTGGCTCTGCCCACATCTTTTATAAACTGTCCTTCCATTAGATTCTCTTTAGTCAGTACTTTTGAGGGTGCCGAGCTTTTTGTTAGGATCCTGACTGACACAAGGTCTCTGTCGGGCACTATTCGACATTCATTTCCTGTTTCAGACCATGTGGACCGGCAGTCTTCAGCCTCCACTGCCTAAGAATGTCTTGAGTTGTTTTGTTCATGGTTGTGCTTCCTTAATCATGCCGTCCCCTCCTTGCCGTGAGAGCTGGGTGTTTTACATGTTCTAAGTCCACCCAGAAGTTAAGTGAAATCACCATGGAGTTGACGATCCATAAACACTGATTTGATAAGGGGATCTGATCTTCCTTAAGATTTCCCTAGTCTGGATCAAATCAGCTTCTAAAACAGAGACTATTAGGGGATGAAGTGGATCCAGGACTCCCTAGAGACTTTAGTGAGTTCAGAGAAGCAAGGGTTCCTGAGTTTGCACTCTATTTTTTTTTCCCCCACCGTCCCTTTTTATTTTATTTATTTAAGATTTATTTTTCTTGCGGTAACATTCGTTGAATGTGAGTTTCATATGTACAACGTATTTCTACTTCTGTACAACCTACAGCGTGCTCACCACCAAAAATTTAGTTTCCATCCATCACCATACGCTTGGCCCCCTTTACTCATTTTGCCCTCCCTGCGCCTCCCCCTCTGGTAACCACTGATCTGCTCATTGACCCGGTGGGTGTTCACAGCATATGCTCTTCACCATATACTTGTGATTTTTCCCACCTTCTTCCGGTAGCTGATTTCTAATTTCATACTATTGTGATTGGAAAAGATGCTTGATAGGATTTCAATCTTAAACTTATTCAGACTTGTCTGGTGTCCCAACACATAATCTAACCTTGAGAATGTACCATGTGTGTTGAGAAGAACGTGTGTTCTGCTGCATTTGCATGGAACGTTCTGTAAGAAGAGAGTGAAAATTCTAAGTCCCTTTACAACATGTAAGCTAATATTCTAAGAAGATAAGATGTATCGATAGCTAGTGAACCTGAATTCGAAGCCTCCTGCTACATATCTCTACGTTCCCACTGAACTGAAGGACTCTGGACTGCTCTGTCTGGGAGAGAAGAAGGCTTGGGGTGGATATTCTCATCGTGAAAGGGCTGTGTGTGTCCTCACCCCTCCCACTGTGTCTTTTATCACTAGATGTAGCTACCACAGTGGAAACCAGCATTCAGAAGAGCAGGCGGCACATCTTCATCCTGACCCCTGAGGTCACGCACAGCAAGGAGTGTGCCTACGAGTGGGAGATCGCCTTGCACAACACCCTCATCCGGAACGACTCCAAGGCCATCCTGATTGAAATGGAGGCTCTGTGCCCGCCCAGCGGACTGCAGTTTGGGGAGCTTCAGGACTCCCTCAAGCATCTCGTCAAAGTGCAGGGGACCATCAAGTGGAGGGAGGACCTCGTGGCCAACAAACAGTCTCTGAATTCCAAGTTCTGGAAGCACATAAGGTACCACATGCCGGTGCCAAGCCAACTTCCAAGAAAGACTCCCCGCTCGGCATCCTCGAGCGCCCAGGGGCAGCAGTGCTTGCTTTGACGGCTAATGCACTGCGTTTGGGGGATCCAGATCGCTCCCAGCTGGGTCACGCCGCTGTACCAGACACTGGGGGAGGAGGCTCCAGAAATGGGAGTATCGAGGGTATTCAGACTTCAGGTTTCATGCACTGACTTTACTTCCATTTCCCTGGTTCTGGCTGGATGCAAAATACCCCGAGATTTTCATCCTCAGGCTCGCTGTCTCCACCTCACATCCCCTCCCTCGTCTCCCGTGGTTAGTCCTTCTCCATCGTGGCCCAGCATCTTCTCACTACTCTTCCCCTCTCTCTCTCTTTCTCTCTCTCCTTATTCTTTGTTGATATTCTACATTTTGAACATCAAACTGAAAGTTTTAGAGTTAAATTTTAATGTGATCTTGGACACTCAGATCCCCTCAAGCAGAACGCTGGTACTGAATCTTGTTCCCAATGCCAGAATGTGTTCGATTTTATTTGATCAGACGCTTAAGTTGTATCATATCAATACTGTCCATTTGGTTGGAGTACCTTACCCAATTATCATTATATTTAAGTTTTTTTAATTCTAAAATTTCTTTCATATATTTTTATTCTCTTTAGAAATATCTTTTCTTCCTGTACAAGTTATAAAAGAACAGAAAGTATGAAAGAAAAAATAACAGAAATTGTTCATAAATCCATCATCCTAAGATTATGACTTTTAAACATTTTGGTAAATTTGCATTTTAAGAAATTTTAATTTATACTTAAATATACCATTTATATAGCTGAGATTATACAGCATGTAGTTTCTACATTTTTATCTACTTAAAATCATAATAAAAGCATTTGACAAGTCATTCAAATTTTAACGTTTTAAAATATTCATAGTGTTCCAGCTCCTGGTTGTGCTACAGGTGGCATGCCTAATTACTTATTGTTGGATATTTAAGTTGTGTCCAATTTAAATAGTCATCGTTATAAGTAATTCTGCAGTGGCCATATCATTATACTTTATATCTTCCAATTAAAACAACTTTTTTTAAATTTGAGAAACTTTTTTAAATTTAATTTTTTTTAATTTGAGAAACAAATTAAATTTGTTGCAACATTTCCATGAAATAAGTAGGGCATTTTGGCAGAAGTGTTTTAGTAAAACGGAAGTCAATTTGCACAGTCAGGGCCACTCCCATCAGTTCCTTGGAGTTCGCACACCATCAGAGCCCACCCGAGCTAAGGCTGAGGGACCCTCAGACTGGGAGTCCTGTCAGAGCTCAGATTTTGCAAGTGGATGGAGGTCCTATCCTCCACTGAGCTGCTCCTGGGCCTCAGTTTCTGCAACTGAAAAGTGGGAGGATGGAGAAGAAGAGCTGTGAGGGCTTTCTCAGCTCCGATAGCCCAGGGTTCCAAGCCCTACACTCACAGAGAGGTTGGGGAACTGCCAGAAGACCTGGCTTCTCATACCAGCAGTGCCACTAACCTCTCTTAGTTTCTTCTTCTTCTTTCTTTTTAAACAATTGTTGACCTATTTTATTTTTTTATTTTTAAATCTTTTTAAAATTTTTATTTTATATTGGAGAACAGTTGATTAACAACGTTGTGTTAGTTTCAGGTGTACAGCAAAGCGATTTAGTTATATATATATACATGTATCTATTCTTTTTCAAATTCTTTTCCCATTTAGGTTATTACAGAATATTTAGCAGAGTTCCCTGTGCTATACTGTAAGTCCCTGTTGGTTGTCTATTTTAAATATAGTGCTATGTATATGTCAATCCCAAACTCCCAATTTATCCCCTGCAAACAAATAAGTTTGTTTTCTAAGTCTGTGCTTCATCTGTACAGTGAGAGTAATAGATTCTTCACCTTCCACACAAGATCCTGTGAATAAAATGAATTCAGTCAAACTTGTTGAGTGTCTACCATATGATCATGGTGAAAATTCCCGTGAATTATAAAAATCACAAGGAATTATTTTTAGTTCAGTCAAACCTGAGTACGATAAAATGCAGCTCCTAAGTTTGATGAGTTGTGACAGTCATACCTACCTGTGTAGTTATCACCCCAAACAAGACAGAAATATTTCCTTCATCCCAGAAAGATTCCTCCTGCCATTTCTCAGTCAATCCCTCTCCTTCCTCAAAGGCAAACGATGTTCTGATTTCTATCTCCGTGGATTGGTTTTGTCTGATCTTGGAATTCATATCAATACAGTCAGCCAGCATTACTTCCACACAACATAGCATTCATGTATCATTCAGGGAAGGTAAAACCTTTTGTACATTTTTAAATTGGTGTTGTTTCCCTTCATTGTTGATGTGTGGAAATTATTTCTATATTCTGGATACAAGTTCCTTTTCAGAGAGATGTAAGGTGAGAATTTCCTAGGCTTTTACTTATTCATTTTTCAATGGTATTACTGATTGGCAGACATTTACAATTTTGATGACATCCAATTTATCAAATTTTCTTACAAGGTCAGTGCTTTCTGTGTCCTGAAATTTTTTTTTGCTTGTTCCAAGGTCATGGAGATATTCGCCTATGTCTTTATATAAACTGATGATGGTTCCAGCTTTTATGTTTAAGTCTATGGTCCATTGTGAATTAATATTTGTATATAGAATGAGGTAAAGGTCAAGGCTCTTTTCTCCTTTCCCCATAGAGATACCAGTTATTTCAGCGACATTTGTGAAAGGCTTTTCATTCCCTATTGAACTGACATGGTGCCTTGGTCAAATATTTATAGACTATATATATATGGGTCTATTCTTCTCCTCTCTTTTATTTTCTACTTATATGCTCGTGCAAATATCACACTGCCAAGATTACTATTGCCTTATTATAAACCAAGTCAGTGTAATTCCTCTAACTTTGTTCTTTGTTTTTCAAGATTGCTCTGACTATTGTAGATCGTTTGCAATTTCATATAAATTTTGGAAACTGTTTCTCAATTTCTTTGAAAATTCCTCCTGTGATTTGGATAGACTTTATAACCTACAGAGTCTAAAACTGTATAGACTCTATAAACTCTCCAGTTTGTGGAGAACAGATATCTTAACAATGAGTTTCCCAATTCATGAACAAGGTATAGCCCTCCATTCACTGAGGTCTTTCATCTCTCCCAGTAATATCTTGTAGATTTTATAGTAGATACCTTGTACATCTTTCAAACAATTTCTCCTTTGGTATTTGATTTTTTATGCTATTGTAAGTGGTTTGTTTTTTTTAAACAAAGTTGATTTTTTCATATTTCTATTACTAGTATATGGAATTACAACTGATTTTTGTATATTTACCTTGTATTCCGTGGTCTTGCTAAACTCAGTTATTGATTCCAACAGGCTTTATTTGTAGATTTCAAAGGGTGATCTACATAAAATGATGCCCTCTGTCAAAACCAGTAGTTTTATTTCTTCCTTTCCAATATTTATGCCTTGTATTTTTATTTCGAGATGATTTCAGTTACAAACATCCTCATCTTGTTCCCCATCCTAGGAAAATGCCAAGTGTTTCACTATTTATTAAGAAGTTACTTGTAGCTTTCTTATAGGTGCTCTTCATCAGATTAAGAATGGTCCCTTCTAAACACAAAAGACCCCGAACAGCCAAAGCAATCTTGAGAAAGAAAAGCGGAGCTGGAGGAATCAGGCTCCCTGGCTTCAGACTATACTATAAAGCTACAGTAATCAAGACAGTATGGTACTGGCACAAAAACAGAAATATAGATCAATGGAACAGGATAGAAAGCCCAGAGATAAACCCACACACATATGGTCACCTTATCTTTGATAAAGGAGGCAAGAATATACAATGGAGAAAAGACAGCCTCTTCAATAAGTGGTGCTGGGAAAACTGCACAGCTACATGTAAAAGAATGAAATTAGAACACTCTCCAACACCATACACAAAAATAAGCTCAAAATGGATTAGAGACCTAAATGTAAGGCCAGACACTATCAAATTCTTAGAAGAAAACATAGGCAGAACACTCTATGACATAAATCACAGCAAGATCCTTTTTGACCCACCTCCTAGAGAAATGGAAATAAAAACAAAAATAAACAAATGGGACCTATTGAAACTTAAAAGCTTTTGCACAGCAAAGGAAACCATAAGACAAAAAGACAACCCTCAGAATACGAGAAAATATTTGCAAATGAAGCAACTGACAATGGATTAATCTCCAAAATTTACAGGCAGCTCATGCAGCTCAATATCAAAAAAACAAACAACCCAATCCAAAATGGGCAGAAGACCTAAATAGACATTTCTCCAGAGAAGATATACAGATTGCCAACAAACACATGAAAGGATGCTCAACATCACTAATCATTAGAGAAATGCAAATCAAAACTACAGTGAGGTATCACCTCACACCAGTCAGATAGCCATCATCAAAAAATCTACAAACAATAAATGCTGGAGAGGGTGTGGAGAAAAGGGAACCCTTTTGTACTGTTGGTGGGAATGTAAATTGATACAGCCACTATGGAGAACAGCATGGAGGTTCCTTAAAAAACTAAAAATAGAACTACCATATGACCCAGCAGTCCCACTACTGGGCATATACCCTGAGAAAACCATAATTCAAAAAGAGTCATGTACCAAAATGTTCATTGCAGCACTATTTACAATAGCCAGGACATGGAAGTGTCCTTTGCCAGATGAATGGATAAAGAAGATGTGACACATATATACAATGGAATATTACTCAGCCATAAAAAGAAACGAAATTGAGTTATTTGTAGTGAGGTGGATGGACCTAGAGTCTGTCATACAGAGTAAAGTAAGTCAGAAAGAGAAAGACAAATACCGTATGCTAACACATATATATGGAATCTAAGAAAAAAAAAAGTCATGAAGAACCTAGGGGTAAGACTGGAATAAAGACACAGACCTACTAGAGAATGGACTTGAGCATATGGGGAGGGGGAAGGGTAAGCTGTGACAAGG
Organism: Delphinus delphis; assembly: GCF_949987515.2. NCBI lineage: Eukaryota > Metazoa > Chordata > Mammalia > Artiodactyla > Delphinidae > Delphinus > Delphinus delphis. The sequence goes on along the minus strand of NC_082694.2, from coordinate 6,000,828 downwards.
TGAGAGAGTGGCATGGACATATATACACTACCAAACGTAAGGTAGATAGCTAGTGGGAAGCAGCCGCATAGCACAGGGAGATCAGCTGGATGCTTTGTGACCACCTAGAGGGGTGGGATAGGGAGGGTGGGAGGGAGACGTGAGAGGGAGGAGATATGGGGATATATGTATATGTATAGCTGATTCAGTTTGTTATACAGCCGAAACTAACACACAATTGTAAAGCAATTATACTCTAATAAAGATGTTAAAAAAAAGAATGGTCCTTTCTATTCTCAGTTTCTCAGGTGTTATTAATCAAGAAAGGGTGTTGACGAGTGCAAAATGCTTTTTAATTGCATTTACTGAGATACTTATACGATTTTTCTCTTTTATTATGTGGTGAATGACTTTGATTGGATAAAAAGAATGAAATTCACTCTGATTAAACCTTTTCGCTGCCTGCTGTGGGTTTCATTTTTCATTTTTGTTTGAAAGGTCCAATCACAGACCAGTCTAAAAATGTATCCTGAGTTCCACCACACCATAAAAACTTATTAACACGCTTTCTCCACTGGCCTCCTTTTCTTCTAACCAATTTAAAATCTCAATTTAACACCTCTGCGCCCCTCTTCTACTTCCCAATGGCGAACCACCCACCCCTCAGGTTAAGCAGAAGGCATTAGGACGGAGCCAGGACCCCAGGGCTGGAACCACAGGTCCTCCGCACCTTTGGTTGGCCTCGGGGAGCCGCCCGGTGGCGTTGGGACGACTCCTCGGCCTCCGTCGTGTCCCCAGCCGGCCCCAGCCCCTTCCCCTAAGCGCAGGTGCTGCCCCTCCGTCAGGCCGGGGCTGACAACCTCCTCACCTGGCTCTGGTGCCGGGTGCCCCGCCGCCCGGAGGGTGCGTAGGAGCCGCCCAGGCCCGCCCCCTCCTGGCCCCGCGGCTCGCCCGGCCACCGCCCACGGCCCGCCAGCTCCCGGGACCCAGGCGCGCCGCCCCCGGCCGCAGCCTCCTCGGCCCCCGGCAAGGTGCCGGATTTTCCAGCTGCGCGCCTTTACCCCCGCGAGCGAGCCGCTCCCGGAACCCACGGGCGGCGCGCCCAGCCAGAGAAGCCAGTACCCCGAGCGCCGCGAGGAGCGCGCACGCCGACCCGGAGCGCCCCCACTGAGGAGCATCCCCGGACCCGCGGGAGCCCGCCCCGAAGCGCCCGGAACCCGACACACCCAAGACCAGGAACGCCCCCGCGCAGGAGCATCCTTAGACTGGGAGCGGCGCGGGGCCGCGGCACGCCCAGACCGGAAGCACTGCGGTCCCAGAGCGTCCTCGCGGAGGAGCGGGAGTGGGAGGACCCGGACCGAGAGCAAACCCAGTCAGGGAGCGTCCCAGACCCAGGACACAGCCCAGGCCGCGGGGCCAGAAGCAGCGCCGCACCCGCGGCCTCGGCCAGCCGAGTTTTGCCAGACGCTTTTTCTTTCTTCAGACTTTCTGTTCTTTTTCAGCTTTCTCTGGTTGCGTTATCTCTTGCGTTACGCTTGCGGCTCCTCTCCTTTCTGGTTTCACGGTGGTAGGAAGGCAGCTTTTGCTCTTTCTCAACTGCCTCGCCATCGGGTGTCCAGGGGAACAGCCGCCCCCTCCCCAGCCTCCGGACGCCTTCTGAAGGTAAGGACAGACCTGCCTCTGCCACCTGCGGCCCCTCCCACTGCCCTCTGCTGCCGGCTGGGGACAAGGGGCGACCCAGCCTCGGGGCAGGGGTTCTGAAAGATCCGTTAAAAATGCATGCATATACATATAGCTATTATATATAATATATTATTTTAAATAATTAGCACATATGCATACATATGTGTGTATCCACACGAATAACTGGTGATTCAGCGTCATCAACTTTCCCTAATAGTGTAGTTTTAGTGGTTAAACCAGTCCCAGTTTTTTTCTAGAAAGGCGAGAACAGCTAAAAGAAGTGATAGTTTTCATTTATTAAGCAGTTACTTGTGTCTGACACTTTTAGATGCATCATTTTCGCTTAAGCCTCCTACAGGCCAAATGCAGTATGCTTCTTAAGAGGAGGGGAACCGAGCCCAGAGAGGTTCAGTAGTTTACCCAAGGGCATCCAGCTACTAAGTAACAGATCCCAGATTCACACCCAGATTTTCCTGATTTCAAAACCTTCGTCTGCATCCCAGGTGCCTCCAGGAGTTAGAAGCCCGGCAGCTGTACTGTGGTTAGCAGACCAGCAGATGACTGGGCAGCCCCTTCAGGTACAGGCACCTGAGCTCGCTCTATTACATAACACCCATTTGGTGCTGTGCAGTGCTGGACTCTGGGGCCCACTTTCCAAATCTGAGGGCCTTGGATGGGCCAGGAGGGGGTAAATTTGGAGGAAACTGGGTTTGTGCAGGTTCTGGGCTAGCTAGAGAGCTTCCATGCGCAGGCAGCCACTGGGCCAAACTGCTAGGACCTCAGGGAGTGTGCAGCTGGAAGTGTGGAGGGTGACCCCAACGGCAGGACCAGGGGTGGAGGCTGGGGAAGCGTAAGGGTAGCAACAGCAGACGTTGTGTGACCAGGACTGTGGGATGGGAATGATTCTCCTGGCCTCCCCAAGAGAAACCTATTTTGAAACCTATAAATTCTTCTTAGAGTGGAAGTGTGTGCACGCATATACACGCTTGTACGTGTGCGTGATGTCCAAGATCATTTTCTCCGCTTGGCATTTGATTGTTTTGTCATCTCAAAAGATGAATGAACAAACACTGTTTGATCATTTCACCTGGTCTAGTCTCAGGTTCCTTGAGAGAAGGAGCTCTGAAGTGGCCTAGCAACTCTGAGTTTCTGTGCATTATTTTTTCTAGAGAACCGTCACTTTGCTCAGAATGGGGTCTATACACAGGGCAGTTGGGCAGAACGAGGAGCTCAGGAGATGACCCTTCAGATGCTCTGGAGGCACCTCTGACTGTGTAGCCTTCGGGGCAGAGGGAGTGGTCAGCTTGGATCTGACCCTCACCCAGGGTCACACAATCTTTGGAAGAGAGCCTTTTTCATTTAGAGAAAACTTCATGCCGTCGGGTGATTTACGGAACGTTTGTGAGTTTTCTTGGTGTGTGTGTGTGTGTGTGCGTGCACATACGTACCTACCTGTGCACACATACACGTATTCGTACGTATACATGCACGTATATTTATATCTTAATTATTAGGTGTTCTTATTAATTATATGTTTAGGATATTTTAAATTTACTTTTAAGTATAGAAGTAAGTCCCCTGGATCTGTGTCTGCAAGGATGATTGCCCTAGACTTAACATCAGTCGTTAGAACATACTTTGCAGGATGTTATGATTTAAGAAGCATGTCACAGGTAGAAGATTATCTTAATCTTTTAACAATGGATCAGATAATCACGTAAGACTCCAAACTGTACATATTTTATGAATTTGATGCATTCATTAATTCAGCAAATAACAAACAAGCAAACAAACATAAGATGATAGTACGTCAGTTGGTGATAAGTGCTAGGAATAAAAGAACAAACAAAGTGGGAGAGCAAAGACAGAGAGAGGTGTGTGTATGTGCGCACGCACGTGCTTGCGTGTGTGCACTCGGTCACACGCTTGTGTGTATTCGCTCTCAAGCAGATGTTAGATTTTTCTATGTTCGATTTTCCGTAGATTGCTCAGGGAGGCCCTGTACAATATAACTACAGTATCAACCAACTCTAAAGGAAAGACAGGATTTTTAACTCATGATAGAGTAGTAATTAGGAGCCATTTGGGAAAAATAAGTTAGACCCTATCTTCATACCAAACAACAAAGTTAATTGTTAAAGGGTAAAAAATTAAATGCAAAAAAACCCTATTAAGCCATAAAAATGAAGAAAATACAGGTAGGTATCTATCTGACTACTGAGGGCAAAGGAATGTTCTAAATGTAACAGTTACGGAAAAGTCACAAAAGAATGATAGGCTTGACTGCATAAATAGAAATTTGTCCATATGTTAAGACATCAGAAGAGGAATTGGAAAGGAAAACTGTGCAACAAGTTGAAAAAAAACACTAAAAATTTAAGAACTGGACAAAAAAGCATAAAAAATGGAAATAAAATAGCTAAAAAATACATGATTAATATTTTGCCTCATTTATACCAATAGAAATGCAGATTAATAAGCCATGAGATACCATTTTACCAATTTAAATACCTACTTAGATTTAAAGAATGAGCGTGCTCAAATGCTTCTGTGGGTATAGGGGAGGGATATTGTCTTTCACTGCTGAGGGGTATGAATGATGACATTTCTGGGTGCGGCTTGGCGGTATGCATTCATCCTGTTTAAAATGTACTCTTTGACTCATAGACTATACTGCCATGAAGTAGCACCAAGAAAATAATAAGAAATGTAGATGAGTAATAATAGCTTAGTGATATTTACTATTCACCAGTTACTATTTGCCGTAGTAACTCATGGAACCTTCACATCAGCTCTGGGAGATAGTATTGTTATTCCCTTTTACGGATGAAGTGATTGAGGAACAGAGATGGTAAGTGACCAGCCCAATGTTATTCAGCTGGTAAAGAGTAGAATGAGGATTCAACCAGCCAGTCTGGTGCCAGAGGTCAGGCTCCAAAAACTGATCTGTACTGCCTTACATGAGAAGATGGTCATGGGGTTATTTTATAGTAAAATACATCTTGTAAATTATAATATATCCTCAAGAAGGAATATTGTGTGGCAATTAAAATGATAACAGAGTATTTTCTGACACAGGAAAATGCTGTTTTATTAAGTAGGAACAGCAGGAGATGAGATTATTTAAAACCTTAATTATTTGAAGATATATAGAAAAAGTATAAGAGAATGCTAAAGTATTATGCATGTTGAGATTATTTTCTCCTTTTCTATTTTCATGTTATAAGTGTCCTATAATGGGAATATGTTACTTTAGAAATCAGAAAATTTTTTAAGAGAAAGAAGAACAAAAGAAAGAGAAGAAGAAATTTAAAGATTATGAAAAGGCCAAAAAATGGGACCATCATCAAATATAACACTAAAAGAACCCCCAAAATTCCCATACGCAAGAAATGTAATATTTATATCCTCCTACATATATTTCGTTAATACTTACTAGGGTATCTATGACAGATTTGTCTTTTGGAAATGAGTTCCATTATTTAATATCTTAATCTTTTAAATCCATGGTAAGTACATTAAAAATTTTATATAGACACATAGAGCAGGGCAAATGTCAGCTAATTTGCATGCTGGGATCTTAACATGTTTCATATTGAAACTCAGAGTTAACTCATCAGAATGCTGAGTAATCTCATAATAACTTTATCTCTTAGTAAACCTTGATAATTAAAAAAAATCAAACAAAAATCCCCAGCAGTGCCCTTTGCAAGGCTGTGTCGACCTAAACCAGAGGAAACAACACTTTTCATTCTACCTGAGATAAGAGGATGGAGAGAGTTCATAATAGAGTGGTGTGTGTGGGCTGGAGGACTGATTTCAAACCGTAGCCATCTTCTAAGTTGGTTATGAATAGTTGGCACTTTCCACACATACTCTCCCTCTGTCTTTACATTATTGATTATCACCTCTCGGAAATTTCATCAAAGGCTCAGCGATGTTATTCATAAGGCTTGATGTGAAAGGTTTGGCAGTTTAGCCATTAAACTTCACCAAGGATTTGGGCGTTAACAGTACTCTTTTTTAGTGCGGCAGGGGCGGTGAGTGACAGTTGGTGAAAGAATTATTTGGGGTTGAACGGTTACCATGCATCCAGGAAGGCTTCATAAATACTTACTTCAGTACTTTTGGCAGATAGACCTTCTTATCAACCCATTTTGGTCATGAGCAAACAGGCTCTGTGACTTCTAAGTAACTTGCCCGACGTTGCACAGCTTGTCGAGACTCAAGCAGGAACGCCAGTCCAGTGGTGTGGGCCCAAAATCCAAGCTCCTTCCATCGTGCTGTGCTTCCTATGCCCAGTGGGGCTAGGTGTGTGGTATACAGGGAGCATGTGTTTGTTTATGAAATAGACTTGGTGTATGAGCCCCCATGCACCCTTCCTCTACTCTCTCAACTTGTAATTAGTAGAACCAAAGACAGGTTGCAGTAGGATCAAAATTCAACACAGATTTGCATTCATTGAGTGGGTGTGGATTAGGCATCCGGATGGCAGGAAACTCCCAGATTTGTGTCTTCATTTCCTAAAATAAACACTAGGGGCATGTGAGTGTAGACACGTGCACACACGTGCACACACCTTTTCCTCTTAACAAGGGTTAATCAGTGCTTACTTTGTGGGAGGCGTTGATTTTAGTGATACAGTGATGAACAAAACAGACTTAGTTCCTAACTTAGTTCTGAAGAAAGAACAATATTTAAAAATTCAGCCCATAAGTGAGGATTGTGATGAACATTTTGGTGTGGTGAGAGGGAAAAAAAGCGGCTGGAGGAGCTTCCCTGGTGGCGCAGTGGATGAGAGTCCGCCTGCCGATGCAGGGGCCAGGGGTTCGTGCCCCGGTCCGGGAAGATCCCACATGCCATGGAGCGGCTAGGCCCGTGAGCCATGGCCGTTGAACCTGCGCGTCCGGAGCCTGTGCTCTGCAACAGGAGAGGCCAGAACAGTGAGAGGCCCGTGTAACCCAAAAAAAAAAAAAAAAAAAAAAAAAAAAAAGCGGCTGGAACACACACACACCTACATGGGCAGACTGTCCATTCATAGGATGGTAGATTTTCTGGAAATACTGTCGTCCTCAACTTTGACTTTGGAGGTAAGATTTAGTAGACCAGACCTAAAATACGGCAGGCTCTCTTCTCTTAGAAATCTGCATTATTAGGGATTTCCCCTGGGTGCCCAAATTTATGCCTTGAAATTTTATTAATTCTACATGGCTGGAAGTTCTGAGGAAAACTGGTGACTCTATGAAGGGATATGAAAATTTGCTGGGCTGATTTTTTTAAAGTCTGTATGCCAGACGACTTTTTAAAACCTCCTGCGTGAGACAGGTATGCTTTTGTTTGAAAGTCTTGGCCGAACCTGTCTTATTCTGTTTTCCAGAGAAACCATCTGAAGCAGAATCATAAACATGCATCGTAGAGAAATACCCCTGACACTTTTGGTGCTTATGTTTATAAGAACCTCAGGTAAGTAGTTATAATCAATCACAAACATACTTCATTGGTCGTCTAGAGGGAATATCAAAGTTTGGCTTATTTATGTGGGGGTGGTTACTGAAGATGTTGGATTTATTAAAATTTGTGGTTTAAAATTTTACTTAAGAAAGTTGCCAACCATTTGGTATGCCTGGAATAGAGAATAAAAGATTCATAGCGGGCTTCCCTGGTGGCGCAGTGGTTGGGAGTCTGCCTGCCGAGGCAGGGAACACGGGTTCGTGCCCCGGTCCGGGAAGATCCCACATGCCGCGGAGCGGCTGGGCCCGTGAGCCATGGCCGCTGAGCCTGCGCGTCCGGAGCCTGTGCTCCACAACGGGAGAGGCTACAACAGTGAGAGGCCCGCGTACCGCAAAAAAAAAAAAAAAAAAAAAAAACAGAAAGGATTCAGCCCTATGAGTTTATGTAGAGAGAGCAGGAAGTGAAAACTTTTATCCTGAAATACATTTGTCTGAGATAAAAATTTGCTTAGTTTCACGTTATTTGAAACTGAAGCGATCACAGCCGTCCTTGTTACTGATTTTTACAAAGTTTTAACACATTGTTTCCTCCCCGAAAGGAAGGCAAAAATTCATCTCATTATCTAGGTAGTGAGGAAGGTGAGTGGGAATACCTTACAGATCTTAAAGAAAATATGAGAGTTAGAAGGAATACATTAGAAAGAGTCTGCTCGGACCAGGAAGACAGGTAGGCTTTGCGTCCGGTGTCAGGTACCGATTTTAATTTATTAGAAGTCACTGCTTGGAGACTCTCACTGAGAAGGTTCTGAGACCTCAGCAGGTTCTCTGAAGAAGAGTTCCGTGATTGATTAACAAGGTTCTCCAAAGGCTTTGGAGAAGAAAGAAGGGGCACGATTGTTGATTTGCCTTGATCCAGTATCTGGAGGAGGGAAGACATGAGCGCATGTCCCCTACTTTGAGAATTACTAATGAAGAGATTACAGTTTGGTTATTGATACTTTCAAACAATTCAGGTCCAATATCTGGGTATATTTACTTAAGAGGATCTATGTATCGTTGAGATCCGTACAGTGCAACATTACCCAGGTGTTAAGAGACAGACCTCTTCTTGTTGATACGGAAGGACCTGTCAGAACAGGTGAGAGAGACCAAGATGTAGGAAAGTGTGCACCACATGAAAAGGCCCCCTGCTCTAAAGGCCCCTATGGACATAGGCTGATAACCTTGCTCCCAGGTTATTATGAAAACATGCTGCAGGCTCCCAATAGCCACACAGCCTTTGCTGTAAGGGTGCTAGGGTCCCAGCTCTATGTCCTTTGAGGTGTTTGAAGAGCACCTTTTGTGAAGGGGTCTCTCTAGGCAGACTTGACAATATTTTACGTGTCAGATTCATTTAGCTGAAGTTGGATGACCTCCTATTATTGCCGAAACTCAAGACAATTCCAAACCCAGACATCATTGCAGAGGCTGTAGTCTCTTGACCCTACTGGATCGTGGTGCTCCATTCTTGTAAGATGGGGAGGGTGTTCTGGGCCATCCATACACTTTGAGCTACACTCATTTCTCCAATCAAAAGCCATTTCAAATCAACAAAACCTGCAATGTTAAATGTAAGATTAGATCTCTGAAGCCATTAGCTGCGTGGGGAATATGAACTTTCAACTGCCAACCATGCACCCTGGAGAGTATGAGTTCCAGGCTAGGTTTCTTTAAGTGATAACTGTCCCCAAAGAGGAATAAGTGCCTATGTCTGTACAAACACCGGCACAGGGGTTCATAGAAGCTTTTTTTTTTTTTTCATTGATTTTTATTGGAGTATAGTTGATTTACAGTGTTGTGTTAGTTTCTGCTGTACAGCAAAGTGAATCAGTTATACATATACATATATCCACTCATTTTTAGATTCTGTTCCCATATAGGTCATTAGAGTACTGAGTAGAGTTCACTGTGCTATACAGTAGGTTCTTATTAGTTATCTATTTTATATATAAGAGTGTTTGTATGTCAAACCCAGTCTCCCAATTTATCCCTCCCCCCCGACCTTTCCCCTTTGGTAATCATGTTTGTTTTCTACACCTGTGACTCCAGTTTTTAAAATAGGTTCATTTGTACCACATTTTTAGATTCCACATATAAGCTATATCATCCGCTATTTTTCTTTCTGTTTCTGACTTACTTCACTCAGTATGACAATTTCTAGGCCCATCCATGTCGCTGCAAATGGCATTATTTTGTTCTTTCTTATGGCTGAGTAATATTCCACTGTATATATGTACCAGGTCTTCTTTATCCATTCCTCCATCGATGGACATTTAGGTTGCTTCCGTGTCCTGGCTATTGTGAATAGTGCTGCAGTGAACATTGGGGTGCATGTACCTTTTCGACTTACGGTTTTCTCCAGATATATGCCCAGGAGTGGGATTGCTGGATCATATGGTAGCTCTCATAGAAGCTTTTTCATGATTGACCAAAACCTCGAAATCACCCAAATGTTCAACACCAATAGAATGGATAAATAAATTGTCAAATACTACCACAATTAGATACTACATAACTATGAAAAAGAGAACAGATCACCACTACATGCAGCAACATGATTGCCCATCATAGACGTAATGATGTCCAAAAAGTCCAGACACAATAGAGCACATGATGTATGACTTCTGCACTTTGTTATATGTAGATTATTTCCTAAAACTAGAAAATAAATCAAGCTGTTAATGACCTACCATCCTTTTAGGTGTCAGTTAAAACTAACACCCACATTTACACATGCATCACACCTTCTAAGCTGAAGTCCTGAATTGTGAGATGAAGATTTAATAACAACCACCAGATGCAAGGTTGATGTTCACTAAATGTTGTGCTTCTGGGTAGGTTTGACAGCCATGTTTTCAAAGAGTGTTTTTGCCATTAGAGCCACCTCCTCTCTACCTTGTGGTTAACAACCTTGTGGTTAAAATCAGACAATTGCTTTGAGAAATAAACCCTGACTATAGAGTAAGCATGTTCTCTGTGGCCTCAGAGAATTGCTCTGTTCAGTTTAAGAGTTCTCATTCTCAAAATACAGCCAAAGGTTGCTGCTGAAAGACAGGATACAGGGAAGGTCCATTCACACTGACTTTGAACTGCTGGAAGTGAAGAAGGAGGGAAATGATGACCCTGTACAGCACAAAGGATCAGATAAATTTCTAAAGCCAGAGTATCTGGGTTAGTTGAGAAAGAAGGAAGAAGAGAGAGAGAGACAGAGAGAGAGACAGACAGAGAGAGAGAGAGAGAGAGGAGGGAGAGGGAGAGGGAGAGGGAGAGAGAGAGATCTCAGAAAGAGGAAGTGACAGATACCCAGATTTGCAGTGAGTCAATATGAATTAATTATCAGTATGAACTGTTTGCATCATGTATTGAGTATCCACATGGATTTATATAATGGATTTATATAATGGATATATATAATGGATTTATACACATGTAGGTGCACCTTTAACCATCCCCACGTCTGCCCGGGGAATGGTTAGGTAGAGTGGTTGAGAACAAGACCCGTGAGACTTCTGACGATACAAGTGGAAAACTCTGCGGTCTGTAGGTTTCTCTTTTTATTATCCTTGGAGATTCCTCAGCTAGGGATGTTTTGAGGTAGGTGTGGCAACACTGTGACTTTGGTGGCTTTCCTTAAGAGGAAGCTGTAATGTGTAACATTTCTTTTAAAAGATTACAGTGAATTTATGTGTCTTCTAGCTTTGGTAGGTTAAGTTCCGGTATCTTCCTGTTTGGGAGAAGCTGTTGGAAGGTTTTTCTGTCTTCATTTATATTCTGAAAGTGCCTTAGTGTTAGAAAGACTGACCTCCTGTTTTTTAGTGTTGGAAAGATTGACCCTAAAATAAAAGAATCCACAGAAATGAGACATTGAGACTTTTCAGGATGCCACTGACCCAGCTTCTTCACCTAATGCATTAGGGAAAAAAATTTACCTTTGTTATTCTGTTTTTATATTTTTCTTTTACTTTGCTAATCTTTAGAAGAAACTTGTACCTCGCGTCTTCACATTACTGCAGTTGAAGGGGAACCTTTCTATCTGAAGTATTGTTCATCTTCATCTGAGCATGAGAATAAAACAACCACCATAAAATGGTACAAAAATGAATCGCATGGACCCCTTGAGCTGAGCTCGAGTAGTTCACCCAGAATTATTTTGCTCGATTATGTTTTGGAGTTTTGGCCAGTTCATTTGAATGACAGTGGATCTTACTCTATCCGAATGGGGTGAGTATACCTTCTCTTTGTGTTGGCGTATTTCATAGCACTCTTGGACTTTGTTCGGCAAATCAAATATACAGTCATTGGGAAGGTCAGATACTCCATCCATTTCCTTCTCCCTACTCTTCCTACAGCATGAAATAAATACTTCATTCTTGAAAAATTAAATTAAATACTGCCCTGTGTTTATTTTCTTAGTAATCGTAATGAAAGGAGATGACCTTAGTATGATTTACTTTTAGGTGATCCTTGCCAAAGATAAGTGAGGATTGAATGAAATTCATTTTTAAATTCAGCTGCTTCCATTGCCTAGAGCTGCCGGTCAAAGGAAATAAATGGCGAGCGCTTCGTAGTGTTATGAGCAGGTAGTGAAGGAGGGCAGTGTCAGCTTCCTGGGTGGTAACGTCAAGCTGGGGAGATGGGTTGGTATTGGTGTAGACACATCCTAGTCCAGTTTTCAGGGGTTTGTTGAGAGCCAGGTGGCGGTACTGGTGAAAGACGTGTGTGTCAGCCAATGACAAATTTATAGCCAGGGACAGTGACAGAGGGGAACACTGAAAGGGCTTTGCACAGCCTTCTCAGGCTAACCCTAGAGTCTTCCAGGGTATTCGTAGTCAAGAATCCTAAATTCTGTGAAATGACGGCAACCCACTGAATGTGTCCATGATTATTACTGAACTTGGTTCTCTTTATACTTTATTTTGTGAGATGGGGAAGGAGTAACTGGGACAAGAAAACTTCTATGTGATGAACCGTTAGTGAGAACATTGATGGCATAGTGTTTATCCAGTACATTTGTGATGTTGTGTCTGTACTTATGTATGTGTGTTTTTTTTTTTTTTTTTTTTTTTTTTGCGGTACGTGGGCCTCTCACTGTTGTGGCCTCTCCCGTTGCGGAGCACAGGCTCTGGACGCGCAGGCTCAGCGGCCATGGCTCACGGGCCCAGCCACTCCGCGGCATGTGGGATCTTCCCGGACCGGGGCATGAACCCGTGTCCCCTGCCTCGGCAGGCGGACTCTCAACCACTGCACCACCAGGGAAGCCCCACAGTGAAATCTTGATAGCACTCCTGTGGTTTTGCACAAAAAGGGGTCATTTTGGTTTGTTTTTATATATGGGAACTCCCAGGAGTTAGAAAGAAGTTCAGAAACTCTTGTTAACCAATGAATTTTATGTGACCTTTTAAGAGGGACGATTCCAGAAGTAGGTCACAACTGGGTCTTTTCAAACTAAGGCAGAATGTATACTCACAGTAGGAGTAGAGGAAGAAGAAGATCTCCCTAATCCTGATTGAAGAAAGACGTGATTCAAGTGCACAAACTATTCTGGAGAAGGCAGAAAGGACAAATTGATGGGGAGAGTCAGTCATCTACAAATGTCACTTGGAGACAGGGAGGGACAGGGGCATTAACTGTCTTTCTGATGTGAAAGGTGGAGAACACAGCCTGGGGTAGGAAGAGAAAGTGGACTCGTCAGGTGGAGGCAGGATGTCAGAGAGGCATGGAGGGGCCAGGAATAGGACGGGGAGGGTGGCGGGCTCAGAGTGCTGTGTGATAAGCTTTGAAGCGGTTGGAGGCTGATGAATAACACGAGACTAAAGCGATGGTGGGCGCAGCAGCCTTGACTGTGGTTTTGAAAATAAATGGGACCCTACACAGGAGAAGGTGGTTTTGAACACCTGAGAGCGTTGAAGATAGAAACTTTTTCAAATATAGTGCAACTGGTGAACAGTATTCTGTTTTTGCACAGAGGTGTGAGTGTGTGTGTGTATGCATGTGTGTATGGGTGCCTGTATGTGTGTGTACATCATTTGGGTGAGTGAGTCTTTGTAGTTTTGTGTGGGAGTCATCAGTGACCAGACCCTACTCCTGGAATCCTCCTTTAATTTTTCAGGAGTCCTCTACTAATAATCAAATGTCTCTGGAGACTGATACTTTAATCCTACAGTGAAAATCGCATTGTCTGATCAAAGTTTTGTGAGCATAAAGTATTGTACCAAGCACTCCTGGCCTTGAGGGCCAAACTGATGTGCGTTTGCATCTTGGCCCGACTGTGTACCAGGTGTGTTACCTTGGGCGAGTTATTTAACCTTGCCTGAAGGTTAGGTGTCTCATCTAACGTAAGGAAAAGAGTCATCTCAGTGCACACACGTGGTACAATACCTGGAACTCTGCGAGTGCCAGTCTTCTGTCCATCTGATTGTAGACTCAAAAGGAGAGCTGGAAGAGCCTCTGGGGGGCGAGTACAGATGTGTCAGGCACACGGGACAACGTAACCTCGTGTCGTGTTTAGTAGATGGATCTCTATGTAACGTGCAGTTCAAGCAAACATGAGACTGCAAACATTTTCTTTTTTAAAAGATCATTTCCACTACTATATTTAAAATGGATAACCGACAATGACCGACTGTATAGCACAGGGCACTCTGCTCAATATTATGTAACAACCTAACCCCAAAAAAATTCAAAAAGAATTTGAAAAAAATAGATACATGTATATATATAACTGAATCACTTTGCTGTACACCTGAAACTAACACAACATTGTTAAGCAACTATACTCCAGCATAAAATAAAAAGTTAACAAAAAGATCGTTTCCAAAAATGCTGTTAAAATTTTTTCCTCCTCTATATTCCTAACTTCTAACCAGAAGGAACAACAATGGCATCTATTCAAACTAATTTTTGCTTAGTAAGGTACTTAAAGTGCTAATATGACTACATGGAGAGCAGCCACTCCAGACATGGTTTACTCAACAGTAAGAGAAGAGGATAGGAACAAAGTGTCCTGAGAAATATAAAATGCAGTGTATATATACAGACCTTCAGAAAGCATTATAGTCCTCATGAACCACCTCCACTCTCCCATCCTGGGTTAAGAATCTTTGAACCTGTCCATCTCTAAAGACCATTGACGTTTTAAACATTTCTGTCCTGACATCCATAATACATATGGTCTGATGTAGGTTTGTGTGTGTGAGTGTGTGTGTGTGTGTGTGTGTGTGTGTGTGTGTGTTTAGGACATCTCGGGTTTTTCTCATTTACTGCCCCCTACCCCCGCTCCCATGGCAGTTATTAAATTTCTTGCTGCACTGAACCAAAAAGAGACAGAGCAGGATTGGGGCATCAATGAATGAATCTCTTTATACAAAAAGAAGGGAAATTTTTCACTGGATTGGTTACTAAAAGGTGGTATTTGCAAAGTCTCTGTACTAATGATAAAATATGTCTGACCCTTTATTTCCTAGAAATGATACTCATGACTGGAAATTAAATGTCATCAGAAGACCTAAACACAGCTGTTTTACTGAGAAACAAGTAATGAGTAAATCTGTGGAAGTTAAAAAATCTTTGCAGATAGCCTGTGAACATAGTTACTATCAAAAACTGGTCAACAGAACGTTATTGTATAAGGTAACGCTTTTAAAATATTTTAACTTAAAACTTGACAGAAAAGACAAAATTCCAAAGTGAGGGTCTGATGGCTGTGAAGCATTTTGGTCTTGTAACATACAAACTGTGAGTCCACACAGCTCAGGTGGCCTGTCTGAGCTGCTACATGTAACGCAGGTGTCAAGGTTCCTGCCCCGTGTTGGGCATTCAATAAATGATAACAGCTTCCTCTCCCTTCCTTAATTTTCCTTTTCTTTCAAAAAATTTAATTTTTAGGAATGCTAGTTCATTTTATTCTGCTGCATATACTTAAAAATTTAAATTCTGTTGTATATGTTTGTTCTGAATATATGCATTTACAAAATTGGAAGATGGAAGAAATGAATGATGAGGATAGCAGAGATCATTCATAATCCCACCAGCCAGAGAATGGGGTTTTTCTCCATGTAAACATCTACTTTTAAAAAGTGGTATTTTCCTTTGTCCACTAAAAATTATATTGTGATGATTTCTCCACATCTTTAAACATTTTCCCAAACATGGATTCCATGTGTATACACTTGTATCTAAGCCCCTGTTATTGGACATTTGTTAATGTCCTACTTTTCACTATTATTTATAAGGCTAAAATAAATATCATTCCCATAACTCAGGAGGTGTATTATGATTTTATTCTTTAACTAAATCCCTAAAAGTAGAATAACTGGGTGAAAGGCTATGAGCATGTTTATGGCTTTTGATTTAAATTATCAAGCTGCTCTCCAGGCAGCTACACCAGTTTAAAACCCTCTTTTTCTCATATCACTACCACATGGGAATGAATACTTTTTAAGAACATTTAAAAATCTGACGTGCAAACCTTCTGTAACTCAGTATCCTTCCCCCAGTTCTTTCCTTAATAACAAGTTAAACATTTTTATGTATTTACTACATCTTAATATTACTTCTCTTGTGAACTATTCTCTTCGGTTGATGTACCTTTCACTTGTTGAGTTGTAAGAGCTCCTTTAGACAATCCTATGGAAATTGTATATACACAAGTATATATGCAGTCACATGCACAATATGCATACACATACATGCACACACACAGCACAAATGATATTATTTCTATAGAGGAACAAATCTGAAAGGTGTAACTCTGTCATGGAAACTTTGGAGAGCTGTGAGAGAGGGTGGTCTGAAGAGATGACCTTGAGAAAGTTCAAGCTACTGATGATGATTCCTCAGAAATGTTTGTTTGTAGCTTTTGCCTGAACACTGTTTACTTGTGATTTTTCAAGGGAAGCTCTTATCCAAAATGTTTTCCAAATATCTGTATCAGCCCTGAGTTGACTTGACTCTATTTCCTGTCACGTGTACAAATGTTTTTACAGTATATATAAATGTGTGGGGATCAGTGTACTGGGTTTTAAGAAATCCCTCTATGCAGGTATTTGAATTTAGAAAATAGACGTATTGAGAATGTTTTTAGCTAGAAAATTGAGGGGAGGGGAACAAGGAAGCTAAATCAGTAAACGATTGGAAAAAAAATAGAGATATTTTTATATGCCTTGGAATTGATATTTTAATATGCCTTAGGAAAATAAGTTGGGGTTTATAAAAATTTGGTGTATGCAGAAACAGTTCACTGATGTGAGATACACATGTGGGTGCTTCACAAGCCCATTCTAAGCATCCTCTGGGTCTATCTCCACTTGCTACCAGCTTTGGCAGCTTTGAGAGGAGTCTGTGGGCAGTAGCTGCTCCTTGGTTGGTATTTACAAGAACAGTGTCACCTAGTGAAGGTTAGCAATTTAGTTTCCCTTTTCCCCATCTCATTCTTAGATTGCTTCAGAACCTATTTATTGGTACCTGATGGCTGGATTGAAAAAGGTGGCCTTTTTGTTATTATTCATTCCTACAGCATACAGAAATTTGTGATACAGAGACATGTTTGTGTGTGCCTATACATTGGAATATTTTTCATGCATTTCTCATCAGTCCACTGTCTTCTGGTGGAGGACATCAATGGGTATGGGTAGTCTGCTAGGTACCTGGTTCTCTGAGTAATTCTGTTCCCACCTCCACTACCCATCCCCAGGATGGGTAGTCCTGAATACATGGAATTCAGCTAAAAGCATTAAGAAATAGAATTGCTTGGAAAGTTTTGATCCAAGCGGGGATTTTTTTTTTGTTGTAGTGGGTTTTTTTCCTTTCTCCTCTTCTTCCCTCTCTTTGTGTGTAAAGAAAGAGATTAAAGGAAAATGAGGAAAGCAACTACAGCGCCTCCTATACTCTATTTCCCAGCATGAATTAATAATAATGATAATACCAGGAATGGGACTCTGTTTCATTGTTCCAGCAGAGGCAGTGCCAGATCACTGAGACGTTTGCTCAGAAATTGCTAGTTTTTATTCTATTTCCCTCTTTCTCTAAAGATCTTTAACTTTAACATTTTGAATTCTTGTCCTATGATACCACTCTCACTTAAAATATTTTAACTTGCTTTTTTTAATAACAGAACTGTGAAAAGATAGAGAACCATCAAAACCCATTTTTAAAGAAGAATGCAGAGTTTAAAGATCAGGGATATTACACCTGCATGTTTTTCCTTCTTCGTAATGGCAAACTATTTAACGTCACCAAAACCTTCAATATAACAATAGTTGGAGGTAAGAGAAATCTTAGAATCGGGAAAAAACAAATGTATCGTAGTAAAATGGAATATTTTCTTTTTTTCGAAAGCCGTACGGAAAGCCTGAGGCAAACTTAGTTGGAGTCGTGACCACATCACTAGTTCAAATTTAAGGGTGAAAATCATTTCGGCATCACCTGCCATGCTGAAAAATTTTGGTGGGGGATAATAATGAAGGTTTATATAGGTGAACCTCTGATGCGTCAGTTCTCTTATTTGGTATTTGACTAAATTGTGGAATCTTTTGTTATTAAGCATCTGCTTGCACTCAGTAAATACTTATCGATGGGTGTCTATACTCAGTAAACTGTACTGAGTATTGGGAGGTAAGGGAAGCATGGAAATACAAAATGGAGTGAATAATGTACGATTCTCAGGAATTTGATTATAGTCAGGAAAGGTTGAAGCCAAATCCGGCCTCTGTACCCCGACACCAAATTAAATCTCTGAGACAGAGTTGTGGGTGAAGTAGAAAGAAACAGCTTTATTGCTTTGCCAGGCAAAGGGGACCACAGCGGGTTCATGCCCTCTAGACTGTGTCGGGCCCTGGAGCGGGTCGTGAGGAGTCTTATAGCGTTCAAGGAGCAGGGCGTGGTCAGCTCGTGGACACTCCTCTGATTGGCTGGTGGTGAGGTCATCGGGAGTCGGCATCATCAACCTTCTGGTTCCAACCGGTCTGGGATCTAGGTGCTTACTGTAGTCGACTTAAAAAATATGCACAACCTAAAAGCTGAGAGTTATGTTTTATTCGGTGGGAATTTTTAGGATTTCAAACCTGGGAGGCAGCATCTCAAGTAACCCTGCGAGAACTGCTCCGAGGAAGCGAGGGGGGGGACCCAGGTTATATAGAAGTTTTGCAACAAAGGGCAGGTAGTCTGAACGTCAAAAGATTATTGTTAATTAAAGAAAGCCAGATATCCCAAGTTAAGGAATTTATCGCTTTTCTATGTATGGGAAGATGCAAGAGTCTGGGCTGTCTGGCATCATTCCTCTGATGTGCACCTCAGCTATCTGGGACCAGTATCCTGTGTTTTCTCACCCTGAGTTTCTTCAGGGCACCCTAAGGAGTGGCTGCAGTCTGATGGCTGCTGGATGGTAGGTATTCTTTCCTTCCTGGGTTTCCTCAGGGCTCACCAGCTCCCTTGGAGGGCTGCAATCGCTGATGACTGTGACATCCTTTGTTTACTGATATGGCAGGAAATATTCCATTTATCACCATTAACTTCTCCCGCCTGGAGGGGGTTTCGGTATCTGCAAAACAGCTGAAATATATCGTTGTGTGTATCCCTTGAAGGGAACCGGGACCCTGCCCCAAGGCTGCACTGTTGTGTCCTGACTGCTCCTCCCTTGTCTCTGCATCCCCTCCCTTCCCTGATTAGCATCTGTTTGAACCTGTCAGTGGAACTTGGGGAAGGTCCTGGAGGCTGAATGAAGCCTATTTCCTGTAATCCAGAAATGGGGGACATAGAAAGGCTTTTGTGCCCAGGAGCCCCGCAGGGTCCTGCCCCATAGAAGCACCGTAGAATATGAAATTGGAGTCATCTGTGAGGTGTTCAGGGTGCAGAGAGAGTCCAGAGGAAGAATAGATGTCAGAGGCTCTGTTTGAGCTGGTTCTCAGAGGCTGCGTGTGATGGACGGGCAGAAGGACGTGCTGGGGTCGGGCTGGAATAACGTATAAGGAGCACAGACGTGGCTGTGGAAAAGGGCTGTATATTTTGGGATGATGGCTACTCGTTTGGTTTATCATGAACCCAGACCATATATAATGGAAAAACTGAAGCCTGGAATTTTAGGGTGACAGAGACCCTGGAAGTAATTTAATTAAACCCTATCCAGTGAAGATATCCTTCATATGACTCAACCAATAATAGATCATTCAGGAACTACCGTAGAAATTACCAAATCACACAGCAGACGGGTCCAGATTTTTTTAAATTAATTAATTAATTCACTTTTGGCCGCGTTGGGTCTTCGTTGCTGTGCACGGGCTTTCTCTAGTTGCGGCGAGCAGGGGCTACTCTTCATCACGGTGCACGGGCTTCTCATTGTGGTGGCTTCTCTTGTTGCAGAGCACGGGCTCTAGGCACGCGGGCTTCAGTAGTTGCAGCACGCAGGCTGGGTAGTTGTGGCTCGCGGGCTCTAGAGCACAGGCTCAGTAGGTGTGGTGCACGGGCTTAATTGCTCCGCAGCATGCGGGATCTTCCCGGACCGGGGCTTGAACCCGTGTCCCCTGCATTGGCAGGCGGATTCTTAACCACTGCGCCACCAGGGAAGCCCTGGGTCCAGATTTTAAGGATTGATTGTAGAGAAGTCTTTTTTTCTTATTGAGTCCAATTACTCCTTCTTGTAGCTTCCACTCACTGTTTGTGTTTGCCTTGAGTAACCCCACAGATTGTCTGGTCCCTTCTGAAAATGACAGCTCCTTCGAGTGTCTGAAGACAGGTGGCTGACCCACCCTTCACATTCTTTCCCATCATCCAGGAAGCTGTAAACTCCTGGGATGACTCATTCAACAACGTTGTGGGTTCACGGTTACCGGAGCTCGTCGACTTTAGCAGCGTTTTCCCTCTTCTCTCCAGCCATCCACTTACATAGCTGTACTCCACACATTGCGAATGGACAAAGCACCACAAACTTCCTGTCTTCAAGCTGCACAGATGTGTTAGCTCACAGTGCTGGAGGTCAGAAATCTGAACCGGGTTCACTGGGCTGAAATCAAGGTTTTGGTAGGATTGCATTCCTGCTGGAGGTTCTGGAGGAGAATCGATTCCTTGCCTTCTGCAGCTTCTAGAGGCGCCTTGCATCCTTGGTGCACGCCACGTCCTCCGTCCTCAGAGCCCACAGCGCAGCATCTTCAGATCTCTTTCACCTCTTCCTTCATCTCGTCATCTCCTTTTCTGACTCTGACCATCTGCGTCCTGCTTATGAAGATGCTTGTGATCACACTAGGCCCACCTGGCTAATCCAGAACACCCTCTGTATCCGGAAATCCTAAATTAAATCATATTGCAAAGTCCCTTTTGCCGTGTAAGGTATAATATTCAGCATCTGGGGGTTAGGATGTGAACACCTTTGGTGGGGGGACATTATCCTGCTTGTCACGCCCCATAACCTGCGTATCCCATAACTAAATTCTTAAACTCAATAAGTTCTGTTTATCTACTTTAAATCCTTCAGTTTGACTTTCTTTAATATCGTATAAATCCTACATCTCTGGTCCCTTGACACTTCCACCGCCAACTCCCTCCCTTCATCCATCTCTGCTTTCTGCCCATCAGCTCCTCTTTCCTTCCTTCTTGGAAGGAGCAGTAAGAGCATCCATTATTGGGCTTTCCTGGTGGTGCAGTGGTTGAGAGTCCGCCTGCCGATGCAGGGGACACGGGTTCGTGCCCCGGTCCAGGAGGGTCCCACATGCCGCGGAGCGCCTGGGCCCGTGAGCCATGGCCGCTGAGCCTGCGCGTCCGGAGCCTGTGCTCTGCAATGGGAGAGGCCACAACAGTGAGAGGCCCGCGTACCGCAAAAAAAAAAAAAAGAAGAAGAAGAAGAATATCCATTATCCAAAGAGCATGTGCACAAGACCAGGAATTGTGCTAGATCATTGAACCCTGTGAGCTTGTGACCGTGGCTGAGTTAAATGACTGAGTTTTTCTCTGCCTCTCATTCCTCACTAGTGACATGGGACAGTAATGAGTTGAGTCATCCCTCAGAGGGTTGCCTTGAGGACCGAGTGAGTGAGGTTGTAGAGCCTTGATAGTGGTGCCAGGGACATGGAAAGCTCTGTTATTACCATCTTAGTATTACCGTCTCCCGTCTCCTCACTCCCATATCCCCACACTGCCCCACGTACTATCCTTCTGTCTTAACCACCCATCTTGTTTTCCTCGTCTTCTTGGAGAACGCCACCTGTGTCTTTCAGGACTCAGCTAAGTGTCCGTCCTCCTCCGTGCTCCCACAGCCTCTTGTTCTTATTTCTGGTTGCTCTCAGAATCAGATGACATGTCTGTTTCTATCACTAGAATGAGAGCTCCTGGAAAGAAGGGATTAACCTGTGTTCTATTCCTCATGTTGGTCTCTCCTGTACTTACGACTGGACCTTTGTACATGTGCTCATTACATGTCTGTTGAGTGAATTACAGGCATACCTCATTTTATTGCGTTTTGCAGATACTGCATTTTTTGCAAATTGAAGGTTTGTGGAAACCCAGCATTGAGCCAGTGTATCAGCGCCATTTTTCCAACAGCATTATTTTTAAATTAAAATACGTACATTGTTTTTTAGACATAATGCTATTGCACACTTAATAGACTGTAGTACAGTGTAAACATAACTTTTATATGTGCTGGGAAACCAAAAGAGTTGTGTGACTCGCTTTATTGTCACATTCATTTTATTGTGGTGGTCTGGACAGAACCCGCAATACCTCCAAGGTCGCTCTGTACTGAGATAGGAACAGTTTCTTCAGTCGTGCCTCATTCCACAGGAAGTCAGGACTCTTCACCCTCCTGGCCCTTTTCCTTTGGATTTGGTGAAGTTTTGCCACCATTCTTTTAAAATGCGGAGCTTAGAGTTGACGCTGATGATCAGGAGGTATCGTGGCCTCTGCTGAGGGCAGCGGGACTGAGCGCCTACCTTGTCTGTGCTCACCTGTGGTCACGGACGTAGATCTCTGCACTGTCACGTGGGGAGCATCACTGCTGTGGATCCCAGGCCTCTCAACCCACCTGGCCTCTGCCTTTTGTCTTCATCTCACTCTCTGGCTGACCTGCTGATGTCTCTCCTCCTGCAGCTGACCGTCTCTGTGCCATTTTGATCCAGGGATAGTAACTTCAGAGGTAGACGAGCCATGCCAGGGGCACACACTGAAGTGTTCTCTTCCTTCTGTTACCTTCAGTAGGATTGTACCCTTCACTTTACACCAGTTGTACAAACCCAGTACTGCTCTGGGTTCTCCATGATCTGCTTCGAGTTCTAGTAGATGGCATCCTTTCTCAAAGATGTCCTTTCATAAAGATGTCCTTTACACCTCCTCTTCCCAGGACTCCCACCAAATTCCTGAGAAAAGGAGATCGATGAAGAGAAAAATAATCAGTAGCAATTTTCTCCAGTACTCAAAACCATCTCCTGCCCCTGTGTGCTTGAAGCAACCTCTGTTCCTCTGTGCTCAGACCTGAGGGTCAGCTCCTTGTCCGGCAGCGGTTCCTCCAGCTCTTCCTGCCGACGTGAATTCTAGTCTCGCCTGGAGTCTGAATCCCAGAAGAGATTCTTACCCTGGGATTTTTGTTTTTAATTATCTATGATCTACCTCTCAGCTCATTACAAAGATAGTTGAAGATCACTGTATTTTAACTATTTTATTTAAAATTTTTATTTATCTATTTATTTTTGGCTGCACTGCACAGCTTGCGGGATCTTACTTCCCCGACCAGGGATTGAACCCGTGCCCCCTGCAGTGGAAGCACGGAGTCTTATTAACCACTGGACCTCCAGGGAAGTCCTTTACCCTGAGGTTTTGCTACACTAGTGTCTTTCTGTATCCTTGCCCACATTACTCCTCCTTTCCCTTCTTTGCTCTTCACTCTGTAGCGCGTGCTTCCTGGGAGAGCCTAGGAGGGCGTGGGTGCTGCAGGAGAGCACCTGAGTCCCCTTTAGTCCTCGTGAGCAAGCACATCTGCTGGGCGCCTGGGAGCCCCCATGAGGGAGGCACTGGACATTACTTGTAAATGCCCCAGAAGCACCGGAAGCACTTAGAAGGGGGAGTCCAGGTCATGAAGAAAGTTGCCGATGCTGATGATGGGAGCAGCAGGGACTGGACTACATACCTTGTGAATGCGGGACCACAGGGCTGTCCGTGTTCTGCAGTTATTAGCATCCTAGGTTGTGGGGTGGTCCTCAGTGGGAGGTTGCTGGGGG
This sequence comes from Delphinus delphis, assembly GCF_949987515.2. Classification (NCBI taxonomy): domain Eukaryota; kingdom Metazoa; phylum Chordata; class Mammalia; order Artiodactyla; family Delphinidae; genus Delphinus; species Delphinus delphis. The sequence continues at coordinate 5,977,481 of NC_082694.2, read as the reverse complement.
ATTGCTTCCTTCCTCAGTGTTACTCAGTGGGGCTGAGGTAGAGCATATCTGTGTACCTCCAGTCTGGGTCAGAGGTCACTAAGGAACAGAAGTAGAACTGAGTTTACAGGGGTGGACACCCCAGCAGGACTGGGGCTAAGGTGAGGCAAGTGAGGCATCCAGGGGCACTCCTCTCACTGTCCTGCCAGGGGAGGGTCTCAGGAGGCTTCTGAGAGTAAGTGCTTTGCCTACCCTACCTGAGTCTTGACCTTGCACCCAATAAATCTATCTTGAGGAGTTGAGAGCAGATGGAAGGAAGAAAGGCAGAGCAGAAAGACATATCCCAGTGACTTTGCGTCTTCTAAGTCCTAAAAGTTTCATTGTCTCCCTGGATGAGCATCTTCTTCTGGCTTTTATCTGAAGCGGCAGAAGGCAGAGGCTGGAATTGAGGGGAGACCAAATTCAGTGTGCTTTCTCCAGTGAGGTGAGCTTTGAGTTGATGGAAAGTGAAACAATGACCAGTATTCCCTGCAACCCTTATTTAATGAAAATACATTAAATAATAAATGTAAAGTGATGACTGTTAGAATCTTGGTTACCTGGAATAATAAGGGTATTACAACAAATGTCTGTCTTAGCAAAACTCCTTGTAACACTAATGCATTTTTCTTTTCTTTTTTCACTTTCAGACAACAGTAATATAATTCCAGCTCTTCTTGGACCAAAGCTTACGCATGTTAAAGTGGAATTAGGTATATTTTGACATACGTATATTTTGGATTTGTGAGTGGGGGTCATAATAGTCTTCCAAGGCTAAATCTGGTTCCTTATTGATCAACATGGTATTCATAACACATACCATGTTTACTGAAGAATATTGAAAAAGCAGGAAAACCTTGTCGTTGTTTGAATGTTGCCCTTTTTAGTAATAATTACAGTTAACAGTCTGTTCAAAAGATTATAGAAGTGCCTGTGGTTTGCAGACCTGTGGTTTTAGTCACTTTGTATGTGGCTTTCCTCTAATAGTATCTATGATCATTTTTAAATATGAAAACTCAATGAGAATACTCTGGAGAAATGATTCGAACTTATTGTGTGGTTTGAATATTTGATTAATGGGTTCACTTTGAATCAATGGACTCGACTCTGCATTTAGGGTTTGTTTAGACGGGTCTTGATGAATCGATATGTCCAGTTGAGTAATTTCTTTCAGAGGAGAAAGGACGGAAGGAAAAGAATAAATTCACGTATGCTAAACTGAGTATTGGATTAGGTAACTGAAATATGTTATTGTCTTAAATCCTGAAAGCAACTCTGAGGGGTATTGTTCCCATTTAAGCTTTGGATTAAATGACCAAAGCTCAGAAAGGTTAAGTAATTTGTCTGAAGTTAAACCCCAGGAAAGGGGCAGAGCTGGGATTCAAGTTTCTTACATTGTTTGTTTGTTGTTGATTGTCATTTGATCCTGTTGATTGTTTCCAAAGCACACACCCTTTGACTACAGATGGCCACAGTCATGTATATGACCACATATGCCCGGTGGAGCTCAGATACCTTGCCATTTGTGTTTGTGGCTTGCCTGCTTTCTAGTTTTATGGATTTCTGAACTTTATTATTTTTTCTTCTCATTTTAGGCTTAATTTGCACCTCATTTTTCCTTTGTACACCTGGAGAGTTAGAGAATTAATTTAAATTCTCCTCTCCTGTAGTGTGTGTATTTTAAGTTCTAAATTTCCCTCTAATCACTGTTTAGCTGTTTCCAACAATGTTGATATGCCATATTTTCATAACTATCCAGTTCAAAGTTTTAACTATTTAAAAAATTTTTCCTTGTGATATTTCTTTCATCTATGGATTACTTAATGTTTCTTAATTTCCAAATATGTGGAGGATTTTCCAGTTATTTTTCTGTTATTGATGTCCAGTTTAGTTCCATTATGGTCCAAGAGTATACATTGTATCATTTAAATCTTAAAATTTGCAGTAACTTACTTGGACCAGAATGTTCTAAGTGCATTTGAAACAAATGTGTATTCTGCAGATTTTAGTTTAGTCCTTCTATAAATATCAATTAGGTGAAGTTGGTTAATGGTACTCTTCAAATCATCAATATCCTTACTAATTGCCAAGAGAGATGTTAATATCTCCAGCTATGATGGTCAAGTTGTCTACGTATCCTTTAGTTCTGTCTATTTTTGCTTTATGTATGTTGAGGTTACCTTATGGGCACATACAAATTGATGCCTCTTGAATTGACACTTTAACATTATGAAATTTCTCTCTTTATCTATCATACTATCTTTTCCCAGTCCCTACTCTCTCTCATGTTAGATAGACACACCAGTTTTCTTTTGTTTGGAACTGGCATGTTTTATCTTTTTTCACATCCTTTCACTTTTAACATTTCATTGTCTTTATACACAAAATATGTCTCACATAAACTGCATATATTTGGATCTTTGTTGAAATCCAGTCTGTATGGTGTTTAGTACATTTACGTTTAATGACTTACTAATACAGTCGGTTTGAGACCTCTCACGTTGCTGTTTACCAGTTGTCCTATGTCTTATTTCTTCCTTTTATTCTCCTTTCCTTTCAGATTAATATTTTTTATTTAATCTGTTTTGTTTTCCTCTTAGTTATGCCATTTTGTATTCTTCATTAGTAGTTCTCCTAGAGATTACAATATATATCCTCTTACTACAATAAGGCAAATGCACATATTAGTACGTTGACAATTTCACAGACACGTGAGAACCTCACAACAGTTAATTTCATTCATCCTCTTATCTCACTTTAAGCTACTATTTTATGTATTTCTCTCCTGCGTATGTTATAAAACTCACAATAATTTGGCATTATTATTGCTTGAAACACAAAAATTATTTTGTATTTACCCAAATGTCTGTCCTTTATTGCACTGTTCATTGCTTAATGTATGTCCTTGCTTTCATCTGGGATAATTTTTCTTTGAGAGTGAAAAATTTCCTTTGGTATTTCTTATAGCGTGGTTATGCTGGCAATAAATCCTTTTGGCTATTATTTACTTGAAAATCTCTCTACCTCCAATTTTGAAGATTTTTTTCAATAATTTCAATAATTCTAGGTTGGCAGTTTTTTCCTGCACTTTAAAGATGCCCTTCTGTTGTTCACTGGTTTCCATAGTTTCTGCTGAAAGACTGGCCTTTAGTCTTACTGTTGGTACTTTGATGTGTCGTCTTCTTCTGGCTGCTTTCAGAATTTTCTCTTTCTCTTTGATTTTGATGCATCCGGGTGTGGTGTTCTTTGCATTTATCCTGATTTGGGTCCCTCTGAGCTTCTTGAGTCTGCAAAGGATGTATTTAATTAATTTGGGAGAAATCCTCTGCCATTATGTCTGAATATTTCTTCTGCCCCTTTCTTCTCTCCTCTCCTGGGCCTCCAATTACATGTATTATGCTCTTGTTTTGTTATTTTTATTTTTTTCCCTTCTGTACTTTAGTTTTGATCTTGGCCTGTAATCAGCCTTAGCAATCCTGACCTCTTTTATGCTCAGACTCTGTTAAAACCATTGAGTTCTTAAATTCACGTTTTTTTCCGTTATCAATTGCTCATTTGATTCTTTTAAAATAGGTTACTCTTCTTTGTTGAAAACATCCATCTTTTCATCTACTTGTCCATCTTTTCCTCTGTTTTCTTTAACCTATTTATATTAGTTATTTCATACTCTTTATCTGCCAAGTCAGGCATTTGGATCATCTTTGGGTCAACTTCTATTACCTATTTTTTCTATTGATTACTGTCCCCTTTTCTTGACCTTTGTATGTCTCTCTTTGTTGTTGTTGTTTGTTGTTGTTGATCTTTCTGTATCTAAAACAACCAAGGTGAATGAAGTTTGTATTACTTTTCCCTAAGAGTGTTTGCCTTTTCTTTGTTAGGCAGATAATGTGAGGGTTTGATCATCTCAATCCAGTCAGGAATTGAGCTGAGCAGTAGCTAGGATGCAGGTTTGTTGGATTTAACCGGCTTTTCATCTCTTATGGCTGGGGGGAGACTCCAGTCACGTGTGTGTTGTCCTCCAGTGGGACTTACTCTGCTAAGTACCATGAGACTGCAGGAGAAATCATTAGGCCTTTCCAGCCTCCTATGCTGCGCAAGCCCTTAGCAATAATCCTGTGAGCCCATGTGGCTGTCAGCATCTCCACTGGACTCTCTTTTCTCCATGAGGTTCCCTCTATTTTGTACAAACCAAAGCAAATTCCTTCAAGGAGTAAAATGGTGGCTATCTCCGCTCACCCTGGAAGGACTTTATTCCTGACTGTAGTTTCAGTTCATCTGTTTCTCTTTGTTTTCCCTGCACTTTGATGTCTTTAATTTTTAGCGAATTTAATTTTTTTTGTTGTTTTGTATCCATTTTGTTTTTCCAGAAGTTGCAGTGGGTATGTAGGCCTGACACTACCTATTAGACTATAGGTTGAAAAGAAAGTCCACTGGCCATCCTAAGTTTTAATAATTGATTTAGACATAAACATTTGAAGAGTAGCCAGTTCATAGTTTGGTGATGACTTGTAATTGCAACCTAATTTCTCTGATTTATAATTTTTTTTAATTGGAAAACAAGGCATTTTTTTCCTTAGATGCAGCTCTATACTGTCGTTGTATATTAGGTTAATATACGTTGGCTGTATTAATTTCAACCTTTGAGAAACCTGAGTTTCTAAAATCTGAACATCGGTTGTCAACTTCTGCCTAGGAAAAGATGTACAGCTCAACTGCTCTGCCTTGCTGAATGAAAAGGATGTGATTTACTGGAACATCTGGAAAAAAAATGGAAAAGATCCTAATGTACACGAAGAGGAAGGGACAAGAATCAGGTATGAATATGTGATATATGTAATACATATCATGATATACAAAAATCATATAGTGTCATATAATATGAGATAAAAACACCAGACTCCTGAATGGCTGACAGGATGCTTGAGATGAGTTTAACTCATAACTTACATATTTTATAATTCGCATACTCAAGGCTGACGCATTATGCAGAAATTTATTGCTGAGACCTAAATTAGAAAAAGAAGGTCAGGGCTTCCCGGGTGACGCAGTGGTTGAGAGTCCGCCTGCCGATGCAGGGGACGTGGGTTCGTGCCCCGGTCCGGGAAGATCCCACATGCCACGGAGCAGCTGGGCCCGTGAGCCATGGCCGCTGAGCCTGCGTGTCTGGAGCCTGTGCTCCGCAACGGGAGAGGCCACAACAGTGAGAGGCCCGCGTACTGCAAAAAAAAAGAAAAAGAAAAAGAAGGTCAATGAGGCTTTTTAGCATCGCCTTACAGAAGTAGCTTTTGGTCAGTCAGGATCTGATGGGGTGGGGACTTTACCTAAGCATCTTATAAAAGAGCGATTACCTAGGCCACTGTCATTTGAATTTTGAAAATTGTGTTAAATGCTTTGTTTTTACTAGTGTACCAGAGAAAAGACCAGGTCAGGAGCCTGGGACACATACAAGTTATTGCGGGCCCCTTGTGTGCAGTAGACGTGCCTAGCTGTGTTGCCCACGTGTCACCGTGGGGCCCGCTGGGTATCCATAGGTGACAAAGCACGTCATCAGTTCCTTTCCCTGAGGACCCTGGGGGCAGCCCTGGACACAGGTAGGCCATCCGTCTATGGCTACCTGTCCAGATCTATGCCCTGTACTTGGCTTGCACAGACAGCTTTCTTTGTTCTGATTGTTGAAAAGAATTCATTATAAGATACTTGAGAATTACCAGAAATCACAAAGAGAGAAACAGCCCTCTGAAGACAGCTTTGTGTGTGTGGCAGGGGGAGTGGGGTGGGTGGATTTCTTTGCTGGGCATGAGATATGCTGACACAGACACTGCTCTTTAGAGATAGTTCAGAGCTTGTTTTTAGAACATTCCTTACAGGGATTATCTTTCTTAAAGGTGAGAAGTGAGGAATTTTCTCGAGTCCAGAAGGGTCCCCAAAGATTGTCAGATGCCAGTGATGACCCAAGAAAATACTAATTTAAATGACCAGTCTCCTGCCCTGTGACATCGTTGTTGGTCCATTGCCACTGATCGTAATTATGACGGCACTCTCCTGTCAGAGTCCATTCATGGAAACTAGAAACACACGAAGAACAGCTAGAAAACGCAAACAGGGCAATGGTTAGATATAAATATCTAGGAGGCAGAGTTGGTGCAAAAATTTCCAAATGCCGTCTAGTTTAAATAGCCTATATTAAGGAATGGTTATACTTATTAAAACAAAACATGCTAAGCCTGTGGCCATTACAATGTTTCTGAATGGCTTTGGGTCATTACTGTCGTTATTAAGGTAACTATACACTCAGGTTCTAGGGAGTAGTGGTCCGAAGGTGTCTGTCACCTTAGCTGCACTTGTGAGGTTTTTTTTATCCCCTCGCCCAGAGCCGGGTGCGTGATTAGTGCTCATGGAGTGTTGGCTCAGCTGGATTGCGTGGCTATCCTGCCACTTTATCTTGTCCTCAGTGTCTGTCCCCCACCGGATTCCTGCATTTCCTCCTTCTCATGATCCATTGTTAATCTCTGGAGGCACAGAAGACCAATTCACCAACCTTACTAGAAACGGAGCTTCAGCTAAACTAAGGGCTTAAGCGAGGCTAAACCTTTCTTTATACTGGGTGCATGAACTTATGTCATCTATTTTGGCTTCTCGGTGGGGTTTTTTTTACTTTCTTTGTGGATTTTACATTGATGTTAGAGGGTTGATATTTCTGGGTGGGTGACTTCTGTACAGATGTATGACTTCTCTTCTAAAATGCATGTGAGACAGTTAGAGGTTACAGTGGGTGCCCCATCCAGCTGCGGGGGCCTGCCGGGTGAGCGACTACACCTGGGAGTGCTGGCTGACGGCGCACCTTCAGAGCCTGCCCCTAGCAGGAGGCAGGCGCCAAGAGCGTGTGCCCTGCATCAGGGACAGGGTGGCTTGAGTCCTTTTAGTAGAGAAAGAGAGCTGGCCGCTCCTGGTGGCCTCCGGTCATTTTCTGACACTCACGGAGCAGCTTAATTGGCATTTCTCACGTGCTTGGGGGTGTCTGAGAATAGTGGTTTTAATTTATTTGAAATGCTGAACAAAAGAAGAGTGGTCGTTAGGACTGCTAGGACACACTTGATATGAATCTGCGTCTGTATTAACGATACGCGGCATCGTCACAGCTGGTGGAGACTTCACAGTGGGAGGAATGCTGAGTCGTCAGGACAGGAGGAACGGGGGGAAACGCAGACACACCTGGGAGATACTGAGGGTTCAGTTCCAGACCACCACAGTAAAGCAAATATCACAATAAAGCAAGTCACGTGAATGTTTTGATTTCCCCATGCATATAAAAGTTATGTTTACACTATACTGTAGTCTATTAAGTGTGCAATAGCGTTGCATCTTAAAAAATGATGTACATACCTTAATTAAAAATACTTTATTGCTAAAAAAAAATACTTTATTGCTAAAATAAATGCCCAAACCATTATGATAGTAACATCCAAGACCACTGATCACAGATCCCCTTAACAAATACAATGATAATGAAAAAATGTGAATGTGACACAGAAACATAAAGTGAGCAAATGCTGTTGGGAAAATGGCACCAAAAGACTTGCTTGAGACCCTGTTGCCACAAACATTCAATCTGTAAAAAGTGCAGTATCTGCGAAGCATAATAAAGCAAAACTCAGTAAAGTGAAGTGTGCCTGTAATTGAGAGAGAGAATATTTTCTTGTGTTTTCAACTGGGCATCGTTACCTCCCAGGCATTTTGATTTTAGGCAGTTTGCAGCGCCGTCCCCAGATGGTCTCAGGAGGGCTGAGACCCCCGGGGACCAGGAGGCTCCCACTTGAAGAGAGCCCACAGAGCCGTGTCTTTGTGCAGATGTATTTGCACATAAAAATTCCTCTTTCATGGGTAACGTGTTGGCAATGACACAAAGCCTATTGCTAAACCATTTTCCTCTCTTACAGGACTTCAGAAGGCAAATGGCTTGCTTCAAAAATACTGAGAATTGAGACTGTTAATGAAAACAATCTGAACTTTTCATATAATTGCACTGCAGCCAGCGAGGGAGGCATAGACACCAAAAGCTTCATCTTATTGAAAAAAGGTGTGAGAAATTTTATCTTTGGCAGTTTGTGGAAACCTAGAATGTAGCAGCTGAGAGACCTGTCGTCGCTCATCACTTCCTCATCTTACACACCAGGAACCAAGCTCCTGAGAGGTGAAGGGTTTGCCCTGTGTCACAGGCGTTCAGTGGCAGAGCTGGTGCTCAGCCCTTGCTGCAATCCCCTGTGCCCTGATTCCAAGCAGAGAATGAAAACCTCAAGCGTATTCTTCTGCTCTCAAACATATTCCAATCCTCTGTAGCAACCAGGGGCCCAGAGCGGGGAGGTAGGTAGAGCTCAGGGTTGGTGAGTCACAGGGGAGGTGGTCCGGGCAGCTCTGGCCCACTCTGAACAACAGGAGGAAAGTTTGCTGCTCCGTGTAGGATGAGACCAGTGGTCCAGGACTAATTGCTGCCTCCACCCTACCTTAGCTGGGCCCTGGGCACAGGGGCCCTTGGGTGTGGTCTTTCGTTCAACAAAGACTCACTTAGGCTTCCCTCTCTTGGGATAGTCCCTGGACTTGGCAAGTGGACAGTTAGTTGATGGCTCTGATCACTGGACTCAGAGTTTTTCAGTGCCCACCTGATGGAGGGCATCCTCCACCAAAACAGTCCAACCGAGGGCCGCAGACTCAGGAGCTGCTCAGAAGTCGTGCTGTAAACTGTCCTAGATCAACGCGTGGCTGTGCTCTCTCTACCATAGACGTTTCTACCCTGATCATTTTTTCCTTCTGCTGGGCTCACAAATGCTGTGTGGGGAATAGGGTCTTTGACTCCACCATTATCCCTGGAGGAGTGTGTGGGCCAACGTGAGAGTGGTATTTGTGCGGCACAGTCATAGATATGCAAGCCTTTCAGAGATGCAGGAACCCCAGGGGCTGGCTTTATTCAGAGTTCACTTACCAAGCAACGATGGTTGCTTACTTACATCCTAATAATTAATTTTACCGGAAAGATAATCCCTCAAATTGTGTCACGATGGCAAGAGTTTTATGTATGTTTGCTCTTTTTGACCTAGAAACCCCACCTCCATTAGAATCTACTCTAGGGAAATAATCAGAAACATAGACAAGGATTTATGCCTGTGTTCATTGCAGCATTCTGTATATTTATGAAAAATTGCAGTCGATCTAAATACTGAGATAATAGGAATTATAATTTTAAAGACCTAGAGAAATGCTTCTAATATAATGTTAAGAAATAAAGAGTGACCACCAGATGGTTCCAACTAAGTAAATGTTTTCAGGGAAAAAACAAAACCTGGAAGGAAATGTACTAGCCTGTTGGCGGTGGCCGTTGCCACACTGTGGGATGGTTATTAAATAATTATTCTATCCTTTATACTTCTCTGTGGTATCTCATGTTGTCCACAATGAGCATAAACTGAATCAATCTAGGAAACGTAACTTTTTTCTCAAAGGACACTTTCATATAAAAATATACAAAAATTCTCAGAGCTGAGCGCCAGGCACTGTGTCGACTACTTATGTGTAATATTTAACCCTCCTCCAAAACAGCAACCCTGTAAGTGAAGGAGAAAATATCACTAGCTTGATAGCTGTATTATGTGTACAGATGAAATACTAAGAGTTAGGGCGTCAGTGACTTTCCCTAGGATACAAAGTAGATGATGGAGCCAGGCTGGAGCCCACACAGACTCAGCTCAGTGCTTGCTCTCTCAAGGTTCTGCGCCTCCATCTATGTTCCCAAGCCGCTAGCTGAGGTTTCGGTGTGGGCCCCTCTGAATCTCATCCTAGTGTCTTATCATCCTAGAGATCCAACTTCCAAAAGTGTGGACAGACTACATCGTAATGCTTTCAGTTCACGTCTCTGAATACCCTTGTACACATTTTTATGGAGCAGAGCGGTCACCACTGGAGACTAAAGGCAGGACTGCAGAGTAACTCAGTGGAATGTGTTGGGTAGACAAGTAGATTTGTGTTAAAGGTGAAAGCTGACCACCACAGAGTGATGGCGAAAGATGCTGGTGAAATTTCTCTAGTTTTTCTCATTTTCTTTTTCTTTCTAGAAGACCCAGTTGACATCCCCGGCCACATCTTCACTAGAGGAATGATCGTAGCTGTTTTGATCTCAGTGGTCATTGTGTGCCTGGTGACCATGTGTGCCATTTATAGAGTTGACTTGGTTCTATTTTATAGACATTTCTTGGGAAGAGATGAAACCTTAACAGGTAACGAATGTTGTCATGCTGGGATTTCTTATTTTACAGTTTTATTAAGAAGCTATATAAATAAACGTTAATCTTCACCTCATTTTGATTATATTGTAGACATATTGGCGGTAGAAGTTTTCCATAAGAAAAATTGATCTGAACAAAGCGTCTGTTGTGAATGTTGTCTGGGCCACTTTTTCTTGTGCTTATCTGTTGCTAAAAGTTGTTCTCTAATTGTTTCATGCATGTGTGTCGTGTCCTTCTAAATGCCCTGTGAGATGGTTAGGCCCAGGGACTGTGTGTCTGAATGTCATTGCTCACACGCCATCTGGTGCCTTTACAAAGTTCACACTCAATAAAGGTCATTTAAATTGAATTGAATTGGGAATGCCCTGGCTGTCCAGTGCTTAAGACTCTTGTGCTTCCAGTGCGGGGGCACGGGTTCAATCCCTGGTCAGGGAACAAAGATCCCATGTGCCACGTGGCAAGGCCAAAAAAATAAAGAATTGTATTATGGTTCATTATTTTAACCTGGCAAAGGAGGCTGCATGATGTACTTGTAAGAACCTTGAAGTGCGCACCAAATGACCTGAGTTCCAGTCCCCTAGATCTGCCACTTTTCATCTACTCCAGCTTCTATCTGGCGACTGTCTCAGTTTCTCTATTTTTGCAGGTGACTAGAAGTCCTCAAGATTCGAAATAGCTACCAAATTTTAAAAAATAAATCTAATCCATTGCACTTGCTTTTGTTTCTGTGTGTGTGTGTGTGTGTATGTGTGTGTGTGTGTGTGTAGGACATACGTAGTTCAAACACCAAAAGTCTCAGAAATTATACATGTATATTTGTCCCGTGCCTGTTTCCCACCCCATCCCACATTGATGTACATCCAAACCAATATGAACAGAGAATCTTATTTCACTCCTGTTTAAAAGACAAATCTTGGCATGCTATGTGCCCTATTCTGAACTTTGCTGTACTATACCTTGGATACCCTTCCATATTAGTTTATAAAATCTCTCATTTTTTAGGGTTGCACAGTGTTTTATTTCTGTGGATGTATTATTGTTTATTTAGTCACCGTGTGATGGACGTTTGGGTTGCTTAAGACCTTTTGTTACTGCAGAAATGACGTGGCGGATAACTTTTGTACAGTTATTGTTTCACATGTGTGCAGTGTAACTGAAGGAAAAATTCCCTAACGTGGAATTACTAGAAGTGCAGAGGTGGATATAGTTGTTATTTTGATTGATATTACCAATTTGCGCTCCATATTTCTCTACTGCCTACCACCTTCAAAGGACGGGAGTACATTTTTTTCTCATAGCCTTACCCACAACCTTTTGGATATTTGCCAATCTGATAGATAAAATCTGAGGGGTATCGAAGTGTAGTTTTCACTTGCATTTTGCTTACTGTGCAAAAGTATGAGCCGCTTCTCATGTGTTTAAGACCCATTTGTATTTCCTTTCTCAAAGTACCCATTCATATTCTTTGCCCATGCTTCTACTGGGTTGTTGACTTTTTTTTTTTTTTGCTAGCTTATTTTTAGCAGCTATTTACATTTTAGGGAGGTTAGCCTATTGTCTATAATCTAAAATGCAAATATTATTCCCAGGTTGTTGATCGTGGTGTGCTTTTGACTTTCTTGATAGTGGTGTGCTACATGGAAGACTTTTTAATGTGCAGGCATACCTTGAAGATACTGCGGGTTCAGTTTCAGACCACTGCATAAAGCTAATATCGCAATAAAGTTAGTAACACGAATTTTTTGGTTTCCCAGTGCATATAAAAAATATGTTTACACCATAGGGTAGTGTATCAAGTGTAAAATAGAATTATGCCTAAAAAACAATGTATATACCATAACTTAAAAATACTTTGTTGCTAAAAACTGCTAGACATTATTTGAACCTTCAGGAAGTCATAATCTTTTTGTTGGGTCTTTGTTCGAGGGTCTGACCTCGATGTTGATGGCTACTGACTGATCAGGGTGGTGGCCTCTGAAGGTTGGAGTGGCTGTGGGGATTTTTAAAAGTAAGAGAACAGTGAAATTTGCTGCATTGATTGACTCTTCCTTTCACAAATGATTTCTCTGTAGCATGGGATGCTGTTTGATAGCATTTTTCCCATGGTAGACCTTCTTCCAAAACTGGAGTCAGTCCTCTCAAACCCTGCTGCTGCTTTATCAACTAACTTTATGTAATATTCTGAGTCCTTTGTTGTCAGGTCAACAATCTTCACAGTATCTTCACCAGGAGTAGATTCCATCTCAGGAAAACATTTTCTTTGCTCATCCGTTGAAAGTTTCATCATGCAATTAAGTCACATCTTCAGGCTCCACTTCTAATTCTAGTTCTCTTGCTGTTTCCATCATAGCTACAGTTACCTCTCCCATGAAGTCTTGAACCCCTCAAAGTCATAAAGTAATTTTCATATTTTTCCTTTGAGTTTATATAGATTTATTATTCACATTTACAAGTTCTAATTTACTAATATAAAAATAACGAAGTTAATTCACTTTGAGCTAAATTTGTCATTAAGTTATAGAATTATTTGTTTTCTATGAAAAATATTTTATTCTTTTATTTAAGAGCTTCATTGAGGTATGATCAATATACAACGAACTACACATATTTAATGCACACTGTTCGATGCATTTAGAGGTGAGGATGCAATATTTAACTCTTCTTTTTCAATGATTCTGTTCCCATTTTTCAGAACTTTCGCTCAAATTTGTACTTAAATAAACCCTTATTTTCACACTAATTAAAAGAGTCAACTTTATCTCCTAGATGGGAAAACGTACGATGCTTTTGTGTCTTACCTAAAAGAATGTCGGCCCGAGAACGGAGAGGAGCACACCTTTGCTGTGGAGATTTTGCCCAGGGTGTTGGAGAAGCATTTTGGGTATAAGTTATGCATATTTGAACGGGATGTGGTGCCTGGAAGAGGTAAGAAAGGAAATATCAGATAGAAAACTAGTGGAGTTTTCATCTTTAACTTCATCTTTACTTTTAGAAGATGAAGAGCTTAGCCTTACAGAAGGCTATTCTGCTTGCTTAAAAACAAACAAATGAAGTAGTCCTCTAAACCAGAAATAACCAGCTACATCAATACAAGCAGTAGTGAGAAGATGAGAAGATTGCACTGTTTCCAAAAATGGCCTCTTGGGGACCTGGTCTCTTCACCTGGCTTCACAGTTCTCTGAGTCTTGGAGAAAGGAAGTGGGCATTCCATTCTCAGAAGCAGGTCCAGAATCATTATCATGAGGCATTTATCTAGAAATACCCCACAGTAAGAATACCTCTTTTGATGATATTTTGTACAGCAGAACCAGTTCTTAATTTAATATGTGATCCTTTGGACTATAAAACAGGTTAATTCTTACCAGAAAATGTTTCTTCTTTATCGCGTTAACATTGGTGAGAAAATTGAAGTAGAAATTAGGACTGATGGCAAAGGATAAATAAAAGGAGATTGGTGGTTCCTAGAATAATTTAGTTGTGAAATTTTATTTTTTAATTAATATGTGAATACAAATGTCTATAACACATATATTGAAGTATATTACAGTCAAAATCAAAGAAATTTAGTAACATTTCCATGTTTTCTCTGAAAGTCCTGCAGAGCTTTGAAGTCTTCCAGAGATTTGGAATCTGGTGTCAAATTATGTTGGATGCTGACGCATCACAGATGATGCAATACAGATGTCTTCATAGTTACCATCACTCATTCATTCATCCAACATTTACTGAGCACCATCCTTGTGCCAAATTCTAAGCTGGGCATTTAGGACAGAGTAGGAAATAAGAAACAGTTGTGTTTTTTTTTTTTTCCTCCTGGGTTACAAATTAAGAAGGGAAAATATTACAAATCAGAAATAGAGAATACTTTTTAGTAATAGATAACTTCTCAAAAGGAATAATATGCCAAATTGTCAGATGCATTCAACACTGTGATATTTTTGTGCATCACTCTTTGTATCTAAGAAGACATTCTGTCACGTACAAAGTATTTCTGCTTGACTTTACATCGATTACATCAATTTTATTATATTGGGGTTGGCCCAAAAGTTCATTTGGGTTTCTCCCGAAGATGTTACAGAAAAAGCCAAAAGAACTTTTGGGCCAACCCAATATTTCCATTATTTTTCTAGGAGTCATTTTAAAAACAGATTTCTTCTTAGTTTTTAAATAAAAATAAAGAATGTTTGTATATTTGATATGATTAGTTTTGGCTAAGAACTCTATCTGAGGAGGGCTAGAGGTCTAGAACCTGCTAGAGGTCTTGGCAGTGTTCCATCCACAGGTCAGGTCCTGCCTGCCACTCTTATTGAAACATCTCTACACATATGTTCATGTGTGGTCTGTGGCTGCTTTTGAGTTACAACAGCAGAGTTGAGTAGCTGTGACAAAGACTGTATGACCCACAAAGGCTAAAATATTTACCACCTGGCCCCTTTACAGGAAAAAATTTAGCAACCTGCGGTCTAGAATAATGGCAGGATTTTGTAAAAAAATTTTTAATTCAAATTTTACCATGTTCCACCATCCATGTAAAGAGGCAAGATAGTGGAATGTTTAGGAACATACACTCCAGAACCAGACCACTTGGGTTCAGATTCTGGTTCTGCCATTTACTAGCCACGTGACTCTGGGCAAGTTACTTAACCACTCTGCTTTGGCTTCTTCGTCTGTAAAATGGGGGTGATCACAATACTTTCTTCATAGGGTCATTATGATGATTAAATGAGTTAATATACATAAAATATTTAGAAGAAGGTATGGCACAGAAAAAGTGCCAAGTAGGTATTCATTATATCATTGTGTAGATGATTGCTTTTTTAATAGGCATATAAAGTTGAGAATTAATGGTTTATCTCAGAGAAAAACTTACTAGTGAATTTGAGTTAATACAAAATAGGACTGTGCAAAATGATTTTTTTTTTTTTTTTTTTTGCGGTACACGGGCCTCTCACTGCTGTGGCCTCTTCTGTTGCGGAGCACAGGCTCCGGACGCGCAGGCTCAGCGGCCATGGCTCACGGGCCCAGCCGCTCTGCGGCACGTGGGATCTTCCTGGACCGGGGCACGAACCCGCATCCCCTGCATCGGCAGGCGGACTCTCAACCACTGCGCCACCAGGGAAGCCCTGTGCAAAATGATTTTAATCTCATGCCCACCCTTTCAGTTTTCTTAATCTGCCACTTCTCGTATTTTCAGCTGTTGTTGATGAAATCCATTCATTGATAGAGAAAAGCCGAAGACTGATAATTGTCCTGAGTAAAAGTTATATGTCTAATGAAGTCAGGTATGAACTTGAAAGTGGACTCCATGAAGCACTAGTGGAAAGGAAAATTAAAATCATCTTAATTGAATTTACACCAGTCGGTGACTTCACCTTCTTGCCTCAATCACTGAAGCTTTTGAAATCCCACAGAGTTCTGAAGTGGCAGGCTGATAAGTCTCTGTCTTATAACTCAAGGTTCTGGAAGAATCTTCTTTATCTGATGCCCGCAAAAGCAGTCAAACCATATAGAGAAGAAGCAGAAGTCTTGCCTGTTTTTTCGCAGCCCTGATCTTCAGAAAAGCTGAGCAGAAGAAAGAACTCTTGACACTCTGGGGACTGAGTGTATGAGCCTGTTGATAATGAAGGGCATTATTCAAATATTTAACTCTACTCTGTGAATGTCCTAGTCACAGTCTGAAGATGAAACTTGTCATTAGGTTGCCGGGGATAAGACTAAACATTGAGCTATAGTCGTGGGCTCTCAGAAGACCCTGGAATTCAACAGAAATGGGTCTCCTGTTTCTCCCTCTTCCATAACTGGATGCAGGCACTCTGCTCAATCCCATTCAGCAACTGTGAGACTGCACACGGTGCAGAATAACTTAGGCCTTAAAATAAGGGCACGTCTTTAAGAGACTTTTAATGCTAACAATTGAACTGAAGGATTTTAAGTTCACAAAGTCGCATTTCTCTATGAGCCAGTAGGTGACACAGGAACTGGAATGGTGCCTTCACGAACCCACAATAGCTCCCTACCTCTAAACACCTCTGACAGTGCCTGGGATGCGGGGTGCAGGGTGGGGCTCTGGGAGAACCGACAGGGCTGCGAGCAGAGCAGGGAGCGAGGTGTGAGCTGCTGTAACAGGGCCTCAGCCTCAGAGCACGTGCATTAATGTATCCTGGCTACAGCTGCAGACCTACAGTTCTTTAAACCCCACTAAGATGCTGCAGAGGGCTTGCTTAATTGGACCTATTTGTGGGAACTTCTTAAAAAGAACTCAAAACAACTTTTTAATCTTTCATGCCAGACACAAGTTTTAATTCAAATAATTTTCTGGGTCTTTCCAAAAAATGGTCTAAAACATTTGTTGATTCTGCATAAAGGTTTAGACACAGGATGGGTGCCAGATCAGATGAGTTATTCAACAGCCAAAAAAGGATGGTTACTTGCTTGATTTTTAAAAGGCGACAGATTTTAAATGCCCTTTGGGTGGAGGCAGCATGGCAGCCAAGACACTTGAGCTCAAATCCCGGGTTTACCACTTCCTCTGTGATCTCCGGAAACTCTTCTAACTCATCTGTGATGCAGTTTCCTCATCTGTAACATTAGAATTTATAAGAACTGTACAGGGGGACTAAGTGAATAAATACAAATGAAGCTCTTACAACAGTTCTTGACACAAACTTAACGCTCAATAAGTGTTGGTATTGCTACGTTTGTTATTGTTATTAGTTATCACCTAGGTCAGTTATTTAGCCGTGGAAAGAGAACAAGATCTGGAAAGGAAGGCAGTTTTGACTTGAGGCGATTCATTCTTACAGAGAGGCATAGAGGAGCAGCACATCAGCATATCTGCATTAGACGTCTGCAACTTTTCACATTGGAAGACATATATCTGTCTCCTTAGTACTGGGCCTTCTTGACGGCCTCAGAGGTCTGTTCATGAAAGTCACTGAGTGAGTGATAAATAGCGTGCAGCCTTACAGAGAAAGGAAAGAGCTGGGTAAGTTTGGAAGGCTGGTTAGAAGATATGGGTGTGGCATGAATGTTCCAGAAAAATTTAAAGCAGAGACTGTTTAAAACAGCTGTGGTACTACTCTATATAAAGTAGATAATCAACAAGGACCTACCGTATAGCACAGGGAACTCTACTGAATGTTCTGTAATAACCTATATGGGAAAAGGGTCTAAAAAAGAACGGATCAGGTGAATCACTTTGCTGTACACCTGAAACTAACAGAACATTGTAAATCAACTATACTCCAATATAAAATAAAAAAAAAATAAAATCAGGCAACTTAATAAAACAGCTGTGGTAGATACTACTGAAGATCAAAGAAAAATGAGATTTTCATCAGATTTTCAGTATAAGAAAGTGGTCTAATTTTTGTAGCACTTAAAATTTTGCGTGCTAGTTGGATGGCTAAAAAAAGTAAAGGAATTTAATTACTAAGAAGATTTATATGTGAAAATATATGGTCGTGAGAAATTTTATTGCTATCATCATAGTCTCTAATAGAATGATCTGCTTTTCTTTTTTATTATGTATGATTTAAATACATTAAATGTATTTTGTATTAAATGTGTTAAATGTATACAGTAAATATATGCTTTAAAATACATTAATGAACCATTGGTCTCGTGCCTTTATTTTTGAAAAATCTCGACATCTTTTTCACTTAGTTTAAAATTTCAGGGGCTTCCCTGGTGGCACAGTGGTTGGGAGTCCGCCTGCCGATGCAGGGGACACGGGTTCGTGCCCCAGTCCGGGAAGATCCCACATGCCGCGGAGTGGCTGGGCCCATGAGCCATGGCCACTGGGCCTGCGCGTCTGGAGCCTGTGCTCCGCAAAGCGAGAGGCCACAGCGGTGAGAGGCCTGCGTACCGCAAAAAAAAAAAAAAAAAAAAAAAAATTTCAATCCCTCAGTCTCAACATAGATTCCCACCTTTTAAAATGAGATATGGGTCATTCAAAATGAATGCTTGGATCTATCTTTTCTTATGTCAAATTACTTCGTACCTACCTTCTTTAAAATCCATCCAGGAGCAAAAGAAGAATTCCATTCCCTCTCACAAGGCCACCCAATATCCAGCACAAATATTAGGTCTTCACGTGCCGGTTAACTCATGTGCATATTTTAAAATTTAAATGCCAAGCATTTCCAATCAGGACCAGTACCTAACTTTTATTGATAGAATAATGTCATTCTCTTCTATGACTTCAAATGTCCTTACACTGTGGAGTCCATTTCAGAGAATCAGTGAACAACCAGCTGTCTAAGATGTATAAAGAAACAACCCATGTATGTCTATTATATGCTGGAAACATTTATTAAATTCGAGTTATACTCTCATAAAGCAGAGAGAGACCTTATTACCCACATATTCTAAACCCAGGAACCTGAGACATGGTCTGTCCAGGGACTTGACCTGGGTATGCAATTAGCTAGTGTGGCCAGGCTGGGGCAGAGAGGGATACCGTCTCCTCTCTGGAAATGCCTGTTGCAGGGAGACCAGGTAAGTTGTGGGAGGCTGTAGGCACTTTCCTGGGGAGGCACCTTGTACTAGGAGGGTCTAGAACAGTCTTGCAGAGAGGAAGCAGGGCTGCTTAGGACTGGCTCTCAGGAGGTTAAAAGAGTACGAGGGCTCTTCTAGGCTACTAGGGTAAGGATGGAGGGAGAATAGCACTCAAATCCTCCACAGGATGGAAGTGTACACGTGACTGTGGCATCTGCTGAGGTAGGGGGAGTTAAGAGCCCTGAGAGGTACTGGGAGCTCATCCTGAGTTGATGCTGAGTGGTTGACCAGCTGGCTGCGGAGGAGTGTCAGCAAGGCTCAGAGTGGGTGCACCTCCTTGCAGCCATCAACATGCTTGTCTGAACCGGGGACACGGGCAAAACCGAGTTGAATCAAAGCTTTAAATACTCAGAGGAAATAGTTCATCAACCTGGCACGAGTGCACCTCTTGAGGGAGGAGAGCTGGGGTTTGGGGGAAGCCATCTTTCTGAGCAGAAGCTACTCTGAGAAACGGGGTCAGGGCCAAGAAGTTGTGGCCAGGCCACGACTCTAACAGGAAACGGGCTGTGTGCGCTGTGGGCAGGACACTGAGTGCTTCAGCCCCACCTGCGCGCCGCACTGATAGCGATCGCAGAGTCCAGCCTGGGAGTGCTGAGACCAATGCCTACTTTTCTGTGAGAGGCTTGTGAAAACCAGCTTTCATCTCTTTGCAGCCTACCTTGTGGTTGCACATACCATCCGGGGAACGTGATACCCCATTTAAACAATTGCTACAACTCGATGTGCAAGTTTAATCATTCATGGTGGCCGTGTTAAAATCGACTTTCAAATTGGGTTTCAGGCGTCCCAGGTCTCTTCAGACGTGCCTTAGCGACCATCCCGGGCAGTGGGCGCATGTGTGCCTGGTCCCAGCCCTCTCCCCACCTCCCATTCCTTCCAAATATCAGTACTTCAACAGGAGTAGCGCTGCTCTTACCCATTTTTATGTTGAGATTCCACATAACAATTTTATTTGGCAAAATCAAACACCTCTGAATAGGCCATGGTTTAGACGTAATGAACATAATCCTCCCTGGCTAGTTTAAACAGAAATGGTTATAGAATTGTTCAGAAAGGGGAAGAAATAGACTCTAGTCTATTCTTCCAAGGATATAGTCCAAAGTCACCCAGAAAAACACTGGGCTGCCAAGAGCTGCTGATCCTGCCACAGACAGGAAGAAATCTCTGGAATCATGAAGATTCTGCTGCAGATGTCAGCTCAGACCATCCTGCAGGCTAGCTGTGGAGCTGCTGAGAGCTAAAAAAAACCAACTGCTTCTGTTCACCCAACTGAGTCCACCAGCAGCAACTTAGTTATTCCTTTGCTTTATCCCACAATATACACAATAGCCTCAGAAGGATGATGATACGAACAACGCCATCAATATTTTGTCGACTAAAAACAGTTCAAGATTTTGGGGGGACTGTTTTATGCCTTGAGAACCTCCCATTAGAATGTAAAGCCAAGTCGGTGTGTCCTAAAGTCATGTGAAATGATTCCTCTTGACGTAGTTTTGCTGACTCAGTATACAGTTAGATTTATTTCTTTTATTGTGCTTTTTTAGGAATTGCTGCTTAAATTGTATTTTGTTTTATAATAATGCAAAATATTTACATCCTTCTAAGAGCAAATCTGCAAAATAAGGTATATGCAGAGAAGTCCATCTTCTACCCTTCTTGTTCTCCCCTTCCCCACAGGTAAACCTTTCTAAAAGTGATGTTGATTTACCCTTCTGTTTTGTAATATAATTAAATAGGCATACATATTTAATCTCCCCACGTCTTACAGATAAATCGTAGTGTATTAACTACAATTTTTCCACCTTGCTTTTCCCACTCAATATATTCCAGAGATCACTCCCTAACTGTGTATGGAGCTGTTTCTCATTCTTAGAGTTACGTGGTACACCATTGTGTGGCTTGGTTATACTATAGTTTATACAGCCAATCTCAGATGTTTCCAGTCTTTTGCTATTACAGATTATGTTGTAAAGAATTATGTTGTCTTATGCATGCATCTTTTTTATCTTTCTTTCTTTTGGCCACACTGCGGGCATGTGGGATCTTATTTCCCTGACCAGTGATCAAACCTGTGCTCCCTGCAATGGAAGTGTAGAGTCTTAACCACTGGAGTGCCAGGGAAGTCCCCTTATGCGTGCATCTTTTCACATTTTTCAAGATTATTTTGGGGATAGATTCCAAATGTAGAATACATGGGTCAGAGGGCAATGTACATGTAATTTTGCTGGATGTTGCCGTATTCCTTTTCGTAGGGGTAAAGTAATATCATTTTCCATTCCCATCAGCAATGTAAGGAGAGCTAGCCCCTTAGCTTTTGTCAATTTTACGGTAGCGATGTTGATCTTTTTCATCCCTGTTGTTGAAAGGTCTTTACATATTAGAACTAAGACATTGTGATGTAAGTTGCAAATATTTTTCTTTCCCACTTTGTCCCTTGTGTTTTTAACTTTGCTTTTGATATTTACCCATTCCCTGATTATAGAGGAATTCACCCATATTTCCAATACTCATAGAGATTAATTTTTAAAATTTAAATCTTCAATCCGTTTGGAATTTGTACTGGTGTGCAGTGCAAGGAATGAATCCATTGAATCATTTTTCAGATGACAGTCCATTTACCACAATACTACGTTTTTACTTTTACCCACTGATTTGAGATGCCCCTTCTAACTTATACTCAATTTCCATTTCCTATTAGATCTATTTCTGGACTATCTAGTCTATTCTATTGGTCAACTTGCTATTCACGTGGTAATACCACACTGTTTCAGTTGCAGAGACTTTAAAACATATTTTAATATCTTGTAGGGGCTATGTCCCCAACCTCACCCCAAAGCTCCTATTTTTCAGTGATTTCCTGACTTTTTGTGCATGTTTTTTTCTTCCAAATGAACTTCATAATTAGTATGCTTAACTCCTGGAAAAAAAAAACTGATGACATTTTATTGAGTTCACATTAAGATTTTAAATTAATATAGGGAGGATCAACTTATTTTTGAGATTGCGTCTTCCTAGCCAAGAACATAGGATGTCTCTCCACTTGTTCAAATATGCATTTGGTTCATTCAGGATTGTTTTATAGTTTTACTCATGGAGATTTTGGATATTTCATGTTAAGTTTGGACTATTTTGCTATCAAAATGGTGTCTTCTCTTTGGTGATCTTCTAATTTGTTTTTACATATATACACTAAGGCAATTGAAATATCTCAAAATTGAAGGACATGAGTTTCTAGATTGAAAGGGCTACCAATTTCCCAGCAAAACAGAGAATCACTTCCAAACTTGGAAGGAAAAGTGATGTGCTCCCTGCAGCCTTATACTCAAACAATTATTCTCCAATATGAGGCCAAAATAGAGATTTTCAGACATGTAAGCCCTCAAAATATTTACTTCCCATGTACCTTGTGTCTGAGGTCTACTGGAAGAGGTGCTTCTCCAAAAAAGAGAACATCCTCTAAGAAGGCTCAGAAATAAGGGATCCAACTTAGGAGAGTGGTAAAAAGTTTCTCCAGGCTGACGGTAAATGGAAATCCCAGGATGGCAATTGAGAGCAAGTTCCAGATAGACCGTTTTCAGGAAGAAGACAGATTTCCCAGTGTGGTTAACGCATTGAGAGGTCATTTACATTTCTAGTGGAAAGTTGAGGAATGAGTTAATGATAAATATAGAGAAATTTAATCAAATGAAGAAAAATAATTATTAGCTTCTAGTGAAACAAAAGTTGGTATACGAAAAGAGATGTAGTCAAATGGCATTATATGGCTCAGCCATAAATAGTATTTACCTGTAACAATGGTGTAAATATTCAACATTTATTTAACTAAAATTATGGTATAACTATATTTGGAGGCAGGATAGGAGGGAAAATGTGTTTGTGGTAGTGGTGGTGTTGGGGAGTAAATCACACCTTTCATTGTTAGGAAGTCAACAGATTATATCTAAAACTTTGTTCAAAGTCAAGGTTCTTAGAAAGGCAGGCTATGCTTTGCTTTCTCATTAATCCCTGGTCCATTTGCTGCAATATCTCCCATACTCTGCAGTCCAGGACGTCTGCAGGCTCTGGATCCCCAGCTCTAATGGAAACTCTTCAACCTCACTTGACTTCTATGTTGTAGTCAACACTAGTCACCCCAGTTTTCTTCTGAAACCTCCTTGGATTTGTGAAAAGATTCCCTCCTGGTTTTCATAGCCCCATTTTCATATTCCCTTTTCATACTGTTTGGTGGTTTCTCTTTCTCTGTTCCATGCCACCCCTCCCTTAAAATTTTCCAGGGTCCCTTTCTGGAATCTTCTTTCCTTCTCATGCCGCATATTATCCTTGCCCATTGCTTTAGCAAACCTAAAGAGGAAAAAATCCCTCTTCCCATCTATGGTCTATTTTCTGAGCTCTAGAATCACACATTCAGCTCTACTTTGGGTAACTTTATCTAGAAACATACATAACATCTAAAACTCAACTATTTATACTGAATTGATTCTAGTTTCCCAAAGCCTATACCTCTGTTTTGGTTTTACGAACCCATTTTCTACCTGATGAAAATGGTAGAACCATTTTCTTCCAAGCAGGAAACTGAGGGTCACCTATATTAATTCTCTTTCTCCCATGTTTCATATTCAGTCAGGAAGTTCTACCCTGGACCTGTGTTCTCTATAATAGCTCCTTAGCAGCTGCTTTACATATGTCCCTTACTAACGCCTGCAAAAACAGGTGAGTAGATGCTTTTGACGGAGCTTAAAGAAGTTCTTTTCTGTTTGCTGTTCTGTTTACTGCAAGTTTCTCAGTCATCAGCTGAGAATGAGGATGAGGGGGGAAACTTTAGAAGAAAGGAAGAAATATGAAGTTGTTTTCTAGGAAAATAAGATACTGAGTGAAGTAGAGAAATATAGCATGGCTGCTAACAAGTATTAGAGTCTCCCTCAGGTTATGGAGACCAGTCAGCATGCCTGCGTGTTTCCTCCAGCCATGTTCAGTTGTGTATGTTCAACTAAGGAAGAGAGTTAGTAATTTTTAAGCTAATGCGATAAAATAAGAGAGTGTCAAGTGAACTAAAGGTATAGGTAAGCGACTGACAATAATGCACGACAATAAAACTTAAGTTGGAAAATGCGTGTATAGAGGGTGTCGTTGAAGATTTGGTTAGAGCAATATAAGTTTCTTCTGTGACCACATGATTGTCACAAATGAATTGTTATCACAGTGTTTCAGGGAGTAAGATGATAGGATGCTTGAAACGGAGATTATTGAGGCATGTCAAATACTAGTAATGGCAGGTGTAGGAATAAATGCCTGAGGTAGGTGTGGAAGTCAAGACATTTGGAAGAGAAGGAAGTTAAAGAATCGAGAGACCAGAGTGTTCCATGGATCATCTATGTGAATACTAAGATTACCAAGAATCAAAACAGGGAGGGTTCTGGTGAGCATAAGAATAAGTGGGGGGACTAAACTCTTCAGAGAATGTGAAACTGAGAGGAACCCTGCGGGGCTTTCCCAGGAACAGACTCCTGTGTCCTCCGCCTCTTGTTGGTAGAGCTTTATCTTCCTAGGCTTTCCCTGAGTTCCAAAGAGCAAATTTAATCAGAGAAGCAAGAAAATGCAAAAACAAAGGAAAGCAGTCAAGCAAGACAAAATAATAATAGTTTAGCCATAAAATTAGGTCAAGGACTTTTAGTTCTTCCTCAAGGGCTAGTTATTTTGCAGATACTAAAGCCCCCACCAGGTGGAGAAAGTTAACTGCAAGCTGACCACCAGCATGGGGACCTCAGACACTTTGGAACCAGAAGGTTGACGATTGAAATTTCCAAAGCATGACCCTGTTACCTCACCGCCAGCTAATCAGAGAATTGTACACGAGCTGATCTCATACCCTGAGACTCTCTCCTTTCACTTTGTCCTTAGAAACACTTCCCTGATAGCCACCAGAGAATTCAGGTCTTTGGAACACAAGCTGCCTGTTCTCCTTGCTTGGTACCCTGCAATGAATGCTGTTCTTTCCTCCACCACAACCTGGTATAAGTAGACTGGCTTTGCTGCATGTAGACCCAAGTTCTGTTTAGTAACAAATGCAGCAGTGTGACCAGAGGTTTGGGGACAACCTCAACAAGGTGAGTAATGGGTGGTATTACAGGGTGAGGACATGCTATTCAAAGCTGGGGATTTTTAGGGAGGAGGGAGTATAATGGCTGGAAATCAGTGGCTCAAGGGGTCTGGGAGAGAAAACAACCACAATTTAAGTGGGCTGTTAGGGAAACAATGTCCTTGGGAGAGAGTCAAATAGCAATGGTGAGAAAGGGGTAAGAAAGTCCAGGGAAGAGTTTGAAGATATGACAAATGATCAATTTAACTATCTACAAATGAGGTTAGAAAAAATTAATTAAAGTTCAGAGAAATCCCTCTGGGAGACATCCCCAAGTCTGTAGTTTGGCTAAGAGCCTGTCTCCTATGGTCCACTGTGCATACCTCTATTTAGCATTTACCATCTAAGAAATGATCTTCAGAGGTCCAGTCCCTCTTTGACCAGCCTAACTGTTCACAGTTACCAGAAAAAGATCTTGCCTATAGTAGATGGTTAGCAAATGTTTGTTAGATTAAACTTATTACTGTCCACTGTAATTATTTACCTTTCCCCCCAAATATGAATTCTTTGAGTGTAGAGCGTGTGTATTTTATTTATCCTTGTATCATGTTTCTGATACAATAATAGACACACATAAAATGCTTGGAATCATGAATGCACAGAATAGATTCATTTTGGTTTCTCCCAGCAATTTACTCCAAGTGAAATAGAATTCATTTATCCAACGGTAATATTATATGTTTCAGTTATTTATTGCTATCTAACAAATCACCCCAAAACTTAGTTGCTTAAACATTGACAGTTTGTTATTTCTCACAATTCTGCAATCTAGATTGGACTCCATTGGACCATTTTTCTGCTCAATGTGGTGTCTGCTGGGGCTGGAACATCTAATATATTCTTCACTCACACGTGTAGACTAAGATGGTTGGAGCAACTGGAGTATGACCAGACAGCTCACTCTCTCTCTCTCCTCATGTTTTTACAACTAGCTTTTACAACTACTTGAGCTTCCTTACAGCAAGGTGATCTCAGAACACTTGGACAAGAAATATTGTATCTGGCCTCCAAGAGAAAGCTGAAGACCTTTAAAAAACTACATCCAGATGGGCACTTCCACTGCATTTTGTTGGTCAAAGCCAGTCACAAATTCAACCTAGATTCAAGAACAGGAACAATAGACTCCACCTCTCGACATGCACAACAATGCACGTGAAGGACCAGAGGAACTGATGGCAGCCATTTTTGGAGACTATCCCCACAATGCCTGTAGGAGGGTATTCTGTCTCCTGCAAACTTGATTAAAGTGATCAAACTGGCTTTAGGAATCACCTCTCTAAACAACTTTAGACTCAACTTCAAGCTCTGCAAGGTCTTCAAGATCAGGATCTCTGAAGCTTCAGAAGGATAGCTCCCACACCCCAACCCACTTGAATCAAGTTCAAATTAATAGGTATTGAATACCGGTCATAGACAACTCCTTACGTTTAGCCTTTTCCTTCCATCTTAGCCACATCTCTTCCCAGGTCTCTTGCCTTTATTCTTTCTTTTTTATCATTCATCTTCCATGGATTTTATTTATTTTTTTAAAACATCTTTATGGAGTATAGTTGCTTTACAATGTTGTGTTAGTTTCTGCTATATAAAAAAATGAATCAGCTATATGCATATGTATATCCCCATATGCCCCGCACTTGCATCTCCCTCCCACCCTCCATATCCCACCCCTCTAGGTGCTCACAAAGGCACTGAACTGATTTCCCTATGCTATGCAGCTGCTTCCCACTAGCTATCTATTTTACATTTGATAGTGTATATATGTCAGTGCTATTCTCTCACTTCGTCCCAGCTTACCCTTCCCCCTCCCTGTGTCCTCAAGTGCATTCTCTACGTCTACGTCTTTATTCCTGTCCTGCCCCTAGGTTCATCAGGACCATTTTCTTTTTAGATTCCATATGTACACTTTAGCATACAATTTCATTTCATTTCATTTTATGGCTGAGTAATATTCCATTGTATATATGTGCCACTCATTCATCTGTTGATGGACACTTAGGTTGCTTCCATGTCCTGGCTATTGTAAATAGAGCTTCAGTGAACATTGTGGTACATGACTCTTTTTAAATTATGGTTTTCTCAGGGTATATGCCCAGTAGTGGGATTGTTGCATCATACGGTAGTTCTATTTTTAGTTTTTTAAGGAATCTCCATACTGTTCTCCATAGTAGCTGTATCAATTTACATTCCCACCAACAGTGCAAGAGGGTTCCCTTTTCTCCACACCCTCTCCAGCATTTATGATTTGTAGATTTTTTGATGATGGCCATTCTGACCGGTTTGAGGTGATATCTCATTGTAGGTTTGATTTTCATTTCTCTAATGATTAGTGATGTTGAGCATCCTTTCATGTGTTTGTTGGCAATTTGTATATCTTCCTTGGAGAAATGTCTTTTTAGGTCTTCTTCCCAGTTTTGGATTGGGTGTTTGTTTTTTGAATGTTGAGCTGCATGTGCTGCTTGTAAATTTTGGAGATTAATCCTTTGTCAGTTGCTTCATTTGCAAATATTTTCTCCCATTCTGAGGGTTTTCTTTTTGTTTTGTTTATGTTTTCCTTTGCTGTGCAAAAGCTTTTAAGTTTCATTAGGTCCCATTTGTTTACTTTTGTTTTTATTTCCATTTCTCTAGGAAGTAGGTCAAAAAGGACCTTGCTGTGATTTATGTCATGGAGTGTTCTGCCTATGTTTTTCTCTAAGAGTTTGATAGTGTCTGGTCTTACATTTCAGTCTTTAATCCATTTTGAGTTTATTTTTGTGTATGGTGTTAGGGAGTCTTCTAATTTCATTCTTTTACATGTAGCTGTGCAGTTTTCCCAGCGCCACTTATTGAAGAGGCTATCTTTTCTCCATTGTATATTCTTGCCCCCTTTATCAAAGATAAGGCGACCATATGTGCATGGGTTTATCTCTGGGCTTTCTAACCTGTTCCATTGATCTATGTTTCTGTTTTTGCACCAGTACTGTACTGTCTTGATTACTGTAGTTTTGTAATATAGTCTGAAGTCAGGGAGTCTGATTTCTCCAGCTCCGTTTTTCTTTCCCAAGATTGCTTTGGCTATTCGGGGTCTTTTGTATTTCCATACAAATTGTGAAATTTTTTGTTCTAGTTCTGTGAAAAATGCCATTGGTATTTTGATAGGGATTGCATTGAATCTGTAGATTGCTTTGGGTAGTAGAGTCATTTTCACAATGTTGATTCTTCCAATCAAAAACATTGTATATCTCTCCATCTGTTTGTATCGTCTTTTCTTTCATCAGTGTCTTACAGTTTTCTTCATATAGATCTTTTGCCTCCTTAGGTAGGTTTATTCCTGGGTATTTTATGCTTTTTGTTGCAGTGGTAAATGGGAGTGTTTCCTTAATTTCTCTTTCAGATTTTTCATTCTTTGTGTATAGGAATGCTAGAGATTTCTGTGCATTAATTTTGTATCCTGCTACTTTACCAAATTCATTGATTAGCTCTACTAGTTTTCTGGTAGCATCTTTAGGATTCTCTATGTATAGTATCATGTCATCTGCAAACAGTGACAGTTTTACTTCTTTTTTTCTGATTTGGATTCCTTTTATTTCTTTTTCTTCTCTGATTGCCATGGCCAAAACTATGTTGAATAATAGTGGTGAGAGTGGGCACCCTTGTCTTGTTCCTGATCATACAGGAAATGTTTTCAGTTTTTCACCATTGAGAACGATGTTGGCTATGGGTTTCTCATATATGGCCTTTAATATCTTGAGATATTATCTTAATATCTTTAATATCTTGAGATAGGTTCATAGGTTCTATGCCCACTTAATGGAAAGTTTTTATCATAAATAGATGTTGAATTGTGTTGAAAGCTTTTTCTGCATCTATTGAGATTATCATATGGTTTTTATCCTTCAGTTTGTTAACATGGTGTATCACATTGATTGATTTACATATATTGAAGAATCCTTGCATTACTGAGATAAACCCCACTTGATCATGATGTATGATCCTTTTAATGTGCTGTTGGATTCTGTTTGCTAGTATTTTGTTGGGGATTTTTGCATCTATGTTCATCAGTGATATTGGCCTGTAGTTTCCTTTCTTTGTGACATCTTTGTCTGGTTTTGGTATCATTGTGATGGTGGCCTCGTAGAATGAGTTTGGGAGTGTTCCTCCCTCTGCTATATTTTGGAAGAGTTTGAAAAGTTTAGGTGTTAGCTATTCTCTAAATATTTGATAGAATTCACCTGTGAAGCCATCTGGTCTTGGGGTTTTGTTTGTTGGAAGATTTTTAATCACAGTTTCAATTTCAGTGCTTGTGATTGGTCTGTTTATATTTTCTATTTCTTCCTGGTTCAGTCTCGGTAGGTTGTGCTTTTCTAAGAACTTGTCCATTTCTTCCAGGTTGTCCATTTTATTGGCATATAGTTGCTTGTAGTAATCACTCATGATCCTTTGTATTTCTGCAGTGTCAGTTGTTACTTCTTTTTCATTTCTAATTCTGTTGATTTCAGTCTTCTCCCTTTTTTTCTTGATGAGTCTGGCTAATGATTTCTCAACTTTGTTTATCTTCTCAAAGAACCACCTTTTAGTTTTACTGATTTTTGCTATTGTTTCCTTCATTTCTTGTTCATTTATTTCTGACCTGGTCTTTATGATTTCTTTCCTTCTGCTAACCTTGGGTATTTTTTGTTCTTCTTTCTCTAGTTGCTTTAGGTGTAAGGTTAGATAGTTCATTTGAGATTTTTCTTGTTTCTTGAGGTAGGATTGTATTGCTCTAAACTTCCCTCTTAGAACTGCTTTTGCTGCATCCCATAGGTTTTGGGTCGTCGTGTTTTCATTGTCATTTGTTTCTAGATATTTTTTGATTTCCTCCTTGATTTCTTCAGTGATCTCTTGGTTATTTAGTAGCATATTGTTTAGCCTCCATGTGTTTGTATTTTTTACATTTTTTTCCTGTAATTGATACCTAGTCTCATAGAATTGTGGTCAGAAAAGATACTTGGTACGATTTCAATTTTCTTAAATTTACCACAGCTTGATTTGTGACCCAAGATATGATCTATCCTGGAGAATGTTCCATGAGCACTTGAGAAGAAACTGTATTCTATTGTTTTTGGATGAAATATCCTATAAATACCAATTAAGTCCATCTGGTCTAATGTGTCATTTAAAGCTGTGTTTCCTTATTTGTTTTCATTTTGGATGATTTGTCCACTGGTGAAAGTGGGGTGTTAAAGTCCCTGACTATTATTGTGTTACTGTTGATTTCCCCTTTTATGGCTGTTAGCATTTGCCTTATGTATTGAGGTGCTCCTATGTTCGGTGCATAAATATTTACAATTGTTATATCTTCTTCTTGGATTGATCCTTTTATCGTTATGTAGTGGCCTTCTTTGTCTCTTGTAATAGTCTTTATTTTGAAGTCTATTTTGTCTGATATGAGTATTGCTACTTCATCTTTCTTTTGATTTCCATGTGCATGGAATATCTTTTTCCATTCCCTCACTTTCAGTCTGGATGTGCCCCTAGGTCTGAAGTGGGTCTCTTGTAGACAGCATATATACAGGTCTTGTTTTTGTATCCATTCAACCAGTCTGTGTCTTTTGGTTGGAGCATTTAACCATTTACATTTAAGGTATGTATCGGTATGTATGTTCCTCTTACCATTTTCTTAATTGTCTTGGGTTTGTTTTTCTAGGTCTTTTCTTTCTCTTGGTGTTTCCTGCCTAGAGAAGTTCCTTTAGCATTTGTTGTAAAGCTGGTTTGGTGGTGCTGAATTCTCTTAACTTTTGTTTGTCTTTAAAGCTTTTAATTTCTCTGTTGAATCTGAATGAGATCCTTGCTGGGTAGAGTAATCTTTGTTGTAGGTTTTTCCCTTTCATCACTTTAAATATATCCTGCCACTCCCTTCTCGCTTGCAGAGTTTCTGCTGAAAGATCAGCTGTTAACTTTATGAGGATTCCCTTGTATGTTATTTGTTGTTTTTCCCTTGCTGCTTTTAGTATTTTTTTCTTTGTATTTAATTTTTGATAGTTTGATTAATATGTGTCTTGTTGTGTTTCTCCTTGGATTTATCCTGTATGGGACTCTCTGCACTTCCTGGACTTGATTGACTATTTCCTTTCCCATGTTAGGGAAATTTTTGACTATAATCTTTTCAAATATTTTCTCAGTCCCTTTCTTTTTCTCTTCTTGTTCTGGGACCCCTATAATTCGAATGTTGGTGTGTTTAATGTTGTTCCAGAGGTCTCTGAGACTGTCCTCAATTCTTTTCATTCTTTTTTCTTTATTCTGGTCTGCGGCAGTTATTTCCACTATTTTATTTTCCAGGTCACTCATCTGTTCTTCTGCTTCAATTATTCTGCTATTGATTCCTTCTAGAGAAGTTTTAATTTCATTTATTGTGTTCTTCACCATTGTTTGCTCTTTAGTTCTTCTAGGTCCTTGTTAAATGTTTCTTGTATTTTCTCCATTCTATTTCTGAGATTTTGGATCATCTTTATTTGCATTACTCTGAATTCTTTTCCAGGGAGACTGCCTATTTCCTCTTCATGTGTTTGGTCTGGTGGGTTTTTACCTTGCTCCTTCATCTGCTGCATGTTTCTCTGTCTTGTCATTTTGTTTAATTTACTGTGTTTGGGGTCTCCTTTTCCCAGGCTGCAGGTTTAGAGTTCCTGTTATTTTAAGTGTCTGCCCCTGTCACAGACACCCAGTGGGTGAGGTTGGTTCAGTAGCTTTTGTAGGCTTCCTGGTGGAGGGGACTGGTGCCTGTGTTCTGGGGGCTGGGGCTGGATCTTGTCCTTTTGGTGGGCAGGACGCAGCCAGTGGTGTGTTTTGGGGTGTCTGTGAACTTAGTATGACTTGATCCTGCCTTTATTCTTATCACTGTGTTGCTCTCACATGACTCTGTAAGCCTGGAGCTTCATGTGCCCGGAATATCGTTCAGCTGCTCCCTATGACCTGTGTTGAAGCAGGGCTGTAAAAAGCCTCATATCCTCTTGGAATCCTAGGCAGATTCGTGACCCAGGGCAGATATATTTTTTTGGTTCATTCCTAGTTATAAATGCTAATTCCCTCTTCTCTCTTCCACCTCAGGGAAACACTCATTTTGCCTTCATCCCAAAGCAAATGTAGTCTTCTTTTGTATTTTATGTTATCCTCTAGTTATGTGTAGAAGCAGCCCTGGAGCATTCATATGCTCAGAAGAATCAGCCTTCTCTTTGTTAGAATGTCAGCCTCTTGAGGATGGGTGATATCTAAGCTTAACCAAGTTGCTTTCTAGATAAAGCTCTTTCTGACCAGAGTGGTCTCAGAGTGGCCTAGGGTTCTTATTAAGTGATTTTATTTCTTCTATCAAAGGAACAGTGGGGTTCTCAATTATATGTTATATTTTGAATCTTTGTTTCAATGAAGAGGTACCAGAAAATCTTGGTGATTTCAGAGTTTAAATTTATTTCCCTGTCTGTATCAATAAATTATTGTTTCAAACAAATGGTGTTAGAGAGATGTTTTTTTTCTTTTTCAGAATTCAAAAGAAGTTAATCATAACAACAGTTTTAGGTTATATCATAAAGGTTACATTTTGGGGAGTTAGTTTTACAAAATGAAAAAAAAACACCAAAAACCCAAAACCCACAGTTGAGAAACTGTTGAGTGCTAATAATCTTTACAGGAAATTCCTGTAAAGGAAGTTGGATTACTCACTCTTTCAACTAAACCTAACCACAAACCTTATCTAGTCAAGGAGGTTGGTCTGGGGAGAGTTTTAGATGCTTCATCTTCAGGTCATTTCCTTCTACTTATAGAGGTCATTAATTTGATTTTCCTCCATATGACCATGAATTTGACAATGTCAGTGGTCATTTACAAAATACTAAAGGTTTTCCTTTTTTTTTTTCTCCAGGTTTAGCTCATTATTTACAAACTTGTGTGAGTTACATGTACTTTCTCCCTTTATCTCTCTGACTAGGAAGAGATATTGTAGACCTCTGAAAATGGATATTTTCACATGCTCATCTTCAGAGAGAAAAGCCGGCAGTCACTGAAAGAAAGACTTGAAGTTCCTTTCTCTTTTTCAACGTCTTAAGGACAGGAAATACAGGTAAGACAATGGTATATATTTTTTTCCACTAGATTTCCTAACCAGCAAATATAAGTTGATAAAAGAACTTAAATCATTTTCAAAATGGATTGCTAACACAATTCTTTTTCATAAACTATTTTGTACTAATAAATTTGCTACCTAATTAGCAAATTTTCCATCTCCACATATATGGAGACTTTATAAAAAAAACAAAAACTGGTGGTTATGAAATAAACCTATCTACAGTGCTTTGAGCATTTTGTGGGAAAGGTGGAGAGCAGAGGGGTTCAAAATGTTTGCCGACTCAGCCATAAAAAGAAACAAAATTGGGTCATTTGTAGAGACATGGATGGACATAGAGGCTGTAATACAGAGTGAAGTAAGTCAAAAAGACAAAAACAAATATCATATATTAATGCATATATGTGGAATATGAAAAAAATTGGTATAGGCGACCTTATTTACAAAGCAGAAATAGCGACACAGACATAGAGAACAAACATATGGATACCAAGGGAAAAAGGTGGGGTGGTGGGGTGAATTGGGGGATTGGGATTGACATATATACACTATTGATACTACGTATAAAATAAATAACTAATGACAACTTGCTGTATAGCACAGGGAACTCTACTCAGTGCTCTGGAGACCTAAATGGGAAGGAAATCCAAAAAAGAGGGGGTATATGTATACATATAGCTGATTCATTTTGCTGTACAGTAGATACTAACACAATATTGTAAAGAAACTATACTCCAATAAAAATTAAAACAACAAAAAAGCAAACAAAAAAGGGCATAGATAGTCCCTATAATATCTAGCATAAAGTTTGCCACATAACAAGAATTCAGCAAATAGTTGTTGTACAAATGTGTATGACCAAGATTGGCAGTTTAGTTTAGATTGGGTTTTGTTAAGCTATTGGTATCTGTATTCCAGCATCATCATTTTTTAAATGTATGACTTTGGACAATTTACTTCACCAAAAAAAAAAGGGTTTTTGCCGAATTTAAATGCTTGTCTTGACTTGACTGTAAAATCTTTGAGAGCAGGAGCTACACTCTTGATTTTCTGTAATTCCTAGGCAATGGGATATATAGCTACCATGGATCATGTGAGAACAATAATAATATTATTTGAATTAAATACTTACTGTTACACCAGACCAAATGTCTACATGTACATGTGTTCCCTGGGTAGTCATTGCTGATCCCATGGGAAATTGTCTTTAACTGTGGGATTCTCCTACCTGAGCCTCAGATTCCCTGTTGACACCTGCCTTCTCCACCTGCCTTTCCTCTTTTTCTCCTCCCACCAAAAGCTTTGGTCAGAAAAAATTTTAGTTCATCATCAACCAAAGATAGTTGAAGGTGTAGTCTTGACCAACTGATTGGGGGAATCTTCAACCACTAACAAAAAAAATATGGCTCTCAAAAAGCAGGTATGGTTGCTGTTTTGGATAAGAGACTCTTCAGATACTTGAAGTCACCCTTTCGAGCTCTTATCTCTTTTTGTGAGGTGACGGCATATGCTGATAGGAAAATCAGAGTCTCTGAGACCCTCTTCACATGGACATGAATTCCTCTTCTAAAACTTATAAAATGTGCAATTATCATTAATAGTGGGGACCGCTCTCCAAGCAATGTGAGCCTTGGTGGTCCACCAATGAAACAAGAAGGACAACAACCATCTTCCTGAGTGCGACAGAGAGTATGTAAGAGAGCAGGACACCATTATGTTCAGTGCCACCTGCCCATTGATTTACTGCCAAGAACAGACCTGCTGCCTGGTTTGGTTGTTTCCCAATGCTTGAAAAATGCTCGATAAGTGCACCTTGTGTGATTCCTTATGATTCTTGGAAGTGTTTTGGTGATGGTGGAATGAAAGGCATCACACAGACATCAAAAGATCTTAAAAAGGTAGATGTTGACAAACAATATCAGTTGTGTTATCCCACATGGATGGGGTTTCCAGAGTGGGCTTGCTCTTGTGTTGCTCAGTTGCCAACAGTGTTGGTAATAACTGCTGTAACTTAGCACAGACCCAGCTCCCCAAGGTCTATTCTTGTCCCTGAGCAGGGCTTCCCAGAGATGATCCCTAAATCACAGTGATTTCCCTGACACTTGTTTATAATATAATATAGAGTCCAATGTTCTTCTCCTTGAGAATCTGATTTAATATGATTTGGAGAGCCCAGATATCTGAATTTATAAAAAGCATTCTGGGTGATTCTTGTTATGGAGATAATTTGAGAAACACAATCCCAGAGACAAAGCTGTAGCCTAGAAACAGCCCCAGGCAGCCTGAGGTCCTACGCCAGTAGGTGAGGGTATCATGGACAGAACATCTGACCACTCAAGGTTGGGACAGGAATTCCTGAGGGCTGGAGACTTCTGGGTGTCATGGTAAAAAATTTTCTATAGGCTTGGTAATTCAAACATGGAATCACAGAATATTAGAGCTGAGATGATCTTAGAAATATTAAAGTCCCATGATTCTCAAGTCAAGGAGCTTTAAAATAAAATGCAGATTTTCCAGTTTAATCCCCAGAAGTTAGGACCCCCTAGCCCTAAGGCGGAGGAACAACTGATACAGTCTAGATAATTTATTTTGCAAATGAAAAAACTGAAGTGCAGAGAGAGGCTAACTAGAGTCACACAGCAAGTTAATGGTTAAACTTAGGTTGATATGCATTTATTTTGACTTCTCCTGAATTCTTTTGCATTTATTTGGACAACAGAATTGATTACAATTTATGCATGAAGTCTTTTCCTAGGATTTGGAGATAAGATTTCTGAAACAGGATCCCTGCTCTTAAGGAGCTCCCAACCTAGTAAGAGGACATGGTATATGAAATAACAATTTCACTATGGTGTGGATAAATTCTGAACAAGGACTTACCGAACTCCTGTGTGAGTCACGCCCTATTCCTTGAGAGAGTGTGCAGGCTGCAAGACAGGCTCAGTTCTGCCGGCAGGGAGCTTTGGTTCTAGTTAGGGGAGAAGTTTATAAAACAAGATATTTTCCAGACAGTAGTGTGTGCTAAGACAGAGTAATATAACGTGAGTAATAAGAGAGAGAGTTGCTGGCTGGTGCAGTGGTGAATAGAGAGGAGGAATGCCATTATGCGCATGGTCAGTGGTGGTCTCTCTGGGGATGAAACACAAGATAAATCATGAGAGAGCCGTATCGAGTCATACGGGGTTTTGCATCTGATGCTTTGGAATGGACTTTTTATTTAGTGGGCAGTGGGGCTGGTGAGGTTATCAGCACAGAAAGGACATCCTCAGGCTTGATTTTTAGGAAGATGCTTCCAGTGGCCGGAGATGGGGAGATTGTCCCTTCAGGGGCTTTGTGGGCAAAGAAAGGGTAAGCAGGGGGTGGGGGGAGGTAGACCACATCTGAAAGGCAGTTGCTTATCCTAGGTCCTTGTTCCTAGACCACAGTCTTGGAAAGAAGAGCTACCCATTGTCACCAATGGGGATAAGTGATGCAGTGACTCTGGTCCCCGTCCGTGGCACTCTAGGTCCTCCATCATCTCATGAAGCCCTTTCGTGGCTGAGCACACCCTCCTCTCAGCAGGTCAGCAGCCAAGTGGAAACGTCCTGTACTTCTGGCCCCACCTGGGTACCCCGGTCTGGAGAGACCTCGCAGAGTGTACGACTCTGTCCGCCTCCGTCCAAGACAATGACTCTGTGGTTTTGGGGGTTTGTCTTTTCCCGCCTCCTCAGAGAAGTTGGGCCACACACCCTCTTCTCACTCTCACTTGCATTTGGCCTGCTACCCTGCCAGCTCATTCCCCTTGATTCGCTTATGGAATCAAGGCAGCACAGGAGGAAACACCTCCCCGTCTTGTCTTCCATGTGCAGTGTAGCCTGGGGAGGGTGTGGCTCTTCCCCACTCCCCACCTTCCTTCCCGAATTGCTCGTCTCCATCACCTTAAACCCTCTGCACGTGCTGGTCTGATCTATCAGTGGCCAGACCTGATGGAAACTAAGTCCTTCTTGTGCCCGACTTCTCTGCTTAGTGTCAGGCTGGTCTCTCTGTTCTGTTTCTTCTCTTCCCTTTGGGTTTATCCTTTTGAATTTTCCCTTGGCCCTGACTCACCCTTGCGGGCTGGTGTTCCTCCGGGAAGTCTATCTGCTGCCTCCTTGCAGCCTCCTGACTTCTCTCGCTGGAACTCTCCCCTGTGGATCCCCAAAGGCACATCAAGCTCAATGTTTCTGTTAGAGAAACATACTTGTTGATCATTTATAAATATTAAAATTACTCCTTTCTGCATCTGAAGATGTTGGAGACATGGAGTGCTGTGTGTGTGTGTGTGTGTGTGTGTGTGTGTGTGTGTGTAAATGTTTGGAAATGAAGAATTTTATAAGTTGAGGACAGTATTTATTTATGGTAAAAGATGGAGGTTCCTGAAGAGAATGGTCCTGGGAAAGTCTGGGTGGAAGGAGTGGTTGCAGGAATGGCCAGTGAGCACAGGGGGCAGTGAAGAGAGGGATGTGCATGATGGTTAGATTGTGTGTGTGGGCGTTGAGAGAGAGAGAGACAGGCAGACAGAGACAGAGACAGAAGCAGAGGTTGAGAGAGAGAGAGGGAGAGATAGAGAGAGAGAGATTGATTTTTGTCAGCTGCCCAAGAAACAGAGATGTTCTGGGAAGAAGACTTTTAAGGAGAACGTTTAGAGGGACCATATGATAGTAAAATTTCTTTTTCTTTCTTTCTTTCTTTCTTTCTTTTTTTTTTTCTTTCTTTCTCTTTCTTCCCCTTCCTTTCTTTCCTTCTCCCTCCCTCCCTCCCTCTCTTTCTCTTTTTTCCTTGAACCACCATGAACACAGTCCAGGGTGACCTTCCCTCCCTTTTATACTTCAGAGAATTGGTAGAAACGCCATCCAGTGACAACTTTTCCTGTCTTATTTGGGGCACAAAGAGTAAAGCATCCTCTATTCTCTAACAGTTACTACAAGTTAGCAACGTGCAGACATTCTCAAGTTTACACACCAGCTACCGCACTGGTTTCCCTAATTGGGGAGAACCTGACATTTTCCTTCAACTTGGATGATCTTTTCAGGAAAACTTTCACTTAACTCTTTCCAAATTACCCATGAAAATATACGTACTAGGTCAGAAACTTAGGAAAAGAAAAAGGATTCCATAAAGAAATGGCATCAAAAGACCACACCGTACCGAGTGTAGGTACAAGCAGTACCGTGAGTCTGAGATGTCCTTCCTCCTTTAGTTGTGTAAGAAGTGACATATGCAGGACCTGCCACACGCTGTTGAAAATACCACTCTAGTGTGGGAATGTGAAGGCTTGCTGGGTAGGACCTGCCCTTTCAAAACTTCCTGTGTGACTTGCGTTTTGATCACTGGTTACCGATTTCTTCATTTCCCATTTCTTGATTTACAGAAATGAAGATGATTCTCAGGGTGGAGCCCTGAATTACAATGTCCTCCACTCTGGCAACAGAACAGATGTCCTGAAGCAATGACAAGACCCAGAGAGAACAATGCTTTACTTGAGCTGGGTATTTCTTTGGCTTATCGCAGGAGGGAAAATTAAAGGATTTAACACTTCAGGTAGGGGTTTTTCACTTTTCATGCTAACCTTATGAGTTTTATGGTCCAAGTTTAAAGTGACAGGTATTCTGGGATACATCGGCAGCATGGCATAATAATATAGAACATTTCCTTTCTACTTTTAAGATGGGGGTAGGAGGAGAAATTATTGGGGTGAACAGCTTTCAGTTGATACCAAGCACATCCATGTGGAACCCAGTTACTATATCTGGGTGTTCAGTGGAAGCAGCTGAAGAGGAATTAAAGGTGGGTTGGCAGCTCTAACAGGAAACCTCCGTTGCTACTGGTGATACTGAAGACCAGTGGGAGGGAATTAGAACAGGAACTTCTTTTCCCCACAGAATGGGAACCGTGAAGGAGAAAGACACCCAAGGGAGCTTAATCCCTTGTGAAACCAAGTACTCTTTGTAAATATGTTAGAATTCCTCTAATGTGTTTCTGTGCTCCTTTGTTTATTGTGGTTTTCAGATTGCTCCACTGGAAAGCTTCTTAGGACATACTCTGCAAGGTGTGGGGAGGAGTTTGTCTTATTTTGTGATTTTCCAGAGCCACAGAAATCCCATTTCTACCACAGAAGTCAACTCTCACCAATGCAAAGCTCTGAACACCTGCCCTGCAGTGGTAGTAAGAACCTATCTGATGTCCAATGGTACCTACAACCTCCAAACAGAGATCCACTAGTAGAAATTACACAAAACTATCCTCACGTGATCCAGGACAAGAGCACCCTTCATTTCTTGACCACAGAGATGAATCATGCTGGGTCATATATCTGTAGACCTAGGATTAGGTAAGTCCCAAGTACATTTCTATCTGAAAACATTGCCAAATCCTTTACTATCTGGATATAACATCTGTGTTCACAGGACCTTGTTAACTTTCCTAGGAGCCCCAAGGATGAGGCCTGTTGTGTCAAGATGATCTTAGAAGTTAAACCCAAGACAAATATGTCCTGTGGGAGCTCCATACCGCATGAAAAACTCCTTCTTCTTGGTAGCATGGACTCCATTTATTGCCCCGGTCTCAGCCACCAAAGTGATACACAAAGTCCAGAGGTGACCTGGTACCAGGTAAGAATGACTTCACTGAAACTGATGCCAGAGCTTAGTTGCTATGGTACCATCTCCTTATGTAATTTATAGAAATGTGAGTCTGACCCTGAGCCCTAGAGCTTCCCAAAGACTGGCCTCACGCCTACAGAGAAGACCTGACTTTCTAAAGCAGTTTTCCCCTAGGTAGCCACAGAGTCCAATGTTCCAATTATTAGAACCATCCTTTTGATCAGTGTCAGTAAATTTTCTAAAATTCAAGTCCATTACATGTGAGGTTAAGATATAAACTTATGAACACCCACTCATTCAGAAGACCAGATTTGTTCAATTTTACTGCCTTTGGAAAGCAAAGGGCATTGCTAGGGTGAAAGGAACACCCAACAAGCATGTCTTGAAGGGTTTCTGAAAGAAGTAGGAGACTGGAATACTTTCCAAAGAGGACACCTCTGGGAAGACAGTTAAGGCAAGCACCTGGTGGCCTGGGTGACACGTGTATTACACAGGTGAGTCAGTGGGGAGGGAGGGCAGTGCTAAGAGAAAAAGGGAACAGGAATCAGGAAAAGTCAAGTTTCAGAATGATTCTGAGTTATGAACCACATGTGAGTAAACTTCATAACAAAAACATTTCCATTGTATTTTATAGTTTTTCTAAGTCCTAACAGATATATAAATGCTGCGTAAGCATCTCTTCCAAAGTCTGGGAATGTCAGTTGACCCAGGGTGGTGGAATCTGGGAACAGAATTTAAATCACCTCCTACATTTGTAATAATTGGCTTTTCAAATATTTATTTATTTATTTGGTAGTGTCGGGTCTTTGTTGCGGCAGGTGGGCTCCTTAGGCAGGCTCACGGGCTCCTCAGTTGTGGCTCACCCCCTCCTTAGTTGTGGCATGTGAACTCTTAGTTGCGACATGCATGTGGGATCTAGTTCCTGGACCAGGGATTGAGCCCAGGCCCACTGTATTAGGAGCATGGAGTCTTAACCACTGCGCCACCAGGGAAGTCCTATGATAATTGTTTGAAGTTCAATACTTTGCTTTAAGAAATCATGCAAAACTTTAAATTTGACTTCCAAAGATATCTGTTTGTTAATATAAAAATATCATTTTAAATTGTCCCTGATCAAAGTCCAGAAAGTGGCCCATGTTTATCTGTCGGCTTTTTGTACCCCCAAACTTAGCAATCAGAGTCTCCTGGAGGTAAAATTACCATTGGGTGAGACAATATTTCCTCACTTGATTCTCTTGAGATTCAGTGACAACTGGTGTTATTATGTCCCTCGTAGAAAGAACTGTACAGGGAGGATGAGTGTGTGCTTAAGGTCTCAATTTTACATTTTAAAATGACACAGAAAATGTACTGCCCTCAATAAAATCCTAATTTAAGAAGCACCTTACTAATTATTAGAGAAGTGCAATCGAAACTACCATGAGGTCCCACCTCACACTGGTCAGAATGGCCGTCATCAAAACGTCTACAAATAGCAAATGCTGGAGAGGTGTGGAGAAAAGGGAACCCTCCACCCTGTGGATGGGAATGTAAATTGGTGCAGCCACTATGGAGAGCAGTATGGAGGTTCCTTAAAAAACTAAAAATAGAGCTACCATATGACCCAGCAATCCCACTACTGGGAAAGTTGGAAAAACCTCTAATTTGAAAAGACACATGCACCCCAACGTTCATTGCAGCACTATTTACAATAGCCAAGATACGGGAGCAACCTAAATGCCCATCAGCAGATGAATGGATAAAGAAGGTGTGGTACATATACACACAATGGAATATTACTGAGCCATAAAAAGAATGAAATCATGCCATTTGCAGCAACATAGATGGACCTAGAGATTGTCATA
Organism: Delphinus delphis; assembly: GCF_949987515.2. Taxonomy (NCBI): domain Eukaryota; kingdom Metazoa; phylum Chordata; class Mammalia; order Artiodactyla; family Delphinidae; genus Delphinus; species Delphinus delphis. The sequence goes on along the minus strand of NC_082694.2, from coordinate 5,935,962 downwards.
CTAAGTGAAGTCAGAAACAGAAAGATAAATACCATATGATATCACTTATATGTGGAAGCTAAAATATGACAAAAATGAACTTATTTACAAAAAAGAAACAGACTCGCAGACATAGAAAACAAACTTATGACTACCAAAGGGGAAAAGAGGGGAGGGATAAATTAGGAGTTTGGGATTAGCAGATACACACTACTATATATAAAATAGATAAACGGCAAGGTCCTACTGTATAGCATAGGGAACTCTATTCAAGATCCTGTAATAAACTATGATGGAAAAGAATATGAAAAAGGACATATATATATGTAACGTGAATCATTGTGCTGTAGAGTAGAAACGAACACAACATAGTAAGTCAACATACTTCAATTAAAAGAAAAGAAACACGTTAATTTCATAACCTCTAAAATGAGGTTGGTAAGAATAGCCGATGGTTCTGTTCATTATTTTCAGTTCACTCTTAAGAACAAAACTTCCCATGGTTCAAAAGTATTTGTAATCTGGGATGACAGATGCCTTACTACGTCAAGGTAGGCTGTTCCCAAACCAGGCTTGCCCCGTTATTTAAAATGAAAATGCATTTGAATTTTCAATGATTGTATCCCTGAAATGAAAGCTATTTTCACTTTCTGGTAAAGCACAAGCTACACGGTAGTTGCCAGCTTTCTGCATATGCTGCTCTTAGGAACTAAACCCCCATGTTCTATGACATTCACAAAACGAAGCTTTATTTCTCTTCTCTGGGGCCTCGACTGCAAATGTCAGGATGTGTTTAACGGTGACTAGGCATCTGTCTTAAAAGTAGGCAAAGCATAGCTGTTGTTAAAATTGTATCTTCTGACGGAGATTTGGACAGGTCATTATTTAGGTTATGTTTCATGGATTGCATGAAATTCATGAGTTGCACATGTGTGGACATGTGCTTACACACACACATGCACACACACACAGACAGTATCCTGGAAAGTCACAGACCTCATGGAAGTATCACTACAAGTGATGCCATTAGGCAGGAAATAATACCCAATGTTCCTTTTCTTCATGCTAAACCACAGATACTCAGGTGAAGGGTGGCTCACACTTAAGAGTATCTCAAAACTGACAACACTAACACTGGCTGAGAGGATGAAAACACGGTGGCACTGAATTCACATGAAACTGCCGACCAGGGATGAACCTGCCGGTTGTATAGAACAACCACGTGAAATAAATCCATGTGCTGTAGTTGTAGTCTCTGGGGGGGTTCCAAAATATTTTTAATAGACACCTCAAAAAATTTAGACTTGGAGATTCGTAACTGAAATATTGAACGATGAAGAAGTCAGCATAAAGGGAATTATCTGTTTTTCATTCTAATACTATTTTCCTAATTCATAAAAATATAATGGGAATTCCCTGGTGGTCCGGTGGTTAGGACTCTGCGCTTCCACTGCAGGGGGCCCGGGTTCGATCCCTGGTCGGGGAACTAAGATCTCGCAGCGCAGCCAAAAATAAGTTAATTAATTAATTAATTACAATAAAAATATAATGAAAAATAGCTTTAGCGTAAGCAGACTTCGTCTTAGATGATATGACATTAATGGGAGGGCGTTTTCGGTTCTTTAGCTAAATGAATCTTTGACACCAGGCAGAATTCTAACACAGGGCAGTGGGAGAGGCTCTTCTGCAAGGGTCTGGGGCACCGAGACATGGGTGCCTGTGACATGGCTGTGACGTCCTGGCGGTAAGACTGTGCCTGAGTGACTTTTCCATTGGTGGTTTAAGTCAACCTCATTCACATGCCACTGTGCTGACATGGCTGCTGGGTCATCTCTGAACCCTGAGTTCTATGGAATTTTCGCACGTAGACCTGCCACCTCTCATTTCCTTTGGCCTCGTTCTCCTTGTCCCTGGCACCTGGTGGCATCCCGCGAGCCCAGGGACATGGAGAGCTGGTAAGTATGGTGAGACTTGCCAGACCAAAGGTTGATGCAATTCCTGGTAGGGAAGAGGTAAAAGTCATTTAGATTCGATGTTTGGAAGCTGTTTCCAAGGTCCATACATTGGCCCATTCGATTGTTCTCACTGTGAAATTTCAGAATCCTGGGCAACTTCCTACGGTGTGTACAATGCTACAGTCCGCAGGCTGTCACATGTCTCAGTCCTCTCTGGGACTCACTGATGCTCTTTATACAGGATCACACTGACTGATGCTCCTGCTGCTGTATTTTGCTCTCGACTGTTTCACATCTGAGCAAAACAAAGAATTTCCTGTGTGGCCTCATTAGCACTTCTCTCTCCTACTAGGATCATTTGTGATTATGTTATTAGATCAGCTTCCCATCATTCTTGTCACAAATTTCTTGCCCCTTATCTCTTCGATGTTTTGTTTGAGTTCCATCCCATAAAGTCTTGATGATACACACTAAGCCATACTTATCTTTTTATTAAAAAAAGTCAGGCCCACTTTGTAATCACTCATCCTCCCTATGGCCCAGCTGCAGCCTGGTTCCAACTCTGCATCCCCTCCTCTGCATTCATTTCTCATGTGATTTACGACACACCTCCACGCCAGTTTCTGTTCTCTGTATGTTATTACCATGTTCTCTAGAAATTTCATCTCTGAATTTTACCCCGTGCCCTGAAGCTTCCTTTTAAACTGTTCTTGATAGATGTCTAACCTTGTCAGTCCCACCTCTTGGCCTTGTTTTACTTCCTACCTGCAGCGGCCCGGCTCTGACCAGTTCTGACCCTCTTCTCAGCTCCTTGACAACCTACTGGAAATTCTTTCTTGGGCCACAGGAACCACACCAGAGACTTGGGGGAGGGGAATTTCTGCTTCTACGAGTCATCAAGCAAAGGGGAAGGGAAATTCCTCAATCAGAACATGAAACTCAGAATCAGAAGAACGTAGATACATTCTCAGGCCTCTCACGAGCTATATGGTATAGAACAAAACACAAACTTCAGAACCTCGGTGTTCTCATCTATAAAATGGAAGACATAGAATCTGTGCAAGTCAGAGAATCCTTTTTTTTTAAAAATCTGTTTTAAAGGGCAGTTATTTCCTTCTGCCTCATTTATCTATTTATTTATTTTTATTTTTGCTGTGCTGGGTCTTCGTTTCTGTGCGAGGGCTTTCTCCAGTTGCGGCGAGCGGGGGCCACTCTTCATCGCGGTGCACGGGCCTCTCACTGTCCCGGCCTCTCTTGTTGCGGAGCACAGGCTCCAGACGCGCAGGCTCAGTAGTTGTGGCTCACAGGCCCAGTTGCTCAGCGGCATGGGGGATCCTCCCAGACCAGGACTCGAACCCGCGTCCCCTGCATTAGCAGGCAGATTCTCAACCACTGCGCCACCAGGGAAGCCCTGCAGAGAATCCTTTGAATGTTCATACGAGATACACATGAGAAATAACTTTGTAGTCTACATAGGTAATGAGTTCTTACTATTGATATTTTGTTATTTTTGTTGTTTATCTCTTTTCTTTTGACTGCAGTGGTGAAAGATATATTGCTAGTACTCTTAGTAGGAAATTGGAAAGCCAGGTTCTATACAGAGGTTAGAGGATTAATGATTAAAAGATTAATGATACACTGATACCCCATCATTCAATAAATACTACTGTGCCCCTACCACTTCCTAGCCCCTAAAGATACAAGGGTGATTATGATAGTCTTTGCTTAAATTTACAAGAGTTTCCACAGTCAAAAAAGAGCTGCCAGTCATTTTTCTAAAAATGTCCGATCATCTGACTCTTATACTTCCAAACCTTTCTTCCAACTGACTTGCATTTATTCACCCCTTATTTACAAAGACCTTATTCTTGCTGGCCTGCTTGCTGTATCCTGGAGACACAAAGATCAAACACATCTACTTGCATCAGCCCTTTCACCTTGGCCTTGTTTCCTACATGCAGGCTTTGCTTCAGGTGTTCCTAAAATGTCAATTACGTTCTTCTTTCTTTTTTCTTTTTCAAATTCTTTTCCCATGTAGTTGCCACATAATATTCAGCAGAGGTCGCTGTGCTATGCAGTAGGTCCTTGTTGGCATTGACTGATTCCTGCATACCCTTCAAGTCTCGGATTACACTGGGGGGAGAGTCCCTACTTTTCCTATGAGGCAGAGCCACCTGAGTGTGCTATACTCTGGCTTACTGCTCAGACGCGCATCCTTAGGCTGAGAGCTCGCTCAGAGGAGGGATCTGTGTTTATTCCTCCCAGTGTGTCCAGGACCAGCTAAATGTCTTGGCACAAAGGCTGCCCTCGACAACTCACAGGAGGAGACACCCAAATGCATCATTACTATAAAAGGGCTATCGTGGGCTTCCCTGGTGGCGCAGTGGTTGAGAGTCCGCCTGCCGATGCAGGGGACATGGGTTCGTGCCCCGGTCCGGGAGGATCCCACGTGCCGTAAGCGGCTGGGTCCATGAGCCATGGCCGCTGAGCCTGCGCGTCCGGAGCCTGTGCTCCGCAACGGGAGAGGCCACAACAATGAGAGGCCCGCGTACCTCAAAAAAAAAAAAAAAAAAAGGCTACCGTGATGATGGAGCAGAGGTCACTGAGCCTGCTCGGGGAGACTTGATAACTTCTCTCCGTGAGAACCACCCCTTCAGTTGGATTTGAAAAATGAGCAACAGCCTTCCCAGTGGGGAAAGGTGGTGGGAGACATGCTGATTAAGAAAGAACGTGGTTATGTAGGGAATGACAGATGGGTAGAGGGGCAGAAGCGGGAAATGAGTCGGGGAAGGAATGCCAAGATCAGGCTGTGAAGAATTTTAACCTTTACCCTCAAGGCAAAGGAGTGTCAATGAGAGATTCTAAGTAGGAGAGAGAAATGTTCATAATTGAATTTTAGTTCTCGCTCGACTTTGAGTCCACTAGGAGTTAAATAATTGTTCCTGAATCCCAGTCCTTCTTTGTCAAAGTTAGATACAGCTGTTTAGTTACTTACTTAATGTTTTCAATTTAACATTTTTTCTTTTATTCGAGTGAAATTTATTTAAAGAAGAAACTTTATGTAAGCCCAATACACAGAAAATCTATATCAATTTCCAGAAATATAAATACACGTGTTTTTAAAAAATTCATTTAGGTATTGACCACTTAGACCACTATGACTTTTCTAGAGTCTAGGGGCCTGAATCTCGCTTTGGGCTTTACCAGGTGAAACAGCTCTTGCTGGGCTGTCTTCATCTCCACATGTAATTGTCTTTGAAAATGCTTCTCGTTTCAAGTAAGAATCTTACAGATATAGTTTTGAGCAGAATCTTTTATAGCTTGGGGGTGTTATGTTCTGCAATGTCCTTATATCAGACTGACCTTCCCCCTTCCTTGGTTCCAATTTGTGAAGTTTCGCTATAGGTGAGCTTAATATTAATAGTAATTCTCTGGTTACATTATTTAATTTTCTTGTCTCTTGGATTAGAATGGAAAACTACTCTCTGAAAAAAGGAGCAACCCAATTAAAGTGGATGACGTTTACCACCATCACCAGGGCACATACGTGTGTGATCACACTCAATCAGATAATTCAAGTTCATGGACAGTCAGAGCTGTTGTTCAAGTGAAAACCATCGGTAAGTGAGGTTTGTGGTTTCAGTATTTGAGATTTCAACCCCAATTACCCAGTTAAAGTTATCTCCTTTGGCTTAGTGATATTTTTCCTTTTTCTGTGGTGAGGAAGGAGACACTCACAGCCTACAGTCACGTAAAGCCTGGAATGTTGGTGAACATCAGTTTTCCATTCACCTAGATTCCGTCCTCCAAGGAAGGCCTAGTTCTGGGTCATATTCAAGTTGCCACAGGTTGGGTTTTCTACGCATTGATTCTGGTTTGTTTTGTGATAAATTAAAAAACAATATCAAAGGCTCATGTAAAGAAATAAACAAGATTAAAGATTTTACATATAAGAGATAATAAATTAAAAAACAATGTTAAATATTTCACACCCAGAAATAAGTAACACTCGTGTACCTATCACGAGCTTTAATAATGGTTTTTCCATCTCACGGTTTCTTTGTCGAAACAAAACAATACAGACACAACTTGAGGCCTTCCCACTTCCTCTCTTTGCAGATGTAGCCCACTCTTAGCTTATAATCCTTTCCATTTATGTTTTATGCTTTTTCTACATATGTAATGTATCCATTAATAAAACAGAATATTGTTTTATGTTATAAAATGTGTTTTGTGTTATAAACACATGGTATTGTTCATAGACATTGTTTTGCTAATTTATACCCGCATCAGCAATGAACAGATTCCCATTATTCCCAAGTCATATTTGGTGGTTTCAGACTTTGGTGTCAAGTGGACCCTCTTTTTTTCAGACCAATTTACGTGTCCCTGACTACGAATGAAGTTGAATGTCTTGCCATTTGCTTACTGGCCCGTTGAGCTTATTCTTCTGTGACTTGTCTGTTTTTGGCCCAGGCTTTCCCTTGGGTCATTCTTATTAGATTTACAAGTGTAAAGCATAGCTAAACTGTATGATGTAATCAATTTAAGCATGGCCTCTATCAAAACATAACCGTACAGAATGATTGACTCTGCTCTTAGTAAATATAGTAATCAGTTTTACTTCCTCTTCTTTCATTGCAAGATGCAAACCACATGGGGCATCTGAGACCAAGTCAAACTCCCCTGCTTACTTCCGGGCCCTGGCACTCCGCAATACGTTAGACCTCATCAATTTACATTTATATGAGATTGTTGCTTGGACGAGGGGTTAGAAGGCAAATACCCAACTTGGACCACTTGCCCCTCCAGGCCTGGTTGCTCTCTCCCTCGGGCATGATAACTTGCCCATCAAATTTTCAGGGGCAGAATCTGCTTTTCTCTCTCCCAGAGGATGCTTTGCAACCTCTGTCACATCTTTTTAAGTCTTCTCTGTCGTCATTCCTGTCTTCCTCATTTACTCATTCGTTCTTTCATGTATTCATTCTTACACCAGTATTTGTGGAACATGTGATATGTGTCAGGCACTGGGCTTGGTGCTAAGGTTGTAAGAATGAGCACCTGGACACTTCCTCTGGCCTCCCAGAACTTACCGTCTCGTGGGGCAGACAAAGAGGAAACAGGCTACTACAGTTCGGTGTGATGAGTGGAGAGAAAGGGAAGCAGCGGGGCATGTGGGGGACACACAAACCCAGACCTGGGTACCCCGAGGCTGGGTGAGAACTGAGGGGTGAAGACAAACTAGCCCAGTGAAGGTGGAAAAGATGCCGTTCCAGGCAGAGGGAGCAGCGTAGTTAACATCCAGGAGCTGAGAGACAGCATGGTGCTTTCCAGGGAGAAAGAGAAGGTCAGTTGAGGGTATCTGGAAGCAGAACAGACATCACACTGTTCTAGTAAGTTTGGACTTTATCCAAGGAAAAATGGGGAGCCATTGAGGGTTCTACGTGGGAGAGTGTCATGAATAGATCTGGATTTGAGATAGATCACTCTTGTTATGTAGAACATGGGTTTGGGGGTGGGGCGACAAGGGAGACAGAGAGAAGAATTAGGAGGCTGCTGTGGGTCAAGCAGGCAACTGCTGATGGTGGCCTGAACTAGGAGTGGCAGTAGGAATGGAGAGAAGAGAGAAAACTCCAGAAATACTTAGGAAGTTACACATGAAACGCTTTGGGAATTGGGAGTGAAAAGAGGGAAAAGGAGGGGTCCAGTATGAGAGCCAGGTTTACGCTGGGCAACGAGGTGGACTTTCTATAACATATTGAGAGAAGATGGGATGGGATGGGATGGGATGGGATGGGGTTGGATGGGATGGGATGGGTAGGGGTGGGATGGGATACATAAGGGTGGGAAGGGATTGAATGGGAAGTGGTGGAATAGGATGGGATGGGATGGAAGTGGAAGGGGTAGGATGGGATGGGATGGAAGTGGAAGGGGTAGGACGGGATACATAAGGGTGGGAAGGGATTGGATGGGAAGTGGTGGAATAGGATGGGATGGGATGGAAGTGGAAGGGGTAGGATGGGATGGGATGGAAGTGGAAGGGGTAGGACGGGATACATAAGGGTGGGATGGGATTGGATGGGAAGTGGTGGAATAGGATGGGATGGGATGGAAGTGGAAGTGGTAGGACGGGATACATAAGGGCTGGTGTAAGGCACGGGTGGGGGGGGCCGCAGATTTGAATCATGTTCTAAAAAGATGTCTCTGGTCACTCTTTGAGTAGACTTAGCAGAGGTGATTAGGAATGGCTTTGCATGTGTGTCAACAGAACATGTTGATGGAGTTTATGTGCAAGATGAAAGAGGGAAATCAATGCCGGATTACTTTTCTGGCATGATGAGTTGGTAAACAGTGGCACCATGTAATGAGACAGAAAAAATACTGAAAGAGAAGCAGGTCTGAGGAAGAAATTCAGTGTTAAGCTTGAAAGGACTTTGATTCATCAAGTCACCATGACAAGTGGGTATTTGGATAAACCAGTCTGGGATACAGGCTACTACATTGGGAGATGTGAATGTGAGGGTGGCCGCCGGCACGATATCTAAAGCCGAGGGAGAATGGGGTCACGTGGGGATGGAGTATAGAGAGGAGAGAGCCTAGAACATCCAGCACTGGGAGGCACGGGGGCGGAGAAGCATCCCCACAGGAGATGGAGAAGCGGTGTAAGAACAGAGAGTAGCTATCCCAGGGCTCAGCGATAAAGTGTCCCAAGAAAGAGGGAGTGACGCATGGCCTCATATGGTGAAGCCTGGAAACTGCTCCTTGGATTTGGGAAGAGGGCGGTCATTATTTACATCAGCAAGTGGGTATCAGTGGCAAGGTGGGGAGGGAGCAGTAAAGGAAGTGAAATTGATGATGTAGGCGAGAGAGCATTTTGAGGGCCAAGAACTTTCATAGGGAAGAGAGGCCTGGAGCGTGAGCTGCCCCACAAGGAGAGTAGGTGGAATGAAGACCACAAGGAGAGACCTGGGAGACGTGATACTCACAAGAAGCGCGGAGGAGGAGAAGCCCATAGCGCTCAGGGGAGTGAGTGGAGAGGGGGGAGGCGAGCCTCAGAGCACAGAAACGTGCACCCCGAAGAGGAGAGGAGAGCATGCCCAGCAGCACCCAATGCTACTGAGAGGGAAAGCAGACTAAAAACTCAGCCGTGGGCTTCCCTGGTGGCGCAGTGGTTGAGGGTCCGCCTGCCGATGCAGGGGACGCGGATTCGTGCCCCGGTCCGGGAGGATCCCACATGCCACGGAGCGGCTGGGCCCGTGAGCCCTGGCCGCTGAGCCTGCGCGTCCGGAGCCTGGGCTCCGCAACGGGAGGGGCCACAGCGGTGAGAGGCCCGCGTACCGAAAAAAAAAAAAAAACAACTCAGCCGTGCCCAGTGGATTTAGGTGCAAGGAGGTGACTGGTGACTTTGGCCAAAGCGGTTTCAGTGGAGTGATGGGGGCAGAAATCAGACTTCACGGGAGGGGAATGGAGGGAGGAAACGAGCACACAGCGCTCTTTCAACAACTTGGCTGGGAAGGGAGGAGAATGAGTGGGGCAGGGGTATAAGGTGAAGGGTTTTTTCCTCTTTTTTTTAAGATGGAGAGACTGAGAGTGGATAAATGCTGATGGGAAGGAGAGAGAGAGAGAGTCAAAGATACAGGAGGAAGCTAATGTAATTGAGGGAAGGAGGTCCCTGAGAATTAAGAGAGAACAATTCCAGAAGAGAGGTGACGAAGTTTCCTTTCTTAGGAGATGGGACATCTTCAGGAGGGAGTTTGACAGTGGAGGCATATGTGAAAGTTTGTGGCAGGAAGCTGAGGGATAAAATGATTCATGAAGGGCTGAGCTCACCTTTATTTTCAAACAAACCATGAACTTGAGGATGGAGGGAGGGGTGGGCTCCAATCTGGCTAACCTGTGCATTCTCTCAGGTTCGTCCTCCTTCCTGTGGGATTACTCAGCCGGATGCACCAGAAAACAATCTTGGAGGAGAAGATGGGGTGGGGTTTCACATCTGCAATGGGCCCGCGGGGCTGGCCTGGAAGGAGGTTCCCCCTGGGCGGGTATGCATTTATCAAGGACTCAGGTTTCGCTAGCACCTGCAACCTGATGTCACAGTCATTTCTGGAGGCGTGATTTTCACATGGAGACTTGAGTCTCTAGCCTTGTACATTATGGATGAAATTTGCAAAGGAAGTTCCAAAACATTTAGATCAGAGTGTGACCGCGCGTTCAAATCTTCAGGAAGCAGGCCTTCGGATTTCCCGGTGCAAATGATAATTTTTATTTTCATCTTTTAGTGAAGAACACGAATCTCAAACCAGATATTCTGGATCCCATCAAGGACACCCTGGAAGTAGAACTTGGTAAGGTGGGTGGTGTCATCACCCTTGAATGACACTTTGCTTCTGGGAGCAGGTCTAAGTGTGTTACAGTGAAGAGCGTCGGGATTTCAAATTAAACAGAATTGGGGGTGAATCTAGCCTCGGCCACTGACTCGGTCTGTGATCTTATACAGCTATTTAATCTTCTGAAGCCTCAGGTTATAAATCTGTAACTAGACAAAATAGAACTGACCTCACAAGGTGGCACTGAGAAATATGGGATGATGTATTGATATATTAGGTGACTTGTATGTGAGGCATGATCAATAGATTTTTTTTTTTTTTTTAAGATTCTTCCTTACTCCACCCAGGAACAGTGGGTTACACAGATTGGTTAGGTTCATTGATTAAATCTATAAATTTAATCAGTTAACCAACTTAGGTAGCCTTAACCCTTACGAATACAGCGTTTGGTCTAGCCTTTAAGATAAATTGTAGGAGAATACTACAAGCCTTGCTCAAATAAGCTGTATTCCAAATTAGTGTCTTCTTTGGGGTAGAGGGGGAAAGTGACTTCCTGTGGTCCCCTTTGATTTTGTCAGCTTCAGTAACATCTACATGTTCCCACATAGCCAAATAGGAACTGTTCTCTTCAAAACCAAGTGCTGGTTGTTTCAATAAAGTAAGTGTTCTTTTAAGTGCTAATAAGATATTTATCGTTGTAGAAAGAAAGGTAAAAGTAGATATTATGGTAAAAGGCCACTGGGTGGCGGTTTCCTTTAAATGCTAATAAGATGTTTATCATTATAGAAAGAAATGTAAAAATAGATATTATTAAATCACCACTAGGTGGCGGTAGCGGTGTACCCTGATTATGAAATAGAAATAACAGTACGGGCAAAATCACAAGAATGAAAGGAAGGAGGAAAGAAGCAGGGAAAACATTAATTAATTCAAAAATAGCCAAGTTACACAAGGTACCAATGAATTTTAAAGTATTACTGTGGGGAAAGCATTATTCAGGTGCAAAGGTGAGTTTTCAAATGGAGTCCCTAAACATTTCACAGTTAAAATATTGAGTTTGAGGCAGAGCATATCTGGATACCCCTTACAGAGAAAATGGGCAGAAAGAGGGTAGCGTAGTTACATGCATGTCAGTCCACAGTGTAACGTTCAAAATACTCAGCTGAATATCTAAATACTCTCTGCTTTAAACTACATGCTGCCCAAACCTCAGGATTTTCATTTAATATGCAAATACTAGTTAGTATCTCTTTACTGGCACCCTTGTACTACTTCAACAGCAGCGTCGGAAGACAGAGCTGGTCCCTGAAACTGCTCATTTTCCTGGCGTTTAGCCTTAAACCACATCAGAACCCGTAGTGCTGTGACCATGCCCATCCTCGTTTGCAGAAATGTAGTCACAGGTTTGAGATCTAAGAGCTGCCCAGTAGAGACAAACATCCCTGGTTTTACCTGTTTCCGAATGAGAGACAGGTGGACGTTTGGCTTTGTCTGGTACACCTGTTTTACCTGCGAACCTGACTGCCTCAGGGAAGAGTTTCCAGATGGTGTCTTCCTCCTGCACGGGACAAAGTGTTCTCACGGGCTTCCTTCCTGTGTTCTGTGGCCCTTTTTTCAGGAAAGCCTTTAACTCTTAACTGCACGGCCCGATTTGGCTTCGAAATAAACTTTAAGCCTGTGATACGATGGTACGTCAAAGATTCTGACCAGGAGTGGGAAGTCCCAACACCTGAGGGGAGAAGGTAAGAAGGAAATGAGCGAACTTATTCTTTGCGACTCACACTAAAAGCTTTCACCTTTAGAACCCCCTGAAATGTACACACAGAGCTGAACAAACGGAGTTGGTGTGGCCACTAGCGCCAACTAGTCGTGCAAATAAAAGTATAGAAATGCAAAGCGTGAGTTAATTTTAAACTTGGGGGCCAAATGCAGTTTCACAGAGGGCCATAGAATGAAATATTTCCGTTGTGTTTTTTTTTTATTGTTATTTTTTATTTTATTTTTTATTTTTGGCCGCACAGCTTGTGGGATCTTACTTCCCCGAACAGGGATTGAGCCCAGGTCTTAGGTAGTGAAAGTGCTGAGTCTTAACCACTGGACCACCGGGAAATTCCCCCCACCTTTTTCTAAAATAATCTTTTTATTTTATTTTTTACATTTTTTATCAGTTGTTTTAAAGTTCAATTTGTAGTAACAATTTGATGTGGCTACTTTGCCCACCAAACTAACCAGCAGACATAACAACCCATGCTGCTTGAATAGACTTGGCATATGGAACAAACGGGAAAGGATTCTGCACCCTAGCCAGCCATTCTCCATTCCCCCCTGTGCCGTCCATCCAGAGTGGGCCGAGTCAGGGCCCCAGTGTTGGGGTCCTTAACGGTCTGGAGCGTATGCAGAGAAAATGGCACAATAATAAGCGATCTGACCGAAAATATGAGAAATGAGGAATAGTTGATGCAATCCAACCTGGAAAAGGAGACCCAGAGGTGAGATCGCTGTCTTTTTTTGGGTTTTTTTAGGCATATCTACAGCAGCTTCATTTACAATAGTCAAAAATTAAAACACGGTTACATTCATTCATACAGTGGATTATTATTCAACAATAAAAAGAACAAACTGACTAGAGAAGGAAAAACTAATCTAAGGTGAAAAAAATCAGCACTGTTATTCCTTCTGGTAGGCTAGGCATTGGCTGGAAAGGGATACAAGAGAACTTTCTGGGAAGTTGGAAATGTTCTATACCCTAATAACCATTTGTCAAAAGTATACAGCTAGGGACTTCCCTGGTGGCCCAGTGGTTAAGACTCCGCCTTCCACTGCAGGGGCACAGGCTCTATCCCTGGTCGGGGAACTAAGATCCCTCATGCCATGCATGAGGGAAAAAAAAAAGTATACACCTAGACTGTGCACTTCAAGGTAGGTAAATATTACCAAAAAGAACCATATAATGACAATGGAGTAGGTGTAGGGAATTAGTGAAGGCTTAAATAATACCAAAATGGCTGAGGTATAACTGATAACTGAGGTGTCATTTTATTGTTGTCTGCATATGTTAAACTATAACTTTTAAAGAAATTAAAGAAAGAAGAGATAGTCTTACATTTGCCCAGACATTTGCCAACTACAGTCACCCTCGTTCTTTCCCGTAGATCTGATGACTGTTGTAATGTGGGATCTCTGTCTTGAAGTACTTGGAAGCTATTAAGTTGTATGAGAAACTAGACTTAGTTTGCAACCCAGATTAGTGGGAAGAATTTACTGGGAAGACAGTTTGGCTCAATGGAAAGTAAAACTCTAGACATTTGCAGCTAGAGTCCCTCATTTTCCCAACATCTGTTCCAAAGTAATAGCCTCTGTATTAAGCACTTCCTCCTGGGTTTTAAAACATTTCAACAGACTAATGTAATATCGCTTTGAAGAGTATACATCATTTAAAAAATAAAGGATGGGTTTTGGTAACAGTAATCAAATTGAGAAAGAACTTCTAAGACAAGGGAACTCATTGGGTCCCATATTAAGGTGATACTGCATCAGACTTGAAGGTAGTCAAGCATGGTAAAGGGAGAATGCACTGACTATATGCTCTCGGGTTTGAATCTCTGTTTTCCACCTATTTAGCAATGTGAACCTTAACCTCTGCGAGCCTCCACCATGCCATCTATCATCTATGGATACCAAACTTCACCCCTGTTAGGAGCAAATACGGTAGAGGTGATATGCTTAACACAGCCTCTGGCAGGCAGGAAGCGTCCAGTGAATAAGAGTGGGTATTGTCGGCCCCACACAAAACAGCCTAAAACATCATCCACAGAGGCCATATTCTTTAATGTGAAGACAGACTGCAGACGGGCAACTTTAGAGAATCCAGACTGTGAATCAGTGCCGAGATTCACACTTCCTGGACAGGGCGGAATGACACAGGCCCAGGAATCACGCTGCCACTTCCCAGCGGTGTGACCTTGCATTGTCACCCACCTTCTTGCCTGTTCTGAGCTGCTCAAGTCAGGATGGTCACACCATTACCCGGTGGGGCTCCTGTGAGGACGGAGGAGATTTGATCCTCTCCTCCACGTTTACGCTCGGGGGACCAGAGGACCGTCTGATACACACAGCCCTCAGTAGAAGCTAGTCATTTCTAACCTTATTCTCAAATTGTTGTATCTATTCTGAAGGGGAATTCTTAGAGTAAGGAAGATCAGATGAGCCTCGCAAGTAATTATAGTCTAGTGTAAATGCTTAGAATGATGCTTAGCTGATTCAATCACTTAATAAAAAACGAGCCACCTCCTAGCATCCTCTGTCTTTCTGGCATCTCCTTGTACTGTCTGATCCTACAGCTCTTCTGAAAGCCAAACGGTTATCTACTTACGCATGTTCCAAAAACTGCAAATGGGTGTCAATCTGTGTTACTAAAGGGGTGTGGTATTTTCCCTCCTTTCCTAGCGTTAAATCCACCTTAAAGAATGAAGTCATCGAGCGTGTTGTCTTCCTGAAAGAAGTTACTCAGAGCGATCTTCGCAGGAAGTTCATTTGCTTTGCCCAGAACTCCATTGGGAACACTACCCAGTCCATCCAACTGAAAGAAAAGAAGGGAGGTGAGCCTGAAGGTGGCTGCAGGATGCATGCCCCTGCTTTCACCCGGGAGGAGAGGAACTTGCCCAAGGAAGTAGCCACAGTGATGGTAGCCACTAACATGCTCTAGATGCCAGACAGCATTCTAAGTCAGCAATGTGCTTGTGCTGATTCATTCAGTACCTTGACCGAGGCCACACAACTAGTAAGTTTCACATTGGTGATCCAGAGCTGGTCCTCTTACGAATGTTCTGCATACGGGAGCTGTGTTTGTTCATTCATTCATTCACTCCTTAGTTCATTCACTTACTCATTCATTCATCCTACAAAGACCTACAGAGCATGCCCTGTGTGGCAGGTATCGTACTAGGACCTAGCTCCCTTTCCTATTTTCCTCCCCTGGCTTCCAAATCCAGAGAATGTGATGGTCTGGTGTCGGAGAGTAAAGGAGGAAAAGAGGGGAGAAGGAGTATTCTTGTTCAGTTTAGGAGTGATATGTGTACATCACAGATCATAGCCTCTTAAAGCTAGAGAGGAAATTCCTGGTAAGGAATAACTCTTAAATTTCTTTAAGAAGATGCTCAGAGATGGAGGTGATATCGTTCATTCAGTTAGTAGAGATGAGAGAACAAGCAGGTTCTGAATGCTTGTGAGGCTTAAATAAGACACATTTGGTGGGTGCTCCGTAGAGGTGGGTCAGAGGTGCCACGTGTTAGGTATGGTGGAGGTGAGAAAGCCAGTCAGATGTGGCTCTGGGCTTCAGGGAGTTTAGACTGTAGTAGGGTCGATAACACGTGACAATAGTTTACAGTATGCAATAAGAGGGACAGAAATGGGTTGTGTGGAAGCTTATAGGAGAAAACGATTTAAAAAACGAGTTTTTATCAGTTTCCCAGCCACCCCAATCAGAAACGACCCATTACCCTGGGTTTTCTTGAGTTCATTTTATGGTAATTCCCTCAAGATGTGATTTAAGATGTGTCCAGATTCAAGAGAAATGTTTCCAGTAGATTTTGATAAAAAATAATAGGGCTGGAAAAGGTGCTGGGCTGGCCTGAATGTGGCCTTATAGGGGAGGCGGGTGTTGGAGGGGACGCGGCCCCTGTACCTGCTCACGGCCGCCGCGTCTCCGCAGTGGTGTTCCTCTACATCCTCCTTGGCACCGTCATGGCCCTGGCAGGTGTGCTGACCACAGGTGCGCTCTTCTACATGTACTGGATTGAAATAGTGCTGCTGTACCGAACCTACCAAAACAAGGATGAGACCCTCGGGGGTAAGATGACCCAACTCGCCTCGGAACTGACTTAGAGGGAGGGGCTTGAGAAATGGATGTTCCACGATGGAGAAGGTCATGACCCTCGGGCTCTGAGACCCTCCTGCAGGTCTGGCGGCTTCACACCTGGGAAGGGCTGGGAGCCCAGGGGAGAAACAAATTCTCTTCATCCCACTTACTAGGAATCTTGCCAACGATGTTATTGTAGGGCACATTGGACTTGAAAATAACTCTCCACTCACCAACCTGAAGCAAGATGGCAGATGACTTACCATCTCCATGCCTCACTTTTCTCTTCTGTAAAGTAGGGTTGTAATCACAATCACAATGAATGCAACGTGGGCTCTTTGAGTTAAGACATATTGAGCATTTAGAACAGCATGTAGCACATGGTAAGCACTCAGTGATGCCGGCTCCAGCTCTCATCACCTCTTGAGGACTGAGTGCACGCCAGGCTTATGTATCAGCTGCTGGAATCGTCACCGAAATCCTACACGCGAGGCAGAGGCGTGAAGTCTGTGCCCCCAGTGGAACTGCTAGGGGATGTTAGAGGTTGGGATGGACTCCAGGCAGTTAGGTTTAGAGCCCCCATTAGCTATTGCCTCAGTTGACTTCTTCTGTAAAGTGAGGGGCTTGGGGATGTGGAAACGTCCCTAAAAGAGTGAAGTTCTGGAAAATACTAGCAGTGGCACTCTCCATGAAGTATCTGTCAGTTTTCCCATGAGACAGGTTAATAGTGTTTATTAACATTTGCTTCTTTCGACTAGAAGAGCTGCTGGTGTGTTTTTCTAGTCCCGGAAGGCTCAAAGGTTAGAACGTTGGCAGTTTTAGTGAATGATTCTATTGCTTGGAAAGGGCAGAATCCCTTCTGCTGGATTCCAGGGACAATTAAATACTTACCTAATGGGGATGCCCCTTTACACACACACCGGTGGTTTCCCCACACTAGGAACTCAGTGAAGAGCTGTCAGATCACTGGGAAAAGGGGCAGCACAGAAATGCATCGATCACACTTTTCTTTAGACAAATGATTGAGAATACACACTAGAAGTCCTCAAGCCAAGAGGATTTTGAGGTTATATTTTAAATAGCTTTTTAGAATTGAGCAAATTATCTAATCACTGTCTTCATTGTTCTCCTAGACAACTTCATACTTCTTTGACTCAAATGCTATTTTTCCTAAGATTCTAGACCTTGTACAGAAGACTCAATCTACTGTGAAACATCTTAATTTTTGGAGGGATGTTTTTTACGCTAATTTATTTTTTAATTGAAGTATAGTTGATTTACAATGTTGTGTTGGTTTCAGGTGTACAGCAAAGTGATTCAGTTTTACATATAAAACTGGATTCTTTTCCGTTATAAGTTATTACAGAATATTGAGTAGAGGTCCCTGTGCTATACAGCAGGCCCTTGTTGGTTGTCTGTTTTATATATAGCCGTGTGTATATGTTAATCCCAAACTGTGAAGTACTTTAAATGTGTCCTCTCTTGTTTGCACAGGCACCGTTTTAGTGATCTGACAGGGAGGCAGAACCCAGTTTTCAAGCACAGAGATTCCTTACACTCTGTGGTCAATCTAATGCTTTTCAGCAAAAAGACTGTTTCCTGGGACTATCCCAAAATTTAGAGAGACATAGGATGGCAGAATTGTGGGGATCGTCTAATTCTCCCACTCGCTAATATTATTACAAAAGAAATTTAACGTTTTCCGGTTATAGAAAAATCCCAGTTTGCTGGAGTGTCACAGGGATGTGGAAAAAATCAGGGTGACTACGGTGTGTCACACAGGAACTGCACAGCGTGTACCTGCTGGCCGCGCCCCCTGAGCCGCCGCCTCCCCACCTGGGCAATGAGAAGTATCTTAGATGCACCTCCAGGACCTCGCTCTTTGGCATCCTCCTCTCTTGACGCCGGACCACCTCTGTTTCCCTCTTGCTTTTCTGTTTCTGACACTTCTGTTGGCTAACGCCTCGTAGGTCCGTGTCGAGCAAACTGCGAAACTGCATCAGTAACAGCGCTGCTGTTTGCTCCTTTGTAATAATACTATTGGTCGGGTACTATGCAAAGTGCTGGAAGATGAGCCAGCTGTGTGCAACTCCAGAGCTCGTGGGTTAACTTTTGAGATTTTCTATGGCTTCCAGTCGGTTCTCTAGCACATCCCAGAGTCTATGTGCATTTATAATAGTTGAGTCAACAGAGGCATATGAGACCTTAAAAATACCCTAAAACAAGTTCCAAAATATAGTTTTCCATCTAAAAGGGAAAGGAATGCATATTATCTTGTGCCTGCCATAAGTCAGTCACCGAATCCTTCATATACATTATCCCAGGCAGCCCTGACAGAAGCAAGACGGGGAGTTATGACTATCTCATTTTACATATGGGGATTCAAACACAGATACGTGTGCTGTCAGCTCGCTAATGCACTGGGTCTCTGCAGGGCTTTGCTCACTGGGTATTATCACGCTTTGGTGGAGCAGACTCCACTTTGATGTGTGACTAATGAGACAGCAACGCTGCAGATGCAAAAACAGCTCCGAGGAACTCCTGAGAACATGCGATTTAATCAGAGGAGGCCCCAGCTGTTTGATCTGACGTCAGTGAAGGTGCAGGAGGGCCTCATCGATTAGAATCTGATTCTGGGTGGATAATCAATACCCCTCAGCAGTGGGATTCTGAAATGAACACAGATGCTGCTTTTCATTTAATAAATCCATGCAGTAAGGATCCCAAATCTTAATTCTTATCCATGTACCATATGGTTCGAGTGTATGTAGGTATGCCACGAGAGTAAAAAATAGGTCAATGGCTTGCATTCTTTTTTTTTTTGTGGTACGCGGGCCTCTCACGGCTGTGGCCTCTCTCGTTGTGAAGCACAGGCTCCGGACGCGCAGGCTCAGCGGCCAGGGCTCACGGGCCCAGCCGCTCCGCGGCATGTGGGATCTTCCCGGACCGGGGCACGAACCCGCGTCCCCTGCATCGGCAGGCGGACTCTCAACCACTGCGCCCCCAGGGAAGCCCCGTGTGGCTTGCATTCTTTATTGTGCTTCTTCCTCAGATAAAAAGGAGTTCGATGCTTTCATATCCTATGGGAAATGGAGCCCTCTTGAGAGTGAGGCCACTTCGTCTCTGAGTGAGGAAACCTTGGCTCTGAGTCTATTCCCTGAAGTTTTGGAAAACAAATATGGATACACCTTGTGTTTGCTTGAAAGAGACGTGGCCCCAGGAGGAGGTAAGTCCTGCACGCCAACAGAAAACGTAGCACAAGAAGGAGAGTCACGTGCAAGCACTCTCTACGTTGTCTTGTCATCTTTCCGCTGGGCTATTTATCTTCTGGAAGGTTTCATGAGCTTAGAACTTCTGGGGCAACAACACAGAAAAATGTGTGTTGCAGGGACACGCTCCATCATCAAAAAAATCCATCTTCAATGGATATACGTATATGTCTAGCTGCACCACTTTGCTATGCACCTGAAACTAACACAACACTGTAAATCAACTATACCCCAATATAAAATTAAAATTTAAAAATAAACAAAATTGCCACAGGAGGAAAATAATCCATTTTCAGGAAAAAACATTATTGGAGCGCAGGGAGCCTTCCAGAATGAAGATCTCTTTTCTGGCTCCTCAACAGGAAGTTATCTCTTGTCCTCCCAAACGGGTGGTCCCCCTGCTTTCTGGGACTCTGCCTGACACAAACTCAGGACTGGGTCCAGCAGACTCCCCAGGCCCGGGCCCAGTCCTGGGCACGATCAAATGTGCAGACCTCATCCTGTCCCGCTGACCTCCTCTGCCTGAGATGCGCAACCCAGGAGCCTGGGACATTCCATGCCCCTCTCTTATCCCAGCCAACCTTGTTCCAACGAGCTTTGCTCCTAGAGGAATTGGCAATTTGAGGAGACAGAACACAGGGAGGAATGTGAAACTGACAGTCACTAGACACTGGAACATATCTTCAACTGTCCACAGAGTTGATTTAGGAGAAGTGATAAAGAAAACCAGACTTCCTTTCCTCTTTGCCTCAGAGTGCCCATTGCAAGGAACCCGCTGGGTGGATCTGGGAGATTCAGGGTTATTGTGACTCAGGGTTTAACAATAACAATGTCATGTATACACTGATGTGTATAAAATTGATGACTAATAAGAACCTGCTGTATAAAAAAACAAACAAAAAAACAACTAATAGTAAACTTTCTTTGGGTTATTTGTATGGAAGTATGCTAATATAAATGTTTCAGACATTACATGAAATTTCTAAAAATCTTATATGTTCTGGTATAATGTAATAGGTCATAATTCTAGTTATTACTTTAAAATGTATAACTCAGAAATAACTACATTTCCTTGTCAATTGCATTATTATGAACTTTTATCAAATCTTTAACCGTGGTCATTAAAAAAAAAACAATAACAATGTCGAATAATTAAATCTTTTATTTCCAGCGTATGCAGAAGACATCGTGAGCATTATTAAGAAAAGTAGAAGAGGAATATTTATCTTGAGTCCCAGCTACGTCAGCGGACCCAGTGTCTTTGAACTACAAGCAGCAGTGAACATTGCCTTGGAGGATCAAACACTGAAACTGATTTTAATTAAGTTCTCTTCCTTCCAAGAGCCGGAGTCTCTACCTCATCTAGTGAAAAAAGCTCTCAGGGTTTTGCCCACTGTCACCTGGAGAGGCTTCAAATCAGTTCCTCCCAATTCCAGATTCTGGACCCAAATACGCTACCACATGCCTGTGAAAAGCTCTAAAGGATTCACGTGGAATCATCTCAGAATTAGCCCAAGGATTTTTTTCTCTAGAAAAGACTCAGTAAAACAGAAACCGCTGGGAGGCGCTCCCAGCCTAAACGACGGTGAAATGGGCCCTGAAGCTGCCTCCTCCTACACCCCTCCCGTCCTGTCCCTGGTGAGTAGAGAGAGACCCTGATGGACAGAGCACACAGCGTGGATCAGGCTGATATAGAATGGGAAGCGTTCTGCCAGCCCTGAGCGAGCGTGGCGGGCACTGGAATGACACGAAAACTATTGTGGGAGCCTCAGATTTCCTGGGCTAGACAGAGGGAGAGCGAATTCAGCCCACACGGCCCCTAAGATTTTCCTAGCGGTCTCAGCGGAATCAGCAGATACAGCCACTGGCTTTGTGGCTATGGACTTATCATGTCTTCTATGTATTGTTCACATCACTTTATAGATCTTTGCAGTCAAATAAATATTATTTTATTAGAAACAAGTGATTTAAACTTTGCCTAAACCGTCTCTGTGAAGAAGACAATTCTTATTCCGGGTTCACCCATTCACTGGAGCACAGAAAGCAAGTCGGAGAGGCAGAGACCAGGGGCAAGGAGCAGACAGGGCCATGGTTCCTCTCTACTGTGTCTTTGTGAGAGCTGGAAGGAAGAGCCCCTTCCTCGGGACCCGTGTAGCCCTGAGCCAGGACACAGGGCTTGGGGAGAAGAGTGGGGCCAAGTTCAGCTCATCCTTGTTGCCTTGGCCTTTGCGCAGGGCATGAAGTACACAACCTTACTCTGGGCCATAGGAAGTAGGAACCAATTAGGCCAAAATGATTTGGAGGAGACAAGGAACAGACCAGCAGTTATGTGCAAAGTAGAAAGGCAGAAGCCAGGACAAGAGTCTGGAAAATAGATGTCTACACTGGTTAAAGGACAGCAAGACTGGGGCTTGAACAGCGCTTAAGTCTGAGCCTTTGCCTCTCGAGGCTGGTGGCCCCCACGTGCTTCCTGACTATCTGGTCTCCTTGAGTTCCTCCTAAGTGATGGGCCTTAGGCCAGAGGACCAAGAAGCTGTTCCGCGTAGACGAGGCTCCTTTCGTTCTCACCAGTGTTTTCCTGATGAGAGTTCAATGTGCTGTTCACAGGGCGTTCTAGTCTCACATGAAGGTACAACACTCATGCTTCGTCTTCCCCGATAGAAGGGCGCGATTTATTTGAGCAATAAAGAAAGGCGATTTCTGGGCGCGTTCACATTTAACGTGTCCCATCCGCTTGTCCGAACGTGATCTAGGTTTGGAGGGGCTCAGAGTCATTGCCATCTGGCCACTGCTGGGTGCCTGTGTGAAAGGCTTTGAGGTCTTTTTGCACAGAGACACCCACATCACAAAAACCACTGTGGTTTTGGCACCAAGCAACATCTTTGTTGGGAACTTCAGTGATAAAGTTAAAGATGAGTTAAAGGGTATAAATTATTCCTGGAGGAATTTTCTTGCGGGAAAAGCTCATTGTAGGGTCTCAGAAGGGAAGGACCCACACTGTCATCGTGTCCTTGTGTTCTGGTGATGACTAGAAGCCCTGGTTTTCCTGCCAGCCACTCTCAGAGATCTAAGACTCAGAAACCCCTTTTGGCCAGTGTGTCCAGATTTATTTTATTCTAAAATAAGGATGGCTGTAACTGATATATCCAGAGGTCCAGAGTGTTGTTCTTAGCTTAACCAAACTCAAAATGATCCCCAGATTTGTGCATACACACAAAAAAGAAATATCTGGGTCTATCTTTTACAGAATACACTCTTCCAGGTGAGTGGGTATGCTAAGGATGACAAATTAACATTTAGGACAAGGTTTTATTTCCAGTTCTTACGTGTAAATCAGTCAAAACAAAGTGGACAACCAAAACAAGTTTTCTATATACAGAAGACTGATGGTACTTAAACAGTGGATCTCAGTAGAATACAATGAGAAGGGATAATGGATTCCCACCACACCTTCTAAACAAGGTGTCCGTATATTCTGGTTCCGGCTTTACACTTGTTGTCCAGGTATAATTTTCATAGACCAAGTATAATTTCTTACTCTGAAAATGTATCCTACTTTGGACGGTGGTCATCTTACCTCTAGTGCACATTGTAGAATAGTCCTTACTGACCCTGGATGATGTCTCAGGCAACCTCACCAAGAGCTTTCCTGGTCTCTTTTGGGTTTTAGTACCCACATTTACTATCTGTATCATTTCCAGATTGAAGCTCCAGGTAAGATGGAGTAAGCACACAGCCCCCTACCTTTCCCACTCATTGTAGCTATGAAACCTGAATAAAGTGCATATAAAAATCAGTTTGAGGATTTTGAAAAGTACATCAAAGCAGGAAGATTGGAGAAGACAAGGATTCAAAGTTCCACGATTTTATTTTCCTCCAATATCTCTTAGTTTAGACTCAGCACAGTCCAAAACCCAGGAGTGGACCTTAGTGTTAACACTAGTTCCAGAAGAAGCCCTCTAGTTCTGCCTTGAAGACCGGGAAAGGTGTTTCCTAACACTCCCGTACAGTTTCCTTTCTATATTCTCTTCCTTCCTAGCCCCTGTGCAATCCTGTGTTGGCATCAGTGACACCAACAAAAGCAGAGAAAAGAGGGGTCCTCAAGAGCCTATATCTCTCTAGGAGGGAGAATTGTCCATTTTGATACAAGGAGCTGTGGTCTCAAGGTGAGGCAAATCTCTATTGATTTTTTTTTTTTTTTTGTCTCTCTTACCACTTGGCTGGGGAGGTGGAAGCAGTGGGGGGAAGTGCACTGCAGGGTGGAGTACTTAACACACCAGCACTCTTGCCAGAGAACTACAGAGAGGAAGACAAGAGACCTATAGAACCTGAAAGTACTGTGCAGAGTGCTGACAGCGAGGAGCTCGGGAAAGCAAACCCGTAAAGCTGCTTACAAACTCCAAAGCTCATCCCCAAGCTGCACATGCATGAGTCTGACCCCAAATAGAATCCCATAAACTCTGAGAATTAAACTATAGGACAGACTGCTTCCTGAGTTCCAGGGACAAGTCTAAATAGAACTGAAGGACAGTGAAATAGAACTGACATTGAAACCACAAGGCTGGTTAGAATTTTGGGCTTGAATCCAACTAGGTCAGTTGCCTGCTTAAACAAAAATAGCATTGTACATAGGATTTCAACAAGGTCCAGAGTTGCATGACATAATATTTTAAATATTCGGGATACAATCCATAGAAAGCAAAATGTGATAACCTCTTCTGATGGAATTTTCGATGTAGGTAGGTGTGATATATAAGTCAAGTACAGCATAAAAGGGACAGAGTAGGGGAACTTGTGTGGTGGTTAGGTAACTACATCCTACTTGAAACGGTAAAATATTGATTCTAAGAAAAAAGTGAAAACATACTTTAATCCCTTGAGCAACCACTAAAACAAACAAATGAAAAACAAGTATTGTTAAAACATAATAGATGAATTTAAATGGACTAATAAAAGTGTTTAAATAACCCAAAAGAAGAAAGGAAAAGGAAAATAGAGGAACAAATAACTGAGGAAATAAACAGAAATCAAACAATAAAATGGTAGACATAAACCCAAATATACTAATAATTATATCAAATGTCAAATGTATAAACATAGTAAGTAGAAGACCAAGATTATTAGAACACACTTTTTTAAATGACTGTATTTAAACTATATCCCTCTGCAATAAACACATTTCAAATATAATGATATAAGCAGGTTGAAAGTAAAAGGTTAGATATAAACATATTATAAACAATAATTAAAGGAATGTTAGAGTGCTTATATTAACATCAGCTTAAGGAGACTTCAGAGAAAAGGAAATTACCAGGGATAAAGATGATAAAAAATGAATTTGCCAAGAAGACATAACAGTCTTCAATGTGTATGCACCTAACATCAGAGTTTCAAAATACATGCAACAAAAACTGACAGAACTAAATGAAGAAATAGACAAATCCACAACAGATTCTCAAATAAATTCTCCCCAAATTGATTTAGAAGTTTAACATAATTTCCTTCAGTATCCAAGAAGAATTTTTTGTAGATCCAGGCAAACTGATTCTAAAATTTTAATGGAAAAGTAAATAACCTAAAATAATCAAAGCAGGGACTTCCCTAGTGGCTCAGTGGTTAAGAATCTGCCTGCCAGTGCAGGAGATACGGGTTCGAGCCCTGGTCCAGGAAGATCCCACATGCCGCGGAGCAAGGAAGCCTGTGCACCACAACTACTGAGCCTGCATTCTAGAGCCCCTGCGAGCCACAAATACTGAGCTCGTGTGTCACAAAAACTGAAGCCCTCATGCCACAACTACTGAAGCCCACGCGCCTAGAGCCCGTGCTCCGCAACAAGAGAAGCCACCACAGTGAGAAGTCCGTGCACTGCAACAAAGAGTAGCGCCCACTCGCCGCAACTAGAGAAAGCCCGCAGGCAGCAACAAAGACCCAATGCAGCCAAAAATAAAAACAAATAAATAAATTTTTAAAAAATCAGAGCAATTTGCAAAAGAAAATAAAGTTGGAGGAATTACACTACTCAACTTTATAAATCAATATAAATTTACAGCAATCAAGTCAATGCTATATTGGCTAAGTAATAGATCAATAAAACAAAATCAAGAGTGCAAAAATACACCCATACAGATATGGCCTGTTGAGTCTTGATAAAGTGTGAAAGGTAATTCAATGAAGAAAGGACAGAGTTTTAAACAAAGGGTGTTAAATAATTGGCCATCATATGCAATAAGATGAACTTGAAACCTTACACAAACATTAACTCAAAATGGACCATAGATCTAGATGTAAAACTAAACCTGTAAAAATTTTAGAAGAAAATATGACCTGAGATTAGGCAGAGTTCTTAGATATGTCACCAAAAGCATGACCTATAAGAAAAAAGATTAGTAAATTGGATTTCAAAAAATTAAAAACATTTGTTATGAGAAAAATACTGTCAAAATAATGAAAAAACAAGCCTTAAGCATGTAGAAAATATTTGAAAATCACATATCCAATGAAGGATTTGTAACTAGAATATGTAAAGATCTCTCTAAATTCAATAATAAAGAGCAAACTACCCAATTTAAAAAAAGGAGCAAAAAATTTGAATAGACAATTTACTAAAAAGGATACATAGATGGCAAATAAGCGCATAAAAAGATGTGCAACATCAATATCTATTAGGAAAACGTAAATTAAAATAGCCCCCCAAAGAAGAAAAAAAAATTGACAATACCAGACGCAGATGATGACATGGATACCTGGAGCTCTCATATACTTCTCATGGAAAGCAAATGGTCCAGCCATTCTACAAAACAGCTTAACACCTCCTTACAAAGTGAAACATCCACTTACTATATATTCCAGAAATCCCATTCCTAGATATCAGTCCCAGAGAAATGAAAATTATGTTCACATACATACACGTATTCTGTACATGAATGTTTATAGCAGCTCTGGTCAAAATCATCACTATCTGGAAAGAACTCAACGACCTTAAACTAGTGTGTATCAGTTTGGCTCCCATCGGGAGACAGAAACCGCACAGTAATTTTTAAAGGGAATCTTTAATATAAACAATTATTTGGCTATAAGAGAGTGAGTATAGAGATGTCAGTAGAACTCCAGAGTATCTTGGGGCTGAAGGAGAGCAGGGAGACAAACTTGGAAGGAGTCTCCTCCCCAAGTCTGGGGTTCAGACGTTGTTAGAGAAGGTGAGATATTGCCCACTGAATGGCAAAGTTCTCTTAGTTGCCTGGGCCAGAGCTAGTCCACAGTTGCTGGAAAGCAGCCAGCAGACTCCCAGGACAGAGCAAGCCATGGCTGGTGGACGGACTCATGGCATGAATGGGGGCACGGCTGTGGGCATGAGGTCTGGAGCACCCGGGTCCGCATTGTGGGAGCTTCAGGGACCAAAGTGTTGGTGTGCAGGTGAGCCAAAGCCGCGGCAGGGGTGCAGGGGGGAATGCGGAGGGCCACGTGGGCTGGAGACTTGGACTGCACGGTGTCCATGAGAGGCCAGGACTGCAAGGTGCCTAAGAGGTAATTTCCTCTGTGTGCACAGCTTGGGCAGGGCACCAACAGATGTCACACACCCATGCTGCTGACTGATAGTGCAGCAACAGGAAGAATAACACAAAACACAGCAGCTGGAACCAGGAAGGCCCTCCTGCAAGGCCCCTCCGACTCCCTCCACTGATGGAGCTCAACGTTGTCCTCACCGGAAGGGATAAATGCTTCAAAAATCCAGTCTATTCCGTGGAGCAGATACTGAATGGTGAATTTGGGGCTCAGAGGTAATCAAGTGATACCTGGCATAGGGTGCATCTATCAGTCAATAGTTGTACCTGCAAAAATTAAACACTTCGTAGAAATAAAAAAGAACGTACTACTGAGACACACAGCAGCTAGGCTGAATCTCAAAGCATAAGGCTGAGTGTAAAACATCTAAGTTCAAAAGGTTACATTTTTCCATTTATATGACATTTGCAGGGAGCCAAAACCGCGGCAGAGAAGAGATCTGTGGTTTCCAGGGGTTAGGGGTGGAGGAAGGTGTGAAAAGGGGACACACAAAAGGAGAGTGCAAGAAAGTAACCTGCCTTCCTTGGTGATGGTGTGAATCTATATGTGTTAAAATTCATACAGTCGTGCACCCCAAAGGCCGATTTTGTTCTATGTTAATTTTAAAATAAAAAATTTAAAAGACTACTTTAATCTAATATCAAAATAATCTCCAGTCCAGTTCAGACTTCTCCTTTTACCCCAGCTTAGGTCCGACCGGCAATGGGACAGAGAGTGTGGTCTATTTTCCCCTCCTGTTCTACTTCCTCCTGTCTGCTTCGGCCTTTTCCTTCGCTGTGTTTAGAGGGAGGAGAAAGGAGAAGGAGGAAAGAGTTTCTTTAACTCAGATGATGCTCTTTGAAATTCTCTCTTACTGGTGGAATGCCCTTTCTTCTACGTGATGCCAAACGTCTGGCTCCCTCTGTTTGAGGCATTCTTGTGGGTTCTTTGCACACCCTCCCCCAACCCCCAGATCCCACCAGGACCTCCACTGCTCCTGATGCACCTGACTCAGGTCATGCCTTCTCTGGATACCCCTCATCTCCTGCCCCACGCAGTGAAGCCCCTCATGGCCAGTTGTT
Organism: Delphinus delphis; assembly: GCF_949987515.2. Taxonomy (NCBI): domain Eukaryota; kingdom Metazoa; phylum Chordata; class Mammalia; order Artiodactyla; family Delphinidae; genus Delphinus; species Delphinus delphis. Next base: position 5,907,951 of record NC_082694.2, on the reverse strand, counting down.
CCACTGTGATTCACCCACCTCACGGGGAATCAGATGCCCACTTTCCCGCCGCTGCACCTACTGTTTCTCCTCTGCTCCAGCCGGTCTCCTACTTTCAATGATATCCTGCTGAGGGTCAGGCACCAGTCTGAACTTTGAATTCCAAAGGAAAAATGAACTCTCAAGAATTTTGGGGGGGAGGTGGGATGAACTGGGAGATTAGGATTGATATACGTACACTACTATGTATAAAATAAAGTACTAATGAGAACCTGCTGTAGAGCACAAGGAGCTCTACTCAATGCTCTGTGGTGACCTAAACGGAAGGAAATCCCAAAAAGAGGGGTTATATGTATACATATAGCTGATTCACTTTGCTGTACAGCAGAAACTAACACAACACTGTAAAGCAACTGTACTCCAATAAAAAATGTTTTTTTAATTTTTTAAATTAAATTTAATTTTTAAAATTTTTGGCTGCATTGGGTCTTTGTTGCTGCGCGTGGGCTTTCTCTAGTTGCGGCGAGCGGGGGCTACTCTTCATTGAGGTGTGCGGGCTTCTCATTGCGGTGGCTTCTCTTGTTGAGGAGCACGGGCTCTAGGTGTGTGGGCTTCAGTAGCTGTGGTTCGCGGGCTCCGTAGTTGTGGCTCGAGGGCTTAATTGCTCCACAGCATGTGGGATCTTCCCAGACCAGGGCTCGAACCGGTGTCCCCTGCATTGGCAGGCGGATTCTTAACCACTGCACCACCAGGAAAGCCCCTAAACTCCAATAAAAATTAATTTAAAAAAAAGAATCTTTTTTTACTCCTCTACATCCCAGTCCCACAGATGCTGTTGAGATGACACATCTTCAGCTCTGGGAACCTTCAGTCTTCCCAGCCAGCAGACAAGCCCCATCTCTATGAGTTCTTCCCTTGGAGTTCTCACACTTGCATTGAGTCACGGAAAATGGGATTCGTCAGTGGTTTACTAGCATGCAAGTGGGTTCCTTGAAGATGAATTGTGAAAAAAGGTCACAGCTATGCTTTTTCCACATCCATCTGTGTCCTTGAAGCCCAATTAGAGGAGAAGGTTGGAAACCTCCTCTGGCCCGTGATATCGCCACATCTCACTAGCCTGTATCTGTCACTTCCACCGAACCAAAATGCCTGAATACCCACCAGCAATTCTCCTGGGCTAACAAAGGCAGCCTCTCCTTGGTGCCACCCACCATCGAGAGAATCAGTGCTCCTTGACATCCAATGTGAGAATCAGTGCTCCTTGACATCCAAAGTCAAAGCCACCCTAAGGGAATTGAGGAAAGAAAGAAAAGCAGGTGTAATTTCAGAGAGAAGAGAGGGAGAACCGACCTACTAGACATTCTTAGTACCAGTGATGGTGGCAGTGGATTGGGGAGGGAGGTGACACTCCTGAAACAGAGAAGAAAGAGAGGGGAAAGTACAGATGCTAGCTCACCACGTTAGTCTGGGTTCAACTAACGTTATGACTCGTCTTCTGAGCAGCTGTGACTGGCGATAATGTGTGTAGGTAGAGTAAGATGAAGCATTTCATTTTTAATCACCTGCTGTCTTATTTCCGTCATCCGTTTCATTCATTTAGAGGATGTTGTGGAAAAGAAATTGCTTAGGAACTATGGTGAATACAAAGGGATAGAAGGCTTCTGCCTATATAGAGTTCATAATCTCTTTGAAATAAAATGAATCTAAAATTCATCTGGTATCTAATATGTACTAAGCATTTCCCTCTCTGTCATATGTTATGTCACTTGATCGTCACACCATCTTTAAGATAGTCATCATCATCACCATCACCACCACCACCATCATCACGATCACCACCACCACCACCAATATCACCATCACTACCAGCACCATCATCACCACCACCACCATCACCACCACCACCACCATCACACCATTACCACCACCACCATCACCACCACCACCACCACCACCACCATCACCATCACCACCACCACCACCACCATCACCATCATCACTATCATCACCATCACCATCAATATTATCATCAATAAGGCAGCTGAAGCTTGGAGGTGTTTAGGACACAACCAGGATTGCACAACTTCAAGCTTCTCTCCTCTACACAATCCCTATTCCCTTAGGGAAGCAATCACATTAGAATTGTAAGACCATGACACTAGCCATACTCTGGAGTGAAGACCTGTTCCATTTCAAAGCCCACATTCATGCCCAGTCCCATCCACCTGCACCACCATGGTGCCTCTCCTCTCCCCCTCACAATGCGGAATCTCCCAGAGTTGATTACACCCTTCTGCAGCACCCTCTGAGTAGTAGTAGTTTGACTCTGGGAAGCGGAGACAGAGCTTGGCTTTTCTGTCCTGAAAACAGGGTCAAAGCTCTTGACTTCACTCCAGCTCAGGATGCTGGCTTCCAGTTTAGGGATATGATGTGCCAGGCCTTGATCTGAGGTCATCCAGCTTAATTGCTAGCTGTGGGCTTGGAAAGCAAGTCATGTTTCTGGACGGCGCTGACCAATTCTCTATCATCGCTTTCTTCTTCTTCTTTCTTCCTAAAAAAAGAATAAAATCCGAGCCCCCCAAAAGTAACAAGAGCTCAGAGGCAAGCAACAAATACTTCAGTTCCAGAAGTGCTGTGCAGATACCTTCCAGTAAGGTCAATTATACCGCATACTATGGGAAGGAAGAAAAGATGTGCTGATCATTTTGTTTAAAACTATTCTTGGAGGGAGATGATTTTCCACTTCACCATGGGAAGGCACAGAACAGTCAGTTTTGCTCTTGTTTGTTTTGGAACTTTTCTAAGACAGAAGTTGCTTTGGGAAACTGAGGGTAAAAAGGAAAGAAAATCAACCCCCCAAAACTCTGCTTCCAGCTGTGCACAGCTGAAGCCCTGGGTAATAGGTGATTCCCTGCTGGGTGCATCACCCCTTAATTAGTCTCATGAGGGTAGACCGGATTTGGTCGCTTAACTTATAAGGGATCCACTGGGGAGAGGATGTCATTCTCTCCCCACCACTGAACTCTGAGTAGACCGGTTTAGAAGAGCAGATGACAAGGATCACAAGGGTTCTTGGGACCTGGCACCACAGATGGTCTGAGCAAGCAAGGTTTCTACTGCTAATACAGTTATCTGGAAATTAGACCAAAAGCTTCAGATAATTCAGTAGCTTGCTGTTGACCTGAAATTCCAGAATAATTCCTTTAATGCTCTGCTTTGCAAGTATAAGCTGAGCTTTTTGCTCCTTCATATTTCAAATCTCTTTTTCTATGTGCAATTATAGTCAGGGAAGTGTCAGCAGTTCTGTGGTGCTCTGATGCCTCATGAATTGATCTTTCCCAAGGAATTAAGTTAACCAATAATTATCATTGGGATCTTATTACCATGTAGACACATCAGGAAGTGCTTGTTTCAATTAAACTATGAGGATTGAATTTAAAAGACACCTTCTTATCAATTGCCCTGACCACTCCCCCAAATGTCTGCACCCTCTTGGTTCTAATCAGGGAATCCTGCACCACGTAAAATGTGTTCGTTTTTTTTTTTTTCTTTTGCGGTACGCGGGCCTCTCACTGTTGTGGCCTCTCCCGTTGCGGAGCACAGGCTCCGGATGCGCAGGCTCAGCGGCCATGGCTCACGGGCTCAGCCGCTCCGCGGCATGTGGGATCTTCCCGGACCAGGGCACGAACCCACGTGCCCTGCATCGGCAGGCAGACTCTCAACCACTGCGCCACCAGGGAAGCCCAGGGAAGCCCTCTCCATGTGCTTTGAGATTATCTTTCATGACCAGTGATGAGCAGCATCATGTTGTTTCATGCAAGAACCTGCAGCTCATCCTCCAGTTCTGACCCCTTGGGCTGCAGTATTGTATGTATATGTGGGGTGGGTCGTATCAATGGCTCCTGCAGGATCAAGCCCTCCATGGTCTTAGCCTGGCTGGACCCAAGGAGGCTATGGCTCCTCCTCCTGCTTCCAGGCCAATGTGAAGCCCCCCATTGCAAGGTGTACTATCAGCTTCCACAGGTACTCCATAAACACATCTGGAATATATCAAGTTAATGCCCTGTGGGACAAAGGTGGACCATTAAGAGACGGGAGATAGTAAGGACCCTCCGGATAAATCCTTTCTCTTCTTCTGCATCTCCTGTGGAACTTTCTGAAGCATGGTGATTCCACAGGGCTTTCTGGAAGATGCCCCATGTGACCAAGGCACCAGTTGCGTTTCCTTGTGAAGCTATGGCTGCTGAGTAATAACAAATGAACCCCCTTCTCTGTCCCACTTCCTAGTTTTTTAAAGGAGATTTCTTGAGATGTAGTTCACAGTCCATACCATGCACCCATTTCAGGTATACAATTCAAATAGTTTTCAGTATACTCGTAGAGCTGCGGCAGCAACATCACAAGTTTAGAATATTTTATCAACCCAAAGAAAACTTCACAGCCATGAACAGTGGCTCTCCATCCCCCACCTCCACTTCCCTCACCTCAGCCCTAGGCAACAACTAATCTACTTTCTGTCTCTTCAGATTTGCCTGTCTTGGACATGTCATACTAAAAGAGTCTTACGGTCTTTTGTGACTGGCTTCTTTCATTTATCATAATTTTTTCAAAATCATCCACATTGTAGCCTATATCAGCACTTCATTCCATGGTATAGATATTCCACATTTTACTGATCCATTCAACATTTGGTAGGCATTTGGGTTGTTTCCACTATTTGGCTGTTGTGAATGATGCTGCTGAAAATATTCATGTACGAGTTTTTGACTGGATATATGTTTTCATTTTTCTTGGGTATATATTTATGAGTGGAATTGTTGGGTCATAGGTAACTCCGTGTTTAACGTTTAAGAAACAGCCAAATGGCACCATTTTAAACTTTTATTTATTTATTTATTTTGTGGTACACGGGCCTCTCACTGCTGTGGCCTCTCCCGTTGCGGAGCACAGGCTCCGGATGCGCAGGCTCAGCGGCCATGGCTCACGGGCCCAGCCTCTCCGCGGCATCGGCACCATTTTAGATTTCCAATAGCACTTATTTCCACCACATCCTTGATCCTTGCCAGCACTGACAACCTTGGTTATTACTTGTTTTCTGTTTGCTTGTTTGTTTGGTTGGCTTTTTTTGCCCAGTGTTCTAGTGAACGTGAACGCTATCTCATTGCGGTTTTGATTTGTATGTATTTCTGTATGTATCTCCCTTAGGACTAATGACGTTGAGCTTTTTTTCATGTGCTTACTGCTCATTTGTGTATCTTTTTTTGAGAGATGTCTTTTCAGATCCTTTGTCCATTTTTAAATTGGATTATTTATCTTTTTATTATTGCATTGTAAGAGCTATGAATAGATTCAGAATACAAGTCTCTTATCAAATATGTGATTTGAAAGTGTTTTTTTCCCATTCTGTGAGTTGTCTCTTTTCACTCCCTTGGTAGTATAGTGTTTTTTGTTTTTTGTTTTTAAATTTTGATGAAGTCCAATTTATCTACTTTTTTCTTTTGTTGCTTATGGGTTTTGGTGTGTATATAAGAAAGTTTTGTCTAATCCAAGATCATCAAAATTTACTCCTGGTTTTTTCCTATGAATTTTAGGGTATAGCTCTTACATTTAGTCCATGATCCATTTTAAATTAATTTTTGTGTATGGTATTAAAAAGGAGTACATCTTTATTCTTTTATATGTGCATATTCAAGTTTTCCAGCGCCATTTGTTGAAAAAGTCATTTTTTTTTACCTATCAAATTAATTGTCTTAGAACACTTGTCAGAAATCAATGGACCATAAATATGAGGGTTTATTTCTGCTTTCTCAATTCTGTTCTATTTATCTATATGTACTTTCTGATGAAAGTGCCACATTATTCTAATTACTGTAGCTTTGTAGCAAGTTTTTGAATTGGGAAGTATGAATCTTCCAACTTTGTTTTCTTGTTTCAATATTTTTTTGGCTCTTATAGGCACATTCCATATGAATTTCAGGACCAGTTTGTCAATTTCTAAAATAGAAAAAAGACACCTAGGATTTTGATAGAGATTGCGTTGAATCTGTAGATCATTTGGGGGAGTATTGCCATGTTAACAATATTGTCTTTTGACCCATGAACAAGGCGGTCTTTCCCTCCTTATCTGTGGTTTTCCTTTCTGTGGTTTTTGTTACCCTTGGTCAACCTTGGTCCAAAACTATTAAGTGGAAAATTCCAGAAATAAACAATTCATACGTTCTAAATGGAGCACCGTTGTAAGCAGCGTGAAGAAATCTTGAGTTGTGTCCTGCTCCATCCAGCTCAGGAAGTGAATCATCCTTTCTTCCAGTATATATATCCTGCTGTTGGTCACTAAGTAGCCTTGTCTAGGTTATCGGATTGATCGTCCTGGTATTGCATACAGTGATTGTGCTCAGGTGACCCTTATTTTGCTTAACAGTGATTCCAAAGCGCAAGAATAATGATGCTGGCAATTCAGATATGCTAAAGAGAAGCCATAAAGTTCTTCCTTTAAGTGAAAAGGTGAAAGTTCTCAACTTAATAAGAAAGGAGAAAAAAAATCATATACTGAGGTGGCTAAGACCTACAGTAAAAATGAATCTTCTATCTGTGAAATTATGAAGAAGGAAAAAGAAATGTGTCCTACTTTTGCTGTCACACCTCAAACTGCAAAAGTGCTTAGTTAAGAGGGAAAAAGGCATTAAATTGTACAATAAGATATTTTGAGAGAGACCACATTCACATAACTTTTATTATATTATATTGTTATAATTGTTCTATTTTATTATTAGTTATTGTTGTTAATCTCTTACTGTGCCTAATTTATAATTTAACTTTATCATAAATAGGTATGTAAGGATAAAAACGCAGTATCTATAGGGTTAGGTACCATCGGCTGTTTCAGGATCCAGCGCAGGTCTTGGAATGTATCTTCCACAGATAAGAAGACTTCTACATTTAAATCTTCTTTGACTGCTTCCAACACTTTGTTTTTCCGAATACAAGTTTTACATCTCTTTTATTGAGAGCATTCTTAATAATTTTAGTTTTTGATGTTATTGTAAATGGCATTGCCTTTTCAATTTTATTTCGTTGTGTTCATTTTACTGTAAAATACAATTTACTTTGGTATGTGTCATATCTTGCAAATTTGCTAAACTTCTATATTAGATCTAACAGTATTTTAGTCAATTATTTAGGATTTTCTATATAAGAGGTCATGTCATATGTAAATAAAGATAGTTTTACTTTTCCCCTTCCCACTTTGACATCCTTCATTTGTCCATTGCCCTGGCTAGAACCTCTACTAGAATGTTGAACAGAAGTGACAAGATTGGACATTCTTATCTGGTTTCTGATCTTATGAGGAATTCATTTAGTCTTCATTATTAAGAATGATGTTGGCTGCAGATTTTTTATAGATGCCCTTTATCATATTGAAGAAGTTCCCTTTTATTCATAGTTTGTTGAGTATTCTTAAAATCAGTGTTAGATTTTGTCAAATGCCTTTGCCTAGTCTATTGAGATGGCCATGTGGCTTTGTCCTTTATTGAGATGATGTATTATATTAAATGACATTTGTATGTTAAAACAGCTTGCATTCCTGGGATTAATCCCACTTGATACAGGTTAGGTTTATAATTGCTATATCCTCTTGATGAACTGACCTTTTTATTTTTATAAAATGTCCCTCTTTATCTCTAGTAACATTTTTTCACGTTTATTTTGTCTGGTATTTGTATAGCCACTCTGGCTCTCTTACCAACTGCTTGCATGGTGTACCATTTTTAACCCTTTTACAGTCAATCTACTTGTATCTTTGAATCTAAAACTCTATCTTCTGTAGACAGCATAGAGTATCATTTTTATTATTGTTGTTAACAACTGGACATTTTAAATAACTTTGTAGTAATTCTTGATACTGATTCTCCCCCTCCCCTACCTCCAGGTTTTGTTGTTGTTTGATTATCTGCTCATTTATTTGTTTAGCAACTTGGATGAACTATTTCAGTAAAGTCTATTTCTCTACGCAGACACTAATGCTGCCCTCAGTCGGTAGAGCCTTGGCCATTCTCATAATCCCCTTGACCTCTTCCTCTCTCACCCAGGATGACAGTGAAACCGGGGTTCTCTTTTACTCTCACTGATCTCCCAGTGAAGCTTCTATCTGGTCTGCTGTGTCTGTTGATATCACTCCACACCCAGTAATTGCTAGCTGAATGATCTACTGTTCTCTACATGCCTTGGGTCAGAAATTGCTCCACAGTCTGATTCAGTTAAAGTGCAGGGTAATTTTCACAGGAGTAAACTTTGAGGCCAGTCTTTGACACTTCTCTGACCCCACAATGGCCCTTCACTGGTCTACCCTTTTGTGTATAGATACCATGGAGCAACCAGCTCTTCCTACTTGCTCACTACCTAAACGTCCATTGTTTTTGACAGTGCCCTTAGGCTTGAACTTCCCTACACTCTGTTCCAAATAAAGCAAGTTCCCTTAGTGGTACTTACGGAGTTCTCTGTTCTAGGGGCTGCCTCCCACTTTAACAGAACCTCCATTCCACTGCTCTGAAAAGGGATACAGGAACAGCAACCTGCTTCTCTTAGAGAGACACTCCTGCTTTATGAATCGGGTGCTGAACAGGGGCAGTAGCTCCAACTCTTCTCGGCTTGTCTCCCTTTGCACAGAAACTCAGCCCTATGAGCCAGACAGGGCGAGAGGGTTTGGGGCCCTTTATTCCTGGCCTGCCATGCCTGGGGTAGAATTGCAAGCCTGTGAGTAGGGGCTTCTAGAAGAGGCGATCTCTCAGCCGTACTTGCCTGCAGTAGAGCTTGTGCAGCACATTTCTTGGGGCGAGGAAGGGGCGTTGATGACAAATACTGACAGCCTGATTTTCTGGGTAGAAACTGTAGCCCCGGACAGGGAGCTGGGGTTACAAGGGAGCCGCATCCTCTCGGCTGTGCCCACCCAGAGTAGAGTTTTCCTCACACTGAACTGGGAAGTAGGAGAGGGAAACAGTCCAGGACACAGACTCTTGCAGGTTTTACCAATATTTAGAAGATTGTCTTCAATTGCTGTATGTTCTCAGTACCATTTCCAGAGACTGAATGGTTGTTTTTGGTTGTTTTTTTTTTTTTTTTTTAATTTTTAACAGTTCTCACCAGTGATGGTTTTCCCACGAGGGAGAGCATCCAGGGCTCTCATGCTGTCATTCTGAAAGTGCTTTTCCCTTGCTTCCCTTTTTCTCTTACTCTTGCTGCCTTTGGTTTACAGAATTCATGTAATCTTTGTCGTACACTGTTTTGTAGGGAACCCGGATGAAGAAGGCACTTTAGAAAGAACATTCAGGCAGCTGTGTGAAAGTACTCCTGCATGGGTGGAAGTGATACCAAGAGTTGACCAGGTTGACGAGAAAACCTCGCCCTGGAAGAAGATAGCAGGACGCCACAGAATTCTAGTTTTTCTTCTATTACCCTCCCTATAGTGGCAGCACTTATCTGACACCATCAGCTATCAATTGATGAAAACATGTTGTCGTGTATTCACAAAGATTCAGAAATTTAGAGCAGGAAAAGGATACCTGGTATAGCATCTTCATTGTAGAGACGACAAAATTGAGGCTTAAACAGGTAAAGTGACTTTCTCAAAGTCAGTCAGGTAATTAATGCCTGAGGACAGAGGCTTCGTGGTGCTTACTTTTGGTCTTTCCACAGAGCACCATGGGAAACGCTCTCTCTCGCTCATTTCTTTTTAGAAGAAACATAAAATAAAATTCAAATAAAAAGATAAAATATCTATTATAAAGAAGTTGTCCATCACAAGGCTATTCATGTAACTTTTTCTGAAAAAAAAAATTGACCCAGTGTAGTCATCATCTGTGGTTCACCTGATAGTCTCGTTTTAGTGACTGGATCTGGTCAATTTCAGAGGCAAACTGTGAAGGAAAGAGAAGAAAAAAAATCCAAATGTGAGCTTTTAATTCTATTGCCTTACTAAGAAGTTACGTCTAGAAGCTAGCTTTCCTCAACATTTACCACCTCAATTTTCCAGTGATCTTCGCTGAGTGTGGGGCTGAAGTGGGAACCGTCTACATGCACTAATATGAATGAAGAAAAAAGATGCAAATCACCCTGCAGTTTGATATGGAATAGGTGTTGAGATAGTCTATGGATTATGAATAATAATTCTCATTCTCTGTTGAGCATTGTTCATCATTGCAACAGAATTCTTATCCTCAGATAGAATAACAGATGTGATTAATAACAGAAACTAACATTTATTAAGCATCAGTTACATGCCAGATACTTTACTTGCTTTATCTCATTGAATGATCCTAGCCACTCGATGAGATAGATATTATTCCGTTCCCTCTTTTTAGACAAGGACGCTTTGAAAGGTAAGTGACTTGGCTACAGTCATCGGCCAGATGTAGAGGAAGTAGGAATAGATTCATGGCATGCATCTCAAAATTCTTCCACAAACAGTCTGTTATTCTGCTTCTTTTGAACAAATAGGCCGTAATAACACGATTCTTTAAAATGAAAAGTTTGGATGTGCCACAGAATTTTTCAAAACTGGTTTTTAGAGGTATTTCATGGAGCTTGTTCCTCTGCTTGTTCTTTTTCTTAATACTGTGTAAAGTTTATGGAGCGCTAGAGCTTCGTGTTTTGAATTACTGTCCAGACATATTCTACGCTGCCGCCTCCTCCTTCCTCTTTTTTTTTTTTGTTTTGCGGTACGCGGGCCTCTCACCGCTGTGGCCTCTCCCGTTGCGGAGCACAGGCTCCGGACGCGCAGGCTCAGCGGCCATGGCTCACGGGCCTAGTCGCTCCGCGGCATGTGGGATCTTCCCAGACCTGGGCGCGAACCCGTGTCCCCTGCATCGGCAGGCGGACTCTCAACCACTGCGCCACCAGAGAAGCCCCTCCTTCCTCTTTTACAGTGACCACATGCCACAGTTTTCCAGCACTGTTCTGGTTTCCAGCTGTGGTCTGGTATGATTATTAATAGGTCTCCTGTACTTTCAGAAGTGCCCTGGTTTGGATGAGAATTACGCCGTCATTCATCCTTGAACCGGTCAAGGTGTAGTATTGTGGCCGCCCACTAGGTGTCAGCAGTGTAACCCCCGCCAGAGAACTCAGGGAAAGCATTTCATTACAAAAGTCATATCTAAGCAAATAATTAAGTGTTTTTCAAGAGCTACCTGCAGCCTCGGCCATTCAAAACAAGTGAGGTAGCAGGGGGAGGAGATAAGGACGGGGTGCAGAACAGGTAGCTCCTTTTCTAGGATCTGGAAAAGAGGGAAGAATTCTCTTCCTGGTTAGAAGAGCTCTAGTGACATCTGGAATGAGCACCGTGGTGCCCTTTTTAATTTTCACTCACAAAGCGAAACCAGTGTGCAATGAGGTGAGGAAACAGCTTTGAATGAAGAAGTATTTTTGCTTCATAGATTACTCTTCAAATCACGATCGGATGAAGGTCGCACAGGTAGTTCCCTGGGCTTTCTCAAGTCTATTGAATGACTAGATGCATTTGGGCCAGAGGCTGAGTTGCCTGAACACAGATACTTTAAAGGCGATTTTGAAAATATCTATACTCAGAACTCAATGACGTGCTCGGACTCTTCCCGGAATGACCCACGGACTGTGCGTGTTTCACCTGTGACCCAGGTAGCTGCTGCCACTCTCTGGAAACCCTCCTCACTTCAGAAGTGCAGCGCACGAAGGCACCCACAGTGAGAGAAGCCCACAGCATGGGTTTGCAGATGCTTGTGCCTTTCGGTCCTTGGAGTTGGTTGTTCTTCCTGGTGGCCCTCAAGTGTGGTGGAGCATCTTCTGATTTGAATGAATCCACAAATGCCTCTCCCCAGCATGAGCCTGATGTTCGGTTTGTTGCTGCCGGCTCTGAGCCAGCTGAGACGGTCTCTGTTTTCGCACTGGATTACGACTATGTGCAAATTCCTTACGAGGTCACCCTCTGGATCCTCCTAGCATCCCTTGCAAAAATAGGTAAGGCCCCAAACATCTCCCTGGTCTTGGGAGTTGTTTTCCACGTGAGATAAGGTGTGTGAAAATGCCTTGGTGATGGAGAATTAAGTGGATTTTAACTCTTGCTGCTGTTACATAAAAAATTCTATTCCTGAGTCAAGGGAAAGTCGTAACTGATTTTTGTCAAGCCATTTAATACCTCAGGTTGTGTTTTGAAATTTAAGAACCTACATTTGCGCTCTCGGTTCTTTTGATTTCCTCTCCTTTCAGGGTAACAACCATGTGACATTATTGGGCATCGAAAAATCTCGAGTTCTGTGCTTTAAGAAATACAGAGTAAAATATGTCGAGCTTGGAATGACGCCCGTTGGAAATTTCTGGAACCATAGAATGATTCTTCTGTAAAATGTGCTTCTTTCATTCTTGGCCATGGAACCATGGGCTTCATCAACGACGCGCATTGTTTATTCTTTAAAAGTGGCATGTGCTCCTTGAAAATTGACAGAAAGCAAGAAACAAGGCAACCAGAAGCAACGCGTATCACTCAGGGATGGGATGTGGTGGGATAGAGATGGTATCTGTCAGCAAAATCTTTGTTTACACCTGAGTCGAATGGAACCAGTGAAGCACCCCTGGTTTCCTCTGTGACATAAAGTGGATTCAAGTTAATAGATGAAATTCGAACCAGGGTTCTTTGTGCCCAAACCAAAGTGATGGTTTCCACTCTGTGACCATTTAATTTCCAAGTTCACCCCCCTTGTCTCCTTAGAAACAGCTTATTTCAGAGTGGGAAACGAATACGAATATCTTAATTGTCAAGAATAATGTGTCCTTTGCTTTAGTTATGAACTTTGTTATTTGAGTAGATAAGATTGCCTCATTGAAATAGACCCTATGAATCATGTTAGAGCTTGTTCATATGTTTCCTCTGGAACAGCTGTGAAATATGGGGTGAGCCATGAAATCGGGCAGTTAACTCCTTGACATCAGGATACTGGGCTCTGTCTTTTCATCTAACTCCCTGCCCGTGGATGTTGGGGGGTGCTGGCATATTCACTAGGTGCCCGTCATAACTGCTGTCCATTTTGAGCTCATAAGATGTGAAGATAGAATGAAATTCTTAGTTTGAAGAACTCTTGTGCAGTTTATCAAATGACTAAATGACACAGAGGGTTGCACATTATTTCTGAGAAGGGCTCAAGTAAGAGATGGTATTTTCAGTTCAGAGCTAGGGGTCTAACACCTGTCATGCAACCACGTGGACACTGAGAACGTTCAAGTTGGTCTTATGTGATCTTGAGTTTTCCTTTGTCAAAATGCCAGAGATTCTGACCCCACCCACTCCCTTCCTTTTCACAGTAATGGGTGAAGTTGGTCTGGAATCAGGAAACTAGCTGATTCCACTGACTAGCTCTGTCTTTCTTCGTCTCAGTTCGTTCATCTGTGAAATTATTGCTGAGATCTCTTTTTGGTACAAATAAGAATTTTCTAATGGAAAAGAGGCTTCTATTCTATATCAGTGAACATCTCAAGGCGCTAAGTATATGTTTTATGTTAGCATAAGACACGGGTTGTCCTTCAGAGGTGTTGGGTGTGCCCAGACTACATCTACAAGTTCAGAGTCCTGTAAGGACCCTATTGTTCATGGAATTGCTGTGTAAACGTTCTTGATGTTCATGTGGTTGCAACTCAGCATACTTTAGAAAAAGAAAATAACTGAAGTAGGTTATCAGTTGGATCATGCTTATTCGAGCACAATTTCATATTTACTGGCCTTTAAGGATTCAGATCATTTTTATATTGTACATGAGAAGAAGGTCAAATTTACCGAATATATACTGTGATGCAAGTGCTGGTCTTGTAGCTTTCTATATGGTAGCTTGTTCACCTAGGGCAAAAAAAATAATAATAATGACATAAAACTTGAACACTTAAGGAAACCGTATCGCTTTTTTAGATTCTATATTATAAATCTTGAATCAAAATATAATGAATAATCGCTAGTGTTCTTTTATTCCATCATTCTATCAAGACACATTTATTGAGCACCCAGGCAAGGGGTAGGAATGATTGTGGTCCCCAGCCTCAAGGGGGAAGGTGGGTGAATCTAGCGCTGCCTAACAGGTGCTCAGATAGGGCCATCTTTGACTTTCAGGCTGGACTTAGTCATTCGTGGCCTTTTAAGTTTCAGGCCAGGGAACTAAAACCTCAAAGTGACTGATTCTATTGTCCATTATGGAAGGGGAGAAGAATTTTGAAATGTGAAATTCACATAGCATTTCCCTTAAAGGGCCCTGCTTACAGATTAAACCCTCTTCCTGCTATCACTGTGTAGATGCAACCTGGCTTCAGGCAGGTGACATTGGATCCATTTCAGGAAACTAGATCCCTGGAAGCAGGACCAGGCTCGGGAGACACAGGGCCTGAGAAAATTACACTATGGGCTCTTCCGCCTACTTTACATATCTAAAAAGTTAAGTGTGGTTAAAATGAGCACTAACTGAAGAAGGAGGAGGAGAGAGGAGAAGAAGGAAGCTGTTATTAGGAAATGGACAGAGCAGGACTTTCGAAGGAGGCCTTAAGCTGATCTTGAAGCCAGTGGGCTCTGTGGTTTGGAATAATGTCTCTTGATACTCCATTGTATTAACCTGCCTGCTGATGGTGGATGGAGCAGTTCAAAGCTGTGGTGAGGGAAACCCACGTGTTTTTGGATGGCTGAACCTAAAACTTCCTAAGGAGACATTCCATGGCCCCAACACCTATGGGAGGGAGCCTACGTCCTTAGCCTTGAATTTCAGGCCCTCCATTTTTTGGTCAAAATTAGTACACTTCCAATAGCCAGGATATGGAAACAACCTAAATGTCCATCAACAGAGGAATGGATAAAGAAGATGTGGTACATATATGCAATGGAATATTACTCAGCCATGAAAAGGAATGAAATCAAGTCATTTGTAGAGACATGGATGGACCTAGAGTCTGTCATACAGAGTGAAGTAAGTCAGAAAGAGAAAAACAAATATCATATATTAATGCATATATGTGGAATCTGAAAAAAATGGTATAGATGATCTTATTTACAAAACAGAAATAGAGACACAGACATAGAGAAAAAATGTACGGATACCAAGGGGGAAGGGGGGTTGGGAGGAATTGGGAGATTGGGATTGATATATATACACTATTGTTATTATGTATAAAATAGATAACTAATGAGAACCTACTGTATAGTGCAGGGAGCTCTACTCAGTGCTCTGTGGTGACCTACATGGGAAGGAAATCCGAAAATGAGGGGATATATGTATACGTATAACTGATTCACTTTGCTGTACAGCAGAAACTAACACAGCATTGTAAAGCAACTATACTCCAATAAAATTTGTTTTTAAAAATCAGTACTCTTCCCAATTAAAATTTGCTCTGGCCAGATGAATCTCCTCGGTGAACGTCAAAACTATCTGGCTGGGCCATCCCTGTCTCTCCCCTCTTTCTCCTGGAGTTCTCCCCTCCTAAAATGCCTTCCCTCTGTTGTCCAACTATGTAAGTCCCACTCATTCTCCAAAACCTGTTCAACTTCTCCTTCCCATGCAAGAGCTTCTCTGATGAACAGCTGACCTGTTCATTCATTCATTTATACACTTAAGAAAGATTCTTTGAGCAATTAGACATGCTGTTATGGACAAGACATCTTGCTAAGCGCTTTGGGGAGATATAAGGATGTGTACCATCCTGCCTGAGTTGGAGGAGTTTAGAGATTAGTAGGGGAGAGAAGTCATGGACCAAAAATGGTAGAAAGGGATCGTTGTTGAACAGGTACAGATAGAATGTTACAATAATTCAAAGGAGGACATATTATTCCCTTGGGAAGAGATTGGGAAAAGCTTAGCCTCAAGGATTGAGCAGAGGACCAAAATAAGGTGGAGAGAAGGACAATGCAGGCAACGATAATAACACGTCAAGACAAGAAAGGAGGCCTCCAGGATGAAAAGGCTTGGCTATAAGGTAGGATGCATAAAGACAGTGCAGGGTGTGTGGGATACGGACTCGGGGAGAGCCCCAGGTGGCCTGCTGTGCCTGGATCTCTTGTCATATTTGTTGATATATTCAATATACACTTCTCTGTATACTTATACATGATATTGGCTTTATCTTCTTATTTGTTAAGAACGTTTCTAAAATTTCATCAGTAGCTGGAATTGTAGAAAACATGTTTGGTCCCTCCCCCTCCCAGGACTTACAGTGGGTTGTTCTTGTCACAGGGATGCTTAACAAATATTCTCAGTTTAAATTCCATGAGTTGCTTTGTGTGGAGTCTTAGGTGGGGAATTGAACAATCAGATAACGTGGTGTAGAATAGTCATCTGGCAGCAGGATGTGGAATAGACCGGGAGGGGGAGGGAGAGGGAGGAGATCAGGAAGACACCGCAGTAAGTAGGATGAGAAGTGGGGCGGTCCTCAGTGAAGGCAGTGGCTGCAGGAGTGGACAGAAGGAGACGGACTTCCGGGGCAGCTAGTGGGAGACATAACTGATGAAATAGGTTGCCAATTGCACGAAGGGGCAAAGGTGACGGGGTCCCCATAAGAATGCGACTTGATTTCCTCTCAAGTGGCTGACTGGGTGGCCATGTCATTGGTTAAATAAAGGAAACAAAATAAAGACTTTTCATTTGTATTCATTTGTTTGTGGTGGAGAAGGAAGTGAGGTGAGGTAAGTTTGGAAGAAGCTGGGGTTTACGTCACTGTGATAGACTCTTGCGGGAGCTTCAAAGGTGGGTTTTGCGTGAGAGCAGAAGAGTTCCACCGCTCAGATCCCTCAGGATAGGGAAAACAGGAGGGCACGGCTGGCTGAGAAGATGCTGGCACCTGCACGGAGCACGGAAAGCACTTCCTCACACCAAGCCGCAGCCACACGTGCAGCTCCTGCTGCAGATGGGTGCTGAGGCTGGGCCCGGAGAGGCCGCCACCTGTGTGGCTTCGAAAGGCCTCTTGCACACCCCTGCCCTGGCGTCCCGGGGGCCAGAGCCGGGTTATTTGCCGACATCTAAACGTGGTTCTCCGCTCTCCGCAGGCTTCCACCTCTCCCACCGGCTGCCGGGCCTCATGCCTGAGAGCTGCCTACTCATCCTGGTGGGGGCCCTGGTGGGCGCCATCATCTTCGGCACCGACCACAAATCGCCTCCAGTCATGGACTCGAGCATCTACTTCCTGTACCTCCTCCCGCCCATCGTCCTGGAGGGCGGGTACTTCATGCCCACCCGGCCCTTCTTCGAGAACATCGGATCCATCCTGTGGTGGGCAGGGCTGGGGGCCCTGATCAATGCCTTCGGCATTGGCCTCTCGCTCTACCTCGTCTGCCAGGTCCAGGCCTTTGGCCTGAGCGACGTCAACCTGCTTCATAACCTGCTGTTTGGGAGCCTGATCTCGGCTGTGGACCCCGTGGCCGTGCTGGCCGTGTTCGAAGAGGCGCGGGTGAATCAGCAGCTGTACATGATGATCTTCGGGGAGGCGCTCCTCAACGACGGCATCAGCGTGGTGAGATGCAGCCCCCCACCGTCCCCAGGGAGGCAAGGGGCCTGGCGGGTGGAGAAGGCCAGGCAGGCCTGGGCCTCAGCAGGACAGAGATGGGCCGGGGCAGCGTGGCCCCAGGTCTGGCCACCGCCCTTGGGATCTGCACAGTGGCCACGCTTACTCACTACACTGCTTGCCATCCACTGGCTTCTTTAAAGGAGAAGCAGGAGAGAGGAAGTATGATTCTTTAGTGAATTCGGTGTTTCATTGAGCAAGCAGAAACTGTGGCTAAAGGCTCTTCTGGGTCTAAGGCTCTTCTGGGTTTAAGGCCCTTCTGGGCTTTCGCACTAGGACAAGCAGTACTTGTGTCTTATTTTCTCTCAGTCACGGGACCTCACCCTCCTTCCCTTTATATGCTTTCTTTTTAAGCTCTGTTTTAGATGATGAAGTTAAATAAAAGGTAGGGGTAGGGAGAGAGATGACGGAGGATTTGCACAAATGCATTGGCTTCTGTATCAGTCTCAATTCCGTGACTCCCACGGAGAACGTGACGGAGCAGCTTTGCTTAGGAGTCCTTCCAGAGAGAGGCCGAGAAGCGTTTACAGGCCAGATCAGCGCAGAGCATTAAGGCCCAGAGATGACTTTGGCTAGAGGTGCTGAACTATTCCTGATTGGCTGCCGCATTGCCCAGTTTCCTTACATTACTGCAAACCGTCACCAGGAGTTAGTCTATGTGATTTTATATAAATTTTGATGTACTTTTCTTATTCTTACATTTATATCACGTCACATAAGGAATACTAGAATGCATTTTCAGTGTAAAAGACTTAAATAGTACAGAATCATACAGCATAAAACACAAAAGCCTCCGCCTGACCCTCTTCCCTCCCCCTTGGATCCAGTTTGCGTTTCTCTCCCCATTTTTATCATGGACACATGCATATACGTACGCAGATATAGATGTATTGATACATCATTCTACATAAAGTGGGTGGCATTGAATCATATGTACTGCTTAGATGTAACAAATCTTGGACTTCGTTCTAGGTCTTTTCCACTGTGGCAGAGTATTTCATAGATTACGTTTATAAAGATTTATTTAACCAGTTCTTGATGGGTGAATATTCAGGTGGTTGTCAAGTTTTCACTTTAAAAAACAGTGTTGCGATAAGTATTCTTGTGTCTGCAGGCATCTCTTTTCGTACTTGTGAGTCTTTTTATAGGATATATTCTTGGAAGTGAAATTTTTGGGTTAAAAGTAGGTATACTTAAAAATTTGAGAGATGCTGCTATAATCACGTCCTCTTCATTCAAATGATGAAGGAGGGATTCCCACCAGAAGGTTATAGAGTGACACCAATGCTAAACAGATGAGACTAATGACAAGTGTGTTCGTCACGTATACTCACAGCCCGGGGTAGGAGGCCACCACACACCATGCCGGCCCACATGGGTGCTGCGCTGGGGAACCGAGTGAGCTATCAGGGACTGCGGGAGGAACTAGTAGAAGGATGGGGTACCTCCTGGTTCCTAGGGGATGATGTGATTGACTTATTAGTTTTTATTTAACAAACTTTCATTTGGTACCTATTGTGTTCTGGGCACAGTGCTAACTGCTTGGGTGGCAATGATGATGAATGAGACGAGGTCCCCTGCTCTCTTTTTTTGTAAATGTTTATTTTATACTGGAACATAGTTGATTAACAATGTTGTATTAGTTTCAGATGTACAGCAAAATGATTCAGTTATGTATATATATGTATCTATTCTTTTTCAGAGTCTTTTTTTTTTTTTTTGCTGCATGGAGTCTTTGTTGCTGCGCGCGGGCTTTCTCTAGTTGCGGTGAGCGGGGGCTACTCTTCGTTGCAGTGCACGAGCTTCTCATTGCGGTGGCTTCTCTTGTTGCGGAGCACGGGCTCAGTAGTTGTGGCTCGCAGGCTCAGTAGTTGTAGCCTGCGGGCTCTAGAGTGCAGGCTCAGTAGTTGTGGCACACGAGCTTAGTTGCTCCGTGGCATGTGGAATCTTCCCAGACCAGGGCTCAAACCCATGTCCCCTGCATTGGCAGGCGGATTCTTAACCACTGCACCACCAGGGAAGCCCATCAAAGTCTTTTGAGTAATTCCACAGGCTGTCAGGGAAGTTATCCCCAGTACACATGGATATACGAGTACTGTGCCTGGTCCCTTGATAAGGAGGGTAATTGGGCTGCGGGACCTTACCATGGGGTCAGATTGCAGGGGGAACTTGCAGTAGAGCCATTCAGAACCCTTCTCACTTTACCAAGTATATTAAACCTTAATTTTAGTTTTTATGTATACGGCTGCCAAGGTTTTCCAGAAATCTTTATGGGCTTGCGTTTCCACACACGGTGTATTAAGTGCATATGTCCTTGTAGCATTGTCAACAAGGGGCATTGCTTTCTTAATGTTTTCCCATCTAATGAGCAAAAAAGGATGACACATGTTTGCTATAATCTGCATGATGATACGAAGCATCTTTTCAAAGATTGTGGATCATTAGTGTTTCTTACGCTATGAATTGGAAGTTCACGTCCTTTCAGGGTTGCCAGACTTAAAAAAAAAATACAGGTTACCAGTTAAATTTGAATTTCCTATAAACAATGAGTAATTTTTTATCAGCATGTCCCAATTATTGTATGCAAATATCGCTTCTTGTCAATTTTTCTTTGAGACCAGTTGCTGTTTTTTTCTTTTTTAATTGATTTGTAGACTCATTAAATTATCTAAACTTTAAGCTTTAGATAAACTTTAAATTAGCTAAAGTTGAATGTTACATAAAAAGCAAACATTTTCTCCCATTCTGTCACTTAAATTTTTTTAAGTCATGTATCTTCTATCTGTAAAAGTTTTAAATATGTATGTAGTCAAACCGACTAACGTATTCTTTTATTGCCCCGGGTTTCACATTTTGTTTTCCGAGACTGTGCCTAACCAAAGAACATGCACATGTGTTTTGTTTTGTTTTTTAATTTTTCTCCCTTTTACAATTAATTATTTAATTCACCTGGCACACAATTTTTTTTAGTGTTGTTGTTCATAATTTTCTTTAGTTTTTCTTTTTAAATTTTAATTTATTTATTTTATTGAAGTATAGTTGATTTACGTTAAATTAATAATAGTTGATTAAAACGTTAAATTTACGTTAATTTCTGCTATACAGCAAAGTGACCTAGTAATACACATATATACATTGTTTTTAAAATTCTTTTCCATTATGGTTTATCCCAGGATATTGAATATCATCCCCTGTGCTATATATCAGTAGTAGGACCTTGTTGTTCATCGTGGCACACAATTTTTTTTTTTTTTTTTTTTTTTGCGGTGCACGGGCCTCTCACTGTTGTGAGAGGCTCATGGGCCCAGCCGCTCCGCGGCATGTGGGATCTTCCCGGACCGGGGCACGAACCCATGTCCCCTGCATTGGCAGGTGGACTCTCAACCACTGTGCCATCAGGGAAGCCCAGCACACAATATTTTATCATGAGGACTTTATGCCAAAATGGATAGTACTGGGGGAAAAAGCATTTGAAAATAATCCAAGATATGCGGGGTGGATTCACCAAGTGGAGGAGACCCAAACTTGAAGTCAGAAGCCAGGTTATTTATTCATAATGAGAATCTCTAACTATTGAGCGAGATACTAGACTCATCAGACCTACCTGTTCTTCCCTGCTGGGTGAGCATCTCAGAAAGCCAAGTTGTCTGCCGGTTGCCAGGGGAGCCTGGACTCCAGCCTGCCATCCCATTTACGTATCTCATTTCTCAGTGTGTGGCCCTCAAGCCACCTGCCTCAGAACCCCCCAGGTGGGCTTGGTGAGCACTCAGATGGCCAAAGAGCAATGACTCTCTGGGAACAGAGCCTGGGAATCTGTATTTTTAACCAGCACCTCAGAGGATGGCTGGTGTTTGGGAACTACTTGTTCATGGCCTTTAGGTGGTGAGAGCTGATATATCTTGATCTAAAACGATGCTACGTCTGGGAAAGGTCTGGGCTAGATTTGTCTCTACCCATTCTTTCTTCAGGTGCTTTCGTCCTTTGGGTTTTGTTACAGTGGAATAAGTCCCCTTGGCTGGGAACCAATTCCACCTCCTAAGGCACCCCTCTGAGCCACGATGCCTCCGTTTCACAGTTTATCCAGAGAGCATCTCATTTTACTCATATCCAAGTTCTTTGGGGTCCCTTGCTGACTGTAACCCCACGAAAGCAATGCCCTTGAAGGTGCTCATCTGTGTCAACATCAAGGCCACCTCCTGGCAGCCCATTCTGAGATAATTATCCAACTTTCCCTTCCTAAATGGTTAGAGAAATTTAGCGATGACGATATCACCTCACTTAATTTTCACAGACCAAAAAGCTCTTTCTTGATACAACCTACAAACCTTGTTGCTGAGACATAGTCTTTGTTAACAACCCATGAAAACATGTGGCTCTGTTCCCTCTGTGGTGCTGCCTCTGAACTGGAGACTCACTTCAGCCTGAGTTTTCTCTAGACTTTACATCTAGAGCCAATCACGGCCTGGGGTTTCTTTGCTAACTGCATTTGTTTGACTTTCCCAAAGTTTAATTGTTTCCACTTGGACTTTCTTTTTGAAATGATCATTTCCCAATAAAATTGTAATCCTCAGCTGACCAGAGTATCTGCTTGAGGGCACTGCTGTGACCTCCACGTGGTGAAGCTGCTGCGGTGCTGGCTCCGGGGTGGGGATGGAGGTGCCCACACGTCACTCGGGGTCACCCTGGGGTCATCCTGGGGTCACCCACAGCACAGTGATATTAAGTGTGTGCTGGGGCACTTCTGCGTCCCTGCGTGAAACTGGAGAAGCTCGGGGCCGGATTTAGAAAGCAGTTTGAGAGCAACTGGTATTTAATGCAGTGCAGTTGTCTTTTGAGCCAAGGGCCTTGGACTCACCCTTTCATTGAGGAGGGAGCCTTCCCGAGGGCAGCCGTCACAAGCGGGCTCTTTCAGCAGAAAGTCTGAGTCATCCAGAGAGAGACCTGTGATTAGTGGGTTACATGTGACAACTTTGCAGATCCTTATCCCACGAAAAGAGCTGCCTCTCACTAAAGAGGAGGTGCTCCAGAGGAGATGCAACCATCGAAAGAGCAATGAACCTGACCCTCCAGATCTCTTGTCCACTTATTTCTCCCTCTCGCTGAATATTTTAGGTTATGACTCCAATCATGAGAACTTCCTTAATGGTGGGCAAAGGGAGAAGAGACAAAACCCCAGTAGCTTTCAAATAATAACTAGTATCCCCAGTTGAAATCTCATGGCCAGCATCATAGCAATAAGAGAGATGCAGCCACTGTACCCAGGCCCTGTATGGGGTCACTTGTACATTTATTATTTTATTAAATCCTTAGATTTTCCTGTGAGGCTGAATTAATAGTCACATTTCACAGATGAAGAAAATAAGGCAAAGGGAGTACAATAGATTGCACAAGGGCATCCTGCCTGGCCATGACAGAGCGGACATGGGTGCCCAGGTCTGTCTCTTGCCAATCTCTTTTCTTTTATTCTTACCTTTTGAATTTTCAACTCATGGAGCTGAGAGGAACAGGAGAGAACCAATCTGTTACCCCTGAGGAGACTGGGCTCATGTCCAGTTGGTAGGGAATCCAGTGCTTTCTCCAAAACAGAACTTGGCCAAGTCCAGTATGTGGCTCCGGGCAAGATTCTGGTCATCTCTGTGCCTAATTTCTGTAAAATTGGGGTGATGGTATTACTTAGCTCGTAGGGCCACTGGAAAATTCCCATTAAGCTGTCAGTATAGTGAGTGTTCAGCATGCAGTGAGAACTCCAGGCATGTTGGCTATTATTTTTTATCACACCAACTCAGGGACATGCATGGTGGTTGGCTCCCTCTTAACAAGCATTTGGTTTTTGGTTTTTTGGGGTTTTTTTGCAGTACGCGGGCCTCTCACTGCTGTGGAGAGGAGCACAGGCTCCGGATGCGCAGGCTCAGCGGCCATGGCTCACGGGCCCAGCCGCTCCGCGGCATGTGGGATCTTCCCGGACCAGGGCACGAACCCGCGTCCCCTGCATCGGCAGGCGGACTCTCCACCACTGCGCCACCAGGGAAGCCCAAGCATTTGGTTTTAAACACGGCACTGCTTCGTGTATTGTAGGCAGATCGTTCTTATATTTGTATTCCTCCCGGGTTTTCCTGCATCAATTTGCTGCGTAAGCAGCAAGGTGATGCCACCACGGTTTCTATCATCTTTTTGCCCCATGTCCCCTCCTCCACCTCACCTGGTAGGTGTCGGCATCCCCCCCTGAGGTTGGAACCCAGGCAGCCTGGCTCCAGAGCATCTCTGCTCCTAACTCCTACTTCATGCTGGTTCTTCACCCCTCCCTCTCTCCCCACCACTTTCTTTCCCTCCTTCCTCTGGTGATGTCTTCATTTCGCATCTTGCTGCCACTGTAGTCCACTCTCTAGGCATAAGGTGGACGAGAGAGTGGTAGAGGGAGCTGCAATGCAATAAAGTTTCTGAGCAGGACCCTTGGGCTAGTCACACTGGCAGGCATTTTATCTGCATTTTCTTCTTAGAGCTTTATAACAACCTACTGTGGCAGGATTGCTGCCCCCATTTTGTGAAGGAGCAGTATACGGTGCTTAAGAGCAGAGGACCCCCGTGTCCCCAGATGTCTATCAACTGAAAAAAATTGCACAATGTGAAATTTGTGAGTTAAGTTGTCTGGGGCAAAATGTGGACCATAGCCTGGGAGATAGCCTCTCAGAGAGCTTGGACGCACTGCTCCAAAGAGGTCAGAGGGGAGGTCATATATATGTGATATTGGTGAAGGGGGTTCGTGGAGTCAAAGCACACACTTTGGCAGAAGGTTGCCGCTAGTCACGAAGAGCAGATGTCACCGTTAATGATTTTAGTGCTTTTCTAGATATGAGAAGATGCAAGAAATTGGGCTCATAAAATCTCCTGAAACTATCTACCTGGGGCACAGAGAGCCTCATTCCTGATCTCTGCCCTGAACTCCTTTCAGAGGGTGTTTGAGGTCAGCGACTGCAGAGGCCGTTGGTTTCATCCTCGTAGAACCCATCGGCGAGCAACAATTTTCAGTTGGCACGTCTGTGCCCGCGTGTCTGTACTGGCCCTTCTTGGTCCTTTGAGCCTCTCAGGTGAATTACCAGATCTGCAGGTGCTTACGTTTCTTCATTGTTATTTTTATTATAAACACACAGACTGTCTGGGAAGTCATTTATTGAATATAATTTATTCTATGCGGCTCAATATCCAAAAGATATAGTCCCACTGCTTTTCCCAGCCCCCCATCAGTAACAACAGTTTCTTAGCATTAACCTTATACCTTTCATTCAATTTGCCCCTCTATTTATTATGCATTCTTATTGCTGGCATTAGAGCCTGAATTTCCTGACCCCTTATTCTAGAATTCCTTTGACCTCTTCTCATCTCCTCTTTGCATCCCTTTATCAGCCCAGCTTTGCTGACTAGTTCCTTGTCGACCCTCATGATTTTTCTCCTAAGGCCTCCCACCATCATCGTAGGACCCAGCAGAGAGCTCTGAGCATCACGGATGCTGAGCCTGCCTAGGAAAGGCTGTGCCCAGGCTGTGCTGTGGCCACAGCCCTCCTCCTCTGATTCCCAAGAGTGACACTCCGCTTGAATTGGGATTTGTCAGGAAAGCTGCCAGCAAACCCCCTCTGACCAGCTCCCATCATGGAACTTTGGAATTGCTCCCTGAGACTAAAGACTAGAGGTGGGATGCAACCACGGGTAGGCACGCAGGGAGAGAAGAGTCTCAGTGTCCTTCCTTGCCGCACCTTCGTGGAGTCTGTGGACGCTGTCCTGGGCACTGTGTGCGCACAGATGAGCTGTGCGCCTCTGCCCATCACTCAGTGGTGGGGGACGGTCATGGACCCTGCTGGTGTGAGGATGCCATGGCGAGCTCAAACCAAGCTAGATGGCAGGGAACAGCTTGCCAGAGGAAGCTGCGTCTAATCCAGGAAAGATTTTTAAAAACATTCATTTGAGGGTGAATTTTCCTCCAGGATTCTCCAGGATTCCTCCAGGATTCTCCCTGGTTTATATTTTCCTACCTCAAAGAAGTCCTAGCTCCAGGAACATCCCATTCAAGAGGCAGTAAATTGTGCCCAAGAACATGGACAGTGAGGCCAAATGCCTTGGTTCTAGTCCTGGCTCCTGTACTAGTAAGCTGTGTGACTTCAGATGAGTGACTTAACCTCTCTGGGCCTTAGTTTCCTTTCTGTAAACCGGAGATCAGGTTGTTTGAGGGTTAAAGTGAGTTGATACAGGTAAGCATTTAAAACAGTGCCTGGCACAGGGTTCAGTACAAAGTGTTTCTAATATTATGATTTATAAGAAGAAATATATATTTGGGCTTTGTCCCCATTCAGAGCACAGAGCTCATTAAAACCCTTGAAATTTCCTAAGTGAAGAGAGCTGCCTTTTGTTATGCTAATGAGGCGAATTTTGGAAAGCCCCTAAGTAACCTAAGGAAGGGGGCTGGTTGCCAGTGGAATGGACTTTGTGAGTAGGGGGTTGGAGCTTTCAGTCTCCCTCCCTAAACCACCCACAATCCCCACCTCCAGGAAAGGAGCTGGAGGTTGAATTCAGTGACCCATGGCCAGTGATTTAATCAACCAACCGCAAGTAATGAGGCCTCCATAAAAACTCTAGAGGATTGGGTTTGGAGAATTTCCAGGTTGGTGGAGATTCGGGGAGGGTGGAGCTCCTGGAGAGGGCATGGAAGCGCCTCACCCCTGCCCCAGAACTTGTCCTAAGCATCTCTCCCACCTGGCAGTTCCTTTTTTTTTTCTTAATTAAAAAAAAAAATGTTTTATTGGAGTATAGTTGATTTACAATGTTGTGTTAGTTTCAGGTGTACAGCAAAGTGAATCAGTTATACATGTACAGATAGGTCATTACAGAGTACTGAGTAGAGTTCCCTGTGCTATACAGGAGGTCCTTGTTAGTTGTCTATTTTATATACAGGAGTGTGCATGTCAATCCCAACCTCCCAATTTATCCTTCCGCCCCTTAACTCCTGGTAACCGTAAGTTTGTTTTCTACATCTCTGTAACTCTACTTCTGTTTTGTAGATAAGTTCATTGGTACCCTTTTTTCTAGATTCCACACATAAGCGATATCATTTGACCCTTTTGTAGTAAACCGGTCATCTAGTGAGTAAAATGTTTCTCTGAGTTCTGCGAGCCATTCTAGCAAATTAATCGAACCCAAGGTGGGGTTGCTGGAACTTCTCAACTATGGCCGGTGGGTTAGAAGCCCAGGTGACAACCTGGACCTGCGATGGGCATCTGAAGCCGGGGGAGAGGTTGTCCTGTGGGGCTGAGCCCTCAACCTGTGGGATCCGACCCTGTCTCCAAGTAGATGGTGTCAAATTGAGTTAATTGCTTGATGGTGTGAGAAGGAAGCACACACGTTGGAACCTGTGTCAGGGTCGGTGTGTTATTTATAGAAGTCTACCTCCATGAGTGCCTGAGAGCCACAGAGCCTTCCTTACAGCCTAAGCGATGCCCCATCTGTCTGGACTTGGCGGTCTCAGCTTTTCCGCGAGAAGCGCTGCACACAGACCTGAACAGACTCTGTCTGGGGGAGTGTTGGGCAATGTTTTTCTTGGCCTCTTTTTATCTCCTTATTTACCTTCAATTTTTGCAGGTTCCTAGGAAAGGAGGAGAGAGGCTGCAGATACCTTTACAAGTAGACAGTTTCCTCTGGCCAAGAATGTGGGTGTATACACGGGAGGCGGAACCCAACAAGTGTGGTCTTGAGCAAATGACTCCATCCTTTTGTGCCTCCGCTTCCTCATGTGTAAAATGGGAACGTTTAGTCTGACCCCAGAGGGTGTTTCTGTGGAGGCTGTGAAATCAGACACACAGACGCCGGCACCTGGTGGGTGAGGAATCAGAGTCCCGTTGCCCTTCCCGGGTTCGAGGGGAGGTTCCACGCAAGATGGACCATCTGGTTGGTGTCTGTCGGCCTGGAGATGGGGATCAGGCCTCAACCCCAGATGGACACTAGGTGCACCACCCTCCTAGCACCAACAGGGAAGCGCCCACCCGGCCCAGGGCCCAGGCATCTTCCTTCTGGCCTGACTCTCATCAAAGCCGCTGGAGGTCTGCCTGGTGAGCTTCCCCTCAGATCACAGCTGCCATTGGTCATCAGTTACGGTACTGGCCGTGGAGCCCGCGGGGGTCTGTGTGATGCAACACACACAATAGCTTGGGTTGGCGCTTGGACCAGGTTGGGCAGTGGGAGGGGCTGGGAGAAATGAAGGGCAGAGGGCAGCCCAGGGTTGGCCCCAGCAAACAAGGATGTTCGGGGGGTCAGATGTTCACCAACAGAGAAGCCAAATTTGACTGCTAAGCTTTCCCAGCTGGGAGACACCTTTACCTCACCGTGCCTGGGGTTTCAGCTGTAGGCTCTTGTTAACCAGAAGCCTGAAAGATCTGCTCCTTGGGCCCGTATAAATAGTTCAGAGATGCGCTCAGGCAGTGCAGGGTCGCAGAGGGACACTTCAACCGTGGAATTCCTCAAATCTGTTTCAGAAACACTGGTTTGGTTCGTTGTCTTCTGGTTGAAGAAACAGATTAATTGAAGTCTGAGGGGTACAAGTGGGTTTTCCAGCAGCCTGAGCTGTGAGCCCCTGGTGGGTGGTTAGAACTAACTCCAGTTCGCAAGGGCAACAAGAAGAACTGATCCTCGCTGGTTACCAAGGTGTCCTTCCTTTGTCAGGAGGTAGGGTTGAGCAGCTATGGAAATGGATTTGGAAAAGAAACACCTCTCGGTAGAAAAGCAAACTCTAAGCTGGGGACTCCAGACAGCCAAGAGTTTCCTAGTTCAGTGGTTTTCAAGAGACTCTCCCGCCCCAAAGAGCACGCCTGCATGCGTCCTCAAGGGTGTGTCAGGTGTGTCGGGCTTTGGTGTGGAAGAAATCTGCTCAGGGTCATGTGAGCAGTGCCACGAGCTGGCCGTTTGGAAGAGGTGGTGAGCAGCTAGTCCGTTCCCCCGTGGCTTCCTCAATGATTACGTAAAACGAACGGTCTCTGGCAGAACCTGTCCTGCGGCGGGCTCTGTCACATCACATCCAGATGACGGGTCAGAGACGGAGCCGCTGGTTCTGTCCCCAGGCTGTGGTTTGCCCCAGTTCCCTCCTACTCACCTGGGATCACGTAAGCGAGCATTATACCAGCAGCACGGGAGAAAACGGAGAGCTCGTGAAATCCAACTACTTTATTTCAAAGTTCAGTCCTGTTTGATCGAGACAGAGTTCCCTTGAGTCTGAATCTTTCATTTATTCATTCGTCATTCATTCATTCATGAAAAAAAATGACTGAGCAGTACTTTTTCTCAGAAACTGCTCCTTCTGTAACAGAGAAGGGCCAAATCTGACTCCATGTTGGCTCTGTTTTTTTAACTTTAATCTTTGCTTTCTGCTGCTTTTGTTCACTAAAAGGACACTGTCTATACACAATGGCCTGCCTGGGGGAACCCTGCCCCTCTGCCTGAAGGTTAAACCAAAGTGCCTTTGTTCAGGGAAGCATCCGGACCATGTCCACCTGCGAATGGCTGCAAGAAAGAAGAAATGAACACATTCCCTCCCCGAGGCTGGCCATTCCAGGGGGTGTTTGCAAATCTTATGGCCTTTTTACTTTACTTCCTCATCTCCTCCCCCTCTCTGTGCTATAAAAGAAACTGGCATCCAAACCCCGAAAAGATGGTTATTTTGAGACACTAGTCTGCCATCTTCTCAGTCTGCCCAGCACCTTGTGTCCAGTTTATTAGCCTGTTGTGCGCCCAGCAGAGCAAATTTGGACTCGGTAACATTTCCACTGTGCCAGACTGACCCTCTCAGAAGAAGCAAGTCACTGAGCTAGTCTTCAGTGAATTGACATCTACTGGTCACAACTGATGTTTGCTTTTATAGTTTAAAAAGTTTGGAGGTTAAATAGCCTTACAATGACTTTTCCTGTCCTGCAGGTGTACTAGCACCAGATGGTGAAAGTCAGTCCTCTGGGCGTTTGCTTCAAGTTGGCATGGAGGTGATGGGAGGGGAAGATTGCTCAGACTCAGAGGGGCCAGGCTGGGTGGTTCCTTGAAGAGATCATGGCTGAGGAACAGGGGTGGGTGTGGGTGTGTGATTGCTATTAGCTCTGAACTGCTAAGTTTCATTTACCTACAGGCCACTGAAAAGAAATTTTACATAGTTTTAGAGATAGAAGTCTGGAGCCTGGGGGAAAGATTGGAGGGAGATACGTATGTAGGAGCCATTGGCAGGTAGGTGGGAATAGCAGCTATGAAATACGGCCAGTCCTCTCCCCTGCTGTTCTTCAGACTGAGGAGAATGTTCAGACTTTTTCAATTGAAAAGAATTTCCATAAAGAAACATCTTTGCTGCGCCCTAAATCAATAAAATCCTACCACTTACTTCTCTTTGTTAAATTTTCTGACCTCCGCTTACGTCATCTTCCTGGTCTTTCTGAGATTATAAGCAGCTAATGATCAAGGATGTCAGTCCTAGAGAGTCGGGAGATCCCATGTTTAATCTCCTGTCCTGAGTTTCAGATCTTTTTTCCCTTCCTTTAAGGAGTGAAGTATAAAAGCTTCTTCCCTTCGTCCCTTTTTTTAGCTTTGTTTTTTAATTGAAGTATAGTTGATTAACAACGTTGTGTTAGTTTCAGGTGTACAGCAGTGATTCAGTTATATATATATTTTTCCAGATTCTTTTCCCATATACAAAATGTTGAGTATAGCTTCCTGCTATAAAGTAAGTCCCTGTCGGTTATCTATTTTATACACAGTAGTGTGTATATGTTAATCCCAAACTTCCCCTTTGGTAACCATAACTTTGTTTTCTATGTCTGTGGGTCTGTTTCTGTTTGGTAAATAAGTTCATTTGTATCATTTTTTTTTAGATTCCAAATATAAGCGATACCATATGCTATTTGTCTTTTTCTGGTTCCATCATTCTGGAGACTGCTACGTAACTGCTGGGTTTCTTATTTCTTAGTTAATTTCTTTTAATAGTCAAAGAAAGTGGTTGCCAAGGAACTGCTCTGTGACAACTGAACGTGCCAGTGCCCTTTCATACAAAATGGAAAATTAACGGGATTCATTATTTAATTTCCTGTGTCAGGTTGATGAATACAGTTTGTGTGTGTGTGTGTTATTCTCCGTACCTTTCCAGCATCTGATGTACAGTGAAGATCATTTCTGCTGTACTGTGCTGTGACTCTGAACTTACAATGTTTTTTTTTTTAATAGATCGTTATTGGAGTGTAATTGCTTCACAATACTGTGTTAGTTTCTGTGGCAGAACAAAGCGAATCAGCGATGTGCACACACCAATGCTTTTTTACAGGTGTAGAGTCAGTACTTAGTTAGGCTTTTTTTTTAAGGAACTGGGTTTATGGCAAGCTCAAGCAATAAGGATTAATTTAAAAGATACACAAGACAATCAGGAAGACATAGATCTTCTATTAGTCCACTAAGGCTGCCATAACAAAATACCCCAAGCTGGGTGTCTTCAGCAACAGAAATGCATTTTCTCACAGTTCTGGAGGCTGGAGCCTTTCTTCCTGGCTTGTGGCCAATCACCTGCTTTGTCCTCACAGTGGCCTTCGCTCTGTGTGCACTCCTGGTGTCTCTTCCTTTTCCTTATAAAGACACCAGTCCTATTGGATTAATGGCCCCACCCTTAAGACCTCATTTTAACTTAACCACCTCTTTACAGACCCTATTTCCAAATCCAGTAACATCCTGCAATTAAGACTTTATGAATTTTCTTTTATAATTTTTTAAAATTTATTTATTTATTTATTTATTTTTGGCTGCGTTGGGTCTTCGTTGCTGCGCGTGGGCTTTCTCTAGTTGCGGCGATCAGGGGCTACTCTTCATTGTGGTGCGCTGGCTTCTCACTGCAGTGGCTTCTCTTGTTGTGAAGCACAGGCTCTAGGGGCGCGGGTTTCCATAGTTGTGGTGCGTGGGCTCAGTAGTTGTGGCTCACGGGCTCTAGAGCGCAGGCTCAGTAGTTGTGGCACATGGACTTAGTTGCTCCGCTGCATGACCAGGGCTCGAACCCGTGTCCCCTGCATTGGCAGGTGGATTCTTAACCACTGAGCCACCAGGGAAGCCCAAGACATCAACATATGAATTTTGAGGGACATAATTCATCCCATAGAAGATCCCGCAGTAACCCAGGAATAGGAAGTGCTTCATGAGGGGTCTCACAAAGGCTGTAACTAGAACCTAGCTGGTTTTAGTGATTTCAGATCTTATCTTACAGTCAGGATGGACCAGGTTATGTTTTGGTAATAAACATCCCTCCAAACCTCAGTGGCCTACAGCAGCAAAGGTATATTTCTTACTTACACTTCTTGTCTTCTATTGGCCAACAGAGCCCTCTGTCTATTCTATTCTATTCTATTCTATTCTATTCTATTCTATTCTATTCTATTCTATTCCATTCTATTCCATTCCATTCCATTCTATTCTTCAGGATCTGGGCTTATAGAGCAGCCATTGTATTGAGCACTGCCGGTCTCTGTGCCAGAGGGAAGGAGAGGAGATTCATGGAAAGCCTCACCTCTGAAACAAATGCCCAGTCCCGTAAAGGACATATCGCTTCTGCTCAAAACTCATTTAAACACAAAATTTGGCCAGGCAGAGTCACATGGTAGAGGCTGGACATGCAGTCCTATCAGATGCCTTGAAGGAAAAGAAATACTGTGTGAACAGTGCTAATAACGATCATATTCTTACTCCAGAGCCCCTCCATAGATGCAACTTGACCACTTGCTCAGACTCTGCTGCATTTTTGTAGATCTTTGCATTTCTCTTCCCTCTCCAAGTAGCTTCCACATAATCTCCTCCATCATCTGTCCTCTACTCCTTAGCTTTTATTATTCACAGTTTTTTGTGCTCATAACCCATCCCTCCTTATGGCCTCTCATAATCTCTTCATCTGCCTCATTAGACTTCTCTGTTCATCCACACCTGGTCCATTATCTCCATACTTCTCAGAAGACATGGTTGCTACAGCTCATAACTGAACAGAGGGTTCACCTCAAGCTACTTCGTGGTCCCTAGTCTATGAACGCATTTCTCAAGGGTCTGTCAACTCCTGTTCTTGAATGAGAGGTCTCTGGTTGAAAGTACTGTAGCCACACAAGGCTCCTCCCCCTCAGATGCTTTGTCATAGATGTTACTCTTACAAGGAGCCATGAGCACGGTGGCGACTGTGGTTATCAAGTCTAGGGGGATTGGTAGTCAAAAGTATGCAATCAGTTATCATTAAGCTATCAGCTGTCAGGGTCAAAGAAATCCAGGAGATTTAATATTGTGAAGAGCTTTTTCACTCCAGTTCTTAAGGATAGTTAAAAGTCAGTACGTTTAATGAACCTACATGGTTATAAGTTTTCTTAATTTATGTGAAGTGGTATAGTGTTAACCCAGAGTGTCCTGTAAAAAGTTAAGAATGTTATATTGTAGAGTGCCAGTGAACATAATGCAAAGAGGTATGGCCAATAATAAAATTATAAAAGAATTCTAAAAAGTATTCAAATAATCAAAATGAATGCAGGAAAAGAACAAAACCAGAGGAGGAAAAGAGAAAACAGGTAATAAAATGGTAGATCTAAATCCAAGCATGACAATAATTATACTAAATCTTAGTAGACTAAACACTCCAATTAAAGGTCAAAGATTATCAGAATTGATTATAAAGCAAGACCCCAGTACATCCTATTTGCAGGAAACACAACTATAAAGATGCAGACAAGCTGAAAATAAATGGATGCAAAACTACACCAGACGTATGGTAGACCAGGCATTAGAATGCTGGTGTGGTTATATTAATGTCAATTAAAATAGACGCAAAGGTAGAACATTTTACAAAGATAAAGAGGGATGTTTCATAATGACAAAAAGATGTCAATTCATCAAGAACACCTAACAATGATGCACGGGTATGCACCCAGTAGTAGGGCATGAAGTAAAAGTGGACAAATTTAAAGGAAGGAAATGACAATTCCACAATCACAGCAAGAGTTTTACTACTTTTCGTTTAGAAAATGATAGAACAGATAGGCAAAATGGCAGCAACACACTGAGGAGCCGAGCGCTTTCAACCACCTTCTTCTAACTGATATTCATAGAGCGCTGTCCCCAGCAACTACAACACATACTTTTTTTTTTTTTTTTTGCGGTACGCGGGCCTCTCACTGCTGTGGCCTCTCCCGTTGCGGAGCACAGGCTCCGGACGCGCAGGCTCAGCGGCCACGGCTCACGGGCCCAGCCGCTCCGCGGCATGTGGGATCTTCCCGGACCGGGGCACGAACCCGCGTCCCCTGCATCGGCAGGCGGCCTCCCAACCACTGCGCCACCAGGGAAGCCCCATACATTTTTTTCAAGTTCAAATACCATGTTCATCAAAAAAGACCACATATTTGACTGTAAAAAAAAGCCTCAATAGATTTACAAGCCGTGCAATCAGTGTGCACTCTGTCCCCAGCACAAGTAAATTAAAAATAAATTACATTAAGCAATATCCCAATATTTAGAAATTAAACAATACACTTCTAAGTAATCCATGATTCAAACAAGAAATTACAAGGGAAATTAAAAAATACATTTAACAAATGGTAATGATGTACCAGAGGAAAATGTATGGCTTTAAATGCTTATAGTAAAGATTTTAAAGTTCTAAAATCAATGACATATGGTCTACTTCTTCAGGTAATTTCTTCAAACTAAAGAAAGGAGAGCAAGGTAAATCTAAAGTAAGTAAAATAAAGGCAATAGTAAAAATAATAATAAATGATAATAATAGAATAAATAATAAATTAAAAGCTATAAGACATCTTGCCTGTATCTTAAGGAAAAACTTATTCTTCATAAACGCTTTCAAAAATAGAAGTGATCGGGGCTTCCCTGGTGGCACAGTGGTTGAGAGTCCGCCTATCAGAGTGGCTAGAGCTGATGGGATATGGAACTACTGGAAATCTCATACATTCCTGGCAGGAATGGAAAACGATCCAATGTCTTTGGCAAACAATTTGGTAGTTGCTACAGACTGAACGTCTGTGTCCCCCGGAAATTCATATGTTGAAATCTAATCCCCAATGTGATGGTATTTGGAGGTGGGGCCTGTGGGAGGCGGTTAGGTCATGAGAGTGGAGCCCTCATGAACGGGATTAGTGTCTTCATAAGAGAGACACCAGAGAGCTCCCTCGCCCCTTCTGCCATGTGAGAACACAGTGAGAAGACAGCTATCTAAGAACCAGGCTTTCACCGCTGAATCGCTTTCACCACTGAATCTGCTGGTGCTTTTATCTTGGCCTTGGCAGCCACCGGAATTGTGAGAAATAAATTTCTGTTGTTTATAAGCTACCCAGTCTATGGTGTTCTAGCCGCCTGTATAGATGGAGACAGCAGTTTCTTACATTTTTAACTTGTATCTACAGCACTGCCTACCCATTCTACTCCTGTATACCCAAGGGAAATGAAAACATAACTCTGTGCAAAAGAGTTGTACGTGAATGTTCATAGCAGCAATATTCCAAGAGCAAAAGCTGGGTGGTGGGCAGAGGCAGGAAACCAATGTCCTTCAACAACTGAATGGATGGACAAATTGCGCTTTAGCCATATAGTGGAATACTACTCAGTAATAAAAAGGAATGAACCACTGATCCCTGTAACAACAACTGCTGAGTTGAAGAAGCCAAACACAAAAGGGTCTGTACTTTATTATTCAATTTATATAAATAAAAATTAATCTGTGGTGACAACAGTAGAACGGTGGTTTCCTGGTGTCAGCGTTGGAGGGAGGGATGGACTTTTAAAAAGGAATGAAGAACCTTTCTGGGTTTGTGGAATTGTTCTAGATCTTGACTGTGGTTATCTTACGGGTGTATACAGTGGCCAGAGTTCATTTGTTTTAGATGCAGCTTACCATATGTACTCATTCCTCAATAAAATTGATCAAGAAAAATAGATCAGCATGTTTGAAATCGACTCTCCACCTCTGCTAAGGCTTGGGTGGTGGGCTGCTGTCCTTGGTCATCATTCTGTGTGTTGGAAGGGCTTTGCAAACTTTTACGGTGGTATCCATAAAGGGTTACCAGTACTATGATCTTGGGAGGTTGGTGAGCTTGTTAAAAGTAACAGGAAAGGACCATTTTCTGAGACTTCTCTGAATTGTTTTTTTTTTGTTTTTTTTTTTTTACAGCATCACCTCTGACACCAAATGTGTGTGTGTTTTTTCCCATACCCGCTCTCCAGTTACCACCTTGGTGTCTTACAATTTAATTCAGTTCTGACACTAACCACGCAGAATTAGCACAAACCCCAAAACCCCACAGGCTTGAGGGCTCAGTCCCATAAGACTCTCCAGCTTCAGACACCAGTTCCGAGACTGGACCTCTCATATGTCTGACTGACTGGTTGTAAAATTGGGGGTTCTCACAACCCCTCCTCAGGTTTGACAGTTTGCTAGAGCAGCTCACAGAACTCAGAAAACCCGTTTACTTTCTATGGCCCGTTTCTTAGGAAAGATGCAACTCAGGAAGAGCCGAATGAAAGGGATGCGTAGGGTGAGGTAGGTGGGAAGGGGTGCAGAGCTTCCGTGTCCTTGCCAGGGGCACCACCCTCCTAGCACCAACCTGGAAACGTTCTGAACCCCATTGGTTAGGTTTTCATGGAGGTTCTATTACATAGACATGACTGATTAATTTATTAGCCACTGATTCTTTTTTTAACTTTTTATTTTATATTAGAATATAGCCGATTAACAATGTTGTGATAGTTTCAGGTGCACAGCAAAGGGACTCAGCCGTACCTGTGCACGTATCCATTGTCCCCCATGGCCGCTGTTTATTGAAATCAAGCTCCAGCCCTTCTCCCCTTCCTGGAGGTTAGGGCGTGGGGATGAAAGTTACAACCCTTTACTCACTTGGCTGGTCCCTATGGCAACCAGTGCCCCTCCTTGGGGCGGGGTGTGGGTGGGGTGAAACCCAGGCAAGAGTCACCTCATTAGCATAAACTCAGGAGTGGTTGGAAGGGGCTCATTACAAATAACAAAGATGCTCCTCTCCTCCGTACCACTTAGGGCATTACAAGATTTTTAGGAACTCTGTGCCGGCTACTGGGGACAAAGACAAAATATATATTTCTTACTATGTCCCAATATTGCTCCTCCCCACTGAGTGGAGAGGGTGAATCTAATCTTGTTTTCCCTTAGTGCCAAGGACGTGTTTGGGCTTTAGCATCGGCTGAGTTTTTCCTTTCAATATGTAAAAAATACACACACATGATTGCGATCTGAAAGAAGTCCAAAGCAAATCTTTCACAACCGTAATGACATCCAGAGCCGTATAATTTGAAAGATAAGAATTGTTTTTCGTGCAGTCATATAGATTGTGTCTGTAAGTGTAGTCTTCTTAATTATATGTACCACTTTAGCTTCTGAAACTGCCATGGCCTCTTCCTGGCAGGGTGCCCTGGTGTCCGGGGACAGGGCTGGCCCCGTTGACTTTCCCAGGCCCTAGGAACAGAGGGGGTAGCTACTTATAATCTGGAGAGCTATGCAAAAGAGTTTTCGTTTGTGGCCTCAACATGCAAATCTTTGAGTCTCAATCATACTCCCTGAGTTTCCTCTGGGTCTGAGAGTCAGATAAACTCCCAGGTCCCAATTTAACTCATTCAAACTCGTCTTTTTTTTTTTTTTTTTTTTTTTTTTTGTGGTACGCGGGCCTCTCACTGTTGCGGCCTCTCCCGTTGCAGAGCACAGGCTCCGGACGCGCAGGCTCAGCGGCCATGGCTCACGGGCCCAGCCGCTCCGCGGCATGTGGGATCTTCCCGGACCGGGGCACGAACCCGTGTCCCCTGCATCGGCAGGCGGACTCTCAACCACTGCGCCACCAGGGAAGCCCCAAACTCGTCTTTTTTGAGTCTTGTGCAAGCATCTGGCTCCTTGGAACGTGAGCACAGCTCCAAAGGTGCAACGCCCAGGGCTTCTAAGACCCATATGTGGGTTGCTCCGAGGTCAGGCAGAAGGTGAAATTGAACTAAACAAACTCACTGAGTTGGGATACAACCACTAAAGTTCTTCTGGATGTGTTTTGAAACCATAAATCACAATTTTCTTCCAAACACTCAGCCAGGATTTTTCTTAGAACGTGGCTTCACTTTTCTTAAATAAAATAGACCCATATTACAGCAGTTTTGTAAAATATGGTTGATACACAAGGAGACAGCTAGATATCGTTCAGGCCGTCCATGCGTCAGACACACAGAGGGTGTTAGATGTGCAAGAGGTTTATAGGGGACACTCTTGCCAGAGAAAATGGAGATAGAGTTCAGGGAAAAGGGAGAGCAGAGTGACCCCAGGGGAAAGAGAGGGATGGAGGGAAACTGGATGCATTTCTACAAGAGTTTATCAAGCCCATCCGGAGTCTTCAGGCCAAGGACACCCATCAGAGGAGTCCCGCACCTTCCGGAATGGACCTGCCTTAGTAACCCTGCCACACTAGGTCTTTGGCTGAGATATTATATTATATATAATATTGTATATATATGAACATATACATATATGTGTGTATATATAGACACACACACAATGTTTATAGTGGTTTTCTCGGGAAATAGTAAGTAACATTTTTGTATGGGGGGAGGTTCCTTTGTACTTTTATATCTTCCAAAATTTCTGCACTTCGGTATGTGTATTCTTAAATCTGGTTTGAGATTTCGACAAGTCTCTCTCTCTCTTTTTTTAAAGTAATCCCTTTCCTAATTTCAGAAATTGGCAATGCTCATGGCGCGTGTGCACGCGCGTGTGTGTATGTGTGTGTGTGTGTGTCCTTGCTTGGGCCAATTTGCACCAAGCTTCCTGATTCTTCTTTTTCACCTTCCCCAGATTCTCCTTCTTCCAGAAAATTCACTGGAAACATCTCTTCGGGATAAGAAACAAACCTGTTTATAACCTTCTGTCCACTTTCCCTTACCTAAGTGAGTTTGTAGGTTACTGGCTGATAATTATTGTACACTAAAAATTGGGAACTAATCCAGACACAGAAAAACATGTGTCCTGGGCTCTCCAAAGAAGCATAATGAATCCATTTGGAGGACAAGCCCCAGATATGGGTCTTATGAAATTCGAAATGAAGTTGTGCCCTGAAAGGATATATAACTAAGATCTTCTAGGCTATTTTACAAGTTAATTGCATTGTAAGGTCATTTTGGCTACAAAAGCTGTATTGGGTTCAATAGAGTCCCTTCCAAAATTCATGTCCACCCAGAACCTCAGGATATGATCTTATTTGGAAACAGTTCTTTGCAGATATAACTAGTTAAGATGAGCTCATTTTGGATTAAGGTGGGCTCTAAATCCAATGACTGTTGTCCTTATAAGAAGGCAATGTGAAGACGCAGGGGTGACATATCCAAGGAAGACTATAGGAAGACAGGAGCAGAGACGGGATTGATGTGTCCACAAGCCAAGGCATGCTTTCCAGATTGCATCCCCCCAGCACCTTCAGAGGAGGCATGATCCCGTCCACCCCTTGATTCTAGACTTCTATCCTCCAGAACAGTGAGAAAATAAATGTTTGCTGAATTAAGCCACCCAGTTTGTGGTACTTTGTCACAGCAGCCCTAGGGAACTAACATAGAAGGCAATGTGACAAAGCTGCTCTGGAGAGGGGCACGAGGACCGAGAACTCATGAGCAGAGGGGTCATTGCATGCCTTCCTCACGTTCCCGCCCCTCCATCAACAAAGTTCACTAGATGAAGCATCCTAGATGGGGATTGGTAATACCTGAGCTACATTGAGGACTGGTCCTCTCCGCCTACTCACATTCCAAAGCCGAATGCTGGGCTGGATACGATTCTTCATCTTCATGTGCAAACAGATAGCAAACAGTGTATAAAGAGTTTCCTCATGGCTCCGGGTCACCCGAGAGCAGAGATGCTCATCCCCACAGACTAGCTGGTTCTCCTGCTTCTCTCTGTTGACTAGAGAGTGCAAATGAGATGAAGGGGGTGGCTTTGTTTTAAATGCACCCTGACAGTTTATGATCATGACCATGAACAAGGTAGCAGCCTAGGGACAATTTGCAGGTGATGGTTCATTGCCAGCCTCTCCGTGGGAAAACATCGATCTTCAGTCACAAAGGTGATGTCATGGGAAATCAGCAGAGGCCATGCACCAAGGGGACCTGGAGGGGCCAGGACCGGGAAGGGGACCTGGGAAGAAATGGCTGCAGCTGTGTGCAGGTAGCAGACCGTGGCTGAGGGGTCAGCATGAGCACAGGGCAGCTAGCAGTTTGGTAAGCCCTGGGGGTGAAGCCAAAGCAGAAGGCAGAGGCTGTGAGGGCACCCTGAAGAACAGAGGGGCCGCTAGTGTCTTTGTCAGGAAAGATGAAT
Organism: Delphinus delphis; assembly: GCF_949987515.2. NCBI lineage: Eukaryota > Metazoa > Chordata > Mammalia > Artiodactyla > Delphinidae > Delphinus > Delphinus delphis. The sequence goes on along the minus strand of NC_082694.2, from coordinate 5,868,035 downwards.
TGGGGATGGAGAGGGAGTAAGCAGGAGGCAGAGTGTGGGATGACGCCCAGAGGGGAGGGGAGAGCAGAGTGTGAGGGAGGAGAGGGAATGAATGGGACATAGACCTGCGCGTGCTGGAGGGCCCGCAGCACTGCTGCAGTTCTTCAGCGCACAGAATACCATCACGGACATGGTTTCCTGGAGTTTAACTTCTCCCTCTGCTCTGATTTTGTCTCGGTGTAAGCAAAGTTGACAGGTGTGTGCTGTGGTTTAGCAGGACCCTTCAGGGTCTGGGGGCCTCAGAGGTCTTCATGTCCTGCACTGATCTTACTTTACTTGTTTATGTGTCTCACTGTGTGGCAGGCGGCCACTTTTCAGAAGTTCAGTCCAAGTTCTGGGTTGCCAAGTGGCATGAAATAGCGATAAACCGATCCCTGCAGCTTCATATGAATGTGGAAATAAGCAGAGAAATCGTAGGAAAATTGGGGAGTGTGTATCACGCGGACTGGAGTCGTTTGGGGGACTCTAATGAGATACTGTATATGGAAAGCAGGTGGGGTCCAACCAAGAAAGAGAAAGCACACCATAGGTTAAACAGAGAAATTTTAACATCAAAATTATCAACTATATGGGCTTCCCTGGTGGCGCAGTGGTTGAGAATCCGCCTGCCGATGCAGGGGATGCGGGTTCGTGCCCCGGTCCAGGAAGATCCCACATGCCGCAGAGCGGCTGGGCCTGTGAGCCATGGCCGCTGAGCCTGTGCATCTGGAGCCTGTGCTCCGCAACGGGAGGGGCCACAACAGTGAGAGGCCCGCGTAGCGTAAAAAAAAAAAAAAAAAAAAAAAACTATAATAAACAAGATGTAAGAAAACTTTTTAGGGTACCCTAGGGCTGAGGGATGACCCCCAAAGGAGGACAAACTTGGAAGGGGTTCTGATCTCCCTGGAGAAGGTGTGGATGGGCCACTGGACAGCAGAGAAGCTGGCTGATTTAGCCAAGCTAGAGCTGGTCTGGACTTGACGGGCGAGCAAGGAGGGCAGACAGGGAGCAGTCTTCTGCAGTCAGTGGCACTGGGCAGTGGGAGCCTGGGTTCAAGAGGGGCCAGGGGGCCTTCAGAGGAGCAGACTGCATGGCTGGGTTCACAGAGGGAAGCCTGCGGAGGTGGACCCCTGGCCACAGGCATGCTGCACCAGCGTCATGCTGGGGCTTTTTTGTCCTGTGTCAAGAGGTGTGTGGAGAGTTCATCAGTCAGCTGGAGGATGCAGGGTGGCAGAGGGACCACTTGCAGGCCCTGTGGCCCTGACAGGACCCCCTGGAAGCTCTCACGCACACATGGCTGACTCTCATCCCTCCCACGGAAGTTGCAGGAAGCCCCTACCTCCTGCAATGCCCCTCAGTTGAGCAAGCTTAACATGGTGCTCATTTTAAAGGAGAAATAATGGACTGTCATTGCATATTACCAAGCCTATGTTGGAGGGTGCATCTGGAGCCAGAGGAAATCATTGATAATGACACAGAGCTTAGTGAAGAGACTGGCACGTAGTAGGTGCTCAGTGATTGAAAGCTGTGAGTGTTATACTTCTTACTCGGAAAAACAATAAACTTAAATTATCTGGAAGGCATTTGAATGTTAGGCAGCCGTGTTAATATTTCTTGTTCTGTAATTTTTGTGGTGTATTATTTAACTAGACACAAAGTTAAGAATCTGTGTGTAAGCTGTTTCTCATTTCTAATTCATGTTTACTTTTTTGTTTTTTCATTTTCTTTTTGTCTAGGTCTTATATAACATCTTAATCGCCTTCACAAAGATGCATAAATTTGAAGACATAGAACCTGTGGACATCTTGGCCGGATGTGCCCGATTCATTATCGTGGGGTGCGGGGGAGTGTTTTTCGGCGTCATTTTTGGATTCATTTCTGCGTTTATCACACGTTTCACTCAGAACATCTCAGCAATTGAACCCCTCATCGTCTTCATGTTCAGCTACTTGTCCTACTTAGTGGCTGAGACGCTCTATCTCTCTGGCATCCTGGCGTGAGTACAAACCAAGGACCACCTCTCATCCAATAAAAGAGAGTTTAGGGCCACATCTGGTGGACCAGGCTTTGAGAAAGGCCTGACTCCTAATGCCAATCTTCAAAAGCATTTCAGGATCCAGGGTTTTTGAACTTTTGTAAAATCCAATTCAGGTCCTTTGCCAAACAAATGTTCTCTCCAGCATTTGCTTTTGCTCTGTTCTGGTGATTTTCCTGCATAGCAATTATAAGGTCAATTTATAACTCTCAGAAAAGCTGGTGCAGAGAAGAGCTGGGGGAGGTTCAAGGTTAAAGTCTCACTTCAGTCGTTATTTTTTTTCCTTGAAAAATGCATTATTTTAAAGTTAAAGGGAAGCGTGCCGTGAGCTACTATCATTCCTGGGCTCTGCCTTCTGCTACTTCCCTCAAATCACATCACAGCTCCAGGACTGGTCAGTGTGGAGTGAAACTGGGTAGATGGGATAAGACTAGACATTCAGATTTTTTTTCCTAATGAAAAGATCTTTGAAATGTTTATCCTTGTGTAGATCTTGGAATGAAGCTTCTCAACTTGGCTTATTGTATCTGATCATGTTGCCTTCTTTATGACATCATCCTCATACCCAGCCACTTGGGCACAATGTTATTGTATAGAAATATTTATCTTAATTAAATACAGTAGTGTAAAGTCTAGGCACTCATCATTTTCCCACCTTAGAAGTGAGCAAACTACTAAGACAAGGCAAAGTTCTTTCTTTCCCATCCAGACTTGCTAAGTGACTCTAGAACAAAACATTTTAAAGGAAAAATTTCTCATTAAAATTTTGTAGGAAACATTACAATGTGAGGGGGTCTCGCTGAAGTATTCTTTCTAGGTAACTGCACTGGGTTATTTTGGTTTAAGGCAGGTGAAGTAGAGCGTACGAGGTGGGGCTGACAGAGCTCATGATGGGGGTGGAGGGAGCAAAATAAAAACAGTCCTGCTTCTGGCTCGTGCATGAATTGTGAGCCATTTTGTTGCGGGAAAACCATGTCAAGCCCACCTTCCCTACCACACTCAACTTGTGCAAGACCCCTTAGGGAGGAAGAAGAAAGAAAATCTCAGGAAAAACCTGCAGCCAGAAAGAGGACTGGAGAAGACGTTCTCTCTGGATAGAAACAGGATTTGTGTCTCTGTACCATCACCAATAGGGAGGACTTTCCAATGAGGGGCAAGGTCTTGTGGCTTCTCCCTGAGACTCTTTTCCTTTTGCAGAATCACAGCCTGTGCAGTGACCATGAAAAAGTACGTCGAAGAAAACGTGTCCCAGACATCCTACACGACCATCAAGTATTTCATGAAGATGCTGAGCAGCGTCAGCGAGACCCTGATCTTCATGTTCATGGGCGTGTCCACCGTGGGGAAGAACCACGAGTGGAACTGGGCCTTCGTCTGCTTCACCCTGGCCTTCTGCCAGATCTGGAGAGCCATCAGTAAGACACAGCAGGGCCCGGAGAGTCCCACCTGCTTCTTTTTTTATTTTTCTTATTCCTTCCTGCAAGGTTAAAGCAAAAGCAATGGGGTGATGCCAACTGGTTTTACTGGTTAGGGGGGTTTGGGTACCTTGTAGTGACCAGGAATGTTCCCCGTTTGCTTCCTCAATCAGTTCAGAATAATCACTGGCCGATAAGGTTCTGCACTGAAGCAAGGCTGAAGCAGGAGCACTTGTTTTTAATTGAGAGAAAACTCTCACATTTACACATTTAAATATAACTCAGTACATTCATCCCTTGCTCTTCACTTCTTTGCCAGCTTATGAGTTCTTGCACCATAAATCAGACACAGATTATAAACTGCGGGCTTTCTTTTATACTTTTGTTACAGGAAAAGTGAGATCTCACAAACTGTAAGGCAAGTACTGTTAGAAAACCGTCTCCTAAATATTACAAGTGGTTTTAGTGAAGGGTTGAGTGTGATATATAGAAAACAAAGGAAGTGAATCTCTATTTTTGAAAAGTGCTTAGCAAAGGCAACTCTACAGTGTAACTGGTGTCACCCCTATAAAATATGCCTAACTTAAAAACACGAGGTGTCTTGACTAATGGCTTTTAATTTAACTTGTATATTTATGTTTCTGGAGCTAGAAAGAACACTCAGTACTGAACTACAAGATATGCTTTACCTTTTGATTAGAAGAGATTATAATTTTAAATGACTTCAACCAATATTTGAAGCATTTTTTTACGTGAATTTGACCAGTATTTTCAAGCCAATTGCTCAAAGAGAAATTAGGAGAAATGGCTCAGAATTCATCTTGAACATATCCATTCTAAATTTAGAATGGTTTTTAGGATTTAGGCAAGAATAACAAGAATGTAGAAATATTAAAAATATTCATAAAAATAGCTCTGAATATATGTGCCTATTGGGTCTCCAGGGGAGAAAAGAATTAAGGATTCTGTGATATAAATTTATAATCTCACAAGTCCTACCAGTATTACTAACTAGCTATTTGACCTTGGACAGATAGTTAACTACTCAAAATCTTCTTCCCCAACCACAAAATGGTGGGTCTGGACAAATTTCGTAAGTCCCTTTCAGTTCTACTACTGTAGGGATCTACAGGACAGTAGGGTTCATGTCAAGAGTACCACCTCAGAGCTTCTGCCCAGCCAACAGGCATAGAAACCAGCTGGGAGATTAATGCTGGGGAGACCTCACGATGCTTTGTGACCAGCCACCCAGCTCCTTCATTTTCCATCTGAGAAAAATGATGTAACAGTTCCCAGGAGAATGACTTGGCCACGTCACAGCGAGGGACAGAGCCAGGTGTCGGAGTCCAGCTCTCCCACTCCTGCCTGACTCATCCTAGCTAAGAATAGTTCAACTCATGAAGGCTTACAACATAGAAGGTCGTGCTTTATGTTATTCATAGATATTAAATTATTAAACCTTACGTCCACTTTCTGGTGTGAGTACTCAGTACCTCCAGAAAGCAGATGAGAAGATGCGTACATGAAAAGATTGACTTTTGCCCAAGGTCACAGGACTAGCCCGTGGAGGAGCCGGGACAAACAAAACAAGATGAGAAAAATTAAATTTTACTGTGTCCTGCACTGTCAGTGTCCCTACTATCAGAGGATGCTAGGAAAGAATAACAAGAATGTAGAAATATTAAAAATATTCATTAAAATAACTCTGAATATATGTGCCTGTTGGTCTTCAGGAGAGAAAAGAATTAAGGGTACTCTGGTATAAATTTATAATGTCACATCAAGTCCTATCACTGTTTCTAACTAGCTATTTAACCTTGGACAGAAGCTCAAAAGCTTCTTCCCCAACCACAAAACAGTGGGTGTGGACAAATTTGTTAGGTCCCTTTCAGTTCTAGTACTGTGGGGATCTACAGGGCAGTAGAGTTAACGTCAGTGATGCTTGCTGTGATGTCTGTGCGATTAGAAACCACATGAGGATACCGAGAGGTTTACTGTTCTCCAGGGAAACCTCTGCTTTGATGAGTCAGAGCATCAGTGAAGGGACCTTTCTCACTAGGAACCACTGCATGGGTGGCAGCTCAGCCACATGGGGATGAAAAACCAATGTGGTAGAAAACACCTGTGTGTTTTCAGCAAGCTCTCCTGCCCTCCACCTTCCACTTACTGACAGTAAGAAACCCCTCCTTGGACCCCTTGCCAACTTCCTTCCTTTTTTGCATCGAGCCTCAAGAAGAACCAAACCAACCACAGAAGATCCGCTCACCTGCACAGACCCCAGGCACTGTGAGGGCTAATGTCACCTTCAAAATCACACACCTCCTCTGCTGACCCAGGGAGAGTATGAGCTGCTAAAAATGCTTCTACCCTCCAAGTGATACCCTTGCTTTTCTTAGTTTTGAAAGGCTGAGCAAAATTTATAAAATAGATTAGAAAATATATACCATTTCTTATATCAAAAGTATCAAGATTTATTACTTTAAATACACACACACACACGTGCACACGCACAGAGGCAGTCATGCTGGGAAACTACCAGAGAACACTTCTGACTTGAAGCACTGCCGTCTCACAGCTACCCAAGAAGTAAAAAGTTTTGTACGCTGTTCTGTTTGGGACAGACTGCCATGGGTGTGATGGAATTAGGTTGCCTCGTTTTGTGGGCACATGCACACGACTTGGGTTCACTCATGCTGCTTTGTCTCCTCGTTCGTGACCCTCTGCTCTAATACGTATTTCCCCCCTTCTAGGCGTGTTTGCTCTCTTCTATATCAGTAACCAGTTTCGGACTTTCCCCTTCTCCATCAAGGACCAGTGCATAATTTTCTACAGTGGTGTCCGAGGAGCTGGAAGTTTTTCACTTGCGTTTTTGCTTCCTCTATCTCTTTTTCCTAGGAAGAAAATGTTTGTCACTGCTACTCTAGTAGTTATATATTTTACTGTATTCATTCAGGTTGGTAGAATTTCTTTCATATTTGAAATAAGTCGATTCTTCTCAGGATTGTGTATTAAATTAGTAAAATACAAAGAAAGGGACACTTTATCTGATTTTCAGACAAGTGCCCAAACTAAATTCCCAAATATTTCTAGATCATGTTTTTGGTCATCCTGTAACCTTGACATTTTGTGACCTTTTAATTGATAAAATGTATCAATCAAAATATCCCTTTGTACAGGTGACTGAGAGCTCGCCGGATGTCTATTGCTGAAAATGAGATAACAATGGGTATTAAATAGTTTTTATTATAGCTGGTATTAGCTCTCAGCAAACTAATGGGAGGTTATTTTAAGGAATGAAACTAAATCCCTGCTTTAAATTATAGACATCAGGCCTATTTTTATTGCAGAGTGTAAAGGTATTAAGTAAGAACTAAAGTAAACACTGGAGCATTTATCCAGGAGAAACTAGTACAAAACAAAGACATTAAAATTGGAAGTTCTAAATTTGCAATAGATTTGCTCTCTATCCTGACAGTCTTCACTACAACAAAATGCTTTATTTTGTGGTTTATGATCTAGGGAATCACAATTGGCCCTCTGGTCAGGTACCTGGATGTGAGAAAGACCAATAAAAAAGAATCCATCAATGAAGAGCTTCATACCCGTGTAAGTTATCTCTTGGTCATAATTAATAAGTTGATAAGACGTTCCCTCTTCGTCACCTATGGGAGTGATTTAGAACTTTGATGAGGTGTGTATATGTCACTAGACATGGCCTCTTTCCTCTCCAGCTCCACCAACAGTGACTGTACTAGTTTCCTGGTGCTGCTGTAGGAAATTATCATAGACTTAGTAGCTTACATCTTACAGTTATTATCTTACAGTTCTGGAAGTCAGAAGTTCACAATGGGTTTCACCGGGATAAAATCAAGATGTAGCAGGGCTGCATTTCTTTCTAGGGGTTCTAGGAAAGGGTCTGTTTTCTTGCCTCTTCCAGCTTCTAGAGGTTCTTGGCATTCCTCGGCTTGTGGACCCGTCCTGTCTTCAAAGCCAACAATGACCAGTCAGGGCTTTCTCATGCTGCATCACTCTGATACTGACTCTTCTGCCTTCCTCTTCCACATTAAAGATCTTTATGGTTATACTGGGCCGATGGGGATAATTTAGGGTATTCTCTCTATCATCAGGTCAGCTGAATAGCAAACCTAAATTCATCTGCTATCCTAATTCCTCTTTGAATAAAAACTAACATGCTTGCAGGCCCTGGGGATTAGGACCCTGGACGTCTTTGGGGAACATACATTCTGCCTATCGCATCTGTCCTTTGCTCTTCAAAGACTCATGTCTGTTCCACATGCAAAATACATTAACCAATCCCAACATCTCAAAAGCCTCAATCCACTATAGAATGAACTCAGAGACCAAAACTCTCACCTACATCTTGTGAGTTCAAAAGACCCAACTCTCAGCATCTCAACCATCTAAATCAAGGATGGGTGAGGCTCTAGGTATAATCCGTCCTGAGACACAGTTCCTCTTCACTCTGAACCTGTGAAACTCAAGAAACAAGTCATCTTCTCCCAAAACGCACTGGCAGGACAGTCATCAGATAACAGCTATAGATACTCCTTTTCCAAAAGGGGGAAATATGGAAGGAAAAAAGGGGTCATCTACTCCAAGCAAATTTCCAAGTCTGCCTGGGTTTCCAGTCCTGGTTTCCAGTCCTGGGAACAATCTTCTATGATTCTCTGCTCCACCTTCTGTGTTCTCCCCTCCACCCACTGAGTCATAGTTCTTTTTTCATGAACAGTAGCAGGTGTTTGTGACTTATTAATTTTGTTTTGTTTTGTAATTTTTATTGGAGTATAGTTGATTTACAATGTTGTGTTAGGTCCAGGTGTACAGCAAAGTGAATCAGTTCTATGTATACATATATCCACTCTGTTTTAGATTCTTTTCCCATATAGGCCATTACAGAGTACCGAGTAGAGTTCCCTGTGCTATACAGTAGGTCCTTACTAGCTATTTATTTTATGTATAGTAGTGTGCATATGTCAGTCTCATTCTCCCAATATATCCCTGCCCCACTTGCCCCCTGGTAACCATAAGTATGTTTTCTACATCTGTAACTCTAGCGGCTTATGAGTTTGTTCAGCCTGCTTCTTGCCTGTAAAATGTGGGGCCCAGTAGCTTTCTTTCATTTCATCTTCTCTCTCTCCCTTTTGGGTCCAAGCTAGCATTGCTTCTGTCAGGCTTCAACAAGGGGAGCAGAACTAGTAGGAGATATATAATAAGAGCTTTGTTGTAAGGAATTGGCTCACCTACTGTGGGTACTCGGTAGACAGATCCAAAATCTGTAGGACAGGCCATCAGGAAGGGTGGACTGGAACTCCCAGGCAAAAGCAAGGGGAATTTTCTTCTGCTTTATTCTTCAGGCCTTTCGAATGATCACATCAGACCCACCCAGATTATCTAGGATAATATCCCTTACTTAAAGGCAACTGATCAGTGACCTTTAATCCTATCTACCAAATACTTCCACAGCAACATCTCAATGGGTATTAATAATAACAGGGGAGTAGCCTAGCCAAGTTGACACCTCAGAAAACTATCATGATGAATAATGTTCAGGGTTACCTGACTTGCCTCCAAAATTATTGTTCTAAAAGAGAAAGAAAGAAAGAAAGAAAGAAAGAAAGAAAGAAAGAAAGAAAGAAAGAAAGAAAGAAAGAAAGAAAGAAAGGAAAGAAGGAAGGAAGGAAGGAAGGAAGGAAGGAAGGAAGGAAGGAAGGAAGGAAGGAAGAAATCATTATTCTAATGGAACATGGGATTTTCTGCTCTTCCTGAACTTATAATAAAGAAGGGTAACAGCTTCCAGTTCAGCAGACATGGCCTAGTGGCAGTTTTGGTGACAACTCTGATAAAAGTGAAAATGAAGTCGATCACGGTCTCTGTTTGTTTTAAGTTTTAAGTCCGACACAGTATTGAAGGGATGGCGTTTCATGTGGCTACAGGAAATAGAAATGAGAACTAATGTATGGAAAACATAGGGTGAGAGGCTTCAGCTCTGTTAATGAAGAGTGTCTGGACAGTTGCTTGTATGGCTCACCCAAAGGTGAAGTGGATGTGTGCAAGCAATAACCGGAAACACTCGGCATAGTTGCTGTACAAGAGATTCAGGCTTGGAGGGGATGATTGACCCACATAATTTGGAGGTTTCTTTCATGCCTGAAAGTCCATAACTTTAATGCTGGAGAAACTGATGAAGTCTTTCAAAATCAGACCTGAATTTCATGGCCAAAGTCACCTAAGGAAATAAAGTAATTTTAATTCCAGGAAACGCAAATGAAAAATTTTCAAGGCCATTTGAAACTATTCAACAGATGGGGATAGGGAGTGAGCATTTTATAATCAGTAGTGCTTTAACCCGATTGAAGATTTTTGTCTCTATCTTCATCCCCTCTGTTCATTATTTTAAGAAATTAGATTTTATACCTAATACAATACAACTTGAATATTTCACCCCTTTCTTATTTTTCTTTTTCTCAAAAAAAGGTATAATTATTAGTAGAGAGTACATAATTATTTCAGAAGTAATTTAGTATTTTAATTTATTTTGCAAAAAAAATTTAGAAGCCATGTTAAACTTCAATGATTACAAATTTAAATTATTTGTAAAGTAATAAATTATGAAGAGACTGTGTTTTTTCCTAAATTCCTATAAACAATTTGGATAAGGCAAATGTAGTATAATTGGCTTGGATGGTGAGATGTAAACACTGAGACAAAATGATCAGATAAAAACTGAGGCGTTGGGGCTTCCCTGGTGGCGCAGTGGTTGAGAGTCCGCCTGCCGATGCAGGGGACGCGGGTTCGTTCCCCGGTCCGGTAAGATCCCACATGCCGCGGAGAGGCTGGGTCCGTGAGCCATGGCCGCTGAGCCTGCGCGTCCGGAGCCTGTGCTCTACAGCGGGGGAGGCCACAGCAGTGAGAGGCCCACATACCGCAAAAAAAAAAAAAAAAAGTGAGGCGTGGGAATTCCCTGGTGATCCAGTGGTTAGGACTCTGTGCTTTCGCTGCTGAGGGCGCAGGTTCAGTCCCTGATGGGGGAACTAAGGTCCCACAAGCCATGTGGCACGGTCCAAAATAAAAAGAAAAAACAAACAAAACAAAACAAAAACTGAGGCATATAGATAAATTTTGTTGTTATATGTTGCTATTATAATAGAATACCTGTAGAATTATATTTTCAGGAGTCGTATAAATTGGATACTGGCATATTCTTTTCTTTCTCAATGAAATTAAAAGAATTAAAAGTTAATTATTAGGCTTTATATCCATTTGATCTCAGGAATGAGAAATTTCCTAGATCATTCTAGAAAAATAGTATTCAAAGCAAAGCAGGTACCTTGTTTTCATTGCAAGTTATGTGCTTTATTAAAGAAATTCTCTACAGAGGTTTTGTATCACGAAACTAAGTGGTGTTACTGGGAAAGGCATTATAAGCGTCAGTTACATGAACAGTGATGGAAAAGAGGGTATGCTCCTGGAAAGTAAAGCCCCTTTGTTTTCCAAGGTGGATTAACCCTCCTTGTGTGTCTTGTAGGGTTAACGTTTCATCAGCAATCATTTTCCTGTGTTTGGTTTTGCAGCTGATGGATCACTTGAAGGCTGGAATTGAAGATGTGTGTGGGCAGTGGAGCCACTACCAAGTGAGAGACAAGTAAGGAGGCAGAGGTTTCACCACCAAGGAGGGATATATGTGACCTGCGGAACCTCAGAAGGTTCCACTGGAAGCTAGGTAGATGGGATAAGATAAAAGCAGAAGGAATCCTGAGGAAGGTGGCCAGGAAGATAAAGGGCCTGGGAGCCATGCCATACAAGAAGCAGGCAGAAGTCCTGGGAAATGGAGAGCTACCAGGTGGAGGAAGCAGTGAACTTGGGCTTGGTTGCTTTAGAGGAAACTAGTACAACTGACAAGTGGAAATTAGAGACACCAGATTTAAGTTTAAAACAAGGACAAGTTTCCCAGTGATACGAGAAGCACAACCAGGGAATAACAGGCTTCAAGAGGCTGCAAAGGAGGGTTGGTGAGTCATCAGGGATCCTGGGGAAGAGATTCCTCCATCGTGGGGGAGGTCCTTCCCGCATAACGATTCCGGGGGCCCTCTTCTCCACAACATCTCACATTTCAGAACTCATCCTCTTCTGGATTTAGTCTACAGCCATATTTCTTAATGACGTGGCCCTGAGGAGAGTTTATTGAGGATGAGGAAGACGAGATTTTTGAAGTTTTACACTGCTGTTTGGAGGATGTAGGTGTTAGCCGTAGTTCAATTAACCAAATGGTAGACATTTCCAACATATTGATGTTGGTGATGCCAAGAGAGACTAGATCTTTAAAATTCTGGCTCTTGCAGGGTGGTGGCACAGAAACTGAGAGCTTTTGAGTGGGATTTTTTTTTTAAGATTTTTTGATGTGGACCATTTTTTAAAGTCTTCATTGAATTTGTTACAATATTGCTTCTGTTTTATGTTTTGGTTTTTGGCTAAGATCATGTGGGATCTTAGCTCCCCGATCAGGAATCAAATCTGCACCCCGTGCATTGGAAGGCGAAATCTTAACCACTGGACTGCCAGGAAAGTCTCCTGAGTGGGATTTTTTTTTATGAGGTAGAAAGAAGCATCGTTTTAGCAGTCCTTACAGTGTTAAAATAGAGTTTAAATTCTGTGACTATCCACCGATCTAGAATTTAGGCCATGGATTTTTTTTTTAAGTTCAAATGCCGTAGTTATTCCAATGAAGCATTATTAAATATTCTTCCATTTAGCCGAATCTATACCTAACTTTCTAAACTGTGTCAAGAGCAGTAAGACACCCTCACTGTGTTCTAGGTCTTCACAATGTAGTACATGTGGTCCTGGGGGTGGGGTGGGGGAGAAGAGAAGGAGCCTGAACAAATGATTATGGTCAATATGGCGCATGTTATAACAGAGGCAAATGAGTAGAACTATAGCAATACAGAAATGGGAGTGGGTTTGGAAAATAAATGAGTTCTCTAGGCCAAGAAGAATGGAAAGCCTGCCAAGCAACCACAGTAGCAGCAGTGTATTTCCATCTGCAAAGGCAAGGGAGAACATGTCATGGTTTGGATATGGGAGAGTGACAAGGTGAGAAAAAGGTGAGAAAAAAGGAGGACATGACTGGAAAGACAGGGACACGCTTTTATGGTACAGAGCTAAGGAGCTCTCTACAGCCATTAACACTATAAAGTTCTATTTGACCTTTAAAACTCATATCAAAAGGCTATTAAGGGCTTCCCTGGTGGCGCAGTGGTTGAGTCCGCCTGCCGATGCAGGGGACACGGGTTCATGCCCCGGTCCGGGAAGATCCCACATGCCGCGGAGCGGCTGGGCCCGTGAGCCATAGCCGCTAAGCCAGCGCGTCTGGAGCCTGTGCTCCGCAACGGGAGAGGCCACAACAGTGAGAGGCCCGCGTGCCGCGAAAAAAAAAAAAAAGACTATTAAATAGGAGAGTGGCATGGCCATACTTGACTTTTGGAAGGCAAACTACAACAGCCATAAGGAAGCTGGATTAGAAAGAGAGGAATTATCTTTCACATGATCTCCTTAACTCTCCTGTGTTATCACTATTCGTCTCATTTTATTTTATTTATTTATTTTAAACTTATTTATTTACTTTTGGCTGCATCGGGTCTTAGTTGCAGCACGCGGGATCTTTCGCTGCAGCACGGGCTTCTCTATAGTTGTGGTGTGCAGGTTTTCTCTCTCTCTAGTTGTGGCGTGTGGGCTTATCTCTAGTTGTAGCATGTGGATTTTCTCTCTCTAGTTGTGGCGTGTGGGTTCCAGAGCGCCTTGGCTCTGTCGTTTGCGGCTCGCAGGCTCAGTGGTTGTGGCCCGCGGGCTTAGTTGACCCGCGGCACGTGGGAAGTTAGTTCCCTGACCAGGGATCAGACCCATATCTCCTGCATTGGAAGGCAGATTCTTTACCACTGGACCACCAGGGAAGCCTCTAGTCTCATTTTAAAGATGAGCAACCCTGATTACAGCTTGTCCCTTCCTTTTGTTTGGTTGATTTTCAATGTATTCAGGTCCCTAGGCCATTCTTTCTTTATTTTAAAAAATGTATAAGTGCTATGATTATTTTTTTTTTAAATGTGTTCAAAGTCACATGTGTTCCAGGCACTGTCGTGGTGTTTTTCAGAATAAAGTTAAGTGTAGTTTGTTTCTAGAAAAAGGATATACTTACATAACACATACAGAGACTGAGGATTTCCAAACTGTTGGTTTCCATTTTTAGGTTTAAGAAGTTTGATCATAAGTATTTACGGAAAATCCTAATCCGTGAGAACCTGCCAAAGTCGAGCATCGTTTCTTTGTACAAGAAGCTGGAAATGAAACAAGCTATTGAGATGGCAGAGACCGGGATACTGAGTTCTACAGCCTTTTCCATGCCCCACCAGTAAGTGACATCTGCCCTCGATCTAGACTTTCAATGTCAGAATTACAAGGGGCACTAACTCATTGTTCCATTTAAAGGTACTATTAGGAGTGAAGAGGCAGAGATATGACAAAGGAAAAATGGAAGAAATAAGATCTAAGTCTTGGCATCTTATAGCTTGGTCCATGCTCGATCTGTTTCACCTAGTTTCTGAAAATTACTTTCTAGCAAAAAGAGGAGAGTTTTTTGACATCTTTCTTTGGGAGGGCGGGGCAAATGAATTTATAGAAGATCTTTAGCATACGTTACAAGTCTTCCTGTTTAGACATGTCTACCCTTTCACCCGTGCTCATTTGCTTCTGCTAATCTTGCTGTTGTCTTTGTCCCATAAGTCATCTCTCTTCCTGTCTTCTATGAGGAGAGACCAGGTCAGCGTCCTAGGATGCTAACTTGGATTTGGGCACGAGTGGTATAGGAGCAAGAGGTGTGGTGATTGGTGGGATATTTAAAGAGAAGGCCGCGTTTGTAATTGTGTCTCAGGCAAAGATCTGTGTGCAATTGGGAGAATGCCGCGTTTGTGTGAGACCAGCTGTGAACAGGAGCAAGGAGGGAACTGGCTACCAGTGGGACAGAGGGTGGGGTAAGACTGATACATACCCCATCATTACAAGATGATGCCCTTTGAAGCCTGGTGCTTCAGTTGGAGTATCTGGAAACCAATTGTCCCAAGAGCTGGTTAGACATTTTTTAAAGCTGCTTTAAGTCTCTGACATTTACCGAGAACTCCTTGAATGTCATAAGAATGAATTCACCCCCTCCCTAAAGATGCCCAGTTTTCTCCCAAGAAATGGTTTACGAATTGGGGAAATTAGTCAGAACGTATATTTAGCATAAGGAACACCAGCTCCTCCATCCTGACGTCCTCAGAAGATAATGAGTTTCAATTATCTCCCCACATCCTCACCTCTGAAAAGCAAGTTGAGAGAAGAGCTAAGAATAGATAGCAATGAAATTGTCATTAACACCTGAGTGTTACTTCTCATCCCTTGCTTGCTAATGAATCAGAAACACCATCACCTTTTTTACATGGGGAACATTTCCAGGAGCAGCCCTGAGGGCACCTTTGTATAAACAGAAAGCTTTCTGCCGTATTTCTCAGCGAGACTGTTTTCGCGGTTGGTTGGTTGGTTTGCGTGCTGCCCACTACATGGCTTTAAGGAAATTTCTGGTCCTAAAACGGGAATGTGCTAACAAATATTTATTGGAAACACCGTGCTGAGCCATATGAGAGCCTGAGGCAGAAAAAATGATCGGGGATACTGATCTCGTCTTTATTTAAAATGTTGATATATCACTCATCATGGATAATTTTGCATTCTTTTATTTTCTACAATATTGCCTTCAAATCCTACTTCACTTGATTCCTGAACTTTGGGGCATCCCCTTAGCGAAGGGGAGTACTAGGGCACCTGTTATGTGCCACGGCCTGTGGAAGCAGACGGTCCCTGCCCTCAGGGAGTGCACCCCTGGAGCAGGGTCTTGATAGTAATAAAATAGGGCACACAAACATAGGATCATAAAGCCCAGGGAGCTGTGAGAGGGTGAGAGGGAACCTCATCTGGTCCCCAGGCATTTGACCTGCTCACTGAAGGATGGATGAGAATTAACTCAATGCTCAGCAGGAGGGCTGGACCTGGACGGATGCAGGCAGTTTAGACCATGAGGAACTTCCTCAACCTTCTGCTCACTAGTGATGTAAGCACTTGGTCTAGGAATGTAGGGGCACTTATCTCAAATGAGAATCAGTCTCTCATGTGCTAAAATATATTTTGAATCTCTGTACATTACGTTGCACTGGTCATAAGCAGGTTTCCCAGTTCCTAACCTCAAGGCAATTTTTAAGCCAGTTTCATTTAGAGGATGCCCTTGTGTTGAGTCAATTATTTTTCAGACATTGACTCAAGATTAGTAAGAGAGCCTTCTAGGTTGGAGACATTTTTTCCCCCTATAGCCCAAACCGGTTAGTTAACCGAGGTGGGAGAGGAGATTTTTTAAACCGATATTTACTACAAGTTTATTATTTAAGTTGCATTCATTTGATCTCATCAGAAATCTGTAGGACGTCAAGCAAAAAGGAATTCCTCTCCTAAGATCAAAGCAGTAATTTCTTAAAAAACAAACCTTCATACAATAATAGGAAAAAGAAGTGTGTACTCAGCTCACTTTTTGTGACTCCGTATGAAAGGATAACAACAAAACGCACATATATTTTTTTTCTTTAGAAGTTTAAGCAATTGTTCTACAAGAGGTTTAGATTTCCAAACTCTGTGACCTTCAGGAGAACACTACCCCTAGAAGCTGTCTGTGGCACACGGCAGACACTGCTGATTCTAGGGAATTCCTTGACTTTTACGTACATTATTTTATTTGACTCTCAGAACAACCCTATGGAATAAATAGACTATGGACTTTGATTATTATTCTAACTCTGAGGCACCTTGCTTTACCCATGAGTAGGAAGTTCTTAGAAACATCAGTGGGTAGAGGCTCAAGCCGATTAAAAACTATTTGGTTACTATTAAAGAGAAGAGATATGAAAATATTTATAATAAAGATGTTAAAAGAGAAGAAAGTGAAAGATAAAAAGTATTTATAGTAAATGTATAGGCATAACACACTAAGCTGTGCGACTTCAAGATACTGTCTTTAGAAACTCCCAAATAGTTACAATGTCATGTATTAAAAAGCACAGATTAATTTATTGCAGTGGAAGAATTTTTAAATTGATCACATAATGACAGGTATAAGTTCACAGTCACGCATTCTGACACCAAAGACACTAGTATGAAGATTCTGATGCCATGTTCACTTCCATGATGGAACGTTGCCTTGTAGGGAGCCGGGCCCACAGCTCTGCATTCTTCACTCGTTCTCAGTGTTGGTCACCTTGGTGACCTTTCTAAGAAGACACAAGGCAACCACATACACAGAAGAGCTGTTAGTACCATTGTTTACTTAGTGGGCACATCCTTCAGTCAACGTACATTTCCCTGGATTTCACGTATAAAGCTACTAAAAGAGGATGGATTCCTCCAAATAAATCAGGAAATATTTGACCTTTTGGGACTTCGTCTTATGGCATGAAGATAACATCTACTAGATTTCATATCTCTATTGCTGTGTTTAGAACTGAAACCTCTTTTTACAGCATTATAGCTCTGATTTTTTAAAAAAAGTTAAGGCAAATGTGAGCTTTTTATTCAAATACACTTAGATGCAGATTTCCCCAGTTTGATTTCAATGGCCATGAAATTACCAGTGGTCTTTTATTTAAGGTAATAGAGGTTTCTTTTATATCTTGTTCCAGCGATGAGACTCTCACTTTATAATTTTACTTTTTTTGCCCTAGAGATTACTAACATTCAGTTTTTCTGAGGATTGTATCTTTCCTGTGCTCATGATATCATTTCAGGAGTGATTTTGCTAACGAAGTAGCAAGTAGGAAAGTCCATGCATCAGTGATTGCCCGAATCAATCATTCATCCTTCTGATTCTATAGCTGCAGCTTCTCAGTGTGAATAAATACGAGGCAATGCTGCTGGGAACCCTGTACTGCACACCCAGCCAGCAGCCTAAATGGGCTTGAACTGAGTCTGGTCCTTCCCAGAGTGGTTAATTATAAACTGGGGAGAATGCCAAGTTAGATTTCCTATCTCAGGTTTAACTTTACCCATAGTTTTTTCCTATTTGGTCATTTTATTATGAACACACAAAGTGGAACTATTTGATTAGCTGTTGTTTCTGTTTAGCAATAGATTCCTTCCACCATAATAAAGGAATGTGTTCAGATTGTGGGAATGCGTGGGTGTATCTAAATCAGAATAAATTTTATTTGAAGGACATTTAAACAGTTAGGTTGAAATGCCCTGATAGTAATGTTTAAATCGCCGAGGGTGGTAACTGAGTATCAATAGTGTTGACGTTTGCAGCTCCGCGATACGGAAACTGGTTTCAGTGATTTTGTAGGAAGGGCATTAGTCAGTCGACAGATCGCATTGCTAAGTAAATGCTGGCGTCCTGTGATATCCAGTATCCAAGCCCTTAAAAATCTTTTACCCATTGTGCATTACTTACAAAAATATCCTTGCTATGTATGACGATATCGCTACCAATGTTTGGGGAAAGGGACTTAAAAAGTGGCCTGTCTTGAAACCAATAACTTCTTGTCTCTATGGTCAATTATCCTAAGACCTGTGCAAGCAGGTACCAGCACATCAGCACACGTGTGCTTTTCAAAAAGCTGCAGCCAGAAAAGAAAAAACATCACAGCTCCGTAAGGGTTTACACCAATATGTCAAGGGAGGTAATTGTACTGAAAGATGGGTTTAATTTTCTTTAGTTCTCCTATTTTTGTTGTTCCTATGTTCTACAGTGAGCGTATATTATTCATACAATAAGTTTTTAGAAATTACTGCCACTAGACCGAAGTGATTGAAATCAAATATGTGTGTCACATGAGAATTCTGCACATAGCGATGTCATGACTGAAATCCTCGGAGGACAATTGTTCATTGACTGCTAACCTGGCCATGACTTGGCTTTTAAGCCCTTTTTTTGGGGGGGGGGGCGGGGAGGGAGGGGTGCTTATGGTGAAGAAGGCTGAAAGAAGTCAACTGCTTCTAGAATCTCAGAGGGTCCAGTGTCTCTGAGCTGGCCTGATTTTCATGGTGGCAATGGTCTAATTCTCCTCGTAAAATATGATTTTAGTTTCTTCCCATTATTCTTTAACCAGAGATAAAGTCCCTAAAGGGACAATTCCAAGATAAATGTACTTATAAAGGTACTCGTAAAAATTTAGTACCGCATAGATTAGTGCTATTCAAAATGTGGTTACTACGTGGTGTTGTCCGTGAGCCTTGAAGGAATAATCTTATTTCTGTTGAATCTAACAGTGAAACATTTGGTTTGCCCTTTGTGGTATCCTTTCCAGAAATGTATTTCCTAATCATTGATTTTTATTGTTTTTTACAAGCGTGTCTGTTCCTAATAGATACGGAGGAAAAAAGTAACTGGTTTGCCATGACTTTAAACTCCTTTTTAAAAATGGGTTAGAGAAATTCCCATATACAAGCTATAGGCAAAGAAGCCACATGCTCAAAATGTAAGTCAAGACACACATGCTGACGTTTCATATGAATTTACTAAAACAACAGGAAGAGTTATGTTAAAAACATAACCTTTACGTTTATCAATTAGAACTCCTGAAAGTAAATTCATCCTTTTGTGGTCCCCTTGCCAAGATGGAAGAATAATGCTTGGCTTCCCTCCAATGATGTTTCCAGGGCCCAGAGGATACAAGAAACCAAAAGACTCTCCCCTGAAGATGTGGAGTCCATGAGGGACATTCTGACACACAACATGTACCAAGTTCGACAAAGGGTGTGTATAAGACGTGTCCCTGTTGCCTGTCCTGGGATCCAGTCCTCCAGGAATCAGCTCTTGTTCATGTTATTCTCTCCAAAGCTGTCTTCTTGATGAACAATTTCTCTCTGCTTAGTTTGGAGAACAGAAAGTTAATTGTTATGTTTCTGCAGCAAAATCGGCACCCATGGTATAAAGAGAAATGCAAATCCAGTTGCAGGCCCTAGGGGTCAGGCTGCCCTAGCCCTGCAGCCCCAGAGTTTTCCAGAACCAGCAGGGCTCCCTCCCCCTCCAGAGACAGAAAAGCAGTGACACGCACCCACCATGGAAGAAAGATGGCCCCAGGATGCCTGTGATGGTGGAGTTGTTTCAGCGTGGTTGACTGTAATAGAGCTTAGAAAACTGAGATGGTTTAGATTAGAATATCGAAACCACATTGCTGAAAGCCTAAGATAAAAAAGGAGACATTTCAGGGACTTCCCTGGCGGTCCAGTGGTTAAGATTCCAAGCTTCCACTGCAGGGGTCATGGGTTCGATCCCTGGTCCGGAACTAAGGTCCCACATGCCGCTAGGCCAAAAAAAAAAAAAAATATATATATATACACACACACACACACACACACACACACACACACACACACACACACACATATATCCACAAAAAGGAGACACGTCAGGCATCGTATTTTTCAATTTTGGAAAAGGGCATGGAGGCTATAGTACTTGGGACCTGGCCCAAAGTTCACAGCAAGAACATTTCAGGGACGGTAAGTGAATCCTCCTGAAACTTTGATTTAATCAAATGGTATTTTCATTTGTGTCCTCTAATTAGGAGTTCTTTACGTTTGAGGACTCAATGGAACATCCCAATTGTTGACTAGGGTTAGAAGTGAGTTAACTGTGAGGGCCTCGGTTTTGGTGACCAGGTCATGGGACTCCAAAAACTCATCTGGTCAAAACTCATCTTCTCAAGTAGAAGATGCTGAGGTCAGAGGAGTTGTTTTTTCACTTGTTTAAGATCTCAGAACGAGTCTGCATTGAGAGCCCGGGTCTGCCAACTATCCACCCACAGCTCTTTCCATGACTTCAGAATTGCATGGTCCAGGGCAAGGGAATGTCTTCTGGCTGCTGTGCCGAGAAGGTCAGTGATGAAGGGGAATGTGTCAGCAAAAAGGCCCTGCACCTGCGGGAGGAACCCAGGTCAGCGACACTCACAGCACACTTCGAGTACATTCAGCCGCTTTCAAATCATTCCAGGTGAAACTGTTTCAGCAAGACTATCACATTCCACCTTAGATAAGTCGTTAAGAGCTTCCTGATTTGAAGAATGCTGGCCGGCTCAGTGAGGGCTGGAGTCCAGAGGGTGCCTGGTACTCAGACTTGCCCCATGGGGGTGGAGGTTGAGTTTAGGGAAAGTCCAGAAATAGAGAGAGAGATTCTGGAACTCCAAGCCGCCCCAAAAATGAGGCTAACCGTGCATTCTCTCTTTTTTATCAGGTTCCTAAGTAATCAGCTTTCTTCTTCTTTTATCAGTGCCTGCTCAGACTGACCTCCAGGTTTCTCCCTTCTAAGCTGTGCAGGATCTCCCTTCCTTGTTGACCACATAGAGCCAGTAGGTGATGGAAACTCCCACGGGGAGAACATACATAGTAAACAGAGGGGGACTCCACCCCCGAGATGGCTTTTGCTTCCTCTTTTATTACTTGGGAGAATGACTCACCAGTCCTACCCTTTCTGTCTTTCCTTTCTCATCCTAACCTTTAAAAAAATTTTTTTATAATATATTTTATTTAAACCACTATATGAAAAATATTATTTCAACACATCATAAATTTTAAAAACTACCAATGCGATACTTTATACTCTTTTCTTTTAAATTAATGTCTTCAAAATCAGTGTATAGCTTATTCTTACAGCACATTACGATTCGGATTAGCCACGTTTTTTTTCCTTAAAGCCTCCTTTATTTTTCTTATTTTTAAAAAATTTTTATTTTATATTGGAGTATAGTTGATTAACAGTGTTGTTGATTGACAAAGGTGTACAGCAAAGTGATTCAGTTATACATATACAATATATCTATTCTTTCTCAAATTCTCTTCCCACTGAGGTTACTACAGAGTATTGAGCAGAGTTCCCTGTGCTACACAGCAGGTCCTGGTTGGTTATCATCCTGTCTTTTTTTTTTTTTTTTTTTGCGTTACGCAGGCCTCTCACTGTTGTGGCCTCTCCCGTTGCGGAGCACAGGCTCCGGATGCACAGGCTCCAGATGCACAGGCTCAGCGGCCATGGCTCATGGGCCCAGCCGCTCCTCGGCATGTGAGATCTTCCTGGACCGGGGCACGAACCCGCGTCCCCTGCATCGGCAGGCGGACTCTCAACCACTGCGCCACCAGGGAAGCCCTATCATCCTGTCTTTACGTAGTTCATATGGCTCCTCTCCTCTGCCATGGTCCTCTTGCTCTCTTGAAGGAAAAACCAAAGGTGAAATCCAGGACAACTGTCTGTCTGCTTTGTTGCTCGTGGGAAGTCTACAGTATTGAGGCTTGTCACAAAAGGTGACATCTGTAGTACTCTAGTTTGAGTGAAAGAGATTCCCGTTAAGCACTTCGTAAACATCTGAGGACCATGCTGGTCTGTGGTTCAAGACAAATTTTCACTGGCCTCTGTGAAGATAAGGAAGACATTTTTCATAAAACTAAACTGATTCAATTTGAAAAACTGTTCTGTATCGAAGATCATGCCCGTCCTACTACTTTGGTTAAAAGACTTTTTCCTTTTTGAACTGATGGTGGTGATACTAATGGGCTGATTTTTTTGTGCGTATCTTTGATTGGCAACATTTTAAAATAGCAACCGTCTAGACATTGCCGAAGTCATTTTTAAATTCCCCTGATCCCTAAACACTCAGCAACCGCTGGCCTAGCATAACAAACGTGACCTGGGAAAGAGAGTGTGTGCTGGCTGGGGGGGCACCGAAGTCTGTGGGTACCTCGGGGGTGATCACTGTGGGAGGTCACAGGGGGACAGCGCAGATGGGGGGCACTAGCCTGTGAGCCAGACGCAAGGCTCCCACCGCAGCTTGGTCCTGAGGGGCTGGCCCCGAGCACAGACCTTTCCTCCGGGGCCACAGCTTGTGCCTGTGTAATTGAGGCAAACGCTCAGAGGACCTGAGCACCACCTGCTCGCTCTACTAGTCTTTGTTCTTGGTTTTTCCATGGTCTCCTGAGGCTGGAAGTTGTGCTGAGATGTCTGTACATGTTTGACATCCCCTTCTTTCTACAGACCCTGTCCTACAACAAATACAACCTCAAACCCCAAACGAGCGAGAAGCAGGCGAAAGAAATCCTGATCCGCCGCCAGAACACCTTCAGGGAGAGCGCGAGGAAAGGTCACAGCCTGCCCTGGGGAAAGCCGGTAAGGCGGAGACACTGACTCACCTGAGCTGGGCCGGGCCGGAGCAGGGCCTTGTCAGGTGACTACCTCAGTATTTAAACAAACAAACAAAACCACTACCTCGTTGACAGAAAAAGACAAAACTAAGAGGGTACAGGACACCAGACACCCCCTTCTCTGGGCCTGGGCCCTTTGGAGCCCAAAGCATCGGTCCACGGGGTATGTGGCAGCAAACTGCCCTCCAGGATGGGTCAGTGACTGGAACACACTCCCTGGGCTGTGAGGCTAGACTAGCTCCCACGGTGGCCAGGGACTGGACATTCCAGGGGACCATCCGTGGACAGGGACCCTGGCTCTAGGAAGCTTACTCCTCCCCCAGGGAGATACAGGGAGGAATTTGTTCTCCCCACGTCTCTGGGACCCTATCTTCATGGCAACCACTGTGCATCTGAGCTACTCCATCTGAGGCCATATCCAAGCTATCTTACTGGGACTCTGAATGGAGGTTGGGTCTGGAGTAGACCCTAATCTCTACCCTAATGTCAGTAGGGCTGCAGGAGAAACGTTGAGAGGTTTATCATGGTCTATTTTATCATGAGAGGGAAAGGACATATACTGAAGGCGGAGGCATTTTGTTTCCCTTAAACTGAAGTAACTGAAAGGCAGTGATCCGAACACGATGCTGCAGAGTGGGTCTGTATCTCTCACTTTGTCGTGTGAAGCTGTCAGTTGCGTGGCTAACTCTGCTTTTTATTTCTCCTTGTTACCCACAGGCTGGTACCCGAAACATCCGCTACCTCTCCTTTCCTTATAGCCGTCCTCAGCCAGCAGGCAGAGATGTGAGGGTGGCTGAATTCACAGGTAACCTGCATCCCTGGCTGCTTCTCTTTTCTGGAAAGGTTCAGATGGTAAACTGTTTCAGGCTTGTGGGCCAAAAGGCAAAATCAAGAATATTATGAAAGTACGTATATGACAAGAAAAAGAGAACACAAGTATTTTATTAGTTGAATTCAGAACTATAGTGATGAACACTGAAATTTGAAATTCATATAATTTTTACTTAACAGGAAATATTCTTTAAAAATTTTTTTTCCAGCCATTTAAAAGTGTAACAACCATTCTTAGCTCAGGGGCCATACCAAAAGATGCATCAGAGAGATACACCTGGGGGTCATCAACTGCTGACCCCTGTCTTAGGGAAACATAAAATGGGCCCTTCTTTGAAGTGGTGGGATTCTCCTGTGTTTTATAAATTAGCAGAATTCTCCAAAGTTGGCTAAATTTTACTAAAATAACTTCACCAAATTTACTGATTGGATGTTTCCCATTTAATACCTATTACTTAAATAGAATTCTTAGAGTTATTGAAACTGGCTATTGTGCTCATAAAAGCTATTATTATTATTATTTTATTTTATTTTATTTTTGGCGGTACGCAGGCCTCTCACTGTTGTGGCCTCTCCCGTTGCGGAGCACAGGCTCCGGACGCGCAGGCTCAGCGGTTATGGCTCACGGGCCTAGCCGCTCCGCGGCACGTGGGATCTTCTCGGACCGGGGCACGAACCCGCGTCCCCTGCATCGGCAGGCGGACTCTCAACCACTGCGCCACCAGGGAAGCCCCAAAGCTATTATTTTTTAAACGTGTATATAAAATGATTTTCTATTAGCATAAAGTGGCATATAATATATATGATATGCCATGTTCTCTAGTTTAATATTCCTAAATTTTTAAGACTTGGAATCACATTGGAAATTTGAATAAACTAAACATATAGGATTTGAGAGTTAAATCTTTGAAGAGTGAATATAATTATTCCTTACAATGAAACTTTATTTTTTTCTGATATAAAAACATGCTTGATATAAAATCAAAGTCAGCCAGTGGAGAAAAGCATAAAAAAAAATTTAAAAGCACTCGAAACTCCAACACCCAAGATACTCACTATAGAACATTTTGGTAAGCATCCTTCTATAATTCTATCTATATCATCCTGATCTCTACCCTACCTGGACCTGATACAAACAAACAAACAAAAAATCACAAACACACAGCAAGGTATTATACATAAACTCATAATACAGTCATTGTTCTTCAATATTTATAAATTGTCTAGTTCACTCAACCATACGTTGTGGACATATTTTAGTATCAACAGATACTAAATAATAGTCAATTATATGAAAGCCCCCTAGCTTATTTAGCAAAATCCTTATTAACAAATATTTAATGCTTCCAATATTTAATGAATATAAGCAAAGATATCTAATAATTTCTTTGGATTACTTGTGATTGATTTTTGCTCAAATAACCAATTACTCCCTTAGTATATATTCCTGGAAGCAAAATTTTTAGGTAAAAAATTACGTATATTTAAATTTACCTTCAGATCAACAGTTGTGAGAAAGGTGATCTCTGAACGTTTTCAGCATCCCTGGGCTATTCTGAGTTAACGTTTGAGTAGTCTACTATATGACAGGATAAAATCTATATACCACAGTTAATTCTCATCTGAGTCTTTTTGATTTTCAGTGAGGTTGAACATCTTTTCATATTTTTAGAGGCAACCATATTTCTTTCGAGGAAGTTTTTGTTTCTGCTGTTGCCCATTTTTTTCTGCTTTTTTTTTCTTAAAACGAATTTGAAGAACACCGTATAACACGAATATCACTCATTGTTTCATATTTGCTGCCAATAATTTTTCCTAAAGTTTCACATTTATCATTTAGTTTTTAGATATACTTGTCTTCAAATTTTTGTATTCTGATTCATCAAATCGGCTCAATCTTCCACAGAAACATTAGAAAAATGATTCACCAAGTGATTTAAAATCTAGAACTTTCATAGTTTAATTTTTTCAATTTCAAGCCAAATGGCTAATAGTTATTTTGATAATAAAGATATTTATCTTTGTGTAGGTTAAGACAGAGACACATTTCAAATTGTTTTCAAATGGCCATGCTCCTGCGCCAGCACCTTCTTTTCCAATTTTGTTGTACTAGTCATTTACCCCTAAACTAGAGAGTTTGGACACTTAATTCTGTTTCATCGATCTAGTCATCTATTCCTACGTCACTCTCTTCTAAGTAGTATTATTTTATGTTAAAAAGAACTATAATACAGACAAAAGCAAACAAAACAAAAGAACAGCAAGCATAGGGTGTATAATAGATTAATTTTTAAAACTCTTCCTGGTACAAGCAGCTGGTGCTATTTATGTTGCTTGAGTGATAGAGAACACGAAAGCCTCACAGTCGCTTCTTGAGATGAATGTCAATATCACAAGCTACGGTAGCAAAAAATAACCACACAGCAGCCTCAGCTGAGCACTAATGTACAAACACGTTATAAATAACATACAGCGGGATAGTAAAAGAATACTACACCTTACAAAGTAGGACTTATCCCAGAGGTGGGGTTGTTTAACATTTGGAAAATGCATTTACATTATTCGCCAGATTAATAGGTCAAAGCATCCTTTCAATAGATGCCCTAAAACACATCTCACTCACGCTTTCAATAAAAATCATAAGATCCTAGGAAAACACATATAGGACTTATATGAAGACAACATAAAACTCT
This sequence comes from Delphinus delphis, assembly GCF_949987515.2. NCBI lineage: Eukaryota > Metazoa > Chordata > Mammalia > Artiodactyla > Delphinidae > Delphinus > Delphinus delphis. Next base: position 5,841,768 of record NC_082694.2, on the reverse strand, counting down.
CCTTTTCCATGCTTCATTTCCTCTCTGTAAAGAGGAGAATGTTGGTACCTCCCACATACAAGTGTTGCCCTGAGTGAAGCCATTTGGTGCAGGTAAGACTCTTAGAACAGTTCCTGCAACCAAGTAAGTGGGCAAGAAATATTAGCCATTATTGATTTTATTACTAGTGAGGGGTATCGAAGAAGACTTGACTTGGGCAGATAGGGGTGTTCTTGAAAAGAAGACGGTACTTTAGAAATGTCAGTTCTGGGCTTCCCCGGTGGCGCAGTGGTTGAGAGTCCGCCTGCCGACGCAGGGGACGCGGGTTCGTGCCCCGGTCCGGGAGGATCCCACATGCCGCGGAGCGGCTGGGCCCGTGAGCCGTGGCCGCTGAGCCTGCGCGTCGGGAGCCTGTGCTCCGCAGCAGGAGAGGCCACAACAGTGAGAGGCCCGCGTACCGGAAAAAAAAAAAAAAAAGAAAGAAAGAAATGTCATTTCTACATGAGTTAATCTAGACGTGGAATGAAATCTTAGTCCCAATGAATTTTTTTTTCTTTCAAATGTGCTCAACTGGTTCTAAATTTCATTCGGTGAGGAGAAACAGTGGGTAACCTAGAAATCTGTGAAGGAAAAGTGAGACTTGTTTTATCAGTTATTCTTAAGTTTTAAAGAATTATAATAATAATCAGGATTAGACTGAGATAGTCCTCCGTGGGTATCTGGGCACAATTATTTGCATCCACCTTCTCTCCAAATCTGAAGCCTTTACGCACCAGGACAAGGTCAGGGAATGGCTGGAGGGGCTCTAGGGGAGGACGTAGAGGGAGGTGTAGCATCCGTCAGGCAGCCCCCTGATGTCCCCCGCAGCTAACCAGGCTGTGGCGTGCAGAGCACTGTCCCTCTTCGCTCTCCCCTTGTCCGCCCGTGTTAGGACACCCCTTCTCTAGATGTCTGGGTGCTCCCTGCTGGATTGCAGGCTCCACACACTCCTCCAAGCTCCTTTGCCTTTGGGGCTCCCTTGGTGTTGTAAGTAGAGAGGTCCTGCCTGGACAACCCTCCTAGAACCCAGGAGCACTGGGGAAGGTGAGCGACTTCTGTGGGTGGAGTGTGGCGATGGTTGCCCTACTATGTCAATGTATGTAATGCCACAGAACTGTACACTTCAAATGCATTAAATGGTAAATGTTATGTTTTATGTATTTTACCACAGTTAAAACGAAACAAAACAAGACCATGGGGAGGGCAAGGTCCGGGTCTCTAAACAGCCTTTGTTGTATCAGGAGTGGGTTAGGCTCCACCCTGCCCTGAGCAGAAACCCTTTCCCTGTCTCTCCTTCACCCACCCCCCGGTGCCCGTGTCCAGAGGTTAGAGCTCTCAGCCAGGTGGAAGGTAGAGGAACAGACACTCAGATTTTGCTGCAAAGGTTTCCATTGATCTCTCCCTGGAACTGCACTGCCTGGCGCCAACCTGGAGGAGGACTGTGCAGATAGGAGAGTCCCCACCCTTCCTCCTTCCGCCTTCCACTTTCCAAGCAACTCCTTCTTCCCGTTTTGGATGGATCTAGTGACTTAAGTTGAGTGGAAGCTTGCAAGTCACCTGCCCAAGCCTCTCCCAAGTTCTAGGACCCCACTTTTCAGTAACCAGAAGGTGGGCAGGAGATGCAGCTGGAATCTGTCCTCTGAGGGGGACCTTAGCTCAGAAGGATGGTTGGAAACCAGGAGCGGGGCTGAGGGGAGACAGAGGAAGGAACGGCTCTCGGGGGCAGAAGGACCAGCTGTTGTTTTCTTAGTTAGCGTTTCAGGCACCAAAGCATCAAGAGGAACTCTGGTTCCAGACCAGATCGTAAGCACAAATTAAAGGGAAGTCCTGAAAAAACGGCCAAATATTTTAACTCACTTTTTTTAAAATTCAAAGCAGCTGATTCCCCTCCTCCCACCTCCCACCCCCTCCTGAACTTCCAGACAACCTTCTCAGGACAATTTGGTCACATTTTTGGAAAAATAGTATTGAACAGGATATTTGAAGTTTTTCTGATGTCCCACATTCCAAACACATTTCGTCAAGTATAAACCTGTGTACATATTAGTTCTAGCTGTGAAGTTTTTGTTTTGTTTTTTAGAAGGAAGTAGAGAGTGGGAGAAAGAACCCTATTTCAGATTTAAATATAGATCTCTTAAAGTACCTAAGTTTTCAGGAGAATATTTAAAGGGAAAATACATGTATAAGGTGAGAACTTGAAGAAATGAGAAGAAATGAGATTTCTGAAAAATGCTCCCTAGAAGGCATGTGCACAGTGAAGGAGGGAAAGGCAACGTCCCGGACGTGGTTTAGGTATCTGGAGGGGACATGACATAGGTACCCAATGGCTGCCCTGCACTCTTGACGGAGCTGTCCTGACCCACACACAGCTTTTATAAAGGAGACAGGGACAGCCTGGGGAGGAGCAGATGCCAGCTTCTCAGACAGGCTCTGCTCAAACTGCAGCCCCATCCTCACTGTGTGATACTGAAAGTCACTTAACCTCTTAAAAACCTAAGAGATGAGGCTCACAATTTTCCTCCTCTCAGAGTGCTGTTGTGAGGATTAAATGGCATAAGATGCAAAGAGATCAGCACCGTGACAGCACAGAGTAAGTTCTCAGTAAGTGGACGTTCCCATCCTTCTTGTTGCCGTCGTGGGCCAGACGCACGCTGTGCACACCTCACATCCTCTGAAAGGAAGGCATCACGGCTGTTTCGCTACTCGTGACTCTGCTGTGGTCCTGTCCCATCCCTGTTTCTCTAAGATTAGCTATTTCAAGGTCAAAAGGATGAAACTCAGATTTAATGATTTCTGGTAGCCACCGATTAAAAATCAAACCTAGAGTTAAAAAATGAAAAAAAAAATCAAAACAAACCAAAAAAACACAAACAAACCTAGATAAAATCCACCCTTTTCATATCATAGTACCTTGGAACCTTCAGTTTACCATTGGTCTTTGACAACACAAAGCATCTTTTTGTGCTTTATGGCTAATGGATCTGATTTTGTGAGAAACACTCCCTCATTTCCCTGGGAGAGACCAGCCGGACGCGCAGGTTTCCATGCATTTCTGTTTATTTCTCACACCGCGTCTATAGCTTCTACTCCACCCCACCTTGGGGTAGCAACCTCGGAAAGGGAAAACCATGCTGATGAGAAAGGTGAGTGAGTGTAGGAGCTGGAACAGCAGGAGGACTCTTCTTCCCTCTGAGTTCTCTCGCCTGGATATGAAGTCTCCACTCTCTGATCTAAAGTCCTCTTCTTTCCTCCTTCGATTATCCTTTCCCAGATCATGACGGCAGTGACGCAGAAGTCCCCACCATCATGTTCAACACACACTCTCCAACGGGGTCACTTCAGGAAGGACAACGGACACAAGAAATAATCCCGATGAAGAACTTACACAGAGGAGGGAAGCCAGCCCACTTGGGCTATCAAAGAAATAGGACCCAAGAAGAACAACTGGGCGGGGGCAGAAGGGTGGTTTTGAGGCCCAAACCGCTCTTTCACGCAGTAGATGAGGACTTCGAATCTGGGGAGGAGAGTGAGGAAGAGGCCTCAGCCGTTGGGTCCCGATGGTCAGCTGAGCACAGACCCGGCAGGGACCTCCAGGGATCCCATAGCCCTTTGCTCCAAAGCAAGTAATGTCACGGTCCACAGGATTGTGTTGGGTTTTTCCAGAGTCCATGTTCCGATTACTGTGAAAGAAGGATGTTCAGAGTTCTGAAGAGAGCAGTTGAGTTTTGTTCTTGTTTATTTTTATTTTTTTGATGTGGACCATTTTTAAAGTCTTTATTGAATTTGTTACAATATTGCTTCTGTTTTTTTTTTTGTTTGTTTTTTATAGTTTGGTTTTTTGGCCACATGTGGGATCTTAGCTCCCTGACCAGGGATCAAACCCGCACCCCCTACATTGGAAGGCAAAGTCTTAACCACTGGACTGCCAGGGAAGTCCCTTGAGTTTTGTGTTTGTTCCTGGTTTTGGGAAGCTATTGTGACTCTCTAAGAGGCAAGGAGATTCTTCAGAGGACTGGGAACCGACTCGCAGTCTCTTCCACATTCTTAGCTGTGCTTAGCTGTGCTTTGTAGACGAATTCCCTGTGAGAGACAGACGTCAGTCACCCCAGGGGTTATTCACTAAATGTGTCATTCATGTAATTTATTGAGATACAAACATGATTGGTCAATAATTCCCCTTGAGGGCTTCCCTGGTGGCGCAGTGGTTGAGAGTCTGCCTGCCGATGCAGGGGACACGGGTTTGTGCCCCGGTCCGGGAAGATCCCACATGCCGCGGAGTGGCTGCGCCCGTGAGCCATGGCCGCTGAGCCTGCGCGTCCGGAGCCTGTGCTCCGCAACGGGAGAGGCCACGACAGTGAGAGGCCCGCGTACCGGAAAAAAAAAAAAAATCGGACACACATAACAAACTTATGGTTGCCAAAGAGGAATGTGGTGGGAGGGGATAAATTAGGAGTTTGGGATTAACATATACACACTACTATATATAAAATAGATAACCAGCAAGGACCTACAGTATAGCACAGGGAACTCTACTCAATACTCTGTAATAACCTATATGGAAAAGAATCTGAAAAAGAATAGATACACGTATATGAATAACTGAATCACTGAGCTGTACACCTGAAACTAACACAACATTGTAAATCAAATATACTCTAACGTAAAATTAAATTAAATTTCAAAAAGAGGAAAATGTTAAAAAAAAATCCTACAGCTCAAAAAAAAAATCGGACAAACCTATTTCTATTGCTTGCCTGAATGGTCTTGGATTTCAGTGAATTCTGAAGTTGGGTAAAGAGGCATTTCCTTGTATTCATCCTATGCAGAGGCTTTCCACCTTAAAAGGGATTCCACATGTTTTCTGGTGTTTGGGATGTGGTAAATATCCTTATTTATCCTCCCCAAACCTGATGTGATGCCATGGGAGCGCTTCTGTCTTTATTCAACCTGGTAAACGAGAAACGTAGGCTGTAGAAGGGAGTCCGCCATGACAAAGTGCAGATCAGATTCTAGGTACTTTACTGTTCTCCCTTCATGCTTTTCTCTCTCTCATATCAGCCATATACTTCTGTGCTTCTCTTCTTGGAAGAAAATACAGGGTCACAGGCGTTAGAGCTGTAACGACCACCTGAGTTCAGTGATTAGAATGACCCTTCCTACCTAGGGGGTGAGTGCTGTGACAGGTGTGTGGCAAAGCTCAGGTCTTCAGCCTGCAGGGAGGCTTGCAGGATACTCTTCACCTACTCGGGTGCCTACCACTCAAATGATTTGGTTTTTTAAATCAATACAGTTAGTTCAGAGCTCTGGCTCTGAAGCCAGACCACTTTTAGCTGTGGGACCCTGGGCAACTTAATTATCTTCCCTAAGCTGAAATTTGCCAATTGATAAAATAAGGTAATAATTTTATCTACCTCCCAGAATGATCATGAGGATTAAATAAGATAATATCTGTAAAATGCTTAGCTCAGTGCTTGATCATAACGGCTATAATTATTTAGGCTAAAATATATGTGTTCATGAGAGAGGACATACATTGGTTTAATCACATGAAGAGTGATGACAGACATCTGAGACCTTTCTGAGAGGCAGGTTGATGGACATAACAAAGGATACTTCGGGGCACTGGGAAGAAGATGTGACAGAATTAGAGAGCATTGAAAACCATCATCACAGCTCGACCCGGTCGAGTCTCCAGCCATCCGTCAACCAACAGCACAACCAGAAATAAAGTCTGGGTATGCATTCATGTTTTTCAAGCAAAGCTCATTTATGTTTGTGTCATTACCTCAAAATGACTGCATTTCCTTGCTTTGGAGTTACCCTGGTGTCCAATTCTAATCATCGTTGATTCTCAGAAGTCAGTGAGTTGAGAAGCCCTGTCTCTGCATATTACGATAGGCACCCAGTGAGAAAGGGAAAACTCCTCTTTTTGGGGGAAACATCAATGGGCTTTCATTCTTCAACTTGGAATCTTTCCTATACGGGGATCTGTCCTCCAGAAAAGTGATTCCCTTAACTTATAAATATTAACTAGAGAGATAGGTGTTTAAGAATTTTAAGCACGGGGAAAAAAATACCTTCTAGTCATAACTTTCTAAAATTAGGAAAAGTTCGTTTTTAATAAATAAAATCAGTGAACGTATTGATGTTGTCTAAAGTTTTTGCAAGTATATTTTATCCAAGAATAATGCGGGTGGTTTCTTGTAGTTTTTAATTGTTCTTTCCTGACTAAACTCTGTCAAGTATCTTATTTCTAACTCTTCCTGAGAAAACCCAGCCATGCAGACAGAAAGCTCCCCTGTTAGAACATCAGTCACTGTTAATTGTTAATTGGGCCATAAGCCAAGGGGAATAAAAGAGATGCCTGCCTCAGTACTAGCTACTCCTCTAATTAGCAAGGGATATGTTGTTTCATCTGGCCACAGTATTTGATTTAATAAATTCTTTTTCTTTCTGAGACTCTAACCAGCTTCCAAGCCAGGGATGCTCAAGAAGTATGACAGGTGAGAGGTCACAGTTTCCACCCCCCAGGCTTCTTACTCAACAAGGTAACTGGAACCATGTTGTAAAATGAACCAAGGGGGTCACTACTCTGTTTCCAGGCAGAGTAATACAGATCGCGAATCAAAATGGTTGGTCCTAAAATCAAGGTACATACTTCGTGTGCTAAGAAATCAGGCTTGACTAGAACAGTCATAATAGGCAGCATTTACAGAGCGCTTACTACACGTCGGGCACTATTCCAAATGCTTTTTATATATAAATGCAGCATCACCCCGTCTTTGTTGTGTTGCTGTTGTTTGTTTGTTTTTTGGGCACACCGCGTGGCTGGCGGGATCTGAACCTGTGCCCCCTGCAGTGGAAGCTTGGAATCCTAACCACTGGACCCCCAGGGAATTCCCAGCATCAGCCCATCTTAAGTGAAAGGATACAGGTTTAGAGAGATGCAGTAATTTGTCCAAGGTTTCCCTGCTTCCAAGGAAGACCTTGGAAACCAGGTCTGTCTGGTTTATAGTCATTGACGTAAACTTTTTCCCTGAGAAGAATTGATAAGTGTCTCAAATCCACACATCATGATATTTCTCACTTGGGAAGGATTCAATGGGAAGAAACAGAAACTCCACCCTGCCAGAAAAGAACTTTGCTTTAAAATGGAAATAAATACAGTGGAAGATGATGTGATTTTGAAAATCTGTTTTTACAAATTTAATAGATGATCTAAAAATCAGATGACAAGCAAGATTGATCACTTGTGTCGTTAAGATTATTTTCTGAAGACAAATAAAATGTTTTTGAGTGATTTTAAATTGAGTCTCTTTTGAATATCAATTGTATGTTGTTTCCAAAGACCTTTGTTCTTGGTTCCCAAATGAGGTCCCCAACCAGACAATCTCCACAGCCCTGGGCGGCTCTGAACCACTGCAGTATGCTATTCACTTACGATGGAAATATAATCCGACAACCCACTGAAAGGATGGAAGACGGCAGGGAGAATGACTTTGACTGTATAATATTTAAAGAGGAACATATTCTTGGTAACTGTACCATTTATGGAAAGTGTACTTTGTGCCCTGCTTTTCACTAAGAACAGTACCTACACATTGTTAAACACTGAATTCTTAAAACAATCTTTAGAAGGGGTTATTATGATTGTTATCCCCACTTTGCAGAGAAGACACTCAGTCTCAGCTTTCACCGAGACACGGAGCTGGTCCAAGTTTTCATGGAAGACACACAAATGGCGGTATATCTACGTTGAGAGCTGTCTGCCTCCAGAGCCCCTCCCTCCATCCACTAAGCTGTAGTAACGGCCTCCTAGCTGTTGCAAAGGATACATTGAGTAACCTGAAAAGATGAATATGCCTTCTGCCACCACCATATGAATTCTTAAGATCACTTCACGAAATCAAGTAATAGTTTTGGTCTTGTTTATGGACTGGACTACTGCCACTTCCCCAAGGTTCCTTTCTGTCTTACATGACGCTGAGGTGCTAACTGAAACTGACAGTGGCTATAGCCAAATGATTGATTCGGGAGTCTGCATCTTGGATTCAGCACAGTGAAGTGGAAACGTGAATTATCCTTTAAGCAATTTTTTATTTCAATATTTTTATTCCTATTGGCATATTATCTTTGAACTAATGGAAACACTAGAAATAGAGCCAGTTAGAAACTTTAAAAATAAGGGGTCGGGGCTTCCCTGGTGGCGCAGTGGTTGAGAGTCCGCCTGCCGATGCAGGGGACGCGGGTTCGTGCCCCGGTCCGGGAAGATCCCACATGCCGCGGAGCGGCTGGGCCCGTGAGCCATGGTCGCTGAGCCTGCGCATCCGGAGCCTGTGCTCCGCAGCGGGAGAGGCCACAGCAGTGAGAGGCCCGCGTACCGCAAAAAAAAAAAATAAGGGGTCACCTAGCACCATGGCCCTGGACCAGTTTAAAAGGAAGGAAGGCCTCACAGGGTTTCATTTATTTTGTTTCCTCACAGGAATTTTTCTGGGTAACTAAGAGCAAGTGAAACTCGGATTCTGGGTTTCGCTGGTATACTGTTTCACGGGTGAAGGCTGCCCTTGTTCTGAGTTTGTGCTTGTCCTGGACCTGGTTCAGGAAGCAGCCCTGTTATCTTACTATGCTATCTTCAAAAGGGGCTGTGTGTATGGGGAGGGGGGCGTCGCCAGAGTTATAAATGCAGAAGTTAAAAAAACCCACAACGAATCAGAAAGAGGAAAGGAGGGGAAAATTCTGTCCTCCAAAAAGGGGATATTCTTAAAACAAGAGGACAAAAGGACAGGTCCTCAGCCAGGGACCCACCCACGGGAAAGTCACACAGAGCAGGGCAGTACAAGCCAGCAGTCTTAAGAGCATGGGGTTTAGCAAACAATGCTTGCTGTTCTCCACCCACACCCCCGGAGCTGAATTTCAAATTCTGAATGTAGACAATACCGCTGGAATTCCTGCAGTCTCACTGCACCACACACACGGGGCTTCAGGCAGCTCTCTGTTAGAAATATCTGGAAAGATTAGGGAGTTTGGGATTGACATGTACACACTGCTATATTTAAAATGGACAACCAACAAGGACCTACCATATAGCACAGGAAACTCTGCTCAATATTATGTAACAACCTAAGGGGAAAAGAATTTTTAAAAAAGACTGATTAGGTTGGTGAATAACAACATGTCAAACTTGAAAACACTGGAAATAAAGTCTAGAAAGAATATTCATTACATTTCATTCATTACAAGAATGAAAATGAATATTTTCAAAGTAAAATACATCTATGGTGAATTGAGGTAATTCTTCCAGGTAGAGTGAGAGAAAATAAGCTCTTCGAAGAGGACCTCACAGACAGGGGTTAGGAATCTCATAATGACTTGAGGAAGGAGGATGAATTTGTTGGAGGAGAAAATGTGTCATTGGGATTACATCTCATTAGAGTCTTCCTAGTGCTTAGGGTAGACTCAGGAAAACTTCATACCCAGAAAGAGAGTTTTACATTTGATAAATTATTTTCAAGGCCAGGGATGCTGCCCACTGTCTGCTTTTAGGTTATAAACTCTTTGAATGCCAGATATAAAGAAAGCCCTGGGGAAATGTTCCTGCATTAATGTCTTAATAAGTCCTAAGATCTTTATCCATTCCTCTGTTGATGGACACTTAGGTTGCTTCCATGTCCCGACTATTGTAAATAGTGCTGCAATGAACATTGTGGTACATGACTCTTTTTGAATTATGGTTTTCTCAGGGTATATATATGCCCAGGAGTAGGATTGTAGGATGATATGGTAGTTCTAGTTTTAGTTTTTTAAGGAATCTCCATACTGTTCTCCATAGTGGCTGCACCAATTTACATTCCCACCAACAGTGTACGAAGGTCCCTTTTTCTCCACACCCTCTCCAGCATTTATTATTTTGTAGACTTTTTGATGATGGCCATTCTGATCCATGTGAGGTGGTACCTCATTGTAGTTTTGATTTGCATTTCTCTGATAATTAATGATATTGAGCATCTTTTCATGGCCAAGACATGGAAGCAATCTAAATGTCCATCAACAGAGGAATGGATAAAGATGTGGTATATACATACAACGGGCTATTACTCTGTCATAAAAAAGACTGAAATAATGCAATTTGCAGCAACATGGATGGACCTAGAGATTATCATATTAAGTGAAGTAAGTCAGACAGAGAAAGACAAATACCATATGATATCACTTATATGTGGAATCTAAAAAATGATACAAATGAACTTATTTACAGAATAGGAATAGACTCACAGACATTGAAAACAAACTTCTGGTTACCAAAGGAGATAAGGGGGGAGATAAATTAGGAGTTTGGGATTAACATATACACACTACTCTATATAAAATTGATAACCAACAAGGACCTACTGTATAGCACAGGGAACTCTACTCAATATCTTATAATAACCTATAATGGAAAAGAACCTGAATATATATATATGTGTGTGTATACATACATATCTGAATCACTTTGCTGTACACTTGAAACTAATACAACATTGTAAATCAGTTATACTTTAAAATTATACTTTAATTTAAAAAAAGGAAAAAAAATAGTCCTAAGATCTAAGTGTCTTAGAGAAGTGGTCCAACCTTGGCATAGCACCCCATGGTCAGTTCTTGCAGAGCTTCGGAACTCTCTCCAGGATGTCATTGAGTGTGGGCACCCGGCGGTAAACCCCTCCTCCCTGGCCTGTCTGGGGGTGACCCCACAGCCTTCTTTTCCAATGGAGCAGCATGGAAGAGTTCGGAATCAGAAGGTCCGGGCTGGAGAAGTAGCTTCATCACTTGGAGTTTGTGAGATGTTGACCGAGTACTTGAACCTCACGAGTTACTCCATGTAAGTAAATTGAGGGTGATGACATCTACTCTCCCTGCGCTCCGAAGGGCTTGTGACTTTGGAATGAGGCCAAGAGATTAGCAAACTCTGAAGTATAGAGCCTGCATCAGTCTCGAGCTAGCAGAAAATTTCTGTGGTTATGAAAGTACTTCAGGAATAAATATAACACAGCGGTTAACAGCTGGGGCCCAGGAGTAAAGCAAACCTGAATGTGAATCCTTTTTTGTGGCTTCGTAAAACTTTACTTGGGCAACTTGTTTTAACGTCTTCAAGCTTTTAGCAGACCTATTGTGATCTACTCAGTGCACAGTAGACTTTGCCTATTACCACAGTGAAGGTGTTAGTATATTTTTGCAATTAGGGGTGGGCAAATGGAGTCAAACTGCTAGACCCTGTGAAAGGGTAAGGTTTTTTTTTTTTTTTAAGGTAAAATCATGACTCTCAGAAAAAAAGAAGAATTTGTTAAAGATTATATCTAACTTGTTAATTAATGAGGGAACCAATACGGTGTATCAAAAGAAAATTCAAAACCCTCCTCATTTATAGGCAATCAGAAATGCTGAAAAGAAATGACTGATAGATGCAAAATAAGCTTTCAGCACAGAGGAAGAGAAATCAATTGTCTCTCCCCCTGACAGAATCCACTTGCCTGTCTATGGACAAAGAATACTTGCAATGCTATTAGTTTTCTACAATTTAGCGTTGTAATTAGCCGAAAGACTAAAACAGCAGCGCTTATTAGCTGATTAAAGTTAATCTAGAAATAAGAGAAAGTGACCTTTTTGTACTCTAATGTTGTGAATTTAAATTCCCATTTGCTAAAAACCGATGGGAAATACTATAACCCAGAAAGTTCCTGTTTCTCTGGCAAAGGGGATAAACATCATTCAGATTACAACTATCTCTTGCTTTTAGAAAGTTTAAGCCATTTTGCTTTTATGAAAGACCTGTTTTATTAGGTCCTGTTTTAAACAGTCCTGTTTTATTAGGACCTGTTTTCGCTAACCGGAAGAAATCTGAAGAGGATTTTTGCTTTTATGAGAAAAACCATTAAGTGAAAACAGCTTTCAGCGTTGGTTTTGCAGCGATCCCATTACAGAGGCAGCGTGCACCCGGAACACCTTGGAAACACCAAGTTCCTTCCCCAAGAACCACACTCGGCATCTCAGCATCAAGCCCCCATGGCGTTGAACTGTATCTGATCATCTGTGCTTTATCTCGCTTTATTTTAAGCATCCATTAGCAAGAAGTGTCCTAAGGTAATTGCTTCTTTGCTTTACACCATTTCGGCTTAGGAAAACTTCGTACTGAAGGCTCTATTTGCAGATACCAGGGGAAACCGGTATTGCCTACTCTTCAAATTTGCAACTAATTCTAATTTGACTCCTTTGTCTTTTCAGCAGACTTGACACTGTGATTTCAATAGATTTGATACTTAAAGAATCGATGTAGGACTTCCCTGCTGACGCAGTGGTTAAGAATCCACCTGCCAATGCAGGGGAAACGGATTCAATCCCTGGTCAGGGAAGATCCCACATGCTGCGGAGCAACTAAGCCCGTGCACCACAGCTACTGAGCCCTCGCGCCACAACTACTGAAGCCCGTGCGCCTAGAGCCTGTGCTCCGCAACAAGAGAAGCCACTGCAATGAAAAGCCCGCGCACCGCAAAGAAGAGTAGCCCCCACTTGACACAACTAGAGAAAGCTCGCACGCAGCAACGAAGACCCAGCGCAGCCAAAAATAAATAAGTAAATAAATAAATAAATTTATAAAATTAAAAAAAAAGAATCCATGTAGTGCACTGATCCAGCTGACCCTCAGATCAGCAGTGCCTTCGTTTGATTGTTGCTGACTTTGTCAGCAAATACCCTAGGATGCACTTCATTTTAGTTGTCTGTTTAAAACTCTTCCTTATCCTATGAATTGTGTTTACGTTTGTTTTTAAGCTACTCCCGACTTTCACAAAGCTGTCCTAAAAATACAAAGTTTTCTCTTATTCCATTATTCAGATTGTTCATTTCATTTGATGTATCGGGTGCAGCAGTGGTTTGGGGTGTAATTGACGTGGTATCAAATTACAGCTGTGTAACCTTCAAACTGTGGGAACTTAGACCAGTTACCATAACACTTTGAACCTTGTTTATTGATATATAAAATGAGAACAATACTATTACCACTAATGTGAGAAATAAATGAATTCATGCGTGTAAAACCCCAGGTAAGGTATCTATCAGGCCCTAATTGAAAACAAACAAACAAAAAAAAGTTACACTTATCCTCTATCCAGGAAGAATATGTGTGTGTGTTTGAGAGAGAAAGGGAGAGAGACAGAGAAGAAGACAGAGAAACTAAGGTACTAACGATGTTTTCTTTGTGTAACTGGTTTTGGGCACTCTGAGCTCTTCCTTGGACAAGAGTTCTGTGCACGCCCATTTGCCCTTTATGGACAATTTTCCCCACACTTCCTAAAGAGAGAGAGCTATTTAATTATTGACAACACTGATAAAACCGAATCAGTATTTTTCAATTTGTTTTTGTTAACTTTCAAAAATAAAAAAAAAAAAATAAAATATTTTGGTATAAGGCACCATATGACAACACTTAAATGGAACCATTGGCCTGGTGATGTTTGCCTGTGTATACTTTTCTTCTTGTGGTCACACGAGCTCCCAGCTCTGCATCATTTATTAGATGATTTTTTTTCTTTATGATTGGTTATAATTTCTTGTGTGGGTGCTGGGATTAAAAGAAAAAAGTCAAATATCATAAATTGTAATGTATATAAGAGTAGCTAGAAGATTCTGATTATCCCTCATGTGCCCATCACCAACTTCAACAAATACTAATTCATGGCCAAGCTTATTTCACTCTACCCATACATTGACACCACATCCACATCCATTTGATGGAAATTCTCACACATCAACTTATCTGTAAATATTTCAATATTTATCGCTAAAAAATAGTAACGGCAGTATTGTGAAAACAAAACTCTGTTAGCATTTTCTACAAAGATTAACTAGGATTTTATCAGAGTTAAGAAAATTTTAAAGATTAAAATAATAATTCTTATTTTTACTGTATAATAATGGATACATTAAAAATATCTGTAGCTCAATGTAAATTATTAAGCAAAACAGTAAAATAAATATAGATGAACCAACAACTCACTTGAAGAGCTAGAACAATCCTGATGTCATTGCATGTGTTCTTTCTTTATCCCAATCCCTGCCTCTCCACTCTGTCCTGTGGTGACCAATGTTCTAAATTTTACATTTATTTTTCTGTTTGTGGTTTTACCCCAGACGTTTGCCCTGCTGACACCTTGGTTTTAGCCTCATAAGACGTATTTCAGACATATCACCTCAAGTGTTATAAGAGAATAAATTTGTGTTGCTTGAAGTCACTACTTGTGAGATACTTTGTTGCAGCAGCAATAGTAATGTAATTGTTCATTTTTAAACTATAAAGTTGTGGTATAGCATATTATACTCTTTTGAAACTGACATTTGTTAACTATTAGATTTCTGAGTCCTCTAAATTATTGTAGCCAGCCACATTCATTGTTACTGATGCATAATTTTCCATTGTGAAAATATACTATGGTACGTCCACTATATATAAAACCTATCAAACATTCTCTAGGAAAAGCTCCTAAAAATACAATTGTTAAATCACAGAGTACGTTAATGGTAAAATTTAAAGATGTTGCCAAATAGTGTACCAATTTACACCACCACCAAAAGTGTTTTAAATGTTCTTGTTATTTCGTATTTATACCATTCTTTGGTATTATTGAACATTTTTTTCCTCTAAAAAAATAGTGTACAGACTATTTTGGAGAAAATTGTAAAATTTTTTGAGGTGATATTAATGAGGACCCAGTTCAAGTGAGAGAATGGATTGGAAGACTCAACATACTAAATATATTAATTCTCCCTGAATGTGTCTGTATATTTAATGAAATCTAAATAGAAATATGAACATGTTTAATACAGGATTTGTCAATATTTAAAAACTTTAAGAGTAAAAGGAGACTTTAAAATTTATATGAAAGTGCAAAGTCTCAAGAATAGGCAAGGTGCAGAAGAAGAAGGAGGAGGGGGGGGAGGGAGAAGAGGGGGAAAGGAGGAGGGAAAACAGGGGAAAGGGAAGAGGAAGAAGATTTGGAGGACTAGTTAAATTAGATCTCAAGTCTTTTTATAAATCTACAGTAATTAAGACAGCACAGTCTTGGTGAAGGGGTAAATACATTGACAAATAGAACAATGCTGAAGACTCTAGAAATGGACTCACCCATCTATGTAAACATATTATCAATTAATGTTCATGAGAAAACTGGCTTCCATCAGAAAAAAAAATTGAATTGCCATCTTTCATCCTACATAAAAATCAATTCCTAATTATTTAATACATAAATATGGTAATATGGCAGACTTTTCATTATAAATAAGACCTTTAGGTCTTGTAAAGCCCAATATTAATGTGGTAGGTAGCATTCTAAGGTGGCTCCTGTGCTAGGCTGGCTGGATTGTGACCCCTAAAAGATGTTTATATGCTAATTCTAGGAACCTGTAAATGTGTTACCTTATAGGACAAATGGGATTTTGCAGGTATATTAGCTTAAGGATTTGGAGATGTAGAGGTGATCCTGGGTGACCTGGGTGGGTCCAATGTAATCGCAAGAGTCATTATAAAAGGAGGCAGCAGGGTGGAAGGCAGAGGAGAAGATGCTGTGATGAAGGATGTAGAGATTAGAGTGACATGGTCCTGAGCTAAGGAATGCCAGAGACCTCTAGAAGGCAGAAAAGACAAGGAACAGAGTCTCCCCTGGAGCCTCCGGAAGGAGCCAGCCCTGCTGACCCCTTGACTTTAACCTCATAAGACATATTTCAGATTTATCACCTCACATATTGATACTATAAGAGAATAAATTCGTGTTGTTTTAAGTCACTACATGTGAGATACTTTGTTACAGCAGCAACAGTAAAGCAATTCAATCCCTAAGATTTCCTATTAGTGTAATACCCTGAATAATCCATAGGACTGTGAATAGGTTAGATTTTACTTCTGGGATTTGATTATGTTATATGACACAATTGACTTTAGGAGATTATCTGGGTGGGGCTTATCTAATCATCTTTGAAAGCAGAGTTTTCTCAGGCCGGTCACAGAAAGGATGCAAGAGAGAGGCATTCAACTAGGGTGAAATTCTCCATTGCTGCCTTGATGGTGAAGGGGCCGTGGGATGAAGAAAACGTTGAGGTCCAGAAGCTGAGAGTGGCCCCTGGCTGACAGCTAGCAGGGGAACATGAACCTCTATCCTACAATGGCAAGGAGCTGGCTTCTGAAAAATAATAATAATAAAAAATGATAATAGTGGGCTTGAATGCAAATTTTTCGCCAGAGTCTCTAGATGAGAATTCAACTTAGCATGTGTGTATATATATATATATATATTTTTTTTTTTTCCATCCGCAAAGTGGACACCCAGGAAAGCCAATGGTACAGTTCCAGTCTGAGTCCAAAGGCCTAAGAACCAGGAATGCTGATGATGTAAGTCTCAGTCCAAGGGCAAAAGAAAATCAATATCTCAGCTCAAGCTGTCAGACAAAGAGAGAGAATTCAACTTTTCTCTGCCTTTCAGTTCTGTTCAAGCCATCAATGGATTGGATGATGTCCATCCACAGTGGGGAGGGCCATCTGTTTTACTCAGTCCACCAATTCAAATGCGAATGTCTTCCAGAAACAACACCACAAACACACCCAGAAATAATGTTTAGCCAGATATCTGGACATCCTATGGTCCAGTCAAGATGATACATAAAATTAACTATCATACTTCTGACCTCAAAAACTGTGAGATAATAAACTTGTGTTGTTTTAAGTTGCTATGATTGTGGTAATTTGTTACACAGAAGTTGAAAACTGATACACTCTATGTTCCGGTTCTATTTGATGGCTGAGTGCTGTTTGGCTTGGTGGTTCAGGTAAAACCCCATTTATGATGGGCAACTCAGACAGCATGGCCACCTGGTGTCCCATAAACAGGCACTCTCAAAAGAAATGCAGTTACTTGCTTAAAAGTTATTTGCATGGCTTAACTCCAAACTCTTAGGGGGTTCTCCTATGATTTTTCTACTAGGACTTGCCACAGGCTCTAAAGGGCTCTGATCTTTCATAATATTTTAAGCATCATTGAATCTGTGATAGCATAAGAGTCAAGAAGAAGAGCTGCTTGTTTTATAACCTTAATTATCTGAAGAGCCTTCTGTTTCTCTGTGCCTCACTCAAATTTGGCAGTTTTGTGACTCACCAGGTAAATATATCAGAGAAGCACTTAAAAATGCAGCATATGTTACCTCCACCTCCCAGGGTAAATATTATGATGAAGTCCTGGGCCAGCCTGATTGTAGTGTTGCAGAGTTGAAAATCCAGTTAAATGCTCAACCCTATAAGGTCACTTATGCTAAGAACAGAACAAGTGTAGAAACCTGAGGCCTGAGATGGCAAACTCTGGGTAGGCAAAAATGAATCTGAGAACTTGAAACTGCAGAGCATCTTCTGCATCCATTAATAACAGAAGCAGTCTCTGTATTCTCACTACAAAGAGCCAGCTTTCCCCTGTATAAAAATATGTCAATAACTTTACCAATGTTTATGGTAAACAGAAAAGTGAGGCAGCCACAGCCTTAGAAGGGCATGGTGAGTAGTAACTCAAAGCCATCAGGGATGTGGTATGAGCCATCCCACCAGAAAAGCCACCTAGATGAGCAGAAATGATAGATGACAGTGAGGGGAATCCAGAATGAATAAGGCAGGAGGAAGGTGAGGGTATTAATTACAGCCCCAAGACCAGCTAGAGGGTTGGGGGCCACAGTTCATCCTACTAACCTTCTTCTTTTAAGATTCCCTTGGAATCCTGAATTCGCTGTCCCCAGATAGGGGCAACTTATTTTACAAGGCAAGTGGATTCAAGTGGTGCTAAGGGTGGACTATATTGGATCCTGTATTAAACTGCCCAGATCCCCCTTCAAAATTTTGTACTCATACTGCCAGCTTTCAGGGGTGTTGCTCATTGATGGCTGAGTCATTCCCCAGAAACTATCCTCAGGTGAAGAGAGCTGCTTTGTGAAAATTTTCTCCCCCTCCATAGGGGCTGACTGCATCCAATGACTCATCTGTATGGAGATAAAAATGCCATCCCTCCTACATAATTCAGGACATTTCTGAATTTTTCAGCATCTGAACACCCTGTGACATCAGCTGAAACTTTGTTGCAACTACATTGAATTTAACTTCTCTCTGTGCCCCAAATGGCCTCCACCTGTTTCTCCAGACACCGCTCTCCAAAAAATTTTCTGCACACAAAGCTCCGTCTCAGAGATTGTTTCCTGAGGAACCTGACATAAGAAAATGGATCTGGGAAAGCAACAGTGGATTATTTCAGGCTTAATCGTGTTGTGTCTTAAATTGCAGCTGCTGTTCCGGATCTGGTAGATTTACCGGAAGAAATTAACAGAAGCCCTGATATTTAGTATACAGTTATGTAATTCAAAAATGCCTTTCTTCTCTATTCCAATAAATAGGGAACACCAGTGGCAGCTTTCTTTTACTTGGAAGGGGTAGTAGTATACTGTCATCATTTTGTTTTAGGTTATAACAACTTCAGTTCTATTCCATAAATTAGACTGTAAGGACTTTGGTTATTTTACCATCCCAGAGGACATGCTTGTCCACCACATTGATGACATTCTGATAAGGTTTGGTGACCAGGAAATAGCAAGGAGTAGTAATGTCTTGCTAAGACATATATGTAAGAAAATGGGTACTTCACTCAGTAAAAAAGCTAAAGGTCATCCAAGTAAGTCACAAGACAGTGATAGTTATAAAAAAGCAGGGTAGGTACACCAAAATAAATAGGCTTAATTTATTTACTTATTTATGTAATTATTGTTTGTTTCTTCTGTCTATAGTGTAAGTTTCATGAGTCCTAGGAGTATCATGTTCATGAATGTATCTTCTAGCCCTGGCTAGGACAGAGTCTAAACCATAATAAATACTCAGGAAATAGCTATTAAATGATTTAAGAAATAAATGAATAAATACCATCTAGCTGGGCTTCTTGATATATGGCCTGCTATGATGCACACCAATGAGTTCAAGGTTTACTATTGTTTTTTCTAGAGTCTAAAATTAGTGTTTGAAATATAGCAGGTACTCAATTAATGGTAATTATTCTTTTGAAGTAGAACAAATACTATCATTTTACTTTTAGGAAAATAACTTATCTGAGACTACCCAGTTAGTGAAAACATGTGATATTGGTGATAAAAATACAGATTCTGTAGTCAGAATATTTTTAGTTGAAAATATGTTTTCATCTCCTCCAGCAGGTGACCCTGAGCAAGTTACTCTACTTTTCTGTGGCTCATTTTCCTTATCTATAAAATAGGGGTAATAATAGTTAATATCTACTTTCTAAGATTGTGGAGAGTTTTTCAAATTCCACTTAAAGATCCTAAAACAATGTCTGCCACATGGTAGGCGGTAGGCATTCAACTGCTTTCTTTTTTTTTTTTTTTTTTTTTACAAATGGCCAATTCATTTGATCATATATGGAGATGTGGTTCCTGCAGTCATAGGGTCTCAGTCTGGAAGTCAGACTGGGTTTTCTTCTCTAGCCTTTCTCTCACCCCACACAGGAGTCTACTAACCAGTCTGCCACTGAATCATTCATTAGCTGCTTGAGGGCAATTACCAGGTTTTCTTTATCTTTATTTCTTCAAAGCCTAGTATGGTACCTAACATATTTAGCAAAATGATTTTCACCTCTACCTTACACAAACTCAGATAAAGGAGTCACACATACCAAGTTCTTACTTCAGCAGTGTTGTTTAAATATAACACTTTTGTAAGTTTTCTGAAAGAGTGTTTGGTTTGGTATGAGATAAGGAAATGAGCATGAGTTTCCCTGAAACCCTGAAATCTCATACAAAGGACAATATGGAAACCAAGAAATAAAAATCGTAAATATGACTCAGAAAGAGAGGTAAGGAATCATACTCAGAAAATGTAGCAATTCATCCCTGCACATACTGGTAACATGGAAAACAGGTTGAGCACAGGGTGGGGAAATATTTGTCAAAGGAGGTTGGAAAAAAACGAGACTGGTGCTTTTGATATGAACGTGATATTTAGAGCACTTGTGCCTCGGTATTTTGCCAATAATCCAATCACACACAACCTTTGTAGAATACAAATGGAGAGGACATTTGGTAGAATTTTATGAAAGCTTCCTCAAATACATATACTTCATGGCTGCTAAGGCTTATTTTAAACTAGTATACCGAGTGGGGAATGAAACAAGAATTGCAAAGATCAAATGTGGGGGAAAATGCCAAGAAAAGGAGGCGTCAAAATGTTCATTTTGGGGGAGTTGATACCAGTGGTTAATTAAGAGTGTAGCTCTGGAGCTTGAATACCTGGTTTTTTATATAAGCTTTTATATTGATTGGTTTTATGATGTTGGGCAAGTAACCTTTGTTTTTCTCATCTCAAAAATGATGATAGTGGTCATGTGAGTTGGGAAATGAATACACTTCTTGGAAAGCATTCAAGATATTCATCAATAGTAACTGCTCAATCCATGTTAATTGCTATGATTATTTTCAAACAAAATATGAACCTCTTTCAAACTTCCTTTGGCCTGTCAATAATACTGATAAACTAGCACACTGTCATTTTTTAAAGTACACTTTAATCTAAACTAGAATGCAATTGACCCCTTTTCTCCAGGAGAATTATAGAACCTCTTCCAGTGAAAGTTGTGGTATCCTGAGCTAGGGAAGGCATCCTCTGTTGAACGAACTCAGAAAACCTTGGCTTTTCTTGCCTCCCTATCTTCCATCCATTACATGTAAAGACACAGTTGCTTGTCACTAAAACATTTTCACACCTACAAATCTCCAGTGCTTGCAGTTTGGGCGCAGCTACCGAAAGTCTGCAGCTTTAAATTTTTAAGTCCAGCCATACAGATTCCACATTGACCTACCTGAACTTGAATAGATAAATCAAAAATCACTATGTATGTATGTGTGGGTCTGTACCTGGATCCTATAATGGAAAAGAATCTGAAAAAGAATGCACACACACACGCACACACACACACACACACACACACACAAACATACAGTAAGTCCCTTACATACGAACATGTTCCATTCCGAGAGCACGTCCGTAAGTCCAATTTATTCGTAAGTCCAGCAAAGTTAGCCTAGGTACCCAACTAACACAATTGGCTATATAGTACTGTACTATATAGGTTTATAATACTTTTCACACAAATAATACATAAAAAACAAACACAAAAAATAAAGAAAACATTTTTAATCTCACAGTACAGTGCCTTGAAAAAGTACAATAGTACAGTACAGCAGCTGGCATCCAGGGGCTGACATCGAGTGAACAGGCAAGAAGAGCTACTGACGGAAGGAGGGAGAGGAGGTGGGAGATGGTAGAGCTGAAGGATTGTCAGCAAGAGGAGATGGAGGGCGAGCTGCCATTTCACTCACGCCCGACGCTGATGGCACAGATTCTGGTTCCTTGCTGGATTCAAGTCTATCTACCCTCTTGAAAAAACAATCCAATGATGTCTGAGTAGTAGGTCATTCACATCTTTGAAAGTTCACAATTTGAAGTTTCGTATGTGGGGGACTTACTGTTTATGTAGAACTGAATCACTTTGCTGTACACCTGAAACTAACACAACATTGTAAATCAACTATACTTCAAAAAAAATGGCATGGAAAATTTGTTCATCTCTTAGCAAAGGAGCCCTCTAGTCTGTTGTCCACATATGTTCCAGTGAATGAGCCTGAAATAGCTCTCCAGCCAGGCTCTCAACGCTGCTCTCAACTTGATCTCAATGTTAACAGAACAACTGTGAAAACTGTGATCAAGTATTCAAACGAGTCATGAGAGGAGAGTCAAAATTCAAGCAGGTATTATTTGATATCAGTAAGAGAGAGGAAGTATTTGAAAAAAAAATGGAGATTCCATCAGGTCTAAAGAGCTTCAGGGTTAAATGAAAAAGTATTATGTATCTTCAGATCCAATTAAAACTTTGCATTATGGTGCAACTTCTGAGGCTCTTTCCCAAATAGTTAGTCCTTATATAATTAATTGTAAGTCTGGGACTATCTGATTGCTTCCTTTGAATATTGGATTCATGGACCCAGCCACCACATGTAGGGTCAGGTATAATCCATTAGCATCAGGGACAAGGATTGGTCATGTCCTGAATGAAATCTCTGGTCATTAAGAAACTCGCCAAGTTGAGAAGGCACTCCCTAAAACTGTATAAGAAAGTGACCCCCAAATTGTGTGAAATGCCATAATTTTTTCCTTAATGGATTAATACCTTTCAATGGTGGGAAAGCTTAACACTAAATATAGAAAATATTTGTGAGATCTAATCTGTGATATTGATATCTTGAATTAAGGAAACTGTGCATGTTTGCGACTATATATTTGCATGGTTTGAGATTTTGAATTGATAGAGACAACAGATTGGCCTTAAATTCCAATATAAAATGAATACTTGAGCACTTGAAACAGTCCCATGATTTTTAAATAGGCATCTTAGCAAGACTACAAATAGCAATGGAAAGTTTAAAAGGATTGAAGTTTCTCAGATTTCCCTGGTGGCTCAGTGGTTAAGAATCCGCCTGCCAATGCTAGGGGACACGGGTTCGAGCCCCGGTCCGGAAAGATCCCACATGCCGCGGAGCAACTAAGCCCATGCACCACAACTACTGAGACTGCGCTCTAGAGTCCGCAAGCCACAACTACTGAGCCCACGTGCCGCAACTACTGAACCCCGTGCGCCTAGAGCCGGTGCTCTACAACAAGAGAAGGCACTGCAGTGAGAAGCCCGCGCACCGCAATGAAGAGTAACCCCCGCTCGCCACAACTAGAGAAAGCCCGCGCGCAGCAACGAAGACCCAACGCAGCCAAAAATAAATAAAATTTTTAAAAAAAATCTAATGGGTTTAAAAAAAAAAGAGGATTGAAGTTTCTCAATAATTATAAGTTTGATTCGTCAGATGAAGGGCAACCTTAAATGTTTAGAGAAATAACTGTTTGAATTTGAAATGTGTAACTTTAGTAAATTTATTATCAACTTTTGAAAAGCAAAGTAAACCTCCAAATAGCTTTTGCATGTACAATACTGCCCTGCAGGGCACCAAAGCCCACATATTTAATATGAACTAATCTCTTGCAATGCTTTCTGCCTGTTTGGCTTTCCATTCGGCTGCTCGGCAGATCCTCCTAGAAAATGCCTTCAGGCTTAAGGATGGCTGTGTGGAGCTGAGGACAGAACCCGGTGACACATCCCAAGACCGCGAAGACTTACCAGGGGTCACCTAACCTGTACCCTAACCCTAACCCTAACCCCTACCCTAACCCTAACCCTAACCCTAACCCCTACCCTAACCCTAACCCTAACCCCTACCCTAACCCCTACCCTAAACCCTACTCCTTACCAATAATTATTTTTTTGTGTGTGTATTTTAAAAAATATTTTTCTGGGGTTAAAAGAAATTAGCAGAACAACAAAATAAAACAGAAAGTAACCTGAGTGTCCCTCAAAAAGCTAAGTCTGAAATACTTGGTACTTCTGTTCTATGGACTGTTATGTAGCCTATAAAAAGTGTGAGAGCGAAATCTGTTTTCCTGCAGTGAGAAACATGATGTTCCAGATGTAAGGAACACCTGGATAAAATGAGAAAGCTACCCATTATGCTGGTCATTTCAGGGAGTGGGAAAGGATGGCAAGGGGTAAAATATTTTCTTTTCCTTTCATCTGTTTAAATTTCACTTGTTACAAAGAACTTGAATTATAATTGTGCTCAGCACTGCCAGGCTCTAAGCTGAAGAGAACCAGAGGAGGCTTTAGGAAACACTGGAAAGTTTTCAAGAGACTCCAGATGACCTCCGAGTTTTAGTTTGGAGAACACCAACGCGTATGCCTAAGTACGTGCTGTACTCTTCCACCAGAGGGACCCAGTGTTTGGTCTCGGTATCTTCCATGATAAGGGATTAAGGTTTCGAGTGTGTTTCTGAGATTACCTTTTGTTATTCCGTGCGTGTCGGGGTTTCGTCTTTCCCTGAGGGTGAATTCCCTGCATAATGGCCCACTCCCTTCTCTACGTGGATGCTTTCGCTGGCAAAAGAACTGAGGTTGAAACTTGAGATTGGCTTTATGGGTGAGGTTCCTGTTTGTTCAAAGCCACCTCCTATCTTTCCCCTCTGAAGCCACCAAAGAAAACTCAGAAGATCCTGAAGTGACCCTTAATTAGCTCAGCTTGGGGAGAAGGCCCAGAGGAGCTAAAAGAGAATGCCTTTCTTTTTCTGTGTGGCAAATATAGTCTGGCTGAAAGGCTTTCAAGGATTAATCCGTTCTCCCCAGTTTGATCTATTATCTGGGTAAAGGGAAACAATCTTTCCTCTGTTCCTTTCAGACCAGGGGCCAGACTTGGAGTTAGTGGTTCCTTTAGCTCCGGTAGCTGTGCTTCTGGTAGTCCCAGACATCACCTTCAAATGGCTGGTCCCTTCCCTTTGGGGGAAAGAAGTGGAAACCAGCAGGGCTGGCCCCCGGGAAAATAAAGGGGGCGATTTTGTCTAAAGCGGTCCAGCCCATTGTTTCTGTGCAGGTCCTTCCGTCCTCTGGGCTTCACCCTGCCCCCTTCACTTTATCTAAATATTCCCTTCTCAGGAAGGCTCTGAATGTGCACCTTCCATTTTGGTGTGTTAGATGTCTCAGAGCCCTAGCATTTGAGCCTCGCTTGAGAAAAATGAATTTCAGGCATCAAAGTGGTTGAGAACAGGTACATCCCTGGCAGTCCAGTGGTTAAGACTCTACGTTCCCAATTCAGGGGGCACAGGTCCGATCCCTGGTCAGGGAACTAAGATCCTGTGTGCCACGTGGTGTGGCTAAAAAAAAAAAAAAAAAAAAATGGTTGAAAGGGGTTTTCAAGGGAAAGAGGGACTTCCTTCTCACTCTAAAAACAGCTTCTTAAAAAGAAATGTGATATGCTTAGATCTGTGTACAAATGCAAACCAAAGCAGTGATCTGAATCAGATCATTTGAACTGAACTGACTTGAAGTAACCACTTTAAACCCAATTTATTGCAATGAAAACTAGAAAGCACTTATGAGTCTCTTTAAGCTTAGTTGAAAAGAATATGAAAAGAAAAGAAAATGAAATTGTTTTGCCACACAATTTAAACTGCCTTTTTTTGTGGGGAGGTCTTTCAATAGAGCCAATTGGACAAGTTGAAAGTTTAAAGGTTATTTTCTGGACTTTGGACACAGGAAATATTTTCTTAAGAACAAGGGTAATTACATGTAAAAATAACGCTTGTCATACCAACATTTTATCTTAGTGATTCTCAGACTTTATTGTGCATGAGAGTCACCTGGGGAATGTGTTCAAAGCACAGGTATCTGCACACTCTCCCTCCCATCTCCCCTGAAATGACTCATTAGCTCTGTGCTGGGACCCAGGCATCTGCATTTTGAGAAATACACACAGTGTCGTCTCTTGGGCAAATCAGAGGGTGTCATTAACCTGCAGGGCCACAGAGCCCACCCTTTTTCCTGGCCTTCGCTGTGTGTGGGAGTCCCACAGCCCTTCCTTCTCCACTTGCCTGCTCTGCCCATTGCCCTCGGTGACCAAGCTCCATGCACCATGTATCGAATCCCTGGGCCTGGACCTTATAAGACTAAAATGGTACAGAAGTTTTCATATGAAGCAGAATAAATAGGTTAGCACCTGTTCATCTGGAAAGTCGAAAATTCCCCAGTAAGACCCCAGACTCAGAAGGGCAGAACCAGTTGGTACCATGGGGACGGTGGAGTGCTAGCCTGTTACTTCAGAATCACTGAAAAAACATATGGGTAAAAGCAATACCACCTGGTCTTGACTCCTAAAGAAAACGTCCTATCACAGTTTGAGAAAGATAGTTTTAGGAAGATAAATGTATTACCCGACAAATGATGGATTAAATATAGACAACTTATTATCAGCAAATAAATCACGTACAAGATTTTAAGAACATTCTGGAGACATTTATGCATGTTGCAAACATGACGAGATACTTAAGGAAAATTAAGTATGTTCAGACTCTTCTCTAACATTCGAGAGAGACCTGTATCATCTCTCCCAAGAGGATTTCTTTTTTCTGTACTTAAAAAAAAAAATCCCTGGTTTGCTGAAAACAGACATTTCTTCTTCAACGAACAGGTGGAATGAAGCCTCAGCTCTCCTGTAAAGTAAATGTCAATCTTATAACTGGAAGCGTGGTGTGCAGCTCTCTGGAACATCCAGCATAGATGGGAGATCAAACACATTCGTGAACAGAAAATAACCAGGCATGGCACAGCTAATAGCATGCGTTGTAGCTGGGGAGAAGGACCCAGCACTGTGAGAGGCAGAGTCATCTACTTAGTCTCTAGCGATAAAAATCAGGATCTGGAGGCACTCTTCTTCATAGCTTTGTGCCTCAGTATCTTCGTCTATAACATAGAAATGATGTTGACAGTAGTCATACCTACTTCATAAGGTTATTCTAACATTTGATGAATGCACATAAAATGTATGACATCCAGTATAAGAGCTTAATAAATAAGAAGACCTTTATTGTCACTGTATCCTTCCTTATTTAATATTTGCTACCATTCCACACCTTCTCTTAACTTGACTAACTCTTAGTAACTCCTCAAAACCCTGCTTAAATCACACCTCCCTCAGGAATCTGGCCCTGATTCCCCCATTTGATTTTGGAGTGCACTCCCATCTGCGCCGATCACCCCATCCTTGGTCTCCTCCACGAGACCCCATGCTCTTCGTGGACAGAGAGCAAGACTTTCTTGACTGTGTCCCCAGGGCCTAAGAGGATGTCCAACATAGAATAAGTACCAAGCAACTATTTCTTCACTAAACGAAATGGCTTTTCTTAAATAAGGAAGAGGTGGGATTTTATCCTAAATCTCAAAACCCAGGTAGAATCCTAAAGGACAGAAATGGGAGGGGGAGAAAGTCTCACGAGTGAAAGACTACTGGCTTACACGCACATTCAAAAATGTTGTAAGGGCTTCCCTGGTGGCGCAGTGGTGGAGAGTGCGCCTGCCGATGCAGGGGACACGGGTTCGTGCCCCGGTCCGGGAAGATCCCACATGCCGCGGAGCGGCTGGGCCCGCGAGCCATGGCCGCTGAGCCTGCGCGTCCGGAGCCTGTGCTCCGCAACGGAAGAGGCCACAACAGTGAGAGGCCCGCGTACCGCAAAAAATAAAAAATAAAAAAATAAAAAATGTTGTAATCCCCTCTTCCTGCTGGTCCTTACCCTCTGGTTGGAAATTTACTTACAAGAGTGCAATTTTAGTTTGAGTGTTGATTTCTACATTGTTACCCTTTTGCCAAACTACAGAGGCCTGACACAGAATTTCCAATTCATAAGTTTATTATCGTCAGTAAATCTAATAATAACTCTTCGGAAGCATAGCCACCCAATACCAGTGTGTTGCACTTCTATTAATCTAACACTTCTTTTCTGTCTTATGCTTTGGAATATGTGCCCCCGGAATGCAGGGATGGTGTCTTCCTCACCACTATAACGTACACCAGGAAGTGTCTGGTCTAAGTAGCTTCTCAATAGACGTTGGCTGATTGAATGAATGAGTGAATTACTGGGTAAGAAGGTATGAATGTTTTTCTCAGCAAATGATTTATTTTCCCTTCCCCACCATGCCTTCTGCATTCGTGTATTTCTCCCTCTGCTTGATCGGCATTCTACAGATGGGTAACCTACTTTAACCAAATATCTGCTTGCTGGTACTGTCATTTTCAGTTTTATTTCAGATGCTCCCTTCTTCATTCTAAAGCCCTACTAAGGCTTTAGATTGTCAATGTAAGTGACTGATTTAGATTGTCGATTGTAAATGATTTAGATGGACAATTTAGATTGTCAATTGTAATGACTGGTAAGGCTTTAGATTTTCAATGTAAATGATTGTCTCTCCATCTCAAGTCCTGTAATAATGATCCCCTCTGTTATAGCAAAGAGCACAGGCCAGTTGATTTTTCTCATCCTTATCCAGATCTTAAGCAACGCATCTTTGTACCTTGAGCTTGGAGTGGACTCATTCATGATCTTGTATGTGAATGGCATGACCCTTTTTTATGTTGCTTCACAGGTAATTTTTAAATTATGAAACTAATGGCTTTAACATATTCAGCATATCAATAATACCTTGCATGCAGATTTATAATTCCTTACATAATGTATTGTTAGATATTTATATTGATTTATTTTCCAAATATTTTTATTTGTGAATATTTAAATAAATGTATACTCTTGTTCTATTTTCTGATTTTAATTTTAAGAAAAGGTACTGTTTTTGTGGGTTTCCTCTGCATTTACATTTGGTTCTGTAATTTTTAAACATTTAGTTTTCTTTCATAGTGTTTAAACATAATATTACATATATCATGTATTATATTAATATTACTTGGTTGTTATTACTTAGGATATGAATGTTTAAAGCTCTTAAAAAAGTATTTTCAAATTATTTTTCAAATGTTTTCTACCACTTTATGTGGTCTCCAGCAATGGACAGATACACCAGTTCCATTTACATCTTTACCAGTACTACACACTATAATTGTTTAAATAATTTCATACTGTAACTTCATTATTGCTTTCATTTGAGGTCTTCTACTATAAACGAAGTTGAACAATTTTCAATCGACTTACACTCTTCTTTACTTTCCCATACTTTGTCCATAATGT
Organism: Delphinus delphis; assembly: GCF_949987515.2. Taxonomy (NCBI): domain Eukaryota; kingdom Metazoa; phylum Chordata; class Mammalia; order Artiodactyla; family Delphinidae; genus Delphinus; species Delphinus delphis. The sequence goes on along the minus strand of NC_082694.2, from coordinate 5,813,033 downwards.
AGTGGAAAATATTTTAGCAATTTTTATGCATTAAAAATAATCTCCACAGATATCAATAAACTACATTTTCACACAACTTTTTTAACTAAAACCAATTCTCTTCATGCACTTTGCGTTCACATAGCTTAGAGCTCACGTTAATGAAAAGAGTAGTCATTTCACTTAAGGAAGAAGTAAAAATAAAGTTGTGTACCTTTCCCTGTTGGGATGAGAACCAGTGAATATGCTGGGTAGAAAGGTCTCTGTAATCAATGACAGAGCAGGGGCAGAGGCAGGAGGCCCAGTTTCCGTTTGAGACCAAACGAAGGGAAAGGGAACCCTCTTGTCTAGTGACACAAAGCCAGTCAAAATCGCTCCCTTCCCTCTTTTCCCTACCCCACGTTTGTTTGCTTATTTAACCAGGCGAAAGTACTTAACCACACAGAAAACACAGCTTCTACTCTACTGACGTAAATCTCATTTCACGTAACCCAGAGAGCGGTTGGCAGCCTTCGAAAGGGTACTGGCTCACAACCCCACCATTTCCTCCATTTTTGTGAAGTGGGCTTTTTCTTAAATCATTTATAAAATCTCATTTTCAGTGTTGGATGACAACACAATTTGATGACCACAGCTGAAGCCATCCTTGGGCAGAAGCTGTCCACCCTGGCTGCGCACTGGCCTCTCCCGGGGGCTGTAAAAGATACTAATGTCCCCAACCTCACCCTCATGGTTCTGATGTAACTTGCCTGGGGATTTCTAAAGGACCCTCAACCAAGGTTGAGAACCCCTCAGCACTCTGGGGCGGGGGGGACGTGGGGCATGGATAACGGATATGGGTTGACTGTTCCCCGATGTAGGGACCTCCATTCATAAAAGATGGGTAATAACATACGAGTTTATTTCTCAAAGGAAGAGATTCATGAGGATTATTTGGTCTGTTTACTTGCTTGTTTTGAAGAAATGCCTCCAAGGTATTTTGAAATAGAGACAGGATTAAAATGATGCGACTTAATCGAGTCTTTTAAAAAGTAGTCCTTCCTGTTTGAGATGTTACATAAAGCTGTTAAACACAGTGTCTACCAAAGGCAAAGAGGTTATTTGTGCTTTTGCCAGTGATCTGGTCCAAATTCACAGGTTTAGCCTGTTTAACTGTATCCTCTTTTCCTCCTTCTCGACATACCCATGCGATCCAGACCACATCCTTTACCCACCTCTTTACCCCTACTGCCTGGCCATAGTGCCTGATTCCATCCAATACCTGGTTGTTGACTGACTGAGTGACTGCACTTTTCTATTGTTTTGGGAGCTGAAGAGACTGTTATTAGTAGTAGTGCCACAGTGACCTCTCTTGATGAAACCAGAAAGTGCAGTGAGAGAAACTCCAGAAAGGAGTCAAACTGAGGTTGAAATGTGAGCTATTTCCAATCTCAGACGGAAATGCTATCAGAGTTGAAGGAGCTTAAGGCAAAAGGGGAGACTGGCACTGTGCTCTGCAGCCCAGCCCAGCATTTTTCTTAACAGCTTGTCTGATCCTGTCTCTCCGTGGCCACGTTCCAGAGGCACGAGCTTAACTTCACTCTTTTAAATGATTTTGCTAGTTTTTCATCATTTAAAGAATTAAATATTTCATACCATGTGTTGGTTTTTGATGAGCTACCCAAGGTATTCTAGTTAAGGAAGATTAAAAACTCCATGCCACATTTTTTAAAAGTCACGGTGCTTTAGAGTAGTTTTAGAAAACTCTTCTTTTAATTTTTATTTGTTCTCGTTGTGTACTGATGCGTGGAGCCATGCATCCAATTCCACATCTCCGACTCCCCCTAACTTCCCACATATTCCTATTACTTGATGTCAACCAAGAGAAAATGGAAATGGAAGAGACAGTCTCCCATGACAGGGTCAAGGTGATAGCTTTTATAAGCCATTTAAGAAATTCAATACAAACCAAGACATGGAAACAACCTAAATGTCCATTGACAGATGAATGGATAAAGATGATGTGGTACATATATACACTGGAAAATTACTCAGCCATAAAAAGAAATGAAATAATGCCATTTGCAGCAACATAGATGGACCTAGAGATCAGCATATTAAGTGAAGTAAGTCAGAAAGAGGACAAACATGATATCACTTATATGTGGAATCTGAAATACGACACAAATGAACTTATCTACGAAACAGAACCAGACTCACAGACATAGAGAACAGACTTGTGGTTGCCAAGGCGGGGAGGGGTGAGGCAGGAATGGATTGGGAGTTTGGGATTAGCAGATACAGACTATTATATATAGAATGGATAAACCACAAGGTCCTACTGCATAGCACAGGGATCTATATTCACTATCCTGTGATAAACCATAGTGGAAAAGAATATGAAAAAGAATGTATATATATGTATAACTGAATCACTTTGCTGTAAGGCAGAAATTAGCACATTATAAATCAACTATACTTCAATAAAATAAATAAATATTATTTATTTATTTATTTTTTGCGGTACACGGGCCTGTCACTGTCGTGGCCTCTCCCGTTGCGGAGCACAGGCTCTGGACGCGCAGGCTCAGCGGCCGTGGCGCACGGGCCCAGCCGCTCCGATGCATGTGGGATCTTCCCGGACTGGGGCACGAACCCGTGTCCCCTGAATCGGCAGGCGGACTCTCAACCACTGCTCCACCAGGGAAGCCCTATTTATTTATTTTTAATACATTTTTATTGGTGTATATAGTTGCTTCACAATACTGTGTTAGTTTCTGTTGTACAAACAAAGTGAATCAGCCATATGCATACATATATCCCCATATCCCCTCCCTCTTGCGTCTCCCTCCCACCCTCCCTATCCCACCCCTCTAGGTGGTCACAAAGCACCGAGCTGGTCTCCCTGTGTTATGCAGCTGCTTCCCACGAGCTATTTTACATTCGGCAGTGTATATATGTTGATGCTACTCTCACTTCGCCCCAGCTTCCCCTCCCTCTGCCGCCCTGTCCTCAAGTCCATTCTCTGTGTCTATGTCTTTATTCCTGCCCCGCCACTAGGTTCATCAGCACCTTTTTTTTTTTTTTACATTCTATATATATAAATATTTTAAAAGAAATTAAATGTAAGACTTTTACTTTTACTTTAAGCCAGTGAAAGAAGTAAAAACGGGAATGCAAATTATAAACACTTTGCTGTGGGAGATCAGTCAGCCAAGAGTTAACTTGGACTCTGGCTCTAAACTAAGTGCTCCAATTTTAACCTTTGCACTGACTGAATCCCTTAATTTTCTGCCCAATTAACTCGACTTTCAGATGGGACTACACACAAACCATCCCATATGGACAGCCATCCTGTTTCCCCATCAACAAGGAGGTATAAAATGGCTTATCTGCATACTGATAACTTAGAGGTTAAAGAAAGAAACAGGAGGTCAGGTATTTATTTGGCTGGAAACGTGATATTAATACAAATGTTATTTGAACAAAATGATGATTTTAGAGGTGGTAATGAAGGAAAGAGTCTACAAAACACCGGGTGAAAAATTCAAACATTTTATTTCCTGAATGGAGAATGGAAACGCACTGGATCTTTACTCCATGGCCAACTTTGGGGCTTCAGCTGTGGGACCACCTTCAAAATGGACCAAGGTTGTCAACCTCCTCATAGCTATTCAGTAAATCTTTAGTCACAAAACCATTTTAGATGCAATTCAAAATAAAGCATTCCATGTCAAACTGTCAAACTATTTTTGTAATAAGACTGCAGGTTTAGTTTATTTTTCTTCACACACCCTGTCCCCAAGACTTTTGAAGAGTGCTAAAAATGATACAAAAACTGAGAAAATAACAGTAACAAAGTAGAAGCAACAGAAGAAAGGAAACTCAAGATGGGGTCAGAAAATGGAGCCAGAAAAGAAGCTAAAAGTATGCATAAACATGGTACCCACGTGCTCTCTTACACTTGTATGGGCCACAAATGTGGCTCTAAGACTTTCAGCAGCCAGGGTGAAAACAGTAGACTGATCAAGGGCTCCTGTGCAGACCTTCTAAAATAAAAACAAATAGTTTCACAGAAGACAACCAAGGCTTCCTGGCATTAAGACCAGGAGAAAAAAAAAAAACACAAACAAACAAACAAACAAAAACCTTATGTTTGGTCTCTGTGAAAAAGAAGCTACACAGTAGAATAAACGATGTCCACAACAATATATTAATACAAAGTTTCATAGGACTTTTCCTTAAATTACTCCTCAGGGCCCAGTTTAACTTGAATTCCAGATAAACAATTGAGACATACTCTCACAAAACAATTATTCATTGTTTAACTGTGATACAAATTTAGTTGGCACCCAGAATATTATTTGTGAAATCTGGCAACCCTGGATAAAGGCCTCATATAGAAATGCAAATCCCTAGGTCTGTGCACGTTTACAGTATTGATCAAAATATAAAACAGCTTGCAGGAACTGGCAGCAGGAAGGTCAGTGCTATAGCTTAGTGATCTTGAGTATCCAGGGAAACAATATTCACACAAATTCAGAAATTAAAACACCTGATAGGAAAGCACTTTTTGGGGTAGTTGAGAATTAGAAGAGGTTTTATTTTAAAATGCACATAAATCTACTATATGGGCAGGTCATTACTGCTAGCCTACAGTTTGTGGAATACCAGTGTTCTCGCTTGTTTATTTTTTCTGTTTCTGGTACCATACAAAATGATTGGACACCAATGTAGATTAATTTCTTAAAACAGAGCTTCCGATCAATCTAGTGGAGCATGGGAACTTACATAATGGAGCGCGAGACCCTAGTAAGATGTTCCAGATGTATTTTAAAGCATGAATTGCTAACAAAAAGGCATTTGACAAAAATGACATTGCACAATGTATTTTTAACTTTGAATGCATTAGAACTGGCTACATGTAAAATAAAGCTCAAAAATATTTCTAAACACTATTACACTATTTAGTACCACATTTTAAAACTAAATGTAGATGCTTAGGAAGAATATGCTGTCATCAAAGCCATTTGAGCTCCTCCCCTTTTTTTTCTAGATAGATTGCCCCTATCATGGTCAGTTGTTGTTATCAAGAAGGATCAATGTAGCTCCTTGATTCATTCGATAACTTATTCTATTAATTTTAGTCTGAAAAAATTCAAGCATTGCTTGTTCTCAATGTAACTACTTAAACACATAATCAAGATGGGGGATTGAATTTTCTCTTTCTTCACATTCAACTCACTAAATATGCTTAAATATAGTTTTCAAAATCTGCCTTCTAAAACTTTGTATATGTAATAATAAAATGTACTCTCAGTACTTTAGAATTCAAAATGAATCACTGATTTGACAATCCAGAATTTTATTGAATTCACAAAACAAAATTTTGAGTATAAAATTTCTTGACGTTTATTAACCTGTTGAGACACTGGTCCATGAAGGGGTCAATTCTTTCAGGTGGATTACTGGCAGGTTTCTTTACGAAGCTATGTGAACATCAGTTCATCAATATTGAGGGAAACAACATAATTTATCCTAGTTAAGTTTGTATTGAATCTTTGGGAGAAAATAAATTTGCTCTCTCAGATCAGTCCTGTCTTGGGACAAAAAGGGGATTAGCAGTCTGATTAGGAATCTGCAAAGCCCATGAAAATTCTTGACCCACTTTCGCTGGTTCTGATGTTCCAATCACTTAACTTCTCTGATTCCCAGTTTTGGACAGGAAACTCCAACGTGGAGTTTCCTGTCAATAAACATTATATAGGTTATAAATTTTAATTTATATACGTAATATGAAGTACTTATGGTTATTATGGATTTTGCAACAATCTAGCTTTGCTTAAAGAATTTGACTATTCTTCTTTTACCAATTACTGCAGGTATTTCCTTCAGTAAAAGATAAATGTTGGATATTCAGCTTACAAACATATGCAATGTAAAATCCCTTTTATTTTTTAAAGTTAATTGAAAAAGTATTACAATATGTGTTTTAAAAACACTAAATAGCATTTACAATGAAAGGTTTCTTTCCTGCTCCAGACCTATTGTTCACTATCCAGAAGCAAAAGCGACTGAGAGTTTCTCGTGGATCCTTTAAGAAAATGGCCACGTATGTATATAAGCATCGATGTTGTATATGCCTTTCTTTTATCCACTCTTTTGTCTTTAACATATTTACTCTAACACGTGTCCATAGTATACGTGATGTCTTACAACTTGCTTTTTTTAACACAAGAGGTTCTTCGGAGATCTTTCCATATCTACCAAGTTTTTAAAAGCTGTATATTGTTTCATTGTTTGGAGGTCCCATCTTTTGCCTGACAATGTTTCTCTTGATGAACACAATTTAAATTGCTTCCTCTGTCTTCTGCTGTAACAACAATGTTGCCAAGATCACCCTTGTAAGTCCATTTTGCAGGTATGTGTTAGGAGAGCTGTAGGTGAAGCCTTAGAAAGTCAACTGTGATTCAAAGAGATAACACAGTTTTGAATGTGTTAGACATTGCCACGCATCCTCTAAATAGATTAAATCCATTTACATGCCAACTCACAGAATAAGAGACTACTTTCCAGCGCTCTTAGTAACTCACTATGGGTGTTGTGGCCTCTCCCGTTGCGGAGCACAGGCTCCGGATGCACAGGCTCAGCGGCCATGGCTCACGGGCCCAGCCGCCCCGCGGCACTCCGGATCTTCCCGGACCGGGGCACGAACCCGCGTCCCCTGCATTGGCAGGCGGACTCTCAACCACTGCGCCACCAGGGAAGCCCACTATGGATATTTTAATCTTACGTGTCTTTTAGTCTTAATAGCTAAAAGAAATTACACCTCCATATTGAGTGGACTTGAAGTTCATCAGCTGTGGATGAAGTTGTAGTTGACGTTTGTCCATTTTGGGCCCGCTCAGCACCCCGCCCTCTTCGCCAGTCCTTTTTCACACGTCGCAGTCACTAAAGTGTCACTCTCTGGAGGACTGTGATTTCCTGTACCTTTGGCTTAGAGGGTGGAGTCCAAATCTCCGGAACGTGTGGGGTCCAAATCATCCCTACTCACCATTCATCAAAGCAGGGGGTCCCAGGTAGGGGATAGTCCCTTGGACAGTCGGACCTTCTGGGGGCCTCTGATGCCGGAGAGAATGACCCAAGGGCGAGGGCGCTGGATGAAGCCACAGTCACTCCAGTGGCCGCTGCTGTCTGTGTGCGTGTCCTGTGCCTGCACATGACTTTGGTTGTTGTTCTTGCCACACAGTGCTCTGTGGACGTTATCTGGTTTGGAACATACACTGTTACTGCTCTGAGCCCCAGATACCTTCCCAATGCATTCACTTCCTCTGTGAGAAACTGAACATATTCCTTCTTTTGTAACCAGGGACACTGCCACAATTCTATAGAGGTTCTGTATAATATTTCTCTAAATAGCAAGTCCTTTAAATAGAGTCTTTCCAGTGCATGAAAATGATTTGACGAATGATTTATACACAATTTCCTCAGAAATTCATCTATGGTATTAAGCAAAGAAAGTGTAAATAATAAAGGAAGAATGATCAGGGTGAACCCATCTAGAGGGCAGTGATATCAACTCTCATTAAGGATTGGGGCATTTTAAACAAAACTATTACACCGTAGTATAAACTGGGGCAGATGTGCGTGCACACACACGCGTGCATACACACGCGTGCGTACACACACACACACAAGGGTTCAGGATTTAGAACATGGAACAGAGTGATGAGAACTAAAGTCTGTGGATCTCTGGGTTCAAAGATTAGTAAACATAAGGACTTGGCCCTAAATAGAAGTAGTTTCATTTCATTTCATTGGCTGGCGGAGAGGATCAGAAGGTACCATCCCCAGATATGCCACTTTGGCATATGGATTATTTTGAGCTGGAGGCAAAAGAGAATCAACAGATACAGAACGAAGCTGTCCCAGAGCTTCTGTTATCTGAATAAAAGCAGCAACTTCTGAGAATGAGCACTGCCATAGTCCCTCTCCCGGGGAAGCTTTGTGGCCGTAAAGAAGATAGCAAGCAGGCACCCGAATGGACCTTACCAGCCAACCTCGCTCAGATGCCCATTAGTTTCTCCTACATATTTACCTTCCTACAGTTTGCAGCCCCTAGAAACCTGAAAACCATTTTCTTTTGTCTTATCCCTTCCCTACACCTTTATTTCTCTTTGTTAAGATCCTGCATGGGTCCAAGTTCTAACCACCTCTGAATTACTCATCACTGAGTTTCTTCCGCAGGTATGTGTACTGCGCGTGTTAATAAGCTCTGTTGTTCTCTGGTTAATCTGTCTTTTGTCAGTCTAATTTTCAGGCCCCAGCTGGAGAACGTAGAAGGGCAGGGGGAAAAGTCTTTTTTTCCTTCCTTACACTAACAAGCAGAGGCAAGGTTGCACCAGATAAAAATGCCCAGTAAGAAGATGCAGCTGCTCAGGGTCTGGTGTCTGGTCAGGTGCAGAGCCCTGGAGGAGCCATTCAATTCGAGGAAACTTGAAGTCCTGAGAGTTCTACCTGTGCTCTGCCAGGCAGAGAAGTGTCTGTCGACCTCAAGCCTCTCCCTGCCTCGTGCTACCTTGTACAGTTACGTCTTGTTGAGACAAAATTGTGTTCTACGTGTTGTTGTTTTTCTTCTTGAGGCAATAGGTCTTTGGAAGATCACGCCGTGGCTCCCTCAGGACCATTTGAAGCATTCGCTCATTTCACAAATACCACGTGTACTCTGTAAAAAGTACTATTTCTTTTTGTTATTAAATTTTGTGCAGGGAGAGCACCTTCCCTTATCTTACGGTTCAACTTATGGTAACTATCACCTTGAAGTGTAGTTTTGAATTTCGATGATTTCTTTCTTTCTCCCTGTGTGCCTGTGTGCGTTTCTCTGTCTCTGTCTCTCTCTCTTTCCCATCTATCTGTATATTTTCCCTACCCTCTTTGGCCAGGACAAGCTTTATTGATGTAGGTATATAATTTAAATACAATAAATCATAGAACTTAAATATCGAGTCTAAAGAGTTTTGTCAATTGTATACACCCATTTAACCACCACCCACCAAAGATAGAAAACATTTCCAAAACCCCAGAAAACCCTCTCAAGCCCTTTTCTAGTCAGTTCTGTGCCCCTCCCCACCAAGAGAAAAACCACTACTTTAATTTCTATCACATAAGTTCATTTTGCCTATATTGAACTTACATAAATTGAATCGTACTATTTATGGGTTTGTTTGTTTTTTTTTTTTGCTTCATATAGTGTTTTTGAAATTGATCCAAATTGTTATGTGTGTCAGGGGTTCATTTCTTTTTACTGAGAAGCATTCCACTAGGAGTATACAATTTGCTTATCCATTCATCTGTTAATGGACGTGTGGGCTGTTTCCAGATTAAGGTAATTATGAATAAGGCTGCAATAAGCATTCTTCTCTTTTTGTGGACAGATAGTCTTTACTTCTGTTGAGTAATACCTAGGAGTGAAAGTTTTGGGTCATGGGGTAAGTTTATCTTTATGAGAAATGGCAAAGGAGCTCTCCAGTGTGGTCAGGCATTTCTGTACTCCTACCAGCAATAAATGAGTGTTCCAGTTTTTCACAGACTCCCCAACATTTGTTTTGTCAGGTTGTCCGGTTTTGGGGTAATAGCTGCACTAGTGTGTGTGAAGTAGTATCTCATTGTGGTTTTGATTTGCATTTCCCTGGTGGCTAATGGCGTGAGCACCTTTTCATGTGCTGATTGGCCATTTGTATTCCTTCTTTTGTGAAATGTCCCTCCCAGCATGAGGTGGGTTTTGTTTTTTGTGTGTTTTGTTTTGTTTTTGCCATTTTAAATTGTTTGTCTTTTTATTTTTGCTTGCTATGAGTTCTTTTTCTCTTCTCTCTCTCTCTCTTTTTTTTTTTAAATTTTGGCCATGCCTCACGGCTTCTGGGATCTTAGTTCCCCGACCAGGAATCGAACATGTGCCCCCTGCAGTGGAAGCGTGGAGTCCTAACCAGGAAATTCTTGATATATTCTGGATTTAACTCTTTAACGGACATATGTATTGTAAATATTTTTTCTACAACTTCATTATTTTTTAATGAACAACGGCAAGTATATATCATAACCATTCTCTGGAATAGCTGTACCCAAACATTCAAGTCACAGACATATCAGGAAGTTACTGCTGCAAGAATTGGTTGTTAAAAAAAACTACCCCAAAACTCAGTGGCTTAAATCCATAAGCCTTTATAGAGCAACAATGGGTCCAAGTCAGCTGAGGTCAGCTGAGCTAGGCTGGCGTTAGCTGAAGCATCCTGGCTGGGGGACCTCTGCTCCATGGGTCTCTTATTCTCTTCTGGAATCAGTGGGTCTGCACAGCCGTATTCTCCTGGCTGAGGCCGAGGCACAAAAGGACCAGCAGAAACACTCAAGGCCTCTTGAGTCTTAGACGCAGAAGGACACAGCATCATCTTCACATCAATCTATTGACCAAAGCTCATGTTATTGTTGAAACCAAAGTCCAGAGGTAGGGAAATGTGCCCTGCCCACAGTTAGAGACCTGTGCAAAATTATGTGACCAATGACACCGATACTGGGAGGAATGGAGAATGAGAATAAATGGAATCTATCATAAACAAGTAAAAGTCATATGTTTATAATGCATTTTAAGAATTTATGGTAGAACATAGACATTAAAAATACTTTATAGACTATTTTGTCCTCATGCATCACTTTACTGAGTGAATGATTTTCTTCCCTCACCCCAACTTATTTCCATTTAGTCTTCAGCTAGTCCTAAAACGATTTGCTTATCTATGAATTCATGAATTTCTTTAAGAATTATTTGGAACATTCCCTCCATGCCAGGCGCTGTATGCCAGGTTCTAGAACCACAAGAGTGAACAAGACAGGCAAGGTTTCTGAAATTCAGAAGTGGATACAGACAATTAAGTAGGAAGTTTCAATTCAGTAGGATGCTACAGGAGCCCACTGGAAGGGCGGTTTACCCAGACTCATAGTGTGAAGGAATTTTTTACAAAGAAAATGACATCTTAGCTAAAGCCTAACCAATAAGTGTGAGTTAAAAAGGCAAAGGTAGAGGGGAATGTGTTAGCATGTGCAAAGGTGATGGAGGACAGGATGACTTACAAGTTAAATCAGTTGGATGTAGCATAGTCGTTGAGTGGAAAGATCTCCATGGCCACAGAAGGGAGAGTAGATCTCAGACGTGGAAAAACAGGAGGCCGGGAGGCTATTGCAATATGTAGGCTAGAGGTAATGGTGGAACAAGCAGGCGGATGCAACAGGGATGCAGGGATATGAAAGGATTGCAGTGATACTTGGAGTCACAGTGAGAAGTGGTGGAGTTTGATTCTATGCAGGATTAAGGGGGAGTGAGAAATCAAGTAGAATGCCAAAATTTCTTGAGCCATCAACACATGGTTTTGCGTTTAATGAAACAAAGATTAGGGTCACATTGGACGGCTGGGAAGAAATGATAATAAATTTTATTCTAAAAATATTGTTACCTGTGTTAAAAGATAAACTGAGGCATATTAAATATTTTAAGGGTTCATTTGAGCAAAAATTGATTCGAATTAGGCAGCATCCCATCCAACAGAGAGAAAGGAGGTCTGAGGAGCTGTACAAAATGAAAGACTTCTATCCGCAGAAGGGAGCAGGAACAAGGAAGTTACACTGTTGAAGGCAAAACAAAAACAAAAACAAAAACGGATTGGTTATGGCAAGATTACTTTCCTTTAAGGGATAGCAAGGGTCTATCAGGCAGATGACCTCCCTCGGGCTGGTGAGGTGATTCCTGATTGACTGGTTTAAGATTCCATTTCTGGGAGAGCTGAAACTGTAATTAAGTTAAGTCTGGTTTTGGTGACTTGGGACTTAGATAAGTGACTCCATTTGGGGCTGTTTTCTTATCTTTAACAACTGTGAGATACCCTGGAGGCATTGTCCCACAGTAAATGTGAATTTGAGTTCTGTGGAGAATTTAGGGCTGGTGGTCGATTTACATATCACAAGTACTGGCAGATTTGAACACCAGGGGAGAAGGGGAAAACGTTCGTGGAAAATACGAGAATAAGAGGACGGAAGGATGAAGGATGTTGATCAACAGCTCAATAAATAAGGGGCAGGTAGATGAGGGGATCTTGCCAGTGGGGGGCTAGGAATGCGCCTCCAGAGCCACAGAAGGAAAGCTGTGGAGGAAGAGGGGACCCCTGCTTGTACAGAGGGAGGGACTAACTAGCCAAATGTCAGGGAAACACCAGGATAATAACTTCCTGACAAGACCCAAGAGAATGAGATTTGAAGAACAAAATTTAGGTAGGCATTGAGGCCCCCATCAGTAGGGAAAGAGAAGAATACGGGTATGAAAGCAAATAGATGGTTCATCTGGTGTAGGTGACAGAGTTCTTGCTTATGCTTTCTCTATCTTCTTTTTAAAGGAGGGCAGAGTGGTGAGGGGAGGAGGTGAATTACTATTCTTGAGAAAAGCAGAGCAGGTTTGAAAAGAATAAACACTACAAATTGGGTAAGAAAACCTAGCTGTTGTCCTGGCAGCATGAAGGGTCCAGGAGTGGGGGGAGATTGTGAACTGATCATGTCCCAGACCTTAATACCTGTGATGTTTTCCACTGGTGTTTGCGTGTATGTACAGAGAAGCCAGACGTCTGGCTTAATCAAGGTAGGAGTTTGCCAAGTGCAGTGCCTGCCGGTAGGACAGTGCAGCACAGGATTTGCGGATGTTGGATTTGCTCAAAACTAACTTCTTATTTTTGTAAAGATTTTCTTAGAATTGATTGAAAAATTCAGAAGTTTAGTTACTTTTGATGCTTCTCAAAAATAATCAACTGTTTAGTCAATGGTAAAGAAATAAAAATGGGTTTTCCCACAATAATTCATGCGTACTTGTTCAATCTCTTGTTGATATTCTTATATTTCTTTTCAGGTGACTTCAGTGGACACGATGAATTTGTTAGTTTTTCTTATTCTCTATGTCCAAATACCTCGGGACGAAGCCTATATAGTAATATGCTAATTTACCACGATACTTTCAAAATTTTTGAAAAACTTTACATGGATCAACATTTTACATGTTAATACATCTAACTAGAAAATATACCTTTAAATAGGCATCATTTCAACCACAGGCTTTCAGACCAAAGTACAACCATGCCTGATGAAGTATTTTCCCATTTCCAGGAGTATAAACACATCTCAGGATAGAAACACACTGAGATGTTGGTGGAAAACATGAGGATGCCATTACATTCAGAAATTGTGGTGAAGCGTCTTGTGATTAAGTCATGGGCTGCTTAAATGGGAACAATATATACAACAATTACAAAAGGTAGACTGCAGGTACTAGTAGGAGAATATAGGTCTATTTACAGAGACAAATACATAATCTAATAAAAAGATTGATACAAATAGGTTGTTGTCTTCTTGTTACAGCCTAATAGAGGAACTGGTTTTACAGCTTTGTTTGATGTCTGTGAATTAAACAACTGGTCTTAAGAACAGGTTTATAACTGGTTCTTGAATACTAAGAACTGGATTGCACTGTAGGCATATTTTTCAAAAGTAAACTAACTCTTACCTTGAGTTGAATATACACAAGGTGGGTGAGCCAAATAGCCCATATATTTTGGTTGTGCTCATAATCTATGACTCAGGCCGCGAGCCACACCGTTTGTTAAAAAGGACGCAAACGTAAGCCAAATAATTTGTTCTTGTGTATACGGCCTAACCACTATTTTTAGGTTAATGGACATATTCTTTTCTTTTTTTTCTTGAAGTTTAATTTCCAGGTTTTCCTGGTCATTTTACAAGCCTGAATTCTAGAGACCTTCTCTCTGAGACCATAGCAAATGATAGTAATGAAATGAAGAAGCTGAGAGTAATCATAGATCACTCTCTGACCAGCTGAAATATAGTAAAACCCTGGAAAAGGTTAGATTTAGACTGGATTATGAAGAAAAGGAAGCATGCTTCCTTGTTTAGATGTGGAAAAGTTATGGGGGTGGAGATAGATAGGTACATAGTTACATAGATAGATGGATAGATAGATAGGTAGATGATAGATGGATGGATACATAGGTAGATAGATAGATAAATAGAGCAAGCTGGATATTAACATATTATCATCAGAGGAAATCATTTAATTCTCTATACATGGCTTCAAACTAGAGTATGTAAGTATGTATATATAGAGCATGTGTATGTGTGAAAGGAAAGAGAGGTAGAAGGAAGAGGAAAAGGAGAAGGGGGAGGATGGGGGAGCAATGTACAGACAAACCATGAGTAAAACGTGTGAAAAGGGCTTCCCTGGTGGCGCAGTGGTTGAGCGTCCGCCTGCTGATTCAGGGGACACGGGTTCGTGCCCCGGTCCGGGAAGATCCCACATGCTGCGGAGCGGCTGGGCCCGTGAGCCATGGCCACTGAGCCTGCGCGTCCGGAGCCTGTGCTCCGCAACGAGAGAGGCCACAGCAGTGAGAGGCCCACGTACCGCAAAAAAAAAAAAGTGTGAAAAGCACAGGGCACAGTCCCTGTCCACCCTAAGGGATAATTTTAGTTTCCCTACCCTATTTTGTGAAAATACAAAGGGAAAGACAAAACACATAAACATACAGAAGTGATTTAAAAAATAAATAAATTTAAGAGTGTGTGATATGCATTTAAATGCAATTCATAATATGGACCATACACAGAATGAGAGAGTCATAGAGGAATGGGGAGTGACTGCCTTTGTTGGGGTTATATTGGAGATCAGTTCTTCATCAGAAAAACTACATGGAAAAGAGAACTAATTATACAGGTAATTTTTTGGGGGGGGGAAGTGTGTTAATTGGCATAACCATTTCTTTTCTTTTACTTCATTCATCCAGATAATTAAAATTTTTTCCACTTGTCAATAGACTGGAAGTTTGAAAAACAGTAAGGACATCATTAAGTGGGTAAGTACAGAGTGCGGGGAAAACTGGGTTGAGATTTCTTTTCTAATTTTGTTTCTTCCTCATCCACAGCTATGGAGATTCTTATCACAGCTGACCTTTGTCCCAAGCTTTACCACAGGGGAACTGTTCTGCTTAGTCACCAAAGGCTCCTCTCTGCAGCTGTTTCCCTAAGAGAGGCAGGCAAAGTTGTGGGCGTCTAGAAAATAGGGCACGAAAGGCAGCAGGTGCTGGTGTCAGTAAAGGCCCTGCTTGACTTTCCTGCTGAGAATCCAGGCCACCACCGAGCTAGGGGTGTGTGTGTGTGCGTGTGTGTGTGTGTGTGTGTGTGTGTGTTGCCGTATAAAGTTTCTTGAGTTTAGCTTGATTTGGTTTCAACTCCTGAGTGAGCTGTACTTTCATGGAAAATTAACAAGAACTTTCTACAATTCTTTCTTTTCTATAGGTCAGGAGGATGGACTAGGCTATTCTGCATACTGGGGGATCAGAAAATCATTTGCGTTTCTCTTCTCCTAAATCTCATTTACTCTGATAAACTCTTAGCTAATTCTTTCTTCCTAAATCTCATTTTCCTTGATAAACATATAATATTTCAAAATGATAATCTAGTACTGTGGAATCTCATTGTTTGCACAACTTCCATGATTATGCTCTATTCATATTCAAGTGGAAAATTCTCCAGCCAATTCCAGATAGATTCCTGGAAATGTTTAAGGTTCATTAACCTTCTTGGACCATCAACTATAAGGATTATTAAACTGAATGGCAAGAGACCAAGCTACCGAGTCAGGAGGTCAGAATTTCCTACTGGGATGTGGCGCTGATCTTGGATTAAGTCAGTGCATCTTTTAGGACCTTATTCATTCTCTTTGCCTGTAAATGCAAGTGTTGGAATGGAAAAGATTGTTCGTTTGTGTGTGTGCACGTGTGTAAGTGCTCCCCCATAAGAGGAAGACCCAGCTCTTTTCTTTTCAGCTTCTTCTTTTTCAGTTGCTTCGAGATTAATTTATGAGAGGAGAGGCGTTGAACACGCTATTCCTTAGAACTGGTTTATGGACATTTTGCTTCCTTGTTTCTTCTACTGTTTCGTATTGTGGAGACTGTCACACCCCTCTGTACGTGCTGATGAAAAGGATTCTGAGCCCTTTCGGCTTCAGTGATTCATTGGGTGCTATTTTATAAGCCTGGATTATCTGGTCCCTGCCTGTGATGTAATCAACAAAGCATGAACATCTGGGAAAACAGGGTTCCAGGCCCCCCTGATGGCTATAGCTCATATATTCTTAACAAATAATTGTTGGAAGTCCTTTCTGATAGCCTTTAACGTCAGGGACTACACAGGGTTCCCGGATAATTGAACCATTAACTCCTTAGATTAGTAACTAGGTCGGAGTTTTCAAGTAGTTGGATATGAATCCAAATAAACATGAATTTAATCTAGAACTCAAAGCCTGAATTTAAACCTAAATAGACCTGAAATGAAGTCTAGTAGAACTAAAGTTAATTTTTTATTTGTATAGCCAATAGGGTTTAGCCATTCCTGATGGACAGTGTACCTACAGACTCAAAGGCAAATGGTGGATTGAGTCCATGATAAAGACTGGCGCTTTGGCCAATTATACCCTCCACCTTCATTATTTTTATTTCCATCTGATTGTTTCCATAGTGCCTACATAATTTAAAAAAATAGAAATAAATTACAAGTTAATTTTGAACCATTGACAATCTAAGTCCCTTGGATTCATAAAGGCAAAGAATTGCATTTCCTATTCACACTTGTGAAGGAGGTATATTTCTACCAGTGCAGACTGGCATCCCCTGAGTAAGTGGAATGAGACCTAGTCTGAAAATATATTCTTATGATTTTCTGGGATTCATAGAGGACCCAAGTGTTATTGACCAGTATGGATGGTCACTAGGCATTGCATCATGTGACACAGAGAATCTTGGGGCTGGCAGGGACCTCCAGGGGCCATGTAGGATAGACAGCCATATTCATTTAGTGTGTACTCTTTGCAGATCTGGGCCAGGTGCTTGTACATACATTTTCACAGTCAATCCTGACAGCAGTTCTCTACAGTAGACATTATTACTTCAATTTCATAAATGAAGAAATACAGAAATTGAGACCTGGGAAGCTGCAGAAATGTGCCCACCTAAGGATGCACGTAAGTATCGTGCACCTTCATGATAACTACCATGTCTTCCTTACCATTCATTCATCTGTACCTGTGTATCATTTTTTTCTCAACTAATTCTAGGATAAGAAAGATATTCACGCTTATAAAGAACAATTCAAGACAAAAATATAATAAGTATAAAATTTAAGTTGAATCATCAAAGGGACCGTAACAATAATATGCACTAATAAGTCTAATATTTGCTCAATTATTCCAGAAAAGGGAATATTTACAGAAGGGTCACTTTACTTCCTCAATAGAATTCTCAGAGAGCCTCACTGTATGATGGGAAATTTCATTCCTAGGGCCAGTGGTTGGGCATATTTGAGTTATTTACGTTGAAGATGCCATATTGCCTCTTATAAAGGAACCCTCTTTGGATATTTATAGCCTGTTTATTTTATTGGACATATAATTCTAAAATACAATAAGAGGGTAATATTATCATTCATATCATCATATTATCATCATTATTTCTAATACAGCAAACTAAATTATACTTATCAAAGCTACTGTAGTATTTTTCATAAAATTAAATCTGTATTTTAATCTAGAAGAACTTGAATATATTAAATGCATATCATAAAACATGCATTTATAAGTAGTTTTAGGGAGTAAAACTTACTTGATATTTGCTTTTACAGCCAGAAGTTTCTTTGAGCTTGAGTTACCATGTAAGACTTATACCAACCCATGAGAAAATGAGTTAGGGGCAATTATAAGCAGCTATTGCAAAGTCTTAAAAAATTCAGTTGAATAATCATGTGTTGAATGAATATGAATATTGAATGAACAAATTTCAAAACTTATTTACATTAACCTTTTGTAACCCTTCTCTCATAAACCAAAGTATATATTAAAATAAATTCAGAAATAAATAAATTCAAACTGTAAACATTCCACTCTCTACTCCTCCTCTTTTTTTTTTTGCGGTATGCGAGCCTCTCACCGTTGTGGCCTCTCCTGTTGCGGAGCACAGGCTCCGGACGCGCAGCGTCAACGGCCCTGGACCACGGGCCCAGCCACTCCGCGGCATGTGGGATCTTCCCGGACCGGGGCACGAACCCGTGTTCTTTGCATCGGCAGGCGGACTCTCAACCGCTGTGCCACCAGGGAAGCCCTCACACGAATGCTTTTTAACAGTGACCTTTGGACAGATAAATGGAAACTCAGAAAGCTTTAAGGAATTACTCATGATTCAAGGAAGTGGGAAGTGGACAGAGATGCTTAGATGAAGATCAGTGTTTTAAACTCTGCTCCTTTTTATCCAGGTTTGGGTTTGGTCATATCTCTGTCTGTTTCCACTATGGTAGACATTGATTAAATTCTAGAACACTAATCAAAATATACATTTGCAAAGATATTCCTCATCTCCAACTCCTGTTTCTAGAAACATCTTTCCCATGATTCTGAAGGGTAGCAGAATATGCCGCCCCCAAATCTGCCACCTGATATATTGATGATTTTGAGCTGTAGTCACTTGAAAAACAGCCAGTGCAGGGGGAGGCTTTCTCTGAACTTCCCTTTGCTGCCCAAGGACAGATCCTCTGAAAGGAACTCAACTGTCATAAATCTTCTCCCTGGACATTTCCTCAACCAGGAAATATTGGTCACAGGAGAGGAGACTAGAAGTTGACATCAGACAAACTGTGTCACCAACTGTCATATCTCCCATCTCTTCTTCTAAGGGCCCATTCATTTTTCCTGAAAATAATTTATTCTCCTCTAAAAGCCTGCATCCCCACTTCCCTTTCCCTACAAAGATGGTGTTTCATCCTGAATCTCACCCTGGAGAGAGATCATTTCTCCCTGGATATCTCTCATGTATACATGAGATACACATGTTAATAAACTTCTGTTTGTTTTTCCCTTGCTAACCTTTAGGGGTCTCAGCTAAACCCTCAGAAGGGTAGAGGGAAAATTACGTTTCCTCCCCCATAATCCCCTGAAGCGCTCTTACTTACTGGGCTTCCAAAGGTACCAAGAGACTTTTAGTTGCAGGTGCCCAGCAACTGCAGGGACTCTACAAATATATGTTGAATTGATGAATGAGTGTGCCTTAGGTGGAACAGTGGGATACTACTCAGACGGTCCTACGGGTTGTCTTTTTGCTTTCTGGCTGCGTTGCACATCAGAGTTCAGACACAACGTGGCAAAGCTTAAAGGATAGGGCATCTCTCCTCCCACAGGTGACACCAAGGTGCTTGAGGAGGGTGAGGAAGGATTTAGGTGTGTGTCCTCTTCACACAGATGTGTTGGATTCAAATTTTAGATCTGTAAAGTCTTTTATAAGGAAAGAAAGTTTCCTATTCCAAGTCTCTCATTTTGTGAAGGAAAACTGAGCCTCTGAAAAACTTCCTGGTTGAATATCTGAAAACAGAATCTCATCTTAAATAGACTAGGAGATTTTGATGTCAAAAGTGCCACTCATTTATAACCTTGAATTTGCAGAAAGTAGCTTTTCAGATAGTAAAACATTTCTCTGCTGAAATGAAACAAATACCTCTGGCTAAAACGAAAGAGAGAAAAGCATTTAATTCCACGAACAGCAATAAAAACCACCAATAAAAACCAATAAAATACCACTGCATGCTCCTCGATAGGGCTGCTCTCTAAGAAGAGGGCTCCAGCTTTTTGCTGAGGACTAAGTCTTAAAAAAAAAAAAAAAAAAAGGAAGCTACTTCAGACTTTAAGACCTCAAATATAACCCCAAAAAATCAACAGTACTACAAGCGTCAACTTTTTACAGGCAAAGATTTTTGAATTGAAATATTATTATGAAACCAAGCGTTCGTGGTTGTGCAATGCAGATTTCAAAGAAGGGGGAGTTAAGGTGTGAATATTATAAAAATCTGTAAAGAATAAATAGTGTGGAATATCAGTTCTCACTATCACTAGGTACTCTCCTGACTATTATACTAGTACCCGACGATGGAGGCTTTCCCTGTCTCCTGGTTTCCCGATCAAGCTCACACACAGGGCTGGACGCTCTGGGGGCCGCTGACCCGCGGAGAGGGTGCTGGCGCCACGCAGTGGTGCAGGGGGGCCACTGCCACTTAGGAAGCCACTAACGATTTTAACTTAGTAGAGACGGGATCTTTCAGTCATGGGGCCCTTTGAAGAAATGGCTCAGCCAAGTCCTTGTCAGCAAGCGGGTGCAATTTAACTCTTTCTTATTTGCTTTAGGGGAGAAATGAAAAAAGTGTTTTTTAAACCAAGTTGTTCATCTTCCACGGATAAGAATAAATAAAAGAGCATTTTTCCAAGTGTAAGAAAAGGTTGATAACCTTTAACTGCACTAGCCTAGATTCATAAAGTTAAAGTGATACTGGAGTCTGTAGTCACTACAGCTACCATGGGCAGGGAGGTCCCAGAAACGTCGATTTGTCATTCATCTTCCTGGTTCTGAGGCACAATTATTCTTAAAAGTATTATGTGACCCAAACTTCTAGAAATTATTGTCTGAATGTGCCCTTGTCCTACCATTATTTCACTTGATGTGTAGAACTGGCCTGAGTCACTTACTGGAAATAAGGCTTTATTCTGCTATGGCTTTTGTGGATAATTCCTAAAATTTTATCCACTATTCTATTTGAAAGCACCTGAGAAACTGACCTGCTCTTTTGGGGTAAATAGTCACAGGGTGGAGGGTGGGATGGAAGGAGTGTTACATGGACAGGCCTGGGCTTGAATTCCTTTTGGACCATTATTTGATCTGTAAACTTGGGTAAGTCTGTTTGCTTTTCTGATGGTTTTCAAACCTTTCTGCATCTATAATTCTTCACTTATAAAATGGGTACAAGAATGTCTATCTCTTTGGCTTTTATGATTAACAACAACAAGAAAAATACAAGCAAAACACCTTGCATAGAGCTTCCCATGTAGAGATGCACATTTTTTTTTAAAGCAGTTGTCATTTGCTGCTCCTTCCTTATGAGGAATGTGACTCTCACCTTTAATACAAATTTCCAGCAGAAAGTTTCCAATAGAGAAGAGGAGGCAGATTTTTGCATGGCTCCATGTTTTTTTGTTTTTAAGAGGATAGAACATCCTTACATTCTGTTCTGTTGCACTTTTGAAACAGTTATGCTTTATAAAGTATTACGTGAAGCGTTCTGTGCCAGCTCCTAGAATCCTCCCATTTTTATTCTGGACTTGTCTCTGCATTACTTTCAAGGTCCGAAGATGGCTGTTCCTTATATGGTTCTGTTTAGGTGGAGGATTATTAATTATTTTTTTTTTTCCTTGTACCTTCTGCTGACATTTCACAAATTCCCTGTGTTAGAACTTTGAAAAGAAAATCTGCTTTGAATGTTGAACTGCAGGGTGTGTAATAGCAGGACCTATGTTTGGACACATTTTAAAAAATGAGAAAAGAGAAGGATTTTATTTCCTAAATATCGAAGGGAAAATGGTTTCAGTTAATTGAGTGACAACTGGTCAGCTTTTAGGGTCCCTTCAGTTCCTGGTGATAAAGATGCTGGGACAGCAGATTGCAGGCAGGTCTAAGACGCCTTGTGCGAACCAGGAGGACGGGCTGCGCTGGCGGATGAGGCTCTTTCGGGTGCAGAAGAACCACGTTTCCTCCCCTCCCCTGCCCTGCCCTCAGACCGTCCTGTAATTAGCGGAGCCGGTCAATCTGAGCTCGGCAAATCACGGGCTTTCCACGAAATAATGGTGGTTCTGCTGCTCGCGGACATGGACACCTCGAAGCCTGAAAACAGAGAGGATGTTTTTCTTTTTCGTGACGGGGGCGGGGAGGAGAAAAGTGGAAGCGACAGGGGCCCGATGAGTGACACCCGTACACGGTGGAAAAGAAAGGGCTTCGATGGGAGCGTGGGAACCGGAGTTCTGCACGGGGAGCTTCAGCGCCCCGAGAGCGTGCCCTGTGCGCGACCTGATTAAGCCCAGGAAGGGGAACGACAGGAGGCTTTTCTGAACCTTCCCTACGGGGCACGGAGCTCTGCGGGGCGCCGGCTGGGCCGGCGTCTCCTCCCGGCCCCGCGCCCCGGGTCCCCTGCGCGCGCCGCCTGGGTCGCGACGGCCCCTTCCCTGGATGGACTCCCGCCGCGGCCTCCGGGGCGGGGACAGCTCCGGCCACCGCGCGGCCCCTCCGCCCAGAGCTCGCAGGCTCCGAGGCTGGCGGGTTTCGGCGCGCGTCGTGGGGCCCCTGCGAGCGCGGCCGCCGCCCCCGCGGCTCCGGGCCCCGCGTCGCCCAAGGGCTCGGCCGGTGCGTCGTGCGCCCGCCCCGGGCCCGTCCTCCCGCCCCGCGGCCCCGGCGCCGCGCCCGCCCCGCCCCGCCCCCGCCCGCGGGCCGCGGCGGGCGGCGGACGGGACATGGGCCGGCGGCTGGCGGCGGAGGGCGGCTGAGGGCGCCGAGGCTCCGCGCCGTGGCCTCGCGTCCCGTGCGCCCCCACCAGGCGCCGCGCCCGCTCGCGGCGGGGACCCGGTCGGTGCGCTGCAGACCTCCGGCCCCGCGGCGGCGGCTCTCGCTGCCCGCTCCGTGCCGGGCCCGGCGGGCGGCCCTGCCCGCTCCGGGGCGATGCGCTGAGCGCGCCGAGGGCCGAGCTCGGGGACGACGGCAGTGGGGGGAGCCGAGCTCATGGAGCCGGCGGGTACCCGGCGGAGCCGGCGGACGCCGCCGCCGCCGCCTCAGCCGCTGCTGCTGCTGCTGCTGCTGTTGCTCCTGCAGGTGGCGGGGCCGGCGGGCGCCCTGGCCGAGACCCTGCTGGACGCGCCGCGGGTCATGGGCACCAGCTCCAGCCCGCCCAGCCCCGCGAGCGTGGTGGCTCCGGGCACGACGCCGTTCGAGGAGAGCCGACTGCCCGTGTTCACCCTGGATTACCCCCACGTGCAGATCCCCTTCGAGATCACCCTGTGGATCCTGCTGGCCTCCCTGGCCAAGATCGGTGAGCGAGCTGGACCCGCGGGGTGCGGCGGGGACCAAGGCCGGGAGGGTGCCCGGATCGGCGAGTTGACCTCTGGGTCGTGGCCGCCTCCCCGTGGACCAGGGCAGGGACGACAGAGCAGCTTCAATGAAAGGGACCCTGGGAGGGGCAGTTTCATGCTTTGGCTCTTGAGTGGACCTTGGCCTGGAAATAGCCCCGGAGTTTTAACCCGTACAAATTTAGCGATTTGCGGCTTGCTCTGCCTGGAACGCCGAGTGTGAGAGCCCTCTGCTGAGGCTGAGACCTCTTTACTGAGGAAGGAGGGCAGTGGGCTGAAGTTCATGGGTCTCACCTACTGGGAGAGGGGCGCCAGCAGCACCCAGGCTAGAACGGTGGAAGCCCTGGATGCTTGGGAGAGAGACGTGCCTTGGCAGGGACGCAGACGCTGCCGTGCACCTGACTAGTGAGGTGCCTGGAAGGGGACCAGGGACACCTGAGTGCCTGCAGCACGACAGGGACGCCCTGTCTCCTCCCTTCCTCTGGGCTGAGGCTGTCACTCTCCAGGAAGCATTTTCGTGGTGACTGAGGCCAGTGAAGCCAGATGCATGTTTGAAAGTAATTAACCCACGTTTCCAAACTACATTTTAGTCTCCTTTGGAAAGCAGGAGCCTCCGAATGGATCTTCTCATCTTCATTTATTTTCACCCCGCATAAACTTGTGTTAGGATCGTGGAGCTTGTACTTTATATTTTAAATACTTTTGAATTTAAAATACGGCAACTACTGTTGTTGTAATGATTTCAAAACGTTATCAGGTCGACAGAATTTATGCATTATTGCGTCTGTTTTATACATCTGCTCCTTGAGAGGTCCCATGCTCTAAGGTCTCCATAAAGGATGAAAAGAAACATTGCTGCACCCCCAAGCCTAGAGATTGGTGGGAGAGATGGCATACACCACAGCACTCGTAATCCAGGAAAGTGCTGGGTGGGATAAGACATTCAGAAAAGGTGATACATAGTGTAGGGAGAAGGGAAGCACTTCCTCATGCCGAGGATGCGTTTAAACTAGGTTTTCACGGATGAGCAGAAGATGGTCAATTGGAGATGAAATGGAACAACATTCCAGAGAGGAATAAGCAAAGGCCTAAATTGAGAGGGAAGCGCAAAGCAGGGATGGTTTATAGAAAGTGCAGGGTGCAGGAGGTAAGCCCGAAACAAACCTTCGATGTCAGATTAAATTAACTAGCTTCTGTTCATGGTGACCAAAGGAGGCATGTGCTATTTAAAGGCTTTGCAGCCGGTAATTGCCTGGTTTTGACGTGGCTCTACTAGTTGAGTGTTTTAATTTCGCCTGGGAAATGGGATAAGGGGGAAAGGATGTCCCTGTCTATTATGCACATTTGCATAAACTCATTGCCTGTCATAGTAAACGCAGGTGCCATCTCATGCGGTCCTCACAGCAGCCCTGCCAAGTAGGAAGGGCAGATATTAATACCCACTCGGTAGAGGTGGAAACTGAAACTCAGAGAGTTTGCCCGAGTTGCCCACGGACGCACAAAGCGCGGAGCCAAGCGCAGGCGCTGTCTACTCTTTCTCTCTCTGAGCCTCTGTCACCAAAGGGGTGATTTCATGCCCTGTTTCCATGACTACTTCTCTGTTGCCATTTCTATTCAATTATAGCTCTTTCTTCTGTTCCTCACTCGTGACTATTTTAATCTGATCAATCACACTAATAACAGCCGCTAGTAGTCACTTAAGTTCATTATCTCTAATTTTCACAACCACCCGGGACAGGTATGATGACCGCGTTTCAGATAGGAGGAAACTGAGAGCTGGGGAAGTTACCTTGCTGCCTGATGGTGAGCCAGAATTCCAGCCAGCTCTGCCCGATGTCTCATCTTCCTGTCTACCCTGGAGGCTTGTTTGGTGTCAGGGTTAAATGAGAAGAGATCTGTATACCCTTCTTAGGACAGTGCTGGGCCTGCAGTGAGTGCTGAATATTGTCACCATCAGGAGTGGTGGAAGAGTAGCAGGGCTTACTCCACCAGTTTTCTGGCACTGCGGTTCCTTTTCCCCTGGACTGGGCTGCCTCTTGCATTTTCCTGCTTCTGTTTTAGGCTCTGCCTTTTCCAAGCGTTCTTATTCTGAGCATTGCCTTTTTACACTTGCTTTTTTCCATCACAATCTATTCGTCTTACGTGACGCTATCGTGTTAATTGTATGGTATTTTATTAGAAGGCGTTCTTGCTTGTGTGAGCTCCTAGGTGTATTCATCTGCCTGTGGGCAGTTTTCTCATCCAGATGTGTTTCTGTTCCCTGGCATTTGCTGTCCTGCCTGTCTCTTTGCCTGTACCAAAAGTGGAGCTTCTCTGACTACTGTTTCCTCTTTCCTCCCTGCACCTGAGGTGGTGCCAAGATGGAAACAGACAGACGTTCGTATCTCCCAGCCAGAACGGTCTGAGTGGAGTGGAGACCGCTGTGGTGGGGTGAAGGCTACGGTTCTCAGAGAAATAAGTGTAGGCTTCCAGTACCAAAAGCTAGTGCTTGAGGGTCTTTTCTAGGTGCTGCCTTGATATAATCCAGCCCTGTCCTCCTGCTGCTGCGCTGTTCCTAGAGGAGCTGGGAAATGCCCAGGGATCCCCCCTCTACCTCCCCTAGGCCCTCAACTTTCTCTTTGGCTTTGGAGAAGACTGTGCTGGTACCAAGGGCACTTTTACAGCCCATTAAACTGTGGTCTGGCCATTAAATTCCATTTCAACTCTTGCACTGGAAAAACTGTTGCTTTGGCAGGACTCATATGACTTAATTGGCTCACGTTTGGGTAGGGTGATGAATCGAGCAGTGCAGGGGGATGTGAGGCTATGGGGTAACAGGAGTGTTAACACATGCAAAATGCCATGGTTTCTATTTGGGGTACTTTGATGCTGTGTACCTAATGGACCTGAGCTTACCTGCCCCAGAGAACATGGAGAAACGTTGCTAGTGATTAAGCTGAACGGGGATCACAGATTGTCCGCAACGGAGGCTCCTGATAGCATTTGTAGGAGGTTGAAATCATGCCCGAGGGTGAATTCAGAATCGTTTTCGAGATTGCTGCACAATATAAACTTAGAAATAACTACAGTCAGAAGTGAGAATATGCAATTTTGGCAGTGTATTGAATGATTCAGCTTTTCATTGTTTTACTTGATTATCAGGGGTAATCAACTTTCTAATTTGTTTGGTCAAAAAGAAAGTTCTGTAGAGAAGAAAGTTTCCTAAAATGATGAAGATGGTGATGTTGTGTATGTGTGTGTGAAGTAGGTTAAATAAATAGAAGAACATAGCAAATTCAGCCCTCCTTTGAAAAGTTTTTTAAAAAAAATTTTGGCAAGAAACGTCTCCCAATTTGTTTTTCACTTAGATCCTCATGCATGTGAACTCTTATTGTTCTTTCATTTTGAATGTTTATATTTCGAACGAACTGTTGAATTTTTTTTTTTTTTTTTTTGCGGTACGCGGGCCTCTCACTGTTGTGGCCTCTCCCGTTGCGGAGCACAGGCTCCTGACGCGCAGGCTCAGCGGCCATGGCTCACGGGCCCAGCCGCTCCGCGGCATGTGGGATCTTCCCGGACCGGGGCACGAACCCGTGTCCCCTGCATCGGCAGGCGGACTCTCAACCACTGCGCCACCAGGGAAGCCCTGAACTGTTGATTTTTTTAAGTTATAAACGCTCACTTTGCTTGGTAAATCCTGTAAACAGGGATGGAGTTCTACAGCTTGGAATGATAGGTAGCCAAAGAATGAAGAAGAGAAAATTTTCCTAGAGTGTTCTAAGATTGTGTCCTCTGATTTCCTTGCCCATGACGTGGGTCAGTGGGATTTGTCCTAAACTGGGTAAACTTGGGCATGCATTCTACCTCTGTTCAGGGTGCTGGGACAAAGCAGTGGGTCCCCCTGCTGTTGAAAGTAACAAAGCCCCCTTCTGTGTCCTCAGTGGTTCCCCCAGACACTCCCTCATTTATCTTGCAGTCTTGGGAAGCTGGCCTGTTTGCCTCTTCCAGGTGTCAGCTCTCACCTGCCCTTTTCACTTCCTTTACCCTTGAACTTGGGCTTAGGATGCAGCATTTTCCACTTCTCTTCGTCCTGTTGTCTTGAAATTAAATAACTTGTGTTATTATTTTAAGGGAAAGACAAAGCAATTTGGTCCTCTGGGCTCCAGACTCTGCTGAATTTAAAATAGAAACCAGACTTTCTTTGGTTAATATCCACCTGGTTACTGAGATCCTGATCTCTGGAAAAACCTATCCTTGCCTTTGATCTGTTTCTTTTCGTCATATTTTGTTTTCCTGAAGCATATTTACTGGCTGGTTGGTCAGTGGATGAAGCTCATGGTCTTCACGTATTATTTGAACCACATCTCGCTTTGAACATACGTCTAAAGCCAGGTCCTCCTGATGGCCTGTGTTTGTTCCTAATAGAGCTCAAAGAAGACTTCTAATTTCTTACTGCCTCAAAACCTCCAACTCTTCCTATTGGGCCAACCATACATTTCCTGTTTTCTGTCCAAAGGATGACTTCAGTGGGTCTCTTTCTAAAGACTGTTTCAGGCGCCTTCTAGAATTATCACTGCACTCTACCAAAGACATATTTTGGTACCTTTTAAAATAATAGCAGGTGATTTTCTACCCAAAATATTAGTCTTTGTATCAACTTTAAGAATGAGAATAATATTTATCATTGATAAGATGGTTTATTTTTTACAGAATTCTTTCCTATAGCTTGAAGCCCTAAAGAGGTATGCAAAGAACCTTTTGTGTAAACTTATTTGTTCCTTGTAGGGTTTTAAAAACTCACTATAAAACCAAGTGAATTGGATGGTTTGTATATGGGTAGATTTTCACCAATGATTTAATTGCTTTAAAGTTTATAGCTCTGTTTGGCTTATCTATGTCCTCTTAGGTCAGTTTTGGAATCTGTATTTTTATTTTTCTAGAAAGACATTATTTCATTTGTGTTTTTAAATTTATGGGAAGAAATTTAATTTTTATGATTTAAAAAATCTCCACTTTGTTTCTATTTAAGTTCTACTTTATTATTCCTAATATTGTTATTTTTATCTTTCTTTACTTTGATCAAAATTCATAGAAGTTTATGAATTTTTCTGGTTGGCTTCTTTTTCAAAGAATTAGATTCTGGTTGGCTTCTAATTTATCAATTTCTGAACTTTATTATTTAGTTACTCCTACTTTATTTGGGTGTATTTTTAAATTTTTTTATTTTTATTCTTCTTGCGGTACGCGGGCCTCTCACTGTTGTGGCCTCTCCCGTTGTGGGCACAGGCTCCGGACGCGCAGGCTCAACGGCCATGGCTCACGGGCCCAGCCGCTCCGCGGCATGTGGGATCTTCCTGGACCAGGGCATGAACCCGTGTCCCCTGCATCGGCAGGCGGACTCTCAACCACTGCGCCACCAGGGAAGCCTGTATTTTGTTATTTTTTTAAAAAATTGTTGAATTGCAAGCTTAGCTCATTAATTATTGAATTTACTTGCTTTCCAATATGTTGACCCCCACCTTACAAGGGTAATTAATCCCTGAAAAAACACTTACAGTTGAAAACATATTTAACATTGCTTTCAGTATTTTCAATGATAAATATTTTTATGAACTCATAAGCTCCACAGTTGGCATGGCTAAATGACATTAGTCTTATTAAAATGGACAAAGTTATTTCAGTAGTTTACTTTAGTTGTTATAACTTCTAATAAGCCATTTTCCCTTAATACATTTTTTCAAAATATGACTACTTGTTCTCATTAAATTCAAAGCAATGAAAAACTGACACTTGACTGTGTTACAAACAAAACGTATTCATGATACTCTAAGTTATGTAAATTTATCTTTATTGCAAATTATAATAATAACAATAAACAACATGGCAAAGACTAAAGAATTCAGGGAGATGATGCAACCATCTGTATTCTGAGGAGAACTTAACACAACATATTAGTGATAAAACTGAAAAGATGACTGCGTGATGTATCAGCCACCAATTTAAAGTCTATAAAATCCAATTTGGTCTCTATGAAGTCAAATAACTGCTTTATGAGATGAAATGAAACTCTTCTTACATATGAATTCTCATGACCCAAATGGGTGTAACTTAGAGGAATGGCAATATATGTATTTAAGGCTAGAAGTATATCCTTCTGATCCTATTTTAGTTGCATTGCATAGATTTGATATAAAGAGTTTTCAGTGTTCAGTTTTCAGTATTTTTAAATTTTCTTGAGATTTTTTTTATTGTAGCCCAGTAATTATTTAGAATTGTAGTAGTTCATTAATAAACACATAGAGATGTGTGGTTATTTTTCATTTTATTCATATGTTAGTCCATTTTGGTTATATAGACCTGATTGATTTTTGATACTGATGGAGATATCCTCTGTGACTTAATAGGTGGCCATTTAAAAGTACATGTCAAGGCTTGCTTGAAAGATTGTGTATTCTCTGTTTATCGTCTGCAGGGACGATACAGGCACATGTGTACATATACAGACACACATATATACATACCCACAGAGGACTAGATGAAATTTCAAATTACGGTGCTCAACTTTTTAATAGCGTTACTAATTTTGGGGCTACTTTATATCTTAGGTTCTGGGGTACATTAAAATCAACCTCTAAGACTGTGATGTCAGTTGCTGTTGTAATTTTCTCATTTTTTGCTTTCTATAGCAGTATTTTGACGCTATGTTATTAGGTAAATACTCGTTCAATATTGTTATATCTTCTGAGTGGATTCTTCCTTTACTTTTTAAGTTACGTATTAACTTCTCTATTTTAAATAATTTTCTTGTGGCGCAGAGTCTATTTTTTGTTATATTCCTACTGTTGTTCAAAATAAACTTCATTCTGCAAATGTATTTTTTTCTGTATCTATGTTTCTCACATCTATATTTTCCAGACATATCTTTTCCCTTACCATAACTATCAAATCAACTGGATAATTTTCCTTTAACTGTAGCTTATTAAACCACTTGTAGCTGATTTTGTATCTTTAATTTAAATTTTCAAATATCTGTAGTTTAAGGAGACATATAATTACATATATCGTGCGTAACGATATATTTGGACTTTGCTCTCTGTTTACTGTGCTTTTCCTTGGTGTCTTCAGTTTTCTTTTCTTGCCATGTTTTGGCTTAGTCAAATTTTTCCTTCATTTTTTTATACATTATCATACATTGTTTCTATTCCTTTTGTGGTTACACTTCAGTTTTAATATGATTACCTGCTTTAGCAGGAGCCAGGCCAGACTGCCTTGGCTCACATCCCAGGTACGTTTTCCTACATATTTTGCAGGAGTATGATTGTTGGCGCATAACTTAAATTCTGAGATGTTTTCTGGGATGTTTACTTGGTAGTGGTCTGTTTTCCTCATGTTGTGAAAGGTTCTTACAAATTGGTTTTGCGTGTTCTTGCTGGGACCCAGGGTTTCAATGATTGGTTTTTAGTGTTAGCTTGATTTTAGCTTGGTTCTCAGTTTGGCTTTCCTATATGACTCAAGAATTTGGTTTTCCTGAATGACTCTAGGTAAATAGATCTTATATATATCTTATAAGGTGGGGTAGACCTTGAATTTTATAACTCACAGCTGAATTTTCCCTCTGCCCAAGGCCATAAAAAGTTGACATGTTTCCTACCATTTTTCCTGACTATATGCCACTTTCACTATTTATTTTTTTATTTAGGACAAAGTAGCTCTTGGAACTCAGGAATTTATGCGTGAGTCCTTCCCTTACTGGTGTGAAGTCACATTTCTTGTCCTCATGTGGGTATCAAACGCCAGAGCCTAGCACACAGGGCAGGTGTTTTGTCTGGAGTCCCCCTGGTTCACTGTGGCTTGAAATCCTACTGACATCTCTCGTTTTGATTTCTGTCCTTATTCCTGGCTTCCTACCCATTTTCCTTTATTTTGAGTGTGGCTAGATATCAATATTATATGTTTGTAGTGAGAGGAGGCTCTGTGTCCACATTGTTGGATTACTCAGTGACATTTTACATGGTACTTTTAAAAAAAGTGCTTTCTATGTAATAGTTAAAGTCCATGGATATGTCCTGCTTATGGACTATCATAATGGGTTCTCTTTAATGTAAGGTGAAAATAGTATGCACTTTCCTAGTTTTTCAGTATGAAGGATTTGATTATTCTGCCTTTGTTTTATCTGCTATATTTCCATACTTGGGTAGAAGAGCAATAGCTCAGCAGTTGAAGAAGTGTTGGACCTACATTTTGGAAAAGATATCTCCAGATTAGAAGTAGGAGGACCCTGTTCAGCTCCACTTCTGCCATCAGCTTTGTGTTGTGATCCTGGCAAGTCTTCCCTGCTTGGTTCTTGCATTTAATTAGTAGAAGCAGGGATCTGTATCTGTGTCATCTGTTTAATATTTCCATGGGGATAATATGAGATACTCTGTAGGGAAGGAAAACATTTACAACTAAGATTTTACTTCTATAGCAAAAGAAACTTAGGCCAAGAGAAACATGTGTTCGTTACATTAAAGTGTTGTGTGAACAGTGGTGTCTTGTCATGCTAAATGAGACACGCACAGTTATAGTTACTCTCTTGCAGTTACATCTCTTAAATGTAATGAATCATAATTGACGTACTTCCTGCAACAATCCTGCACATTGTTCATACTGTCCAAGGGCTTTCTTCATCTTGACTTTTATAGTTTACTCCTGTTTGAAGATGTGTGTATTCCTCTCCCTCTTCAGTAGTTCCAGGGGAGGGCACAGGAATCTCTCTGAAGGCCTTCTTTGTGGTTGTGACAAAATCATATGTTTTAATTTCTTTTAATTTAATTTTTCGATTGGAGTCGAGTTGATTTCCAGTGTTGCGTTAGTTCCAGGTGTACAGCAAAGTGACTCAGTTATTCACATACATATATATGTGTGTGTGTGTGTATATGTATATATGTATATATATATATATATATATATATCCTTCGTCAGATTCTTTTCCCTTATAGCTTATTATAAAATATTGAGTATAATTCTCTGTGCTATACAGTTGGTGTAGCCACTGTGGAGGTTCCTTAAAAAACTAAATATAGAGCTACCATATCATCCTGCAATCCCACTCCTGGGCTTACATCCGGAGAAAACTGTAATTCAAAAATATACACGTACCCCAGTGTTCATTGCAGCACTATTTATGATAACCAAGACATGGAAGCAACCTAAATGTCCATCAACAGAGGGATGGATAAAGGATATGTGATATATATATATACCACTCCCCCTCCCCTCTTCCTTCATATATATACATATATATGCGTGTATACGTATATGTATGCGTATATATGTGTATATATATATGTGTGTACACACACACACACACACACACACACACACACACACACAATGGAATATTACTCAGCCATGAAAAAGAATGAAATAATGCCATTTGGAGCAACATGGATGGACCTAGAGATGATCATACTAAGTGAAGTAAACTGGACAAAGGCAAATACCATATGATATTGCTTATATGTGGAATCTAAAAACAAATGAACTTATATACAAAACATAAGCAGACTCACAGACATAGAAAACAAACTTATGGTTACCAAAGGGGAAATCGGGGGAGGGATAAATTAGGAGTTTGGGGTTAACAGATACACACCACTATATATGAAATGGATAACCAGCAAGGACAAAGTCGTATTTTAAAGGTGAATTTCATGTCGTTCCGCAGTGTTGGCATACAAAGGCTCACGTGTTGAAAGACAGAAAAATCGAATTCACCATTACGTTTAGCAATCTCAACTGAAAATGAAAGAGTACACACGCCCACCCTGCATTGGAGGAACTCCTCTAAGGCAGCCTAAAGGTTTTGTTCACCATTGGATGCCCCTTACGGAGGCACAGGGCCGTGAAACACCCCGTTGCCATATTTCTGTGACTCTGCCACTGCCGTTTCTGCTGCTCCTGATTCCTGAGCTTGTTTCCTGTGATGCAAGGGCTGGGAAACCTGAGCGGTGCAATGAGCCCCAGCGCAGTCTTCTACTGTGGCATGGAGGGTGGAGACGAGTGAGGCTGGGTGATCCCTCTATGGTGGCTTCTTTCGTAGAATAACAATAGCAGACAAGGGTGGAGCCTTACTCCACGCCAGGTATTTGGGTCAGGTGCCTTACACCCATTATCTTATTTAATCCTCACAGCAACTCTGGGAGGCAGGCACCATTAGGACCTCCAGTTTTAAAAATTAGGTGAGGAAACAGGTTCAGAGAGCCTAGGTGTCACAGCTGTTAAGTGGAAGGGGTGGGTCCGCGGCAGGTGTACTCGGTCACTCCGCTGTGCCTCACCCTGTCACCCCGCCTTCCGTGGAGACGAATATGAAGTTCTAGACCTCCGTCCGTGGTCTCCAGAGCGCCTTGATGTGCCTTGTCTCGCTCGCCCTTAACCTGGACCCAGGGGCCTGCACTCGAGTTTCCTGCTGGAGCCGTATTACGTCGTTTGGACCGTCTCAGATTTTCATTGTAAAGTGGGACAAAAATAACGTCCTGCCCGCTTCGTAGGGTCATTGTGTGGAGCAACTGAAATAACATGTGAAAGCAAGCTGTGACTGCAGAGTTAAGGTGAGTGTGATCTCACGGTGACTGTGCACCGCGTAGGACAGAAAACGCTACAAGAAGGCAGAGTAACCTAAGTAGTATCAGAGCTAGAACGTGCATCTAGAATGCCTGAATCTTGGTCTGGCCTCTCCACCTCCCTAACTTAGGGAAGGTAGAATTCTAACGCTTTTGAAATATGTTTTTAGCATATTAAGGATTCATAGGTTAGAGGTTCAACCCGTTATAACTTGAGCTACCATGTAAATTTTAATAGGACAAAGTTCTATTTCAACAGATTTACAGGAGAAAAGATGTTAAATCTGTTTCACTGTTGCACATGCATACACACTTACTGAACTGCGCACACACACACTCACATGCACATACACACATATGCACACTTTAGGACGTAAGCTCCACGAAGGAAGGGAATTTATCTGTGTGACCCACTGTCTAGAACAGTGCCTGGCACGTAGTAGGTACTCAATAAACAATCATTGTGTAAATAAATAACTAGATAATGTTTAAAGATACTTTTTGTTTCATCTCACTTAAATCAGGTGGTAGCGAAGGTTACCATCCATCCTGGTTTGTCCATGGTGTTCATGGTTTACATTTCTTGTCCTAGCACATATCTTAATACTGTGCCCTTTCCCTCTGAAATATACTAACTTGTATGGTAATTCACTCTGTCATTTATCATGCATCGCGTTTATTGCACATGCTTGGAGTGGTGACTTAGGCTCTGTTGCCCCAAAATCTGAGCTCACCCACTTACTAGCTGTGGATCCGGGGGTGAGATAATAAACCTCTATAACCGCAGTTATTTCATGTGTAGGATAATAACAGTCGCTTCCTGATAGGGTTGTTGGGAGGATACAGTTAATCCGCTTAGAAAACTTGCTGCCTTACAGCCTTGGAGATTTGGTTAGCCCTTGCATGCGAACAGATGTCCTGCTTCCTCCTCCAAAGCCTCAGAGCATTATGCCCCCCAAAGTCTCTCCTGTCCAGTGGTTCTGTAGCAAGTCGTCAGATTGTCTAGGTGCTCCTGTCTCCTGCTGTTATGCAAAGGTTTCTCTCTAAATCATGCATATTTCGGTTTCTGATGTTGCACATATTTAAAAATCATCATTCTGCTTTTGTAAGCTAATTTGCAATGGAAAAGAAAATGCTTCGTTTTATCCCAGGTTCCTGTCTTGAAACAGAAGACTCAGAGTCAGGTGAGCCCTTCTCTGCAGGGGCAGCCTCTCTTCCAGACCCTCATCCTGACACCACTGAGCTGCTGAGTCTACTCAGTGTCATTGGGGTCCCCAGACATGTCCACTCACACACAGGCAGGGGAAATGCACTTTTCAGTAGATTTCCAAGTCCCTTTGTGTACAAACGGGGCTCCTTTAGGAATCTGGATGGGAAAGAGTTTTAAAACAAATGCTACCCAAAGTCATTATTGCTATTTTAAAACTGTCCACCGACCCTCTCTATCACCAGTATCCTAAAGCAGCATTACATGTTGGCTGACTGTACATTTTCTTTAACAAAACACTGGAATGGTGAAGAGGAGGGATGATGAGAAATCACAGCCCCCCCCTCTCCTATCTGATGGAAGTTTCCCTTCTGCAGGGTTGGGAGTGATACACTGTTGGTATCAGCTGGTCTCCTTAGGAGAATGTGCATCATTCTTTGTGCTTTCTCTGGTGAACTGTCTGGAAGGCCAGGAAGATGCCGCCTCTAGCTTGAGCTCACATTTTTAGGGGAATTAGAAAATACATATGCCTGCCTGCAACAGCTCCAGCCCCAGTCTCTCTGTGCCCTGTAGTCCCGGCCGGGTTTCTGTAGAGCTTTTATCACTATCTGACATGTGGTTGTTTGTTTATTATCCACTCTGTCCCTCCCTCCTCCTGTAGAGGTTTCCGGGATTGATACGTTGTATCTTTTGTGTTTGTCTTTCTCTGTGGAGCTTGGAACGCTGGGTGGTAAAACTACCACGTCTACATTCTCAATACTGTTTTATATTTTCAGTTGTCTGACATCTAGCATCAGTGTTACTTCTCACAGGAGTCTTTATTTTACTTTACCTCATCCTTAACCCGGCTTTTAAGTGCTAATGGTTTTGCCAAAGGTATTGGTTGATTCGATAGCTGATGTATGTATTTAACGACTTTACTCTCTGCAGTGATTTTTGTTTGTTTGTTTTGTATGTTTTTTTCTTTTCACTTGGTCTTGCTGTTTTCAACTTTGTGTTTTGAAGTCACGTGACATCAGGGGAGTTGTTACTTACTGATCCTAAATCTTTGGACAAATGTGCATCATTGGCAGGACTCCGGTCCTCCGTGTTTCCACTAAGTGCGTTAGTAAGTTTGACTATTATCTTGATGAAGCAATACTAAGTCTGATGAAGGTGGAGCCGTTAAGAATCTACATAACGATCCTTAAGATTCATACATTCTGATGTTCCTTGAAACCCTGGTGGTCTTTGCAGTGAAAGGCAAATGGTACGACACGTGGGTGTATGAAGACCACGGAGCTGGTGATCAGAAGCCAGAGAGGAAGCAAAGTGGACAAAAATGTTATGATTCTAGGACGTTTGGAAAGAGTGTCAATTTGCCAAATAGGGCGCATTCTTAGTTTAGCCCGGGGCCCCAGTATGCCCATAGGTCCCCACCATGTAAATCACTGCTGACTAGAGTTGAGTGCAAGCAACCACTTGATTGAAAAATAAAATCAGGTAGCAATTACCGGCAATTGTGGGTTCTTTTCCTATACTTTGATCTGCTTATTTGAAGCAAGTGGTCAATTTGTTTGGAAGGCAGGCTCTTCAAGGACTGAAAACCAAACAGAAAATAAAACTCTGGCACAAGGTGGTTGGGTGGATGGGGTAGGCTCCCTGGATAGCCTCGTACAACTTCACGATGACAGAGGGCAAACAGCAAAACCCAAATTGCCATAACTCATTTACCAACGCATGGGCTGAACGACAAATCCCAGGATTTAACATCTAACCCGGGGCAATAAAAGAAAAATTGCTTTCAACTGTTGCCCTGCATGGAGAATTTTGAATCTAGGTTACAGTTTTATCACCACTCCCCAGCTCAGAGCTTCCTCCCTCCCTGCCCGCCCCCATCTGCCAGCAGGCTCTGCAAAGGGTCTGTTCTGAAACAGTCACCAGAACTTGACTACTCCCTGGATTCTGTAATTCCCCCTAAACAATGCCTATACGCTGGAAAGTTTTTACCCTCTGAACGATCTCTTCCAAACCTAATCCTTTCTTGGTCAAACCCCTTCTGTCACTAAAATGGAAAATGAAGAAAAAAAAGGGGGGGGTGGTCTAGAGCCACAAGGAGATGAAACCCAGTAAAATTAAGGATGCTGAGGGCTGCAGGATTCGCTTCATAGTCGTACAATCTAAACCTGCAGTCCGGACGGATGCAGAACAAGTTCTGCGACAGTTCTGAGCTGCAATTTACGTGAAACACAAGCTGGAGACTTTTCTGAATAAGAATACTCAGCGTGGCCAGGGCCGGCGCTCAGCATTTTTCCAGCAAGGATCTTGTTTCCCACCTGGCTGTGTGAGAAACTCCCCCAGATCACTTTACTCCTCCAGATGAGATATGTGTTGGGAGGCACGTCTTTCACGCCCAGGTGTCATATATGCAGAAATACTTCGACAGCTGTCCAGGGTCATTGTTATTTCCTGAGGCAGAGCTGCTGCCTTGGTGAGCTTCGGGGGTGAGTTTTGCCAGGCTGTCTGTCTGGATGGTGTGGGATGTGTATCCCACCTCGGCTGCACTGTGCTCACGGAACATTTTGCAAAATTGATACGATACAAACCTCACGTCGTTCCTCTGTTGGCTGCCCTAGAATCTGAGTGTGCTGATAGCAAGAACTGAACATCCTGGGAACCCATCCCCCTGTCCCCTTGCTCCTGTGGCTTCAGGAAGGAGAGTATGACCCGTTACCCGAGTCATCCAAGATGGTCTGTTTGGCAGGAAGTAGCCAAGGCAGTAAAGTACATAACTGGTTTTGGTTTTTTGAAAGCCAGCTAGTGGTAAACAACGGAATAGAAAATTCAAAACCATGAATAACTCTAAGGAAGACGTGAGAAATACGATTACAGAAGAGTACAGTGTGTTTGTTTACTTATTTACTGTTTCTTCACTGGTGTCCCTCAGACTTCAAGCACAGTTTCTTATCTTGGAAAGGAAGAGATTGATTTGCTTTTTACAAGTTCGTTATGCAAAATAATTATTATACGTATACTTACATTGATGCTGACTAGCCAGCCCGTCTCTTGCATGTCAATCTCTTGGAAAATCCCTGGACAAATAGTGACCTTGTGGACCACGGACATAGCCCTCTAGTGAAGGGGGCCTGTGCTTGTCCTTCCACTGGAATAGATTTTAAAGAGATATCGGAGGGTTCTAGA
The DNA here is from genome assembly GCF_949987515.2 of Delphinus delphis. Lineage (NCBI taxonomy): Eukaryota > Metazoa > Chordata > Mammalia > Artiodactyla > Delphinidae > Delphinus > Delphinus delphis. The sequence continues at coordinate 5,775,037 of NC_082694.2, read as the reverse complement.
AATTCCGTGAGGCACAAGGTGGGGGGCTGTATCAATGGGTTGTTTATCTTGCCATGTGTTCACTGGGCTCGCCGCCCTGGTTCAGCCTCTTTAACAGCCAGGAGAACTTTGCTCGTGACTGGCCTGCCCCGGATTGATTGGGGCAGCAGAAGCCTGGGAGGCCCCTGGGCCTGTCTGCTGGGCCCCAGGACCCCGTGGACCGAGGGATCCAGTGCCAGGAGCATCTTCCCAGACACCCTAGTCCTACTCAGAGCCTGGTTCCTCCCAAACACCTCCATGGGTGGGACCAAAGAACTCTGTCATTTGAAGGGAGAGCTTGTTATTTTTTCGATTTGTGACTTTTCTTGAAATCCAGAGAGATATAGTCTCCCCGCTCCATATGTATGTGTGTGTGTGTGTGTGTGTGTGTGTGTGTGTGTGTGTGTCCTTGTCTGCGTGTGTTATGCACACCGCCACACAGGCACACGCACACACACAACTTTTAAGTCTGTCATGAGGCTGCCAGGTAAAAACTAAATATGAAATTTCTAGCTATGGATGTTTGCAGAGTCTACTCAGCAAAAATACTTTTCCTGCTCATTAGATACAGGCTAATTCTTTGCGCCCAACTTCTTATACAGAGGAATATATAATACTGGGAATTGATCTCATCTGACTGATGGCCCAGGAATAGAAATGACGAGTCTGAGATTGAAGGATGGGTTTAGTGCAGGTGGTGATGAGACCAGGGCGTGAGTCAAATCCGTGCCCAGCCCTGGCTCCAGGATTGGATCAGGATCTGACCTGCCTCCGGTGGACAGGAAACTCCCAGGCCAGTGGCAGTGTACCCTCAGATGTTACGTCCGCCTGCAGAAGTGAACGTCACCACCTCCATGCGCTGGCCGGCACGTGTCAGAGAACTCAGCCCATTGGCAGAAACCAGCCCAGCAGGGACAGGGAGGCCTCTGGCCCCTCACTCACTTGCTTAAGAGATGGGAAGCCACATGTTTAATTCAGGGAATCTCAGTTCCTGAGCTGGGATCTCATTGGCACAGCTGAGACTTGAAGTCAGGAGTCTAAAAAGACTAGTGAGGAGAAATAGAATGGAAGGTTCCCCAGTCTCCACTACAGTCTTAGTAGCACCTGAAGATTGGCTTTTGGACTTGAGGTCTAGACAGGTAGCACACGGAGTGGGCCTAGTGGTGCGTGAGCAGGTCCCATGAGATGCTTGTAGCGGGGCCAGGGTCGGGGAAGCAGGCAGGAGAGCTGGAGGACCAACCCTTGTCCTGGCTAAAGCTGGTTGCCCCCCTACACACATTGATATGGAGCGGGGGACAGAGGGCCCAATCTGCTGATTTTTTCAAGATAAACCAGACAAGAGAATTTGTATGTGCAAACTCTGTTTCCATATATTAGCTCAATATTTAAAAACACCAGATGAACACAACAAAACAGGCCTGCTCGCCATGACGGCCTGTGACCTGCCAGTTTGCTAACTCTGGTCCAGACTTTTTTTTTTTTTTTTGCGGTACGCGGGCCTCTCACTGTTGTGGCCTCTCCCGTTGTGGAGCACAGGCTCCGGACGCGCAGGCTCAGCGGCCATGGCTCACGGGCCCAGCCGCTCCGCGGCATGTGGGATCCTCCCGGACCGGGGCACGAACCCGTGTCCCCTGCATCGGCAGGCGGACTCCCAACCACTGCGCCACCAGGGAAGCCCTCTGGTCCGGACATTTTCATGTTATTTGAAATTTTGCTTCTCGGATTTATACCTGGTTATACTGAAGGCAGCAGAGTCTGTTGTTCGGGACACTTACGCACTCAGGATCACTTGGAATTTGTTACATAGTCCACTTAATAATAATCAAAATAAGTGCCATTCTCAGAGTGGGATCATGTTACGAAAAGAGAAATAAGTACATACAAATGGTGACATACTCTTACCGTTGATAAAAATGCGAAGGCTGTTATGGAATATCTAAGTGAGCGGCTTTCACGTTTTACACCTTGAATAAGGATCCCAGGTGTGGAAACAGCGCTGGGATGGCTGTTAGGAGGCTGGCGGGTCCTTCTCACGTTGCCTCTGATGTTCAGTTGAATCACACAGCAGCTTCATCATCTGTGAAAGGTAAATTCTGTGGGTAAATCAAATGTCACCCTGATAGTTATTCGTACCCTAAGTGAAAGTGTCACTTACCCTTGAGAAAACTTCCTTGTTTTGTCAGTTTAAATAAGAATATCTGTCACTTACATGTGGAATCTAAAATACGACACAAACGAACATAACTGTGAAAACAGAAACAGACTCACGGACATAGAGGACAGACTTGTGGTTGCTGAGGGGGAGGGGGAGGGGGAGGGATGGAGTGGGAGTTTGGGGTTAGCAGATGCAAACTATTATATATGGGATGGGTAAACAAGATCCCTGTAGCACAGGGAACTATATTCAATATCCTGTGATAAACCGTAAAGGAAAAGCATATGAAAAAGAATGTGTATATGTATAACTGAATCACTTTGCTATACAGCAGTAATTAACACAACATTGTAAATCAACTATACAGCAATAAAATTAAAAAAAAAAAAGAATATCTGGTCTTAGAGTCTCAGTAGATTCTCAGGTCCCATGTAAGCACTTTCCTTTAAAATATTTTGATGAATAAAATAAGTGAATTTAACAGTTTTCAAATATAATTAAAACAATATTGTAACTCTTCTTGTGCCCTTGTTCACTGATGATTATTTTGAATAAACCCATGGAAATATTGATATAATAAACATACGTGCAGCAGTAGATTGTTATATCATGTTAATATGTTATAATTTCCTCACCCATTTCCCTTTTTCTGATGTCTTACTGTGATCATTTTTGTAAAAATTACTTTTTTTACCCTTTGAATTGCAGAAAAATTCTTTTTTGCTTCTTATTTTTGAACAGCTCAGACTTTGCACATTTTATATCACTGCTCCTAGAGTTGCCTTTCAAAGGCCCAGTTCAGAGGCTGGGGATCAGCTGACCAGTTAATATTTGGGGTGATATGCATGGCGACAGTGCCTATCAGCAGACATCAATTTTAGCAACATCATCTCTTCATGCTTATTTGTGTAGCAGTGCTTATGCAGTTCTGTCAATATTTCATTTTACTTTGCCATAATTATTTAATAAAAATGAGTAGGAAAGTGAAAAATGAAAGTGAAGATTTTTTTCCATGGCAGTAAAATATATATAACGTAAAACTGACCATTTTAAGTGTACAGTTCAGCAATATTAAGTACATTCACAGTGTTGTGCAAACATCACCACTATCAATTTCCAGAACTTTTGTATCTGCTCAAGTAGAAACTCTGCCCATTAAACAGTAAGTCCCCACACCCCTCCTGCCAATCCCAGGTAACCTCTACTCTGCTTTCTATCTCCGTGAATTTGACTGCTTTAGGTATTTGACAGAAGAAGAATCATGCAATATTTGTTCTTTTGTGTTTGGTTAAAGTGAATATTTTACTTTTATAGTGTAGTTCTTACAACCTTATCAAAATCGAGACAAAGGTGCAAATTGCGAGCAGTGATAAACGCATAAACCTTTAGTGTAATCAGATATAAACCAGTTGGCTATGCATTCCATTGGGAAACAAAAGAACAAACTTAGAGATTAAAGAAGACAGCTAGAAAAGTTGGAAGTAGGAAAGCGAGGGACTATGATAAAAGGTGAGGCACACAGTTTTTAGCTTTCAGGAATCGGAACCTCCACAGAGAACACATGCAGCTCATCCCTTTTCCCTGTGTGTCTCTCCGTAGATGTGGAGTAAGATCCCCGGAAAAGAGCCAGGTCAAAGGCAGGGTCAAGTGCTCTAGTGCAAGAAAGCTCTTCTCAAGACTGTGGCACAGTGTCACTGAGGGCAGAGAGCCCCGTGGGCCAACACTCTCCTCTCAAAACACTTCGTCAATGTCTTGATTGAAAAGTGTACCTGTTTCCTCATATCCTTGACCATGTCGGGTGTTACTACTTCCCACTAGTTCGGGGGTAAATCCAGGCTGTGGACGACAAGGCCAGGACTGGTCATTCTCACCCTCTCTGTTGGATTTCTGGCAGCACCTCCTATGGACCACAGTCATGTCCACTCCAGAGAGTTTTGCATGTGCCGTGGGAGACCCTTCCCACCCCTCTTGGCTTGGACAATTCCTATTCCTCTTCATTTCTCAGGTGAAACTTTGTTTCTTTAAGGAGCCCCTCCCCCATGGGACAGACAAGATAAGGGGCCCCAGGGACTTTCCCAAAGTGACCTCATTAACATAACAAAAGACACTTAGGAAATACCAAGGGTTTTAGGAGCTCTGTGCCAGGAACTGAGGGTCAAAGACCAAAAACGTATTTCTTATTTTAAAATACAGTGTTTGTGGGGCTTCCCTGGTGGCGCAGTGGTTGAGAGTCCGCCTGCCGATGCAGGGGATATGGGTTCGTGCCCCGGTCCGGGAAGATCCCACATGCCGCGGAGCGGCTGGGCCCGTGAGCCGTGGCCGCTGAGCCTGCGCGTCCAGAGCCTGTGCTCCACAACGGGAGAGGCCACAACAGTGAGAGGCCTGCGTACCACAAAAAAAAATAATAATAATAAAAATAAATAAATAAAATACAGTGTTTGCAATACTCATAAAGGATATTGGTCTCTGGCTTTCCCTTTTGTCCTGTCTTTGGTTTTGATATCAGGGTAATACTAGCTTCATAAGATGAATTGGGAAATCTTTCCTCCTCTGTTTATTGGAAGAGATCGTATAGAATTGGTGTTGTTTTGTAGAATTCACTAGTGAAACCATCTGAGCCAGGAGATTTTTTTCTTTTGATAGTTTTAAGTTACAAATTCAATTTATTTTACAGGGCTGTTCAGCTGACCTCCTTCATTTTGGGTGAGTTGTGGTTGTTTGTGTTTTTTAGGGAATTGGTCCATTTCATCTAAGGTGTCATATGCATGTGTAGAGTTGTCCATAGTATTCCTTTGCCATCCTTTTGATGTCCGCCCGCTCTGTAGTGGTACCCTTTTAAATTCCCAATGTTGTCAATTTTTGTCTTCTCTTATCTTGGTAGTCTTTCTGGAGGTTTGTCGATTTCATCACCCTTTGAGAAGATCCAGCTTTTTATGCCACTGATTTCTTTTTTTTCTATTTTTCTGTTTTCGATTTCACTGATATCTGCTCTTATCTTTAGTTTCCTTCTTTCGGATTCTTTTGGGTTTGTTTTGCTCTTCTTTTTCTAGGTTCCTGAAGTGGAAGATTAGATTATTGACTTGAGACTTTTCCTCTTGTCTAATGAATGCATTAGTGCTATCCATTTCTCTCTCAGTGCTATTTTAGCTGTGTCCCACCTTTTGCTATGTTGCATTTTCATTTTCATCCGGTTCAATTTTTTGATTTCCCTTGAGACTTCCTCTTTGACCCATGGATTTTTTTGAATAGTATGATTGAGATGTAATTTACATAGCATGTATTTCACCCATTTAAAATGTACAACCTGATGGTCTTCAGGATATTCACAGACGTGCAACCATCACTACAATCAAATTTAGAATATTTTCACCACTGCCAAAAGAAATTCCGTATATTTTAGCTATGCCTGGGCCATTTCCCCATCCTGCCCCAGCCCTAGGAAGTCCGTGATCTACCTTGTCTCTGTAGATTTGCCTATTCTGAACATTTCCTATAAATGGAATCATACAGTATGTGGTTTTTTTGTGACTCTGTCTTTCACTTAGCACATTTTCAGGTTCATCCTTGAGGTAGCATGTGACAGTATGCCAGCCTTTTTATGGCCAAATCAGCTTCCATTGTACGGTTTTACCACATTTTGTTTATCCATTTGTCAGTTGATGGGCGTTTGGGTTGTTTTCGCCTTTTGGCTATTAGGAATAATGCTGCTACGGATGTCTGTGTACAGGTTTTTATGTGGCCAGGTTTTCATTTCTTTGGGATATATACCTAATAGTGAATTTCCTAGGTCAAGTGATAAGTCTTTAACTTTTTGAGGAGCTGCCAGACTGTTTTCCAAAATGGCTGCACGCTTCATATTCTCACCAGCACATGAGGTTCTGATTTCTCCACATCCACAAAAACATTCGTTATTATCTGTCTTTTTGATTACAGCCATCCTAGTGGGTGTGAAGACCCATAGATTATCTAGAAGTTGAGAGATTTTCCTGTTTTCTGTATGTGAACTGATTTCCAGTTTGACTCGGTTGAGATCAGAGAATGTACTCTGTATGATTTCAGTTCTTTGAACTTTGTTGAGATTTGTTTTTATGGCCGAGGAAATGTTCTATCTTGGTATATAATCTGTGGCTTCTTGGAAAGAATGTGTATTCTGCTGTTGTTGGTTGGAGTCTTCTATAGAGTTAGATCCTGTTCGTTGCTGATCTACTTATTTATTTTACCAATTATTGAGAGAGGAGGTGTTGAAGTTTTTAACTGTAATTATGTATTTGCCTATTTCTCCTTTCAATTCTATCAGGTTTTTTTTCATATATTTTATAGTTCTGTTATTTGGCACATACACATTTGGGCTTGCCATATTTTCTTGGTAGATTGGCCCTTTTATAATTATTTAAGGTCCCTCCCTGTCTCTGGTAATTTTCTTTGCTCTGAAGCTTACTTTATTGGATATTAATATAGCCAATCACACTTTCTTTTGATTAATATTTTAATGATGTGACTTTTTCCATTCTTTAATTTTCAACCTGCCTATATCATTGTATAGAGGTGACATTTTTTTAGACACCATATAGTTGGGTCATGCTTTGTAATCCATTCTACTAACAGCTGTCTTTTAATTGATGCATTTAGACACTTTACATTTTTTGTAACTATTGGTGTGTTTGCGGTGTTCGGGTTTAAATCTGCCACTTTTTCTTTTGTTTTCTGTTTTCTCCCTGTTTTTCATTTCTCTGTTTTCTTTTCCTGTGGGTTACTTGAACACTTTTCAGAACTCCATTTTCATTTATCAGTAGTGTTTTTGAGGGTATCTCTTTGTATAGCAGTTTTTAGTGTTTCCTCCAAGTATTACATCATCAGTATGTGTATATGTATGTGTGTGTGTATATATATATATACCCTCATGTGCTAGTTACATATATATACATATATGTAACTAATGGCAGTTTACTCATGTGGTCATTTACCAGTGTGAGGGAAGTAAAGAAACCTTTCCTCCCTTTATGTTTTTTTACCTTCTCCCACTTATAATATGGTCGTCTTAAAAACATTTTCTCTATGTACATTGAGAACCACATCAAACAGCGTTGTAATTTTGGCTTCAGTGGCCAAGCTTAATTTAGAAAATTCAAGGGAAGAAAGAAAATGTATTGAATTTCTTGTATTTTTACTTTTTTTTCTTAATTCCTCATGTTCCAAGATTCCATTGCTTTCCATACTGAGAATTTCCTTTAGCCATTATTTTGGGGCAGGTCTGCTGGCAACAAATTTTCTTAGTTTTCCTTCAAATGAGAATGTTTTGATTTCTTCTTCATTACTGAAGGCTGTTTTTGCTGGGTATAGAATTCTGGGTTGGCAGTTCTTTTTTTTCCTGCATGTGAACAATGTTGTGTCACTTATAGCCCCCATGATTTTCGAAGAGAAATCTGCTAAAATTCTATTTTCTCGTCTGTAGATAAGGTGTCCTTTCTCTATCTGCTGTCAAGATTTTTTCTTTTTCTGTATTTTCAAAAGTTTGAGTATAGCTTGTCTTGATGTGGATTTCTTTGCGCTTATCCTTTTTGGGGCTCATTCATATTCTTCATTCTGTAGGTTTATATTTTTTGCAGAATTTTGGAAGTTTTTAGCCATTATTTCTTGAGTACTTTTCCAGCCCCACCCTCTTTCTTTTCTCTTTCTGGGACTCTGATGACATGAATGTTAGATCTTTCACTATAATTTTACAGGTCCCTCACGTTCTAAGCCTGTTTTGTCTCTGTCATTCAGATTGGTTAATTTCTACCATTCTGTCTTCTAATTTAGTAATTCTTTCCTGTTTACTAATTCATACTTCGAGTTTACTAATATTCTGCTGTTGAGCCAATACAATTGAATTTTTAAAAAAATAAATTTATTTATTTATTTTTGGCTGTGTTGGATCTTCATTGCTGCGCACAGGCTTTCTCTAGTTGCAGCGAGCAGGGGCTACTCTTCATTGTGGTGCATGGGCTTCTCATTGTGGTGGCTTCTCTTGTCACAGAGCACAGGCTCTAGGCGCACGGGCTTCAGTAGTTGTGATGTGCGGGCTCAGTAGTTGTGACTTGCAGGCTCTAGAGAACCAGCTCAGTAGTTGTGGTGCACGGGCTTAGTTGCTCCGCGGCACGTGGGATCTTTCCGGACCAGGGCTCGAACCCGTGTCCCCTGCATTGGCCGGTGGATTCTTAACCACCGTGCCACCAGGGAAGTCCTACAATTGAATTTTTAATTTCAGTTGTTGTATTCTTCAGTCCTAAAACTTCCATAGGGTTCTTCTTTGTAGCTTCTGTTTCTTTACTCAGGTTTTAAATTTCTTTGCTCAGGCTTCCTATTTTTTTATTTGTTTCAAGTATGCTGGTAATTGTTCATGAAACATTTTTATCATGGCAGTGTTAAAATTTGTGTTAGATAAATCTAACATCTCTGTCATCATGATGGTGATATCTATTGTGTTTTTATCATTCAGTTTGACATCTTCTTGGTTCCTGGTAGGATGAGTGGTTTTCTATTGGAACATGGACATTTGGGGTATTATGTTATGAGACCATGGGTCTTATTTATACCTTCTGTTTTAGGTGACTTCTTATGATACCACTCCTGGGGGAGATGGGGAGGAGCTGCCATATTGTTACTTACAGTGGGGTAGATTTTCAAGTTCTCCACTTTGTCTCCGTTGCCCACCGAGGGTCTGCTCATTACTGCTATATGGCGATGGCCGTCCCTGGTCCTTACTAGGTCTGCACTGACACTGTCTTTGCTGAGATGGGGTAGGAGTGCCTCCTTGCTGCTCTCCTGGTGGCCTCCACTGACAGCCAGGGGAGTGGTGTCCTCATTACCATCCGGTGGAAGAGGATGTCCTGACTTGCCACCAGGCCACCTCTTGTCCACCTCAGTGAGGAGGATGTGGGGTACCTCATCAATGCAAATTCCAGGTCCCCCACGTAGTGTTCACAGGCACTGTGGGGGAGGGGGTGCTCATTTCTACCCGGTGGTGGAGAAAGTCCCACCGCCCTACTTTTTCCTTTCTGACACACCCTAGTAGGGAGGCTGGGATGTTCCTTACAGTCTAGGAAGGACGGGATCTAGAATCTCTGCTCGGTCTTTGCTCTGTGGGTTTGGCTGGAATAGAGCAGTTATTATCGAGAAGTATTACGTGTTGTGAGGCTGCCTCTTTCCTGGTCCGTTGTCTGGATGGAGTGGGCTTTGTTGGGGCTCTTGCTCTCAGAACCCATGGGCATTTCCAGGTCGCTGGCTTCTTCAGCTCCAAGTCTGGGATACTGGAGGCAAAAAGGAAGCACAGGGAACTCCCTGCTGTATTGTTCTTCAGATCTCGAGGTCCCTAGCCGTCCTCCTTCGTCTCTCCAGCTTTCAGAGTCTCCTTGTGCTTATTTTGTACATGATACCTAGGCTTTTTAAGTGTCCTAAGTGGGAGGAATAGAGAAGAATACATACTCCATCTTCCCAGAAGCAACAGTTGGATTTTTGTTTTTTTAATCTTCATTTTCTTACTTTTTTTTTGCAGACTTTACAAAGGTGAATTCAGGCATACCTGGCTTTTATCTTAAAATTCTTTACTTTTTGGCCACTGATTATAATATATCACTTCTTTGTAAATGAGATGATTGCAGCATAGGATTTTTCTTGTTTTCATAGATTTTTAAAATTTTAAACTCTTTGATCTATATGGAATTTTCTACAGTTGTAGAAGCAAAAAAGAAACGTGTGTGTACGGGTGTGTGTATTTATGTGTGTGTGTGATTTCTCTTTATTTATGACCTCTGATACCTCTGATTAAATTATGCTTTCTTTCCCCATTGTTGTACCACTGTTTGACATTATTTGGACTTGCTGTTTCACCCCATTGTCCATTATGGGCTTAATAAGAACACAGGGCAGTATTTTTGACAGTGGTGTGTTATTCAATTAAAATAACATTGAGTATTGTTTTTTATTGTTTTTAATGAAAGTAGTATATGTATGGTATTAAAAAAATTTTTAAGTTATCCTAAAGAGCTTATAACAAATAACAGTTCCCCCAGTTCCTTAAGCCTAGACCTGCTTTTCAGAGGTAAGTGCTTTTAATTTCCTGACGAGTTTTTTGTTGCTGTATCAGTTTTAGCCAATATCTCTCAGTTCCCATTTTCAAAAAATGAGTATATTAAGAACTTTCTCTCTTCCATCCAGTTTTGACCAGATATACCTTTATTTTTATATTTTCAAGGTTGGTAAGACTTACATTCTGGCCTGTAACCATAGTTAACGTCTTTCATCTCTAAGCTGATACTGAAAGTTGAAAACTAATAAAGAGCATTTACAACGTTTTTTTAAAAAAAGAAGTAGCAGCTCATCGCTCATCTATGTTCTATAGAAATCGTCTGCCATTTCTTCTAGCTAGATCTTGCTGTCAACTTGTTAAGCTCCCTTGGGTGTCTTCCAAGGAGATTCTGGTTGGCATTTACAATCTCAATTTTTCTCCCCTGAAATCTCCTCTCTCCCTATTCTCATCTCAGTAAATAACCCCACTCTGTACCCAGATGTTTGAGCCGAAAGCCTTGGATTCACCTTTGATGCAGCTGTCTCACCGAAAGAAAACACACTCCCTGTTTTTCTCTCTTCACTCACAGAAGGCTTCTGGCCACCAAAACGTGCGTGGGTTTTCCACACCACGTAGTTCTCCATCCTCTGTGGACTGTAGCTGGGTGTCCTGCAGTTCAGTTCAGTTCTGATATTATCCCCCTGGACTTGGCATCAGATCCCACTCATCCCGGGCTCAGTCTCACAACACCGCCCCCATTGCTGCTGCCATCTGTGAGTCCCAGGTGGTCACCTGTGCTTCTTACTGGCTGACTATAAACTGGGGTTCTCATGATGCCTTCCATGGGCTCAATAATTTGCTAGCACAGCTCACAGAACTCAGGGAAACAGTTATGTTGACCGGGTTATTGTATAAGAAAGGATACGGATGAACAGCTAGATAGAGAGATACATGGAGTAAGGTCTGGAAGGGTCTTGAGTTCAGGAGCTTCTGTCCCTGTGCAGTTGGCATGTACCACCTTCCCAGTGGGTAGATTTGTTCATCAACCCAGGAGCTCTCTGAACCCCATAGTTGAGGGGCTTTTACTGAGGTTCCATCACATGGGCCAGATCGATTAGTAAGGCCACCGCCAGTGGTGGGGGAGGGGTGGAGCTGAACATTCCAAGCTTCTACTCATAGTTGGTCTTTCTGGTAACGTATCCAGGAGCCTACCAAGATTACAGCAAAAGATGCTCCTATCACCCAGAAAATTCCAAGGAAGTTAAGAACTCTGTGTTGAGACTTGAAGGCAAAGACCAAATAGTAGAACAAAAGAGGCTCTTAGCACCTTTATCACTTAGGGAGTTAGCAAGGTTTTAGGAGCTCTGTCCAGGAGCTGGGGATGAAGAACAAAATAGCTTTTTTTTTTTTTATTATATCACAGTATCACACTCACATCCCTCATCCAGGCCAGCAACACATTCTGTTGGAGCAACTCTCAAAATATATCCAGCATCCAACCTCTTCTCACTCTCCCCACCACGTTCATGAAAGCCACCATCATCTCTTTCCCATGTTGCTGGAAGATTCTTGACTAGTCTTCCTGCTTCTCTTCTTCCACAGCAGCCAGAATGACCCTGTAAAACCGTGAATCTGATCGTGACACTCGTCTGTTCAGAAACCTTTGGTGGCCCCCTGTTGGTCTCAGAGAATGTCCAGAGTCTTTCCCATGGTGACAGGCTTGGCACGCTCTAGCATTTTGCTGCCTCTCTTTCATCATTTCCTACCATGTTCTCTTTACTTCCCGTGCTCCAGCCGCAGTAGCCACCTCGCTCAGGGTGCTCCCAACTCAGGGCCCTTGTTCCTCTCTGTTTTAGAAAGTTCCTCCACCATGTCCCACACCCTCACTTCATGTAGGGTTTTGTTCAGATGTCATCCATCAAAGAGGCTTTCCCTGCCCACACTGATGTCAGATTCTACCCCATCCTGCCCTCCTGGATACTCTCACCCTTCTCTGCCTTTCTTTGTAGTGTTCATCAGCACCTGTCAACTGTGTATTTATTGTTTGATTTATATATTTTATTGCCCATCACTGAAGCCTTCCAGTGAAAAAAACTTCCTTTTATTCACCACTACATCCCTAGTGCTTTGATATGGTACCCAGCGCATAGTGGGGTCTCCATAAATGTCTATTGTATGAAAAAAAAGATGGAATGAGATGCATACTTTTTATTGCTTGCTTTTTCCCTGTCATATATAATGCTGCAATGTAGTTTTTTCTTTTGTTATATGTAACTGGTATTTTCTGTTTTTCATTGCTAGATAGTAGGATTCTGTCATTAACCCCTCCTTGTGCTGAGTGGCTCTCCTTACAGACAGGACTTTATGAGATCATGTATAGATCCCTTTGGAGTTTGGGCTGTTCTTACACTTTTCAGTCGCATGTTTGCATCAACTTTTTATTTATTTCTACCGATGGTTAATCACATACATCTGGTTTAAAACTCTAACTGGACGGCCTTGACCCTCTCATTTCCAAAGTCTAGTCTCTGGTTTCTTGGGAAGAGCTTGTCCGCTCCATGTGTGGAAGACAAGGATGGTTTGAGACACCCTCACTGGCTCCCCCTCCCCTTGCCCACAGAACAAAGGTGGGTTTTGAAGGATCAGCTCTCCAGGCCTTCTACAGTGTGGCTGCTGCCTGTTTGATGGCCCCTCTCCGTTGACCTGCCCTATACGCTTCATGTTCAGGCCAGCCCTGCCACCCTGTGCTCAGGATGCCCAGCCTTTCCTGCTGTCTTCCTTGTGCTTCATCCCCTCCGAATGGAAATATCCACATCCAGCTATCTCAATGCCACCTGCTCCAGTTCCTTCTTGAATTTCCTCATCTGAATTAATTTCCCTCCTCTCCTTACTTCCCTGGTACTTATTATACCTCTTCTTTTATAGCATGTATCACTTTCTATCTTGTACTATAATTACTTACAGTCTTATCTTATGGGCCAATATAAGCTCACTGAAGACATGGCCCATTTGTGATCCATCTCTGGGCCCCTCAGAGTCTTATACAGGGAAGGTACTCAACAAATACCCTCTTAAGGGTTTAACTCTGCTTGTTCCTTCTCAGGTTCTTCATGGAAAGACTAAACACGTATTGGTTTTCTCTTTTTTGTAAGTGGTCAAGTCATTTGGAAAAATTAAATACCATCTAAGTTCTGCTTTGGGATAATCCCAACAAAATTTTCATGTTTCCTTTATAATTTCATATTTTTCAATTAATCTATTATTATAAGTCCTTTGCAGATCTAATAAGTGGAGCATTTTTAAGACCTCTATCTTCACAGTTGTGCTACTTTTTGATGGAGAGAAATTAGATGTATGTTTCAATCCCAGCGTGTGACTAAGTGTTGTGAGAAATCCATATTCACAGGTTAATGTTACTGACATAGAGCAGTTAATTCTGCTCTATTTACTGACTTCTATTCTTTTTATGTATTTATTTGCTTAGCTTTTTATTAGTTGCTTGTATTATTTATTTACTCAATTTGATTCTACTTATTTTTAGAGTTAAATTTTCTTACTTGGTCTTTGTTGACTAGAGTTATCATGCAGTGATAGTTTGTTTTTATGTATCTGATCAGAGTGGTATTTCTTACTATTTTCTCTCTGCCTCTGTCAATTGCATGTTGCAATTCAATTTTTTTTTTTTTTTTTTTTGCAGTACGTGGGCCTCTCACTGTTGTGGCCTCTGTATATTTGATTACTATGTGAATTGGGATACATAAAGTCAGCATTTTTAGACTTGAACACACTTGTTTATTTCTCTTAAAAACAAGTTTAATGTATTCCATAAATATTTACCTTTTGTTCTCCAACCAAATAGGCATAACTTTCTGAATATTCTTTAATTTAAATCCACAGTTTCCCAGAGTTGCTTCAAGAAGCACCAGCCGGGGAAGCTAGTTCTGGGTCTCACAGCCACAATGGCTGCCCTCACTGACCTTGTCCCCAGGGGTACTTGTCCCCTACTTAACACGGGCTTGGCAAACATTTGTGGATCTAATAAATATCATTATTTTTTTAGGCTCTCTTAAAACATGGAGCATGAGTTAGAACATGTGTGTCTGTATTCACCTCCAGTGAGGAGTTTCTCAACTGAAAGTGTTTCTCTCTTCTTACCTCTGCAGGTTTCCATTGCCCTTGCTGTCGTGCTGCTGGTTAATCAGAACTGTATTTTTTGGGAAACATTTTGTATTTTGTTGTTGGTGGTGGTGGTGGTGGAGGGGTGGTTTTCTCTGATGCAGATTTTTACATTGTTGCTCTTTTATAGATCCTACTGTCTGGAAGCTTCCTGTGTTATTGTTCACTTTGCTTTCTTTCCAGAATTTAACACATGGATTATTTTATGTGTAATGAGAAACTATAGTGAATTAATTGCATTGCACTCAGTTATACCTAGATCTTTAGTTTTTAAGTTCAGTTCATTCTAACACTTATATGCAAAGAGAAATGAAGATAGAGCCACTCGACTATGTATTTGGTATGAGATCCTAATTCTGTTCCCTTTCCCACAAAGTGAATTTCTGTTGCAATTAAAATAAAATAAATTTTAAAGCATCCATCCTCACAGACCTTTATGTTCCAGAAATAAAAAGTGAATGACACAAGTACAATGCCCCAGACAGTCTAAATAGAAGTTAGCAGGAAATACAAGGTACAAACTGAACCAGGGTAAGTAAACCACAGCCCAGGGGCCAGAGAGGGCCCCCAGCAGGGTTCTATATGGTCTGTGGGTCAAGAATGGCTTTGACATTTTTAAATGGTTAAACAAAATCAAAACAAGAATGATATTTGGTGACATATAAAATCGTACTCTAGTTTCAATGCCCATAAATAAACTTTGATCGGAATACACCCACACCGTTGCATTTAGATATTAACTCTGGCTACTTTTGTACTATAATAGCAAAGTATGGCCTGCAAGCTGAAAGCATTTACTATCAGGCCCTTTACAGAAAAGAAGTTAACTGACCCCTGGACTAAATAGTAGATAATCATCAAAAAGTTTTCTCCCGATAACTGATGTATTTGTCAATACTATTAGGTAGGATAATGACCCTGGTCTATTCAAGTTCGTTTTCTCTTCAAGAAATACTTGGTTGTGGCCAGGGGAGCCATAAATATATGCACATGTGTAAATGCTGATTTATTTGTTTTATTCTGTGAACAGTGAAATTTAAGAAGCCTTTATTTTGTTTGGTTTTGCCTAACTGCTTTGCTAGGAGGTTTGACTCCTGTGGTTGGTGCAAGAATAGACACTTCCGCATGGAACCGTTTTTGCCAGGAGGGAGGGTTATAAAATTCAGCGTCTCTGATTATGTTCCCCAAAAAGCACTGGACTCAGATCTCTTGTGACTAGGCTTCATCTCATCACTTCTTGCCTGTGCAACAACTGGGCAGATTCAGTAACTGCTGTCCTATTTCAAGCAAGGGTCACACAGAGCGGTGCTGAATGGCCTAAGCATTCGGAAAAGAAAGGCGAACAGCCTTTTCTAAATATAAACACCTGTTTTCTTAAACAAGTGCGCTTGGCCTGTTGCCGCTCTCCTCTGATTTTGGCGACCACGGGATTTTCCCCTGCTCCCTCCCCTTCCTCCAGGCCTCCGTTAGCCCTCCATCCTGGTGGCCCTTCTGCCTGACTGCATCCTGGTTTCCCGCTCACCTGGGATCCTGGTCAGGATCAGTCACGTGGCAAGCACGGCAGCCGTTGGTCCCTCCCCGCGATGCATTTAAGCAGGCAGGGTTTCTTCCTTTCTCCCACCTACCTGGTCTCCCATGCTCCGTTCTTAGGAGTAAGGATCTCCTTTCAACACAGTGAAGGACGGCACCCCCGTGTGAGAGCACAGGGTACCAAGGCTGGGTGGCAGAACAGGGAAGAAAAAGGCAGAAGAGGAAGCAGGAGCCCGCCACAGCAGGCTTTGTCCAGTTTCCAGTTGGTCTGCAGAGATCCTGTTCCTTGCTTCTGGGCATTTCTTGAGAACCGTTTTCTCTTGCTTTTTCAAGTAGAAGAGAGACAGAAAACAAAATGTCCGGGCATACGTGACATTGCAGGCCAGTGGTTAGTTACTGTTACCACTCTTTATGGGAAAGGTGTGTGTGTCCCCATTTCACAGCTGAGCACACCTGGCCTGGGCCTGGTGGGAACGCCTCCGAGGCCACACGCAGGGAGGCGGGGAGCTGGATTCCAAGCCAGGGGGCAGCTGTTATGGCCCAGGGCACACAGGGCGCCCTCAGATTGGCCCTTTGTGCTCTGCATTCCACCAAGGAACAGATTGCACTGGACCCCAGGGGGCCGGGGAGGCTGTACCAGGACATCCTTATCTTACAGGGTAAGTTGGTATAGAAGCAGGAGTCAGCGTGCGGAGGGGTTGCAAAGATGTGGTTTTCAGTGGACATATTTTTTTTTTGCGGTACGCGGGCCTCTCACTGTTGTGGCCTCTCTCGTTGTGAAGCACAGGCTCCGGACGCGCAGGCTCAGCGGCCATGGCTCACGGGCCCAGCCGCTCCGCGGCATGTGGGATCTTCCCGGACCGGGGCACGAACCCGCGTCCCCTGCATTGGCAGGCGGACTCTCAACCACTGCGCCACCAGGGAAGCCCTGTGGGCATATTTTTTTAACTTCTTTGTTTAACACAGAGAGGTCAACAGGCCAGAGGGTCAGGGGTCTGGCGTGGCTGCATCAGCTGAATGCGTTTATTCCCCAATGATGATTGGAGTCTGCTGTAACATGAGTAAGAAAATAATCCAAGCTGGAGGGATGAGTTGAATACCCAATATAAAGAGGTTCGCCTTATTACTTAGAAATTAATTCTTAAAGAAATTTAAAATTTCTTCAAATTATGGTTACATTTTGGGCCCCATATTTCATGCTATGACTTCAGTATGGTTTGTAGGCTTCTAAGGGTTTACTTGTTAAACCTGCGGTGATTGTAAGTTTCTGAGGACTTACTCTGTCATTTTAATACCGTCTTCCTATAATTCAGATAATTTCCATTTGCTGCTTTAATTCTAAAAGGTATGAAATGCCTTCAGGATGGCCCGCTGTTGCCTTGCCGATAAGGGCTGGCCTCACGTAAGCCCTGCCAAGTGACCTCCGTGTGTGAAGTTGCTTCCTGTGTTGCCCACATGCTGGTACCACCCGCATTTCCCTCCCGTTCCCCTGCTACGGGCCGTCCCCTAACATGGTGTCTGCATTAAAGCCACACTGGGCTCCACCATGAATTAGGAAAAGGTGTTTCCTTCCATTCCTTCACTTCTTAGGAGACTCTTCCTGCCTTCTCTATGTGATTAATGCAAGATGCTGCCTCATGCATGCCATTCTCAGCGGATTTCCTCTTCTCTGTTCCCTTAGTGATTGACTGGGGCTTTACCATATGATGCCTTGTACTAGAGTAAGTCGTAAACACCTCTGTTCCTGCCTTGATTAGAAACTCTGTGACATTGGAGATCATGGCGTGTTTATATGCTTCACTTTTCGGTAGTTATCTGATGGACCTTTGATGTTGATTTGGTTGTCTCCGAAGGAGCAGACATCTGAAAATTAAACATATTCAGCGTTCCAAATGAAGGGAATCTGAAATTAGAAATATTGATATTCAGCAAGTTACACACTCTTCTCAATACCAGAGGAGACAGCGGTGATCCAACACCTGGCCTGTGATGTGGCCACGTTGGCACGACCCCGTATCTTTTTGAGCCTCAGTTTAAATAAAAAATAAATAAATAAAGGGGTGAAAATGCCTCCTTGCCTTACTCCTTAGGGTTTTTATGAGGATGAAATGGTTTGGGACATCTGAAAATGTGTTGGGAATCACAAGGTTGCTTCAAATGTAAAATTGCGTTGTCTTCTTTAAGAAAACAGGCATTTAGATGAAAGCTGTGCTGTTTAGGTATCGTGTTCCTATAGTATTCCACTTCTGATTTAAATTGGAATGTGTACCTGAATGTGCTTTGTGAATAGTTTTAAGGGGATCATCTGACTTTTGCATCGTAATATCTATAGCCCGTGTATAGCCAATTACGTTGACCTTGGGAGATTTTGAAACAGGACCTATTGGTTCTGTCAGAGAGAACCAGTTTGCCTTTTCCATAATTCTCACGTAACCCAAATTTCATCTTTATTTATTTTTTCTTTCATAGGCTTCCATCTGTATCACAAATTACCCACCATAGTGCCTGAGAGCTGCCTTCTCATCATGGTTGGACTTCTGCTGGGTGGGATTATTTTCGGAGTGGATGAGAAATCCCCCCCGGCCATGAAGACGGATGTGTTTTTCCTGTACCTCCTCCCCCCCATCGTGCTGGACGCGGGCTATTTCATGCCCACCCGCCCGTTCTTTGAGAACATCGGCACCATCTTCTGGTACGCCGTGGTCGGGACGCTTTGGAATTCCATTGGCATCGGGGTGTCTCTGTTTGGGATCTGCCAGATCGAAGCCTTCGGCCTGAGTGACATCACTTTGCTCCAGAATCTGCTCTTCGGCAGCCTAATCTCGGCTGTGGACCCCGTGGCCGTGCTCGCTGTCTTCGAGAATATCCACGTCAACGAGCAGCTCTACATCCTGGTCTTTGGGGAGTCCCTGCTGAACGACGCCGTGACAGTGGTGAGTGACGGTTCACACGACATCGCTCTGCCGGGCCGGGGCCACCACCCACCGGCCACCGAGGGGAGACCCTGTCTGCAGATGAGGCAGCTGAGCGGTCCCCGGCCCTGTGCTGGGAAGGGCCCCTCACTTGGTTCAAGGCTCTGTTCTCGCTGTCTTAAAGTTCTCAGTCAATTTATTATTTGTTATTTATCTGTGATTCTGCAAAGGGCCCCTCACTTCATTTTGCCTGGATCCTGCCAGCTACGTGGCTGGTCCCTGCTTGTACAGCTTTGCTGCTGCCAGAGAAGCATCACAGTGACTGTGACCTGTGTACCCCTGGGGGTTTCTCACTGTGACGGCTTCAACAGTGATGGTTTTTGATCCGAATTCAAAGGACTCAAGGTCCCAGCGTTCTTTGTGGGAAGTGCTGCCCTCAGGATGTGGCGTGTATAGTACGGGTGAAAGGATCACGCCCACTGAGTGCTGTTCTCCCTCTGGGAGGGTGTATTTTTTATTTCCAGATAGGAGGCAGATTTTTCGTCACACAACTCACTTCCTCTTCTTGCTCAGCCAGCAGACTCTGGGTCCTCACCATTTCCCCATAAATGGGTATTTATTCAGAAAATGCAAATTATTTTTAATTCTCACTAATTGCCGCATAATTAGAGTCAGAGGCTGTCATGAGCTTAACATTAGGAGGATTGAACTGCTTCCTGAGCTCAGGGGAGAAGCCTCTCCCCGCACCCACATGGCTGTCCAGACCTTCTCCACCAGCCAAGGACACTCAGGTGACCTTGGGCTGGTTAACCAGTCGGCGGGCACTGGTGTTGCTGTTTTTAGGTTAGCCGGGATTCTGTAGTAGTGATGGTGATAGGAATGGTAGCGAACGCATACCTTGTGCTCGGAGTTTCATAACAGCCTATGAAATAGGTATTCTTCCCATTTTGCAAATAAGAAAATAGAAGGAAATGTGAAGTAAAGTGTATTTAAGTAACTTAAGTAATTTATATTATCCCCTCTGTTAGTTAGTTCCTATTATTAAAATGGTATTCCTGATTCATTTAAAAGTTAACATAGATTTCAAGAAAAAAAAGAGTCAATTCGCTTCAGTTTTAGTGTGTATGTGTTACTTAAAGAATGCCTGATGAGGGTCCTTCCTTCGAAGTTGGAGAGAGGATTCTTTTTGTAATTTGTCACTTTTTTTAATTTTCATTTTTGAAAAATTTAGTTATTTGGCTGTGCCGTGTCTTAGTTGCGGCACGCAGGATCTTCGTTGCAGCCTGCGGGCTTCTCTCTGTTGTGGCTCGCAGGCTTCAGAGCGTGCGGGCTCAGTAGTTGTGGCCCGCGGGCTTAGTTGCCCCACAGCATGTGGGATCTTAATTCCCCCACCAGGGATCGAACGTACGTCCCCTGCACTGGAAGGTGGATTCTTAACCACTGGACCACCAGGGCAAGTCCCCGAGAAGGTTCTTTGAATGATGTCTTTTCCAGTATGTGTAATGTCCTGTGTGTAGGTCATGGGGCATCTCATCCTCATCCAAAGATAGATTACTGTGATCAGCTTCAGAAACAAGCTTAGAATATCCTTTTAATAATTCAGTTAAACGTTACAATAATGTGACACACAAAAAACGAGTTAACGTAGAAACCAACATTATTCTCTGTTAGCCTGTATTCAGACCCCTGACCTGAATAAAATATCACCTTTAAGGATGTTCGTTAACTCCATGTGGATATTATTACACAAAAATAATTTACTGATAAGGAAATGCCATTTTTTAGTATAGCTAAGAGCTATTTTGAGACAGTGCAGTTACTTCACTCAAGTAACAAAATCCACTTCATTTATTCCATTATTCATTAACGGTACTTAGTCATTAACTCACCAGTATTAAATTTTAACTGGGAAACTGCCATAACAATGAAGATGTTTTATAAACTCATTCTCTTTTCCGGAGGCATGAAGTTTTCCATTGTGACTAATGTTTGATATGTACATTTTTACCTTGGTTCTAGGGAGACTGTGGGAATTTCAATGTGGGAATCTTGGGTCTATTTAGGGTATAGGAAACATTACAAAGAAATAATAGCACCCTGCTGCATTCCTCCTAGGGCAAGGTAGCAACATCAGGTCAGTTTCAGAAGGACCTGCTGTGTCTTTGCACTGCTTTCCCTTCTCTTCTGAGATTTCTCATTCAGTCGCCTCGGTGGTCCATTCTTTGAGCGTGTCAAGAATCAGATCTCAGCAAACGATCTGGCTAAACTACCCTTTAAAGCGTGCCTTCCAGAGGCACATCCTGTGCTTCCTGTCCAGAGGCTCGAAGCCATCAGATGTGGTTTTACGGTCGAGATGGAGGGCTGACCCAGAGAGGGCAGTGAGCCAGGTTGAGGGCCAGCCATTCCACGGCAGGAAATGGGCCAAGGACGGAGAAAGGGCATGGCTGCTCTTCAGATGTGGAGCCCTTGTTTCCAGGCCAAAGCCTGTGAGTCAGAAGGACTCTAGTGGTTTCAAATGAAAGAGGCTTCGTTGGTAGGTTCTTTACCCTGGGCCAAAAGCCATGTGGACCCTTAAAGCCACCTCCCACAGATACCAGGGCATGCTTGGGGGCTTTGCCCACCTAACACTGAAGAATAACCCACCAGGTATTTCCTTCACCAGACTGGCTGAATAGTGGGCTGAATTGCCCAGGTGTTAGGAACAATTAGAATATGGTATAAAAAATTATAATTTTTGTCTCCTAGTCAGGTGTTCTCAAAGAATAGAGGTAGAGATGTTTTACAGAAGATTCTTTGATTCATTCATCTAGTCTTATCTCTAGGAGGGCTTAAGGAACTCATGGGTTAGGGAAAGGTATGAAAAACATAGACCCTGCTGCATACATGGAGAAGGCTGAGTTACTAAATGCTGCAACTAGAAGGGTAGAGATTAAACAGAGAGAAGTCAGGTTAAAAACATAGGCTGGGGCTTCCCTGGTGGCACAGTGGTTGGGAGTCCGCCTGCCGATGCAGGGGACACGGGTTCGTGCCCCGGTCTGGGAAGATCCCACATGCCGCGGAGCGGCTGGGCCCGTGAGCCATGGCCGCTGAGCCTGTGCGTCTGGAGCCTGTGCTCCGCAACGGGAGAGGCCACAACAGTTAGAGGCCCGCGTACCGCAAACAAACAAACAAACAAACAAAAAACGTAGGCTGGAGGATGAGCAGAATTGTAGGTCAGGCAATTAACTGGGAAGTTCAATAGTGAGCTTAGAAGATTTGAAAGGGAGAAAATCTGCCATAAAAATGTCTCAAAGCAAAGGGAAATTGATAATATATAATATAAATTGAAGTCAAACTCTTTGTTCTGTGGTCTGGGGCTAGATTGGAATTAACTGGAGAAATGACAGTCAAAAAAGAAAAAGCTAAGATTTTTAAATGGGATTTTTGTGCTTTCCCTTATAGGAAATATTTTAAGAAAACCTTTCAAACTTTCCCCTGTTGGGTAAAGATTGTTCAGGTTCTCAGCTATCTGAGAAGTACTGCTGTTTCCATTGTGGTCCATGATCGAATGAGTTAGGCTTACATGGTAATTTCTAGAAGGTGTGAAGGCAACCACTGAATATTCTGACACATTTTCCAAGAACACTTAAAGAGTTTCCTCAGTCTACCCTAACTAGAGTTGGTTAAGGAGAGCTGGCTCTTAAGTCAGAAGCTAGGGATACACACTAATGGCCCAGACATTATGTGCCGTGCAGTGGAATTTAACTCAGGAAGCTGGAGGGTAAAGAGGGACCACTTGGTACTTAATTTGGCTTTTGCAAATAGCAGAACAAATTTAAAATTACTTATGCAGAAATGCTTATCCTTTGTGTTTCATATCAGGAAAAGTGACCTGAAAACTTTTTCTGGAACAGAGCTATGCTGAACAAAAACCCTGTATTGTTTGCTTCCTTGCAGTACATGATTTCACTGCACTGTTGCACATTTTAAATCAAAGTTCAAAACAGATCCTATCTAATTTTAATATACACAAGTATTTTTTAAAAAAATAATAATGAATAGAAACACTTGAAAGTACTCAGCTGTCACATTAGCCTGTTATGTAGATGGAATCCAGCAAACAGTCACCCCTGGCTTTTCGGTTTGCTAAAGATACAGTTGTCACGTTGAGGTCAACTTTGCACAGACCAACTAGAGACATAATTGTAGCCACATACATAATACATATACATATACTACATATAAATTATAACTTCAAAAGCACCTTTCTATATAGATTCCCTTGTGGTAAAATTAAAGGATGTAACTGGCATGAACTAACTGTGGGGTTATGGCTGGTTGTAACTAAAAGAATTTTATCTTGTGCCCATCCCTAGGTATCAGGTTCAGTGTACAACGGGTGGGAGGTTATGGAAAGCTTTCTGGTTGTCAAGGTAACGTCTCTACCTAAGCTAGTTTCTCGTAAGGTGGCCCCAGCATCCGAGGAAGTGGAATGATGAAACTGGAGCTTCTGACAATGCACTGAAACTGAAAAGCCAGTGACTCAGCTTTACTCTTTGCAAAGCCTAAAGGGATATTAAACACAGAATGTACGTTGGAGAGACGCCATGGCTGGGGCTGCCTGGAAAGCAGCTTGGGAAAGATGACGGTGTATTCCCGTTGTTCCTTTGGAATGAGTGCCTGCGCCTCCTTTGGAGGCCTTATCAGTGTCTAGATGGGGTAGGGAGGGGAGCTGAAACAGAAAGAGGAGAAGACGTGGGTTCTGTGCACAGGGAATTTCTAATTCCTCGGAGGAAATGAGGTTGGCATTCAAGAGGCGACACCAGCGACACAGGATGGCGCGTCCCCAAATGCCGGCTGGTTTGGGGCATCATCTGTGTTGCAGGAGGGGCAGAGGGAAGGACAGCTCGCAGGCGCCGTAGGGATCCAGGAAGGCCGGAGAGGAACAGCGACTTGAGCGGCGCCATGGAAGACAGATAGAGTTTCCCTCGGTTTAGGGGCTGGGTTTCTATCAAGAGAAGCCGGGGACAGGGCTGAATACATACGGTGTGCTTTGTAGAGCCGTGGTGAGACCCTGTCCTAGACCGCAGGGTGTCACAAAGCATTAAAAAAATGCATCAGGTGTACTGAGCCTTCTTCCCTAAGTCAGGCAGCCAACGATTTTCAACTTGGGAGTGAGGAATGGAATAAAGGAAAGTGAGTCTTGTAGTAGCTGCAGGGGGCACTCAACTGGTGCGGGCGGGAGGCAGGCAAGTGGAAACCGGGGGTCGGAACCCAGAGCCCGAGTGGCCCGGGGAGGCTATCTGTGCAGGGCAGGAGGCTGGAAAATCTGTCCCTATCCCTGGGCAGCAGGTGATGGGTGACCGTCACCTTTTGGCCTGGGCTCTTTAGAGGCAAGGGGTAAATATAGAACATGTCCGATCCGCTCTCAGGAAGTGATCATGGCGTGTTGATGTGGATGAAACCTGACATGTGCAGCAGTCTCTGGATGCGAGGAAGCAGCACGACCTGAAGCCAGTTCTTTTCTGGCAAATGATGACCCTTCAGGATATTTAAGTCCTCAGGCTTGTGAGTTGCTTTTTTTCTTCTCTTAAGCTCAAGTCATTTCTTGGAGGTCCAATACCAAATGCTCTCAACTGTTACACCAACAATCAAGAGAAGGGAAAAGCCCACTGCTTTCTAAGTAATAATCCACTGGTTTTTTTTGTTTTGTTTTTTGTCAAAACCAACAGACATTTATTGTCATCTACTAGGCAACATGGAAGAAGTAAATCATAGTAAGGCGAAATCCTTAATTACAGGGAGTTTATGATCCAGTAGAAAAGAGGAAAAAGTTCCCCGAAACCTGTAATGTGTAGGCTATAAAGGACTGTTAGTGAAGTAGAAAAGGGTGAAATGGCTTTTGCCAGGACACACTCTGGTTAGCAGAGTGTCTGATTCATTCTCATGGTTAAAATTGAAGAACTGACCCAGAGCTAGGAGACCTGGATCCTGGTATCGCCTCTGACGTTTTCTGTGCCCGTGGACGGATGGGTTTAATTTTGAGTTTCTCAGAATCCCAAGGAGGGTGTAGCACGGCCTGTACTCCCAAGGTGTTCATCCCAGTGTCCCATTAGCCGGCTTCCCTGGAGATTCCCTCTGCAAATATCACAAGAAGCAGGGCATGTGCCTGACTGTATTTCACTTGCTGGCTTCGTGAAAAAATTACTCCAGAGGAAGGCATCACTTCCCATGCCATTTGCTCAGTGGTCCTTGGAAACATGTTTGAAAGCATCCTGCCCGGCAGGCGTGAATGCCTGACATTTTTGAAGACTTAATTAAACTATGTAAAAGACTGTGTAAATTTTTCAGAAACCAAGCAACAGTGTAGTCTCGTCATTTTAGAAGGACACATGTGCATGAAGTTATAGTAGACACACACACACACACACACACACACTGGTTGCTGTCTCTTGGCTTGAAGAAAACCCCATCAGGTCTTGTGTTTCACCAGAGGTGCATGTGTGGGCAGGGCAAGGACCTCAGTGATCTGGGAGGAGGATGTCTTCAGGGAGGGGACCTGTATGGATGGGTGGGTCCCTTCCATGGTGCAACCCCACAACAGGGGCCTTGAAGTGTCCCTAAATTCACAGCCAGCACTGACAAGCTTTCTCTGTGACATACTCCTTCCCAAGCATCGGCAACGCAAGCAGGGTATGTTGAAGGGCAACCAAGCCGTTTAAAATAATCCTTTAGGATCCGAAAAGTGATGTTTTAGCAGTAGGTCACGTAAATAACTTTGAAGTTTCCTCTCTCTCACGTCTAGAAATAGTTTTCTTGATGACACACTTTCATCAGTGCTTTTTGTTTGCAGCTATTAAATGCACTGTTAAAATGTGAGATAAAGAGGGGCTTCCCTGGTGGCACAGTGGTTGAGTCCGCCTGCCGATGCAGGGGACACGGGTTCATGCCCCAGTCCGGGAAGATCCCACATGCCGCGGAGCGGCTGGGCCCGTGAGCCATGGCCGCTGAGCCTGCGCATCCGGAGCCTGTGCTCCGCAACGGGAGAGGCCACAGCAGTGAGAGGCCCGCGTACCGCAAAAAAAAAAAAAAAAAAAAAAAAAAGAGATGCCCAGTCACTTCCACTGATCGTCCACTTTGGGGCACAGAAGACACGCCCTTGTTAGGAGGCAGGAAGATTTCTGGGGCCGTGAGGATGTCGGGGAAGTTGGGGGGTCCTGACGTGCCCTCTGCCTCTCCCACAGGTCTTGTACAACCTGTTCAAGTCCTTCTGTCAGATGAAGACCATCGAGACCATCGACGTGTTTGCCGGAATCGCCAACTTCTTCGTCGTGGGGATCGGCGGCGTGCTGATCGGCGTCTTCCTGGGCTTCATCGCGGCGTTTACCACTCGCTTCACACACAACATCCGCGTGATCGAACCGCTCTTCGTCTTCCTGTACAGCTACTTGTCCTACATCACAGCCGAGATGTTCCACCTGTCGGGCATCATGGCGTAAGTATCGAACTCCTGGTTAAAAGCACTTGGTGGCATTTCGTGGAATTCATGTATCCTAAGCTGCGATGTGAAAGTTGAATACGTTATGTAAAAGAGGAGATGTTCTTGAATTCTTTTAAGAAAAATTAAAAGTAGATTTTCGTTACTCTTTGTTTCAAAAAAATGAAAGTATGGATCAGCTAGATGTATCCTAAAGCGGAACTTCCCTGGCGGTCCAGTGGTTGAGACTCCGCGCTTCCACTGCAGGGGGCCCGGGTTCGATGCCTGGTCCGGGAACTAAGATCCCGCATGCGGCCAAAAAAAAAAAAAAAAGTGTAGGCAAGTGATCTGGTGCTAAAATGGAAGCCTTAAAAGTGACCTCTTGGATCTCATGAAATAAGACAATAAAGTGCTGGGGTGGATGGCCAGGCACCAAGAATTCTCTGAGTCTGATGCCCATTCAGTGTTGCTCAGGTCCACTAACTCCACCCAGGCTGTATCCCCCAAACTTCGTCTGGAATTCTGGAATTGCTTATGTTAGTTCCTTTGAACAATGTTAGTAGTAGAGAACCTTTGCTCTGTATGATAGATTTGATGTGAGATCATAGCTTTACATCATTCAAAGCAAAATTCAGTGAATAAGGCATGCCGTCGTGTACTTTGAGTTCAGCTTCTTAAAGAAAGAGGTATGGTTATAAAGCAAGAAGTAGATAAAGCAAGAAATTATTTATTAACGACACAGTTGTGTATCGTTCACTAACTGATTTGGAAGGATGTTCTCAAAATGTTCTACAAGTGGCCGGTAGCGTTTGGATCCAGTTTTAGCCGTTGGAGGGTCACTTTGAAGGAGGGTACTTGTTGGGTGTGGATGTTTCTACAGCTTCCAAGAATAAGCCTGTCATATTATGGTCACACCTTGTATAGGGCCAGTGAGAAATGCTTACTAATGGAATGCCTTTCAAAGTTTTAATTTGGGGGAATTCCCTGGCAGTCCGGTGGCGAGGACTCCACACTTCCACTGTTGGGGGCCTGGGTTCGATCCCTGGTCAGGGAGCTAAGATCCCTCAAGCCTTGTGGCCAAAAAAAAAAAAAAAGTTTTAATTTTGACAAATATTTATTTACAGCTTAATACATGTTAAGCTCTCCTGCTGGGGCCTGCTACGCTATTTAGAGTTTTGTGTTGTAAATGTAGGTCTAGTTCTTTCTGAAGATTTCTCTTGCGCCCTGATTTAGGTGACGCTTTGATTAAGGATTGCTTTGCTTTTGCCCCGCACCACCACTTTCATAGCAGAAGCAGATGAGGTTTGTCTCCCTCCACGAGGAGAGTGGAACCCACTGTAGTGAAAGCCATGTGTTAGAAGGTTGTGTGGTTTTCTGTATCCCAGGGAACCTAAATAAAGCACTGTATTAATCCAGTCTGACCCAGTAATGAAATGTGCAGTGCCTTCCTGGTGGCTATTCATATCATTTTTGTATGACCTCCAGTTTCCTCACTGTTCTTTGACTGGTGTCATTGAAAGTGTCCGATCAGCTGGTGACAAGGTCTCTGCAAAGATTACAGGGCAGGGACTTTGTGTCTAGTTTCCCAGCAGTATTGTAGCAATGGTTGGTGTAAGAACCTTGAATATATTTCAACCGAGTGCATATGTAAAAGTTCTAGAACCCTCACAGAGTTATCTAAATATGCTTGTCCAGAGTGTGGGGAGGACAGGTGAAGTGTTGGATGGGGTTGGCGTGCTGGGGTGTCTCTGCTTAGAAATGTCTGGGGGGGCCCAGAGTCCACAGAGCTCGTGATGCCTCACGTCCCCGACCTCCTGCAAAGACGGGATCAGGGCTTTCCTTGCTCTGGGAATTAGGATGTCAGGGAAAAATGGGGCCACGTATTCCTGGGAAACTGCACGGCTAGTTCTCTACTGTGGTTTGTTGGCAGATGAAAAACCTCACTTTTGTCCACAACTTCAAAGTAAACATTTACCGTACAGCTTAGTGCACAGAAAAGTCCCTTATTGTATTGACACGAATACTGCCATAGCACACAGTGAGTGCACTAAAATTATGTTAACAATTACATGAAATATTCCAGGAGATTTAAACACTTTTGCATTTTACCATGTACCCCTGTTAATGCTGTGAGAGCGAACGAAGGGACAGATTTCCGTCGAAGTGTGTTTGTTCTCAGAAGTCACACCCTTGTTTCCTAGGGTGGGGTGATTAGCGTGGTCTTCAAAACCTGACCGTGTGTGTTGTCTCTGTGTGGGGTACATCACAGATGTGCATGTCCGCCCTTTGGAAAGTGCACTGTGTGCGCTTCCACGCTGTATTCACTGTCCTTGCTGGAGGATGTCGGTCCCGGGCATCGGTGTCCTGATGTAATTAACATTGCACATCCACGGACACCTCTTTTATAGAACTCGTCATTCTTCCGCATTTAACTTGTACCGAGTGTAGAAATTCCTATCGTACTTCACGCTGATGGCATCTTCTTTTACCGTTTAAAAGCAGGTGTTAAGGTTAATGGGAGTGAAGGCACCTGACTTCTGAGCATGCTCAGAAGAGTCTCTTTTTGTTTGTTTGTTTGTTTTTGCGGTACGCGGGCCTCTCCCTGCTGTGGCCTCTCCCATTGCGGAGCACAGGCTCCGGACGCGCAGGCTCAGCGGCCATGGCTCACGGGCCCAGCCGCTCCGCGGCATGTGGGATCTTCCCGAACCGGGGCACGAACCCACGTCCCCTGCATCGGCAGGCGAACGGAAGAGCCCCTTTTTGTTTAAGAGAAATGGGGGCCACAGGGAAAGGGAAGTCGGCAGAGGGGTCAGACAGCTGGGGAGCTGAGAGAAGGGTTGCAGCACGTCTCTCTGAATTTGTAAGAGTGTGGAGCGTGAAACCTGGTCCTCCCAGGGTTTGTCCTCCCCTCTCTCCCACTTCTCCATCCCTCTCGCCTTCTTCCTTCCTCTTCTTAATGCCTTTCCGATGCCCCTGTGCTTCAACTTTGTCCTGGGTGGACTCTTGGGCAGCCTGTCTTAGAATGAGATCATGTAATGAGCAGGTAGTTGATACAAAAGTCTGATGTAAAAGAAACATCTTTCTGTAGAGCAGAAGATGGGTCTGGGTTCAAAATGCAGTGTCTTGTTTTTGTGTGTGTGTGTGAAAGTTTACAGCAGCTTTATTCATAATCACCGAAACCTAGAAACAACTCAGATGTCTTTCATCTGGTGAATGAATAAATTAATTATGGTACATGTGTACAATGGAATTCCACTCAGCAATAAAAAGTAATGAACTATTAACATATGCAACAACATGGATAAATCTCAGATATATATTGCTCAGTGAGAGAACTCAGATTCCGAAGGATAAATTCAGTGTGATTCCAGTTATAAGATATTTTGAGAATGGCGGAACTATAGAGACAAAACAGATAAGTGATTTCCAGAGGATGGACATGAAGAGAAGGGTTGACTAGGAGGGGGCAGAATGAGAGAATTTGTGGGAGTGATAAAACTGTTCTATATCTTGATTGTAGTGAAGGTTCTACAACTGTATGCATTTATCTCACTTCACAGAACTCTATACCAAAGAAAAGTGAATTTTACTCTATGTAAATTAAAAAAAATTTATTGGAGTATAGTTGCTTTACAGTGTTGTGTTAGTTGTAGGTAGGAAAGCACTGGGCAGGATTCCAGCATTTTGATTTCTTTGGAAAGATGTTGGAAGCAGTGTATCCTGGCATCCACAAAGCCTGCTGTCACTGCTGTTGGTTTTTTGTCATGAACTTGTGATCTGATATGATCTTCACTGACAACAAGTAAATTAATAGGAGGTGGAGTTCCACCTGTCTTCTCGTTCTTTGTCTTAGAAGCTGTTTGGAGAGCTGGCTTCTGGACAGTCTTAGGTTTTCTTTCCCCTTTGTGGCCTCTCCTAATAGTTCAACTCTTAATTTAACGTTAAGGAATTATTTGTGTCCACGTGTTCCTGTGTGTTCAGGAGAGTTTTAGCTTCAAACACTAGGGGGTAGATGAAAGTTCCTGTTTTCTAATTTTCTAATATCTTTCTGCTCATTTCTATACTGGGATAAGTTGTTGTAGTAGGGAAAGTGTGTACGTGTGCATGTGTGTGTGTGCGTGTGCGTGCGTCAGAGTGCGTTTCCACAGCTCTAGAGCTAAAGTTAAGGGAAAGTCTCTAGTCTCTCAAACAAGACCCCTCACGCCTCAATAGCATTGGACCCTTCGAGTATCACAGCTCTATAGTTGGGGTTGGAGAGGGGACTCATAGCACTAATTTTAGAAATTTGTGTCTTGGCTCACGTGTTTTGAACTTTATGTTCAGAAAACTGCGCAGGGATAAAACAAAAATGATTCCCACCATCCCCCTTACCCAAGGACACTAACAGACGCCTAAGGGATTCCTAAGTTCAGATCCACACCGACATGAACTGAGCTGGGACTCTGTTCCCTCTTGTGGGCGTCAGGCACCTTTCTGGTCCTCACCTTGTTCATTGCCCTGGGATCCAGGCATGGGATGCTGAAAACCCACCGTCCTGAAGAGGGAGATGCTTGGTCCCCACAGCAGCCGGCAGCCTGCCGGGAAATACTGATTTCTCTTTGCTGTGCTCTACGAATTAAAAAAAAATGGCCACGTCCTCCTGATAGGGCAGCAGGCACCCAATATTCTTTAGTTTTGTTTTCATGGGTTGATAATTCCTTAGTCTTTCGTCTCTAGAGGGCACTTAAAATATTTTCGATTTGCTGTTTCAATTATTCTAGCAGCATTATTGCAAAGAAAGTAGGAAATGGTAATTACCAGTTCCATCTTATGAATGAGCAAAGTGACGCCCTGGTGGGCAAAAACCATGGCTGTAGGGTGAGGCCTGGGCCCTGGGTCTCCAGTTAACAGGCCCGTCCAGGATATGTCCCAGTATCCACTCTAACAATAAAAACAAACACCGGGCTATTGTAAATAGAACTGCAATGAACATTTTGGTACATGACTCTTTTTGAATTATGGTTTTCTCAGGGTATATGCCCAGTAGTGGGATTGCTGGGTCATATGGTAGTTCTATTTGTAGTTTTTTAAGGAACCTCCATACTGTTCCCATAGTGGCTGTACCAATTCACATTCCCACCAGCAGTGCAAGAGGGTTCCCTTTTCTCCACACCTTCTCCAGCATTTATTGTTTCTAGATTTTTTGATGATGGCCATTCTGACTGGTGTGAGATGATATCTCATTGTACTTTTGATTTGCATTTCTCTAATGATTAATGATGTTGAGCATCCTTTCATGTGTTTGTTGGCAGTCTGTATATCTTCTTCGGAAAAATGTCTATAATGGAATATTACTCAGCCATAAAAAGAAACGAAATTGAGCTATTTGTAATGAGGTGGATAGACCTAGAGTCTGCCATACAGAGTGAAGTAAGTCAGAAAGAGAAAAACAAATACTGTATGCTAACACATATATATGGAATCTAAAAAACAAAAAGGTTCTGATGAGCCTAGGGGCAGGATAGGAATAAAGACACAGACGTAGAGAATGGACTTGAGGACATGGGAAGGGGGAGGGTAAGCTGTGACAAAGTGATAGAGTGGCATGGACATATATACACTACCAAACGTAAAATAGATAGCTAGTGGGAAGCAGCCGCATAGCACAGGGAGATCAGCTAGGTGGTTTGTGACCACCTAGAGGGGTGGGATAGGGAGGGTGGGAGGGAGGGAGATGCAAGAGGGAAGAGATGTGGGAACATATATATATGTATAACTGATTCACTTTGTTATAAAGCAGAAACTGGCACACCATTGTAAAGCAATTATACTCCAATAAAGATGTAAAAAAAATAAAAAAAATAAAGACAAGCACCTTTCAATGACATTTTAAAAATGAGACTTTCACAGGAATTTCCAGAATGCCGGGCTCAGGGATAAAGGAGCAGGGCTGCGCTCTCTGTTCGGAAGCGGTCACTGCTGAGGCTGTGAAGATCATGTCCCCTTTCTTTCCTGTCTTCCTGTGTAGGAATTGGTGATTGTCATCTGTTGAAAACTTTGAGAACAATAAGAAAGCATGCTTTTGCTGGCCATCTTGTAGCTTCTTCTTCTGGTTGCTCCTGGTTTGCCCACCAGGTGTAGCAGTTAGAAGACCATCTCTTCAAGATACAGTCGTACAAAACCAGAGCCCTACAGGCCACGATGACTAGTTCACGTTTACCGGTCTTCTCAAAATATGGGGGGAAAGAAAAGAGCACGTGACATTTCAAGACATTCATAAAACATGATCCAAAGCATGTTTGATCATTTGTTTATTTTGAGCGTAAGACAGGTGTCTTTTATTAATTTTCCCTAGGCTTTTCTCATGTTTACTGGGTGTTTTGCTCCATGTGAGAAGGTGACCTGGAACTTTAACAAAGCAATCTGGATAACACAACCTGGATAAATGCTAGTCTGCACACAAGTCATCAGTCATCACCTAGTCTCTGGCCTGGCCTCCATGTAAATCGAATTAGTCTTAAAGCCTGAAAAAAACAGAGAGAGAGCAGGCCACATCATCTTATTTCTAGTTGGAGCTTTAAACTTCAAATTCACCCCTAACCTAACATCCACATCTTCCCCTGAAACAAAAAAAAATTTTCTTTTAGAAGAAATGGCTATTAAAGACTGAGTCAGTTGCATAAGAGTTGGCTTAATCCTGCAACCTGCGTGCAGAGTAGCTGTTGGCTTCACTGCAGGCCAGCTGGGGCTCTTGGAGCAGGACAGGTAGAGACGATGCTTTAGACCAGGGCTAAGTCCAGGTGCTGGGGGGTGGCTGTGTATGCCTGCACATCACGTAGAACAGCAGGGAGGTAGAGTTTGGAGGGAAAGGAGAGAGGGGACCATAACGCAGGCTTCCATCTATGGCTCTGGGTCTCGTGCTCTGTTCACCGTCTCTTTGTACCTTATATTGTCTTGACAAATAAAAGCTTTGTTTTTGATGATGCTGTATGCCTTCCCCGATGGCTCTCACTGGTCAGAACTGACCTCTTTAAAATCTTATATGGGGACGTCCCTGGTGATCCGGTGGTTAAGACTCTGTGCTTACACTGCAGGGGGCCCAGGTTTGATCCCTGGTCGGGGAACTAAGATCCTGCACCCCGCATGCTGTGTGGTGCAGCAAAACAACAAAAAAAAACACAAAAGAATGAGTTTTTACAGTGACCAATTCAGTTCTATTTAAGTTAAATCAAATTGTAAAATAACAAACCTATAAAAGTGGAAGAACAGTATGTATTTCAAAACTGCCAAAATAAAATATTTAAAAAAACCCTTATATGACCACCTCAAACACTAAATGGCACGGGGGCAGTGGGTAAGGGAGGAAGATAGTAAACTGAGGCAGGAAATTAGTTAAACAATAGAAAAAAGACAAATCGTATCTCCCTTAATTTTCCGGACACATTCAGGAAAAACGTGAAAAAGAAACAAACAAAACTGTATTATATTTTTAATGGTGACTCACCTATCTTTTGTTTTCTTTTGTATAATTTTGCCTCACCTGCAGGGCAAAACTAGAAAAGTCAGGAAGGAATTTGAAATTATAACCCTTTTTTTTCCCCTAGCTTTATTGAGATGTGATTGACACACCTCATTGTGCAAGTTTAAGGTGTAAAAACGTGATGATTAGATAATATATGTATATTGCAAAAGGATCACCGCCATAAAGTTAGCTGACACGTTCATCACCTCACGTAGCTACCCTTCTTTGTGTGTGTGTGGTGAGAACTTTCAAGTACACAATACAGTATTGTTAACTGCCTGTACTATCGAATGTACCATCACATCCAGGATTTTCCAGTCACCGTGCTGCCCCTTAGATCCCAGAACCTATTCATCTTATAATTGGAAGTTTGTAGCCTGTGACCACTGTTACCTGTTTCCCGTACAACCCCTGCAAGCCCCTGGCAACCACCAGTTGACTCTCTGTTTCTGTGACTTTGCTTTTTTTAGATACCAGATACGTGAGATCACACAGTATTTAACCAGATTAGTGTAAATGATTCGGGAACTTATTTTCATTTATTTTGATGGTTTAAACTTTTAATGAAATAGATTCAGCTGGTAAACTCCAGTATTTGCTTGGTTTTTTGAAGGAGGAACAAAACCGGTGGACGGCCACTTTTTTTGTTTTCCTGAGTGTAGTCCACTCTCGTGGTCATGTGCTACATGTGGCTTTTGAGCGCTTAAAGTGTGGCCAGTCTAACTTGAGGTGTGTTCTAAGTGTAAAATAGACATCAGATTTTTAAGATTTAGTAGGAAGAGATTGTAGAATATCTCACTAATGTTTTTTATATGGCTTGCATGTTGAAATGACAGTGTATTCGATCTGTTGCATTAAGTAAACATGTTATGAAAGTTGCCTTCACCAGCATCTTTTTACATTTTTTAACCATGACTATTAGGAACTTGAAGATTACATATATGGCTTGTATCGTGCCTCTGTTAGCTTTGCTCCGTAGAGCTCACCATTCGTTTTTGCTGTTTGATTCTGCCATCACTTTGCTTTTCTGACTGTTTCTTGACTGGTCTTTGTCTTTATCTGAAAATGATTATATTACTGCTGGCCTGTGTTTCAAGCATACTGTAGAAAGTGATTTGATGATCAAGTCATCACTACATTGCTCTTGGTCTAGAGCTTACAATTTAAAGTGGCATGTTCGTCTTTCAGACTCTGAAGGCTAAGCAATAATAAGGCTAAAGTTATTTTCTAGTTATATGTAGGCCAAGGTGAAAAATAGGATTATAAACAGAAATGTAAATACGGTATAATTTCCAAGAATAATTCCCTTTTCTGTTTTTTTTTTTTTTTTGCGGTACGCGGGCCTCTCACTGTGGCCTCTCCCGTTGCGGAGCACAGGCTCCGGACGCGCAGGCTCAGCGGCCATGGCTCACGGGCCCAGCCTCCCAGCCGCTCCGCGGCACGTGGGATCCTCCCGGACCGGGGCACGAACCCACGTTCCCCTGCATTGGCAGGCGGACTCTCAACCACTGCGCCACCAGGAAAGCCCCAGCTGGAAAACTTTAATTCCATCATCAAGATCTTGGTCCAGTCTTCCTGCCTCTCATGCCTTTGTCAACAGTCCCCAACTAGAGTCAGTGGATGTCGCGGGTCCCTTGATGCCTTGTGTTTCATCACACTTTTGACCCTGAGCTGTGATCTCTTATGTGTTCTTTCCACAAAACCATGCTTGCTTTAGGAGACAGGAAATGAGCTACAAACAGTAGTTGAATTGAAAGCATCTAAAGTAGAAAAAAACACGAGATGTGGAAAATCCATGAAATGGGCAAGACTGCATGAATAATCAAGCATCTATACTTATTTGAATTTATTTCATTTTGGTATTTTAAGAGAGGTTGTTCAGTTTTGGTGGTTGGATATTTCTTTGAAAAAGAATTTATAAAAAAATTTTCTCATATGTCAAACTCACTTTCTCTTGGTTGTCAGGTTTCCTGGAAGAGGCAATCCATTGTATAGTAAATTCGTGCCCTGGAATAATTAATTTACCTCACATGAGTGAGTACTTTATTCTGAGAACATACAGTGTACCCTGAGTCACCACAGACCTGGCTTTAATCAATACAGAGAAAGCTTTTTAATTGTTCTTCATCTTTGCTGATGCTTGGCACTGATTGGTAGAGTATGCTTCTAAGTTTGGCAAAGTCTTTATGGGGAATGTGCAACTGTTATTTGGGCTGTATTTTCCTGCAACTGAATCCATACTTTTTAAGATCACGCACAGGCATGGAGCAGGCATGAAAGAATTTTGCAACATTCTTTCTGTCGGCTCAGTTCTAATTCTTCACAGTTCAGATTACAGAACAGGTCTAACGTGGGAATCGAAATTAGAGAATTGACCACTCTTCAAAAAAATTAAAGTACTAGTATTTATAAACGGAATGAACCGAGTCGTGGCTACACCGTAGGTAAGGGAACACAGACAAGGTATGTGTATGTTTTATCTTTACAACCAGAACTCTGCCTTCACTGCCCGCCATCTTTATGGGTGCCGTTCCCTTTGGTCCTACAGATGCCGACTGCCTAGTGGAGGGCTGTGGATCTCCATTAAGCTGGACTCAGCCAGCATCAGGCGAACATACGCTTGGTACCGCTGCATGCAGGGAGCCATGCTACCTGTGGAAGAAGGGTAGCTCCTGCTCTCTCAGAGTGTGGGTTCTGGTGGAGAGGAAGCGAACATCATAGACGTGAACATCGATTCATTGGCTGCCGGGGTGGAGTCGTGGAGTACTATAGAAAAAAGTGTTAGCTGGAATTTTCTGTTCAGAAGATAGTCCAGTGACATATTATCTGCAGAGAAAGTCTGTTTCCCCCCCGGAAGACCGTTGAGACAGTATTAGCTGGCCTGAATTTTTTGTATGCTGCATTGAGAGTGATACAGTGATGAAGAAAAGCTCAATTGCCGGTGAATGTAAAAACCGCTAATTATAGTGCTTTAGCTTCTCTGTCTCTAAATTGGTGATAATCACCCTACATTTATGTTAAACCACCATGTGAGGCAAGATAATAACAAAGCAGAGGGCCCCAGTGCATTCTATATGAACCTTACCTCCACGTGGGCCCACGGAATGGAACCTAACACCTGTCCAAACATAGACCTTTTCTGGGAGGTTATACGGGCCAGGTGCTGCGATGGATTTTGAAAACCAAACGAAAAACCACTGCGGGAAACAAATTGACTCCAAGCTCTAGGTCTTTCCCCTCCAGATCTGTCCTCCACATGTCCTTCAGAGTTCTCTTTCTAGAATGCAAATCTGTCCACGACACACCACCGTTCCGATGAGTAATCCATCCCTAGATCCATGTCATCATCGATTCAAAACACATTAATGAGGTGCCAGGCACTGTCATAAGCACTGATGACACTTTTCCCCCCATGAAGCTTCCAGTTGGTCTGGGGAGATAAACATTAATTACTTGGTGGAAGATATAATCTCTCATTTTCCCCACCAGCCTATACAATCGACTCCTAAGCATAACACGTAAGAGTTATGTCACATGTCATTACCTGGCCCCTAACTTCCGTGTCCTCACCTGTTAACCTTCTCCTCCTCTCTCCCCCCTGCAGCAGAGTCAGTTCTTCAGGTCCCTGAATATACCAACCTGTTCATGGCTCTGAATGTGTCCTCTTCTTTTTCTGGATCATTTACTTCTTCTTCCTGCTCGGGGAGCTCTCACTTACCCATGAAGATTCTGCTCAAATGTCCCCTCTTTTGTGGCAGGAGCAATGACTTCCTTTCCTGTGCTCCCAAAGCATCCTTCCCCTTCTCCGTTTCTGGCGCTTGCCATGCTGTGTTACAATTACCTTTCCATGACTCTTTCTCCTCTTAGACCACGAACTCTTGGGAGTAGAAGTTGCCTCTTATTTGCTTCCGTCTTCCTAGATCCCAGCCCAGAACTTGACCCAGAGTAGATGCTAAGAAGATATTGGTTGATGTCCAGTTGTTATTCCTGATCATATGAACTAAGTTGGAAGATTAGGACAGAGAGACCTACATGGAAAGCGGGGAGAAAGATGATTCAATGACGTGAGCTGATACAAGTAAGGTCAGACTGGGAATACTGAAGGCCAGTCGTTTTATGTTTGAAGGAGCTCTAGGGTTAAGAAATTCATCTAGAGTTTTCTAAAACGTCACGAGTTATTTTGGTTATTATTTTGGTGTGGATAGTATCACGCTGATGTTCAGAATGAGGGAGAGAGGCTGTGGGCTTCAGGTGTGAAAGTTTCATGAGTTCTCTTTAGTGGAGAAAGAAATCTTCCCTCTCTGTACGTGCTTCAGTGCTACTGGGATTTGCTATGACGTGACTTCCTACCCAAGGCACTCCTGGCCACGAGCTCCAGACCCAGTAAGGCTCCAGTCTGCACCATTCCCCAGCTCTAGAAGCGTCTCATAATTCTTTTAGAAAAATGAAGGAGAGTCAAGCTTATGGTGATGGTTAATACTATCAGCTATAGGTGATGATCCAGGAAAGGGGCAGTCTGTCTTCCAGGGAGACTGTAGTATTGTGTGTGCCTCCCTAATTGAAGGGAGACTAACTCATTTGTAGTTTTGTGTACATAGGATGTTACTGAAGGTGAGGTGCTTGGATGGAGGTTAGAGCATCCTACAGCAGAAAAGACCCCTCTTTGCAGTGAAACACCTCCTGGCCTCTGCTTGAGGGGCTGTGTTCACTGAGCTGTACCTGACGGACCAGAACGCGACCTTTGAAACATTCGTCCCCAGCCTGTTCTGTGCATCCCCGTCATAGACACCCGCATTTCCTGAACAGGGCATTGCCGGGCTCGGGGGCCTCTGGTACCTGCTGAGGGTGTTTTTCCCCCGGAGGATCGCACCTGTGCTGTTCAGAGGTGGTGTTGAGTTACAGGGAGGTGTCTGGCAGACAGGAGTATCACTCTGGTGTCATGTTAAGGATACAAAGCAATGGAAAATGATCCCGTGAACAGTCATGTATAATTCATGTATTTTTTTATTCCTACATCAAAGCTATAGTTTTCAATAATTTCTGAATAGAAATTTTTGTTTAATCTCTCATTTAATGGGCTGAAGATTACGTTTTGCCTGTATGGTTTATATCTTTCCCAGTG
Organism: Delphinus delphis; assembly: GCF_949987515.2. Lineage (NCBI taxonomy): Eukaryota > Metazoa > Chordata > Mammalia > Artiodactyla > Delphinidae > Delphinus > Delphinus delphis. The sequence continues at coordinate 5,736,120 of NC_082694.2, read as the reverse complement.
AACGATGTGAACGTGATCTCAGGGGGAAATAATTAGCACATACGCAAAAGCAAGTTTCTTTAGCCCTTTTAACGATCACTTTTTGAATGATAAACAAAAAATCCAAATCCAAGAGGGACAGAGGGAAATAGGGGCGATAGGAGAAATGTAGGGGTTTCAACTCTATAGCTGATGCTTTATTGTTAAAAGTAAACGTGATTGGAAAAAGCTGGGTGGTACGTACGTTGGTGTTTGTCATTCTCCATATTTGTCCTTAAGTTTAAATGCCTAATAGTCAAACCATTTTAGAACATCTTTTGCATGGAATAAGAGAATTCAAGAAAGAATGATGGCCCTCATTGGTTCTGTTACAGACTTTCAACTTGGCAACATTTAAGAAGGTTCATTAGTGTGTGCTCCTGTGTATGTGTCTTTTCTTCATAAAACATAGTATGATTCAGATTCTTCTGGCTTTTGCCCTCATTACTTAGCATTGGGCAACTTTTACTTTTTAAAGTCTGATTAAAAAAGAATTGAGCCAAAATATGCAAGATGAAAATGTTCAGAAATGCCGTTAACGAGCGGTTTGTATTCAGGGGTGGCTGGCAGTGATGCACCTGCCACTCTGGTCCACAGTGTCTACTGCCCGCTGTACTGGGGGAGGGTCCAGGCTTTCATGTCAGGCCAGTGTGGCAGAGCTCCCGCTAGCTTCGGTCACCAGGCCCACGGGGGACGTGCCCTGGGTCGTGGCCACCACACAAGGGAGGTGAGTGCCAACGACACTGGCCGGCTGAGGGATGGCCCCCAAAAGTCTGAGTCCCCAGAACCTGGGGATATGTTACCCTGCACGGCAGAGGGGCCTTCGCCCATGTGATCAAGTTAGGGTCTTGAGATGGGGAGACAACAGTGGATTATCCGGCTGGGCTGGATGAAATCACAAGGGTCCTTATGAGAGGAAGGCAGGAGGGTCAGAGTCAGAGGAGATGGGACCAGGCAGGCAGAGGTCAGCATGACAGGGCCACGAGCCACGGGATGTGAGCAGCCTCCAGAAGGTAGAAAAGGCAAGGAACTGATTCTCCCCTAGAGCCTCCTGAAGTAACACAGTCCTGTCGGCACCTTGACATTAGCCCCAGATCAAGAAGAGAATGAAAATGATTTTGGACTTATGACCTCTGGAAGTGTGAGGTGATAAACCTGTGTTATTGTTAAGCCACTAAGTAGGAAACCAGTGAAAGAGCTTGTGATTGGGAGCGGATGCACACGGCCGTGGCAGGGGAGGAGGACCTCACTTTCATCAGGGATAACTGAGCCCCGGTCCGGGAGGATCCCACATGCCGCGGAGCGGCTGGGCCCATGAGCCATGGCCGCTGAGCCTGCGCCTCCGGAGCCTGTGCTCCGCAACGGGAGAGGCCACAACAGTGAGAGGCCCGCCTACTGCAAAAAAAAAAAAAAAAAAAAGAGCGGGAGTTAGGTCCCTAACAGCTCTGGCTTTGAGTCAGACTGCCTGGGTTAAAATCCTGGCACCACCATCAATTAGTTGTGTGACCGTGAGTCGCTGGACCTCTGTCTGCCTTTGTTCTCTCATCCGTAAAATGGGAACCATGACAGAACTTGCCTCAGAGGCTCGTAAGGAGGTTTGCTGACATAACTCATACAGAGCGTTTGCACCGCCCCTGGCAGAGTGGAGGCTCTGTAGACGTGGACTCATTGGATAAGCCCTCAGCTCTTCGCAGGCTTTGCTGTGTGTTGGTGCTGCTGCATTTTACTGGCCCATTTAATAAGGTTCTCTTTGTTTGGGGAGCCACAGGAATTATGCATTCCTCACGCATATCCATCTGAAAGAAATACCTGCTCATTCTGTGGGCAGCGACATTGAGGCCAAATGCATGGTCCTTGGGTTGGGGGGGGGGTCTTTGTTTTGTTTTCATAGGTGGCGCAGAATAGATATACGTGTTTTCTATGGAAGGAACAGGTCAGTTCCTTGCAATGAGATATATTCGTGGTCACCTGTTCAGGTCTCAACTCAGAAGGCCCTTAGATTTTCATTCTTCTACTTCTCCTTATGCTTAGAGTAGGGAGATTTTGGTAAAACATCAGACATCTCAGGGTAAGGGAGACTAAGTGCAGTGGTTGAAGGGGGTTGGGGGAAAGCTCGTAGGGTCATTGCGGCTCTAGAGCTCTGAGAAGGTGGGAAACTTCACAGATGATGACCAGCGATTAGCTCGTGGCGCAGTTATCGCTCAGTGGAAGGCGGGCAGCTCACTCAGATTCTGTCCTGTTTTATTCTGCAGCACCCTTGGATAATGATGCCTTTTTGGTAATTTCTAGTAACTGTGTCTCCTTAGATGGAGGCGGGTATGAGCTATCACCCAGCTCATACTAAATTTCCCCCTGTGGGTGGCCTTTGAGTTGGCCAGGGGTACATTCCAGCCAAGAAGACAGCACAGAGCAGGGCCCCTTTGGGAAATGACAGACCATTGAGCATGTGCTGGGTGCCCAATGGAGAGAGGGCCGGGGGTCGGGGCACCTGGAATTGTCACTGAGGGGAGAGTGTGAAGGGCTTCGGGCACCCAACCTAGGAGTCTGGGCTGCATCCTGAGCCCTTCCTTCCCCAGACTGTGCAGAGGTGTGGTATTATAATAGATGTGGTACATATAGACAATGGAATATTACCCAGCCATCAAAAAGAATGAAATAATGCCATTTGCAGCAACGTGAATGGACCTAGAGATTATCATACTGAGTGAAGTCAGACAGAAAAGGACAACTATCGTACGATATCGCTTATATGCAGAATCTGAAAAAAAATGATACAAATGAATTTATTTACAAAACAGAAACAGACTCAGAGAAGGAACTTATGGCTAGCAGCGGGGAAAGGTGGGGGAAGGGATAGTTAGGGAGTTTGGGATTGGCATGTACATACTACTATATTTATTTATTTTTTTATAGATTTATTTATTTTTGGCTGCGTTGGGTCTTCGTTGCTGCTTGCGGGCTTTTCTCTAGTTGCAGCGAGTGGGCTCTACTCTTCATTGTGGTGTGTGGGCTTCTCATTGTGGTGGCTTCTCCTGTTGTGGATCATGGGCTCTAGGCGCACGGGCTTCAGTAGTTGTGGCACATGGGCTCAGTAGTTGCGGCTTGCGGGCTTTAGAGCGCAGGCTCAGTAGTTGTGGTGCATGGGCTTAGCTGCTCCGCGGCATGTGGGATCTTCCTGGACCAGGGCTCGAACCCGTGTCCCCTGCATTGGCAGGCGGATTCTTAACCACTGCACCACCAGGGAAGCTCACACACTACTATATTTAAAATAGATAACCAACAAGGACCTACTGTATAGCACAGGGAACTCTGCTCAATATTCTGTAACAACCTAAATGGGAAGAGAATTTGAAAAAGAATAGATACATATATATGTATAACTGAATCACTTTTCTGTACACCTGAAACTAACACAACATTGTTAATCAACTATGTTCCAATATAAAAGAAAAGTAAAAAAAGATAGATGTCAAGGGAAAGGGACATGAAGACCTCTGTGGTCCCAGAGTTTTGGAAGTGCTGGGAAAACAAGCAAAACCGTTTCTTTCCACTAGGAATTTTCAGAGCCTGTGAATACGTTTTGAATTTCCCAGAAGTGGATATCGTAGATAAGTAGAAATGAGACCCGGAACTAAGGCATCGGGGTAAAAAAGAGTGGGTGGGTCCAAGAGATCCAGGATGAGGGTTAGAAAACAATTGGTGACCAGTAAGATGGTGAGGGGGGCAGCAAGGAGATGCAGAGAGAATTCCAATGTGACCATAATTTCAAGCTTAGCATTTTAAGCGATAGCTTAGCATTTGGGGCCCTAGAGGAATAGAGGAGATGGAACTGGCTTTATAGGAAGATAATGGGTTTTGAATTTATTATGGACTCGTTTATCTATATTTGTGATACTGGCAGTATAGCTGATGATGCCAAAGTCCACATCTCCAGGCTAGAAAGCTGTGTAGAGCTGGGCACTTGGAGCCATGCGTATCGATGAAGACCTCTAGAGACAGTAGGGTTTCCAAGGATGCAAATCACGTTCACTTACCAAACTCAGTCAGTGGTGCTGTAGTCACGGGTGGAAGGGTGGAGTCACCAGTTCGCTAAGTGCTGACTCATGTTCTGATTAGGACCCTTGCCCTGTTTAAATTGAAGCTGCCTCTCTTCTTGTAGAATCATAGCTTGTGCAATGACCATGAATAAGTACGTGGAAGAAAACGTGTCCCAGAAATCCTACACGACCATCAAGTATTTCATGAAGATGCTGAGCAGCGTCAGCGAGACCCTGATCTTCATCTTCATGGGCGTGTCCACCGTGGGGAGGAACCACGAGTGGAACTGGGCCTTCGTCTGCTTCACCCTGGCCTTCTGCCTGATCTGGAGGGCGCTGGGTAATGAGCACGTGTCCCTTGCGTGAGCGCTGGGGGTCGCGCGTGGAGAGATGGGCCCTTCCTCCTGCCCCTCCCCTTTGTGGCCGCTGCTGCTACTTCTTTTCTTCATCTTGAGCTCTTGTCTTTCTTATCTCCTTCCTCCACCCCCTCGCTCTCCACGGCCTCTCCCTTCTCCTGTTTCTCCTCCTCTCCCCTCATCCTGACATACTCTTTCCTCCCCGGAGTATTTTCATGCGTTTCCTTTAAGTGGAATTAACCTCTCCTGGCGTCTCTGATTCCAAGAGCCCAGTGATGCGAGGCAGGAGGAGGAATGCGGGCAGGATGGTAGGAAAGGGACCTGTTTGGAAATACTTTACCCTGAAACAGAAGCCCAGAAAATGTGCCTTTACGTTCCTGTGTCCTGGCCTCACACAGTCTGTTTCCTTTGGTTTTGTTTTTCTTCTCAGGTGTCTTTGTCCTGACCCAGGCCATTAACTGGTTCCGGACGATTCCTCTGACCTTCAAGGACCAGTTCATCATTGCCTACGGTGGGCTCCGCGGGGCCATCTGTTTCGCACTGGTGTTTCTCCTTCCTGCTGCCGTGTTTCCCCGGAAAAAGCTGTTCATCACGGCGGCAATAGTGGTCATATTCTTCACTGTCTTCATCCTGGTGAGTGGAGTTCGGTCTCCCGGCAAAGTCTCTCGCTTTATCAGGAGGAAACAAGGTCACTCAGGTGACCATCGCGAACTCCTTTTACATGATGCCAAGGTGCCTTGAGGCTTAGGTAGTTAGGACATGAGGGAAAATGGTGTTTTCTCACGTCACTGGGGTGTGCAGGGGCCTGAGGGAGTCCAATTTGGTCACTTGGCTGACACAGAAGAATTGCTATTTAAGGAAACTCAGCTGTGTGAGCTGAGCTCTCTCCTGGAAATTTATGAGCTGCACTGGCTAATCCTCGGCATTTGTCTTCCTCTCTGACCTAGTAAGTGTGCTCATTAAATGCTGGTTATGCGACGACCTCCCAGCAGCTCTTTGACATGGGTTCACTGCTGAGCTGTGCGTCCCTGGAAACGATGCGAGGGGTGACTGCACATTTAATATGGGGAGGTGGACAGCTGTGGTAGGAGGGCGTGGGTCTGGGTCAAGATCCTGACTTTGCAAGTTCATCAGCTCCTTTAAGTTAATTATCCGGCCCTTAGGAGATTCTGTTCTGCGGACAGTCATCTAGAAATTACGTCTGGGGCTCCTCTGCGAGCCAGACAGTGCTCTCGGTGCTTAGGGTCCAAGAGTGAGCAAAACCCAGAAATATCCCCGACCCTGCAAAGCTTCCATTCCAGTGAAAGTAAACAGAGTAAGTGAGGGAGTTAGAGTCTGTTAGAGGGTGAGAGACCCGGACAGCAGGAAGCTGTAGGGCTCAGGCCTGGTGAGGGTGAATGGAATGGATTAGTCGTGGAAGGCAATGGTGAAAAACATACTTGAGTAAAGGTTTGCAGGGGGGAAAAGGATTAGCTGAGCTGAAGAACATTCCAGGCAAATGGGACTAAAGACAAAGGTCTGGAGGTGGTGTGCACGTAGCCCACGTGGCCGCTGGAGGGCAGTGTGGTTTAGGAGAGAGGAGGTGAGGGAGAGTCCGGAGTCTTAGGTCATGTGGGGCAGCGGGGGCAGTCAGGCCAGTGTCAGCACGTTGGCTCCTGTCCAGGTGAAACGGAAGCATCCAAGTTTGGGGAAGAAGCGTGACGTGTTTTACTTGGTAAAAGGAGCCCCTGGCCGCTGTGAGAAGAGGCTGTTAAGAGGAAAGGATACGAGTGGGAAAGGCAGTGTGGGACCCAGAGCAGTGATCAGGCAAGATGGTAAGAAGGGGCAGAGGCTGGTGAATGATGGAGGCTGGGGGTGAGCCCGGGACCCCGACTCCAGAGGCAAGCTCAGAACTGCAGGGAGCTCTGCTGACCGCCCCCCCGCCCCGCCGAGAGAGAAGACAGTATTACCCGGTTAAGGTTAGGGATAGTTCCAGTTAGAGGAACACATACTAGTTTGGTTCAGACATCCCAGGTTGGTTTGATTTTTCTCAACGCAGGGAGACGGCGCCCCAGGGGTGGAGAGGAGAAGCAGACTCCCTGCTTTCATCTTTTCACCGTGTGTTTGCAGGAACCTTGGAACAAGCGTCCAATTACCTAGTCTCACACGTCTGAGGCAGCGTTGTGAAGGGAATCCATTTTTTTTAACTTTTCATTTTATATTGGAGTAGAGTTGATGAACAATGTTGTGTTAGTTTCGGGTGTGCAGCAAAGTGATTCAGTGCTACACATACAAATATTCTTTATTTTTTTCAACCCAGTTTTTTTAAATTGTGGTAAAATACACATAACATAAAACTTGCCACTGTAACAGTTTTAAAGGGTACAATTCATTGACATTAAATACGTTTACAGTGTTGAGCAACCATCAGGACTATCTAACTCCAGAACTTTTTCATAACCCCAAATGGAAATCCCATACCCCTTAGGCAGTCACGCTCCTCCCTTCCCTTCGCCCAGCCCCTGGCAACCACTAATGTGCTTTTGCTCATTTGCCTGTTTTTCTTCTTCTTTTTTTATTTTTTTGACATTTTAGAAACTTTATTAAGGAAACTTTTCAAACATACATTAAGTGTAAAGAGGTTAGTATAACAAATGCCCCGCGTTAACGACACAAGTTGTTTTTCAAACTCTGCTCAATATTATGTAAAAACCCAACTGGGAAAGAATTCGAAAAAGAAAGTGAATCTATTTTGCCTTGAGCCCTTTAATGTCTCAGGAGCAGCCTGGGGCAGAGTGCTTGAGGGGGACAAGTCAGGCCTGGGAGTCACTCTCCAGCTCTTCCCAAGCTAGCTGTCCTGCCCTAACGCCCCACAGAAAGCCCTGCCCAGCCTGAGTCAATGCTCTGGACTCTTCTCCAGGCTCTCAGAAATCAAGGTGTCACATCTGAGCATCAAATACAAAAAGAGAACCATGGCAGTCTAGAGCACCTAAGAACCAGGTCGTTTGGAGATGAATCTATCGGCCGTTATGTCTACACAAGTATCCATGGTGTAAAACCAGCCCCGTACCCCCAACCCCATGGGTCTCTGCCTCGTCATGTGAGATAAAAAAAGACTGAATAAGAAGATGTAATTCCAGAGAGGACACGCAAAATGCAAGCTCGGGTGGTTTAGTTATTAGATTCGACAGACATAACATTGCACTTCTGCATTCAGAACAAACATCACATAGGAAAAAGAAAAATAGTACAATAAATGTATACTGTTGTTCATTGAACGTATGCGTACAGGTGGTCAATATAAGGTGTCATTTTTACACTCTTCGTATTTTGGCTTTTTGGAATCGTACCTCAGGCATAAGGTCTACGTGAAGTTTTGAGTCCCCACATTAAAGGACTACACACCCACTTTGGATGAGCGCTGTGTAGATCAACAGTTAACATTGATTAAGAAAGTTTTTAATGTGACAGATTAACAACAGTAGTGGCAACAAACAAAATAGTTGTGTTGGCTCTGTTTGGTATTGTAAACGTAGCAAGTAAACCCTTCAGTGATGGAGATTTTGGGGGGGGGGTCCATATTCGGCATCTGCAAGCATGCCCCGTGGACAGTCTTCTGCTCTGATTAGGTTTAAGGATGACCCTGCGACACGCACTGTGACGCCCATAGGAAGAGGAATTGTGTGGTCCCACACCTCCTGTTCCCTTCCCTTCGCTGTGCTCTGCCCCATCCCCTCTCTGTGTGCAAAGACTGGAGACTAACGGCTATCACTTGGGTCCTTGACCTGACCCCTTTCCCTCCCATTTCCTATCCCCCCACTGGTCTTTAGGAGACGATGAACACACATGTGCACAAACACACAAATACACACATGCTGCCTTCAGAAAGGTTCTTTTTTCCAGAATACATCCATTATTAGGGGACTCAGGGAAAGGAGCCTGGGAGGAGAGACTTAGTGGGTTCCAAACATAGTAGAAACAACTAATTATCATCCATGCATACAATTTTGCCTTCTGATGAATAGCGATGCATTCTTCTCCAAATGACAACTTTTATGTTGATGGACCTATTATTAAACATTAAAATGCCTTTCCCTCTTATTTTAGTATTTCTTGTAGGAAGTATTTTAATACTTCCATCCTGATACTCTAGAGCTAGCACCATCTTCTAAAGCAGAATTTCCTGTGACGCGTGGCTTATTGTTTGATACTAAGATTTATAATAAGAATTTTAACGTTCCTTGAATCACGTTGATAATTAGAGAAAGTAGCCTCTTGATGAAGCCATTAACATCTTCCCGGAGAACAGTCTTGCTTGGAGAATAGTGAATGAGTAAACGATTCTGATTCCTTGGACGTGTACGTTCGTTTTCATATAAATAAGATTGGTAATGATATAGAAAATATAAGCTGTCTCTCTTGTTTTAAAATGATATTCAAGATTGAGGCAGGGTAGAATCCAGCAGTAGAAAGCACAGACATTGGAGTAGGCTGTTCTGGGCTAGTGTTCTGGCCCAGCTCCTCATAGGATCTGTGAGCCTCAGTTTGCTTTGCTCTAAGGTCTGAATCGTGGTACCTCCCTCCCAGGCAGTAGAGAGGAAATATGTATGTAAACACAATACCTGATGCAAGGTTTTAACCTGATGATTTGCTCTGTTTGCATTATAACATGAAGTAAAATGATAATAGGAGAAAGAAAAACTTAATTCCTTTCAATGTATTTCAGAGCCCAATAATTACTAGTCAGTCAGTCCCTATAATTATAGGGCAGATGGTCACAGTTCTGGAAATTCATTGAGTAGTTAAGGAGAAGTCCATCAAGGAGCACGGTTGACTGGAATTCCAAGGGCAGAGTCTCTTTTTGCCTCCATCATTGGATTAGTGTTGTAATCTGCTGTTAAGTCATTGTCCGAAACTGACGAGTCTGCATTTCACCCTACTTGCAAGGTAGCAAGCTCCTCCTTGAATACTTTTATGGTTCTCATCCCATTTACCCCATTCTAAAATAAACACTGTGTGTACAACCAGATTTACGATCTCTGTGGTCAAGTTTGGAATGTGAAAAAGCCTTATATAGGATAGCATAGCCATGACAGTAATATTTTTTAATGAATGAAAACAGTTTCTTCAAGTCTTTCTGGAAATTGCCTGCCTGTTAAATCAGCAAAGAAATATAAAGCCGTCCCCCACGCCCTGCCCTCAGCCCCGCTTTGTTTTTTGCAAAATTTAATTGCGAAAAAACAAAAACGAAAGAAAGCATTTTCTTCCAAAAGAACAGACCCAAAGATGCTCCTTCTTCAATCAGGCAGCAGTGCCTTTTACTTTCTCACTTTACTGGGAGCAGAAGGGTGAGGGTGGGCAGAAAGCAGAGATGGCGGAGGGAACAAATAAAGCTTACCTCGCTGTCATTCTTCCCGGGCTGCTGTGTAGCAGTTCCCCTCTGCCAGGCCTGACTCTGGGGTGTTGTGTTTATGGCGCTGAAGCCACATGAATGGGTGAAAATTTAACCTGTGCTTTGCAAATACGTTTTTCATTGGTTTGATGGAAAACTAAGGGGTTTCTTTATTTTTTCACCCACATGGATGGTAACAAGCTGTTTTGCTAAGCCTTGTCAGGCTGCTCCCCAGGTGACCAAAATGAGGAATTCTGCAACGTGGTAAAATAAGGTGCATTTTCAAAGGTATCCCTTTTTTTTTTTTTTTTTTTTTTTTTACTGTGTCCCCCAACCAGAGACCCAGGCTCTTAGAATATAACATCCAGCTTGGGGAACTTAATATGACATTCGGATGCCATGTCCCCTCCCTCCAAAATAGATGGATTGAGGAAGGAACGAACAAAGAGAGGGAGAGAAAGTAAGGCAGAACCTATCAAATAATTCCATTTGAGCACAGCATGACAACTGCCAATAATTATAAGAGAGAATGGGGACTATTAAAAAGACACTGTTTAAACAAATACTTCTTTTTGGGGTTTAATTTAATTAATTAATTTTTTATCAGAGTATAGTGGCTTTGCAGTGTTGTGTTAGTTTCTGCTGTACGATGAAGTGAATCAGCTCTGTGTATACATATGTCCTCTCCCTCTTGGACCTCCCTCCCCCATCCCACCCATCTAGGTCATCACAGAGCACCCAGCTGAGCTCCCTGTGCTGTACAGCAGGTTCCCACTAGCTAGCTATTGTACACATGGTAGTGTATTTATGTCAAATCTAATCTCCCAATTCATCCCGCCCCTCCTTCCCCCCCCCCCCCCGCCCCACCGTGTCTACACGTCCGTTCTCTCTGTCTGTGTCTCTGTTCCTGCCCAGCAAATAGGTTCATCTGTACAAATATGTATTTTTAAATGAGACGTGTCATTGCATCTCATCCACACTTTTATTAATTATAAACTGAATTATGTTGTAGTTTTAGAAACTTGACTTGACCTGGGCGCTGAGCCACACTTGCTTCCTGTAGTAGATCAGTTTTGTTTTATTTATGCTAGGTTATCCGTCTAGTGGAAGAAATCAGCTTAGTGACTGGGGCAGGCCCCGTGTCCAATCTTTACCTTTATGTCCTATATTTACAAATATAAGGCACTCGCTTATTATTAACTGAATGAATACCTGGTAGAGAAAAGCATGTGAAACAACACTTAGTATCCTCAGAACACATTGTGTCATTTTATAAATAGCACTGACTTTGTTGGGTTTTTTTTTCCTGGAGCTATTATTAACCTAGAGGCTTCATGGAATCTGAAAGTGAAATCACCCATCCCTGTAAACCACATGTTGACACCTATTTTCATTTACATAAGTTAAAAATGACAGAATATGTGTTGATTGGAAAACGGTTATTACCTCCTATGTTATTTCAAAGTGGCAGACTGAACTACAAGTAGAACACAAGGTGCGTCACGCCAAACTTGCTCAAAATCATTCATGTTTTAGAAAGTGAAAGTGAAGCTGAAAAACGCCCAAAGCTGGACTGATGGAACAAAATTAATGACCTCCTTTACAAAATGTGTGTGTGTCACAGTTTACGTTACCAGAAACATTCTTAAAGACTTAAAGACATGCAGAGAGGTGAGCGAGGAACCAGTCGTGTCAGGGAGCATCTCTCAACATATCCACCCCTCCCCGAAAATCCAGTAATGCCTCCTGGTCATGAATTCTTCATGCCAAGTGGTGGCAGCCATCGGCCAGCCAGGCAAGAGACTCGGGGATCTTCCTGGACCCCGCATTGGCCTATTTTAGTGCCCGTATCACATAATTTTAAACATAATAGCGATAGTTTGTTTTGGGATCTGTTAGTGCCCCATCATTCTCCTTTCTCTAAATTTTTCTGGTTCCATTTACTCTTCCAGATTAATTTTGAACATTTTCTCAACTTCTAAATATTCACGTTTCTTAAAAATCCTTTGGAATATGTTATCGAAATTGTATTGCACATATATTGAGGTAAAATTACCATCATAATACTGTTAACTAATCCCACCAAGGAACTTTGTGTGGTTTTTCAAACTCAAATCTTTTTAATATCCTTTAATTACATTTTACAGTTCTCTTTGTAAAGGCTTTCTGTGCATTTCATGATAGGATTATATACTGTATTATGTACTTCTGTAGAGAGTATGAAAGTATGTGTGTGTGTGTGTGTGTATATATATATATATATATATATATATTATATATATAGTATCCATATAGTATAATATATAATATAGTAGTATAAAGTAGTATTAAGTATATTCTCTCCCGTTCTATCTCTCACTATACATGTGTGTTTCCTTGCTATTTTGTAGGTGTTTATTCTGTTTTTTTTTTTAAATTAGTATATGGGATGGATTTGTGTATGTTCTTTTTATGTTTAGTCACTTTACTAAACTTTCTTGTTACTTTTAAATGAAAAAAGATTGTTGTCGATTTTTTAGGACAAAAACTAGGTCATTCTTGAGCAACAAAACCCTTGTCACTCTATTTTCAGTATCTATGCTTTCCCCTCTGTGTCTTCCTATTTCATTGACCAGGACAAGCATTGTGGAACAGCAGGTCGGGAGTATCCTTGTGTTTTTCCTACTTCTAACGGAAATGCTTTTAATGTTTCATTATTAAGTCAGATGTTCACTAGAGATTTCTGGCAGATATTTTTTATTATATTAAGGATTTTTTTCTCTTCCTGGCTTACTAAATAGCTTATGTTTCTCTCCATTTCCCAAGTGCCCTGTGAACATGCCCAAACCCACACTGGTCCTTTCTCACGGCTGGTCCTATGCTCCTGTTAGGTCTCTGCTAGGTTCTGCTTCCAACAACTTGTAAGACTCTGATCCAGGGTTCCCTTTCTGCAGAGCCTTCCTTGACCCATTCCCTGTGTATCTCTCTCATTCCTCCTGTGCCTACTTTGTAACTGGTTTTGTGCATATCCTTCTCCTCATAAGACTATGAAGTCCTTAAGCTGAGGTCCTTAACTGTCCATCCCTGTGTCCCAAATGCCCGAGCCGCCGACATGTACGCCCTGAACGCTCAATTAAAATTGTTTAATAGATTAGTGAATGAATCATTGAGATGTTTTCTATGAATAATACAAGTAGGTGATTCCTCTGAACTGGATAATACTTTATTATTTTTTAGAATTACTCTCTTTTTCTATTTCTTAGAATTACATACAATTACGTTTTCAATTCCTTGCATTCTGTCCACTGTTTTGCTTCTAGTAGCAGGTTTGGGGACATGGCCCTCTGAAAATATGCCAGCTGTTAGAGAGGAAGAAGAAAAGTAACAAAATGTTACATATGCTGTGTTAAGTCTTGGGGGCAGGGTATCTTTTGTCAGTTATCAAAGTTTAGGTGAATAGAAGTTATTCTTGAATTTGACAAGAAGTTTCCCCTCTCCTCCTTGTTTTTCTGTGCAGGGAATAACTATCCGACCGCTGGTGGAGTTCCTTGATGTTAAGAGGTCCAATAAGAAACAGCAAGCTGTCAGTGAGGAAATCCATTGTCGGGTAGGTGTTAATGTAACCATAGTGTAACAATTTAAATGGTCAAAGGGAAAATTATTGGATTAAGTCAGACTGCTTGACACCATGGTGCTCATTTCCTGAAGAGGTAACTGGCAGAGGGTGAGGGGGGTGGGGTAGGGTAGAGGTTGGATGGAGAAGGGCGTGAATTGGGGGTAGAATGAACACAGCCCCAAGGAGGCTATACTCCTTCAGGAATACAGGAGTATCACTTCCTTCAACCTGAAATGTTTCTACTGGAAAATTATTACCATATTTCATATTTTCCAAAATTATGAACAGGCTGTTTTATTTGTTTTTAACTTTTTATTTTATATTGTCGTATGTGCGATTAACGTTGTGATAGTTTCAGGTACACAGCAAAGCGACTCAGCCATACATATACATGATAAGAAAAATAATCTATGAATTGCCTGAGATTGATATGACAAACATCTCATCAACTTGTTCGAAGATGAATTGTTGTTTTATTGTTTATTCAAATAAACAAAAAGCAAAAACTGTCAGGGTCTTTGAAGTTTAAGCTTGATATTAAGAGAAATTTCTATAATTAGACTTTCTGTAGATAAAATATTTACAACTATAAGTAGAAATAAGAATTAGAATTTCTGTAAATAGAAATTCCTAATTTTTATGAATAGAAATGGAAATGACTGACTTGAGGTAAAATTAATCAGCCTGCTTTTTCTGTTTTAGTTTTTTGATCACGTGAAGACCGGGATTGAAGATGTTTGTGGACACTGGGGTCACAACTTTTGGAGAGACAAGTAAGAAGGCCTTTTGCCATTATTTTATTACGTGGCTCTGAATCAGTCTGGAAGCAGGACATTTTTTTTTTGGAACAGGAAAATCAATTCAACAAATATTTATTAAACACTTACTCAGTGCAAGCCATGGTCTGTATATTAAAAAGAAAAATGGTATGGCCTTGAGGTGGTGGAAAAACTATAACATGGTTCAACCAATTTGTAAGTGCCTGGGACAGTACAGGGAGCAAGTGAGGCTCCACAGGAAGCAGGGCATATTGACTTGTGTTATTTTTCAGAGTTTCAAATCTTTCCTGCTCTGCCATAGTATGTCCTTTAAGGTAAAGTTTAGCTGTAATAGAGACCTGGAACAATAGTAGCTTTAACAAGATAGAAGCTTATTTCTCTCTTACGTAAATATCAGGTAGGCAATGTACCTTTTTTTTTTTTTTTTTTTTTTTCCGGCACGTTGGCCTCTCACTGCTGTGGCTTCTCCCGTTGCGGAGCACAGGCTCCGGACGCGCAGGCTCAGCGGCCATGGCTCACGGGCCCAGCCGCTCCGCGGCATGTGGGATCTTCCCGGACCGGGGCACGAACCCGCGTCCCCTGCATCGGCAGGGGGACTCTCCACCACTGCGCCACCAGGGAAGCCCAGCAGTGTACCTTTAATAGATGAGCTACACTCCACAGATTACTCAGGGTTCCAGAACCCTTCCATCTAGTTGATTCCACCAAGAACCTCCATTTTCAAGGTTGCCTCTTAAACCAAAATGGCTGCTGCAGCATTAGCCATTGTGTACACATTCCAGGAATAAAGTCAATGAAGAGACAAAGAATATGTACTAGCTTCCTCCTAACCAAAGTTATCAGAAATTCCACACAATTTTTCCAGTTGAATCGCATGGCCTGGCCTTGTATGACCCGGACTAATTATATGGGCGGCTGAGGAATGCAGTCTGTTTGGTTAAAAACTGGGGGCTCCATTACTATTTGTTCTCCCATATATGTTGAGGGGCTTTGTCAAATGCAGAACTCCAGAGCACCTGAGGAGATACATAGACTTGCCAAAATAACAAATATTTTTAAAGCTACACTTCTCTGGAAGATTATGTGCAGTTACATAGACGTGTTTCTCTCTCTCTCTCTATTTACATATGTGTATATATGTATGATAATTAAGATTCAGTGCCTCTCTTCAAGGATCTCATAGTTGAAATACAAGAGGTAGACAGGCCAGGTAGAATTAGGTGCACACTTTAATATATTCTGAAATACAGACTTATGGGATCAAGAAGTAAGGATGGATTCAGACAGCAGGGTTAGGGCCAGTGGGGTGCCGGAGGAGCCAGCTCGCATGGGCTGGTGGGAGCCGACTGTATGTATCTCCTCCCTGATCTAAGTCCAGTGCCATCTGCCTTGGTGGCTTGAATCAGCCATGGTGAGAGTGTGCCAGGTGACTGACAAATGCTGCAAATCAGGGCCTCTTTTTTTCTCAGAAAATAATTTGTTAACATTCACCGGCACATCACTGGTTGGGAAAGCCTTCTGAAGGTGTGCATTTCAGCTGGTCCCTGAAGAGAGATGGACAGGCTCCAAAGGGTACTTGGTGGTCCTTATCACCCTCTTGTTTTTTCTTTTCTAACTTGCTAACAGATCTTCCCCACTGCTGAAGTTGACCAACCTACCAATTCACGTAATTGAACATAAGTGCATTTTTGAGGGCTTACTGTTTGCTCACATGTTCTGACGTGATACTGGAGTACATGAAAAGTGCAAGCCATAGACTTGAGCCTTTAAAATTTTGCAATATAATAAAGGCAACAAAACAGTCACACAGGAAACAGGTGTGTGTGTGTGTGTGTGTGTGTGTGTGTGTGTGTGTGTGTGAGACATTGGTAAGTAATGAGTTGCAGAGACTATAAGGGAAGGCACAACCTTTGCAAGCCTGACCACATTGTTTACTAATGTAGAGAGGCCCCTTGGATCTAGCCTGACTTCATAACTGAAGGAAAAATATTTTGTATGTATGGACAGAGTACCCAGTTAGCCAGATGGGGGCACATGGTAATAAAATAAAGCAAACTGAATTCTCCATTGTAAAAGTATGAAACAAAAGGCCGTTTATCTTGGGCAGTATTCACTTTCTGGGAGGCAGGAGGTAGAGCAGAGAACCCTAGCTCTCTGCCTCATAACTTTCAATGTTACCCTGTTTTACGTCCCTGGGACCTTCCTTGTCTCCGCCAAGCCTGTGATACAGGCTTTTCTGCCTCTTGTTCTCCGTTGTTTTCACAGACAAGCGTTTATCCATCTTCCGTCTCCCTTTCAACCCAACTGCTTTTCTTTCTCTCGCATCCTGTCAGTCCTTTCCTGAAGTGGTAAGTGAGCATGGTAACCCAGAACAGTTTGTTCTTTTCCTGAGGGAAGATTGGACTAAGGATTTATCCCACTCCTTCTACCTCTACAGGGGGAAACCGAGACGTGGTGTAAGAATCAGGTCTCCAGGCCCTGGGGCAGTGGTAGGTGATGGAAGAGGTGAATGCTGTGATCGTGTGGTTTGGTCTGGGACTCAGGTGAAGGACTGAATGTCAGAGAAAGTCCGGCTCCATCCTGTGTTCCCGGCAGAGACACTTTATATGTAAGTCTGTTCCAGGCAGACACCTACAGGCACCAGGCTAATTGGACTACGAATACTGGGTTGGCCAAAAAGTTTGTGTTTTTCCATATGGAAATACCCGAACGAACCTTTTGGCCAACCCAATACTAAATGTCTGAAAGGTAATATTGTTACATGCCTAACATTTTTCTCTGCAGTGTATGTACTTTATTCAATAATTTTATAGACCCTTCCATATTTCCATGCATGAAGTTTTCCAGGTAAATTGCAAATAATTTCCTGGATTGTCAATCACACTATATGTGGCAAGTAGAGAAGAGAAGTTACTATGGAGGGATTTGGTGCTGGTACAGGCCATTTTTAAAATCAGTTCTCCGATCTCATTTCTGGTCTGTACGTAACTGTTGATGTTACTAAAAATGGCATAAAAAACAAGTGATTGGTTTAGGTGTGTTGGGTATCTTTCCCTTTCCTCTGAAATCCTTTTATTTTGGATTTTTTTAAAAAAATAAATTCATTTTATTTATTTATTTGGCTGCATTGGGTCCTGGTTTCTGTGCAAGGGCTTTCTCTGATTGCGGCGAGCAGGGGCCACTCTTCATCACGGTGCGCAGGCCTCTCACTGTCGCGGCCTCTCCTGTTGCGGAGCACAGGCTCCAGATGCGCAGGCTCAGTAGTTGTGGCTCATGGGCCCAGTTGCTCCGCGGCATGTGGGATCTTCCCAGACCAGGGCTCGAACCCGTGTCCCCTGCATTGGCAGGCGGACTCTCAACCACTGCTCCATCAGGGAAGCCCTATTGTGGATTTTTAATGGTCCTGCTAGAGAATTCTTGAGTCATTTGATCCTTTGAGAATGAAATGAAAGGGTCATGCAGTAGGGAAGTTTCTCACATTTGGCAAAAGTTGTCTAATGATAATGAAATAAGTCACCTATGTGCAGCTTGGCACACATGAAAGGTATGGAAATGAAGCAAAGAAAGAAAGTGTACTGGGCTTCCCTGGTGGCACACTGATTAAAAATCTGCCTGCCAAGGCAGGGGACATGGATTCAAACCCTGGTCCGGGAAGATCCCACATGCCGCGGAGCAACTAAGCCCATGCGCCACAACTACCGAGCCCGCGCTCTAGAGCCCGCGAGCCACAACTACTGAAGCCTGTGCGCCTAGAGCCCAGACTCCGCAACAAGAGAAGCCACCACAATGAGAAGCCCGCGCACCACAGTGAAGAGTAGACCCCGCTTGCCGCAACTAGAGAAAAGCCCGTGCACAGCAACAAAGACCCAAGGCAGCCAAGAATAAATAAATTAAATAAATAAATTTTTTTAAAAAGTGCACAATTCCTACACTACATAGATCAGATGTCATTGTCTTTAATGTTTATTCGTCCTTTTGTGGATCTCTAGTGAAAAGCTAAAACAATAATACTAATGATAATAATAATAATAAAAGTTTAAAAAGATGTTGTGTTGTTGCCAGGTGTCCTGGTTCAATGAGCTTCACATGAAATTCAAAATAAACGTAGAAAAAAGTAGACCCAGTGTTTCGTGCAGTGGCCAGTCAGTAGCAAAGCCCTTTCAGGACGAATCTGTAATTATTCTTAGCCCTCCGGTATTTGGAACAAAGGGCTAGCACCAAGGATGTGGGTTAACATCGCTTCCTTTCATAGCACAGGTGTGCCTGTAAACCTCTTTGGGCTTATGGGGATCACTCTGATACATTAATTTTTTTCTCAGCAAATACTTAACTGCATGCTGATTCACTTGAATATTGGCATAACAGTTATGTAACAAACCAACCCAATACTCAGCTGCTCAAAGGAACAGTCACTTGTTATTTAAGTACTTGAGTCAGGAGGCTGAGAGTCAGTTGATCTGGGCTGGGCTTGGCTGATCTGGCCTGGTCTTGCTCCTGCTTCAGAGGGTTGGCCAGTCATCAGCTGATCCCGGCTGGCCTTTTCTGGTGTAGGTGGGGTGACTTAACTCTGCTTCATGCGACGTCCACCTTTGTCCTGCGGCTAAGGAGTCACTCTACGTACACATCCTTCTCATGGCGATGTGGCAGCACAAGAAGTGAGCGTCGATGAACAAGCCCATTAATAGCCTCTGGTCTCATCATCGTGTCTGCTAATAGCCCATTGACCAAAGCAGGTGACATTATTCAGCTCAGTGGCAGGAAGCTGGACAGAGCAGGGCACCTCGGCCACGGTGGAAGGACATTGCCAAGTAACTTGATATGTTACAGGGTGTGGATCCAGGGAGGAATTGGGACCAGATGATCCAGTCTGCCTACGTGCTTACGGTGCACCTGGCACTGTTCTAGGCACTGGTGAGACAGGAAAACAAACAAACAAAACAAAAAACTGCCCATATGGATCACTCTAGTGCTAGGAGACAGAAAATAAAATAAATGAGTACATTATATAGCCTGTTAGAAAGTGATGAGTGCTATGGAGAAAAATATGTCTGGGAAGTAGAATAGGGAGTTCTGGGAATGCAATTCTAATGGGATGGATAGGAAAGGCTGTTTTGAGAAAACGACTTTCAAGAAAAGACTTAAAGAAGGTCTGTGAACGAGCCCTGCAAGTGTGCGGGGAAGAGTGTTCTTAGTAGAAGGAATAGTAAGTATAGGGGCCTGGAGGCGGTAGCAGAGCTGGCACATTTCCAGGACAGGAATGACCTCAGAGAGGCTGGACCTGAGTTAGAGCAGCACAGCGCTGAGAGGGGCAGGTCCAAATGGTGCAGGGCCTCCAGGTCATTGTACTTTTACTCAAGTCAGGAGTTGCGTGGTTTGACTTACATTTTAACAGGATCACTCTGGCTTGTGTTGAGAATAGACCATAGGAACACAGTGGTGGAAGCACGGAGACCAACTGGGTCCCTGTTGCAGGAACGCATTGAGAGATGATAATGCTGGGACCAGGGTGATGGCAGGAGAAATGGTGAGAAGTGGTTCGATTGTTGTGTGTATTTTAATGGTGGAACCAACAGAAATTGTTGATAGAATGGAGGTGGGGTATTACTTTGCTAGAGCTGCTTATGACAAAGTACCACACGGTGGTGGTTTAAGTAGAAATTTATTTTCTCATAGTTCTGTGGGCTAGACGTCCAAGAGCAAAGTGTCAGTAGATTTGGTTCCTTCTAAGGCTGTGAGGGAAGGCTCTGCTCCAGGTCTCCTTCCTTGACTTGTAGTGTCTTTCTTTTTACTGCTTCTTCACATGGTCTTACCCCTGTACATGTCTGTGTTCGAATTTCCTCTTATAATACACACACCAGTCACATTAGATTTGGGCCCACTAATGGCCTCATTTTAACTTAATCGAAATACAGTCACATTCTGAGGTCCTGGGAACTAGGACTGTAACATATGAATTTTTAAGGGGACACAGTTCAGGCCATAACATGGAATAGGGGAGAAGCAGGAGAATCAAAGGTGACATCAGGGTTTTTTACCTGGTGGAGTCGTCACTAGCTGAGATGGGGAGGACTTGGGAGAAGATCCTTCTGAGCACGCCAGGTTTGAGACGCCTATGAGATGTCCAAGTGGAGATGCTGAGCAGGGAGCTGGACACTCATTTCTGGGGTTTGGGAGAGGGGCTGGAGTTGCAGACACAAATTTGGGAATTTTGGGTATAGAGATGCTGTTAAAATCCACGAGGGGGCTTCCCTGATGGCGCAGTGGTTGACAGTCCGCCTGCCGATGCAGGGGATGCGGGTTCGTGCCCCAGTCCGGGAAGATCCCACATGCCGCGGAGTGGCTGGGCCCGTGAGCCATGGCCGCTGAGCCTGTGCGTCCGGAGCCTGTGCTCCACAATGGGAGAGGCCATGACAGTGAGAGGCCCACGTACCACAAAAAAAAAAAAAAAAATCTACGAAGCTGGACAAGACAGGAGAGTGAGTGGAGGTGGAGAAGGGGACCAGGACTGCACCCACTCCGACATAAGAGGAGAGAAAGAAGGAACAGAACCAACGCAAGAGGCTGAGAAAGCAGTAGGAGGGAACCCAGGGGAGTGTGGTGTCCTGGAAGATACTGTTTTAAGCAGGACAGGTCAGGAAGGACTAGCAGTTGACCACTGGGTTTATTTCGTGGGGGTCACTGATGACCTCAGTATGAGTAGCTTCAATGGACAGTTAGAGGCAAAAGCCTGATCTGTGAATGTTCAAGAGAGAATCAGAGGAGAGCAATTGGAGAAAGGAAGTATTAACAACATTTTTGAATAATTTTGCTGAAGGGGGAAGCAGAGACATAGGAAATGTAGAAATATCTGCATTTTAATCTATAATTAGTGAATATTAGATACATGTATGTTGTGGCTATATACAGAAATATACTAATATGTGCTCTACATATCCATATATATTCAGGTATGCACATATAATGATCAGACTAACTAAACACTGCTATTAAATTTCTTCCCTGGGAGTAGTGGAAATGATTTTATTGATAAAACCAGGTTTTTCTTCTTAATCCGTGGCATGTTAATTAATCAACACTTTGCTTTTGTTTATTTCTAGGTTTAAGAAGTTTGATGACAAGTACCTGCGAAGGCTTTTGATTCGGGAGAACCAACCCAAGTCAAGCATTGTGTCTTTATATAAAAAGCTTGAAATAAAACATGCCATTGAGATGGCAGAGACGGGAATGATAAGTACTGTCCCTTCTTTTGCATCTCTGAAGTAAGTCCTGTTTTGCAAATGAAAGTTAGTATTACTAAGTATGTCTTTATAGTTTTGTGAAACCAGTAATAACAGCAAATTTGACTTATCTCCTAACATGATTCCTTAAGACCTCACAGCAGCACAAGATCCTGGTTAAAACGTGAAAGCCTGGAAGTGTGTCCATTATGTTATGTTCTGTCATGTCACATCACACCATGTTGTGTTATTGCAGAGTGGACCAGTCAGAAAGTACTTTGTCATGTTTAGGATGATTATGCCTTTATGATATTTGCTTTGGGCAATTCAGTGTGTTCTGAAAGTAAAGCCTCTTTAGCAAGCATTTTGAAATGGAATATTTTAAGGTGTGTTATAATTTGCAATTATAAATATGCATGTAATTACAAAGCTATTTCCTCATGGATTATTTGCAGAGTCATAGTTTAAGTCTTGGAAAGATCATCAGTGATCATCTCGTGCAGTGGTTGTCAACCCAGGCTGTACATTAGAAAAACTGTAGGAGCATTTCAACAATACGTATGCCTGCCCCCACCCCCGCCCAGACCAATAAAATCAGGATCTCTGGGGTTGAGGCCCAGGTATAGGTTTATTTATAAGTATATAATACGTGTATGGAAGTTTCTAATATGCATCCAGGATTGAGATGCATTGACCTAGTCTGTCTCCCTAATTTTAAAGATGAGGAAATGAAGACCCAGAATGTAGAGACTTAAACGTCTTACAGCAGACTCTTACAGCAAATCCATAGCAGGACAGTAAATACTGTTAGCAGATTAGCAAACGAGTTTATCATGTAAGCATCATTCCTCCTCTACACAAAAATGACAGATTACGGGTTCCACTGATTTCTTCTTTCACCGATGAGCCTGAATGAAGCTCCTTTAAGCTAAATGTCACCTAAATCAAAATGCTATCTATGGGACGGTTGAAATGAGAGAGGAAGCTCCAAATCACACCCGACCTTATAAACTGTGATTTTTACTAGGACTATAGTCCCCTGTAAAAACTGTGGTAGTTTACACAACCCAGAATAAAAAGAAGGTAGTGGTCAGGATGGCTCAGACATAAAGGCATTATACTGAATTGGAAATGGTGGTGCTTGAGCAGAATGACTGCTTTATAGTCCCAGCTCTGCAAGTTACTCACTGTGTGACCTTAAGCTGGTCCATCTGTTTCCCTGATGCTGAGTTTCTTCAAGTAGAAAATGGGGCTAGACTTGATCCTACAGTTTACTCTAGCTTTACAATTTACGATCTTTCTTATGCACTGTTCCTTTTGTGCTTGCAGCAAGCAATAATTCAACTATCCAGCTTCTCAAAAGGGAGCCATTGCCTTTGTGGTCATAGAAGAAGGAAATCTCACTTTTACCTCTGTTCACAGTTCATTTTGAAGCCAGTGGTAGAAGCCAGTAAAGGCAAACGTTTAGGGTTAGGGAAAGTAGGTAACAAAATTAATGGATAGCTACATAGCTGGGTAAATGATTGCCATATTGACCATTCCACCTCTCCTGAAATGTTTTCTTTAGAGGAAGATAGAAGCAAAAAAGGAAGGCAATAGGGAGTCATATTTCTGGCAATAATGAACCGAGGGCCAGACCAACTACCTTCTGAGAAAACTAGAGGTAAAAGGACAAAGTATGTTTCATCCAAAGTATATTTTAAATATCTGCTTGAAAGCTGGAGAGTACCCTTACAGTGAGGAATTTCTTGGCCAAGAGTCAAAAAAGCGGGAAGTTCAAGAGGATAGAACTGGTATTTGTTGCCATTTTCTCTCTGGAATACAGAGAATGTATCTGAGACTCTAAAAAGCTAAAACAGAGGTTTTGACAGACTAATTGGTCTTAGAGAATAAAATGGGAATTCAGAACCTACGAAGAAGGAGGAGAATTTGTATGTCCTCAGCTCTAGGTTTTCCTTCAAAATCCTACACCTTAACCCTCAAAGGAAAGAAGTCCAGCCTAGAATTATCTCAATTCATGATTGTTTAAATCATCAGAGACTGAGATTGCCTCTATCTCAGCTGCTCAAGGGAAGTACATTTAAATCTTCTCTGGAGGAAATAATATTGTAAAGAGCATTAAACTATCTTCATGATTTTTTTTATATATAATGTCTAGCACTCAATCCAAAATAACCAAGCATATGAGTAGACAAGGAAATGTGACTGAAAATATTGAGGAAAAGATCAACAAAACATAGAGTAATAATAGGCACAAAGGGGATTCAGATAATTGATTTATCAGACAGTGACTTTAAAATAGAAACAATAACATGTTTAAGGAAAGAAAATGGCATTGACACTTTTGGCATCCTCATGGAGACTATATAAACAAAAAATATCTAAGTGGAATATTTGAGCTAAAAATAAAGTAACTAAATTTAGGATCTCATTTGGTAGGTAGAAAAACAGATTAGACACAGCTGAAGAGAGAAGTGATTAAATGGAAGATAGGACAGAAGGAAATAACCAGCATGAAGAAAAGATGAAAAAGAAATATATGGGATAATTTCATATATATATAGTGAAAAGTTCCAGAAGGAGATGAGAGAGAAATTGGTAGAAGCAATATTTTAAGAGATAATGACTGAGAACTTCCCCAAATAGATAAAGGATATGAACTGTGACAACCCCAAGCAGATTAGATAGGGAGAGAACCAAATGAGATACCTGCTAGTAAAACCACTAAAAGTAAAAAAATACAAAGAGAACCTCTTAAACATACTCAGAGGGAAAAAGAGACTTATTTTCTTCAAAAGAGAAAAAAAACCTGGCAACCGATTTTTCAGCAAAACCAGTGGACACCATTGGTAGCTTCAAAAATTCTGAAAAAGTGTAACTGAACTTAGAGCTCCATATCCTGCTAAAATATCCTTCAGAAAAAGTAGAGTTAAAACTTGGGAACTTCCTGCGCTTAGGAACACTAGACAGCACTTCAGAGCTATGCTTGGGGACCATTTAGAACAGCAAGATCACCCATAAAAAGCACAAAAATGTGAAAAACATGGCACTAAATAGGCTGTGAAAAGGACATTTTTTTTTACAGCATGAGAGCTGAGACAAGGGGGCAGATGAGTTTGACCTCATTTGGGAACGTGCATGCCCAGCGACTCAAGTTTTTCTCCACTTTGCACATGTCTGTGAATGACTAGGACAGTGCGATGAGTACTGATAATGTGTTTATAAATTTTAGCAAGTAGTTGAGCTTGCAGATACGGAATCCCTGAATAATGAGGATCAATTGTATGTACATACATATTATAAATGGTGTCTTTGTAAATGTTTCTAAGGAGGTATTTAAAAGAATAGACCATAATAGCAAAATGCAGCTAAAGTTTTTGTTGGGGAAAAAAATCCTATATTAATTTATGGAGTATTAGAAATAATAAAGTGATAGTATTGCAAGTTACTCTGGTCTTTCCTCCTTAAATAATTGCATGAATAGACCCTGAAAAAACTTGTGCATGATTAAACTTGTATGAATGATTTTGACACTGAAATCAATATTTTAGATTTTTGAATTATTTAAAAATATTGAATAATTCCTAAGTGTTATTCTTTAAGATCCTTCTTCTTTTTTAAAAAAATTAATTAATTAATATTTTATTTTTGGCTGCGTTGGGTCTTCGTTGCTGCGCGTGGGCTTTCTCTAGTTGCAGCGAGCAGGGGCTACTCTTCGTTGTGGTGTACGGGCTTCTCATTGCGGTGGCTTCTCTTGTTGCACAGCACGGGCTCTAGGCACATGGGCTCAGTAGTTATGGCTTGTGAGCTCTAGAACTCAGGCTCAGTAGTTGTGGCCAATGGGCTTAGTTTCTCTGCGGCACATGGGATCTTCCTGGACCAGGGCTCGAACCTGTGTCCCCTGCATTGGCAGGCAGATTCTGAACCACTGTGCCACCAGGGAAGTCCCAAGATTCTTCTTCTTAAATGATGATATTATATCTCTAAGAAAGAAAATTGATGAATTTGATACATGCTGCATAGTAAAATATTTTTTTCTAAACTTTCACAGTGACTGTCGTGAAGAAAAAATAAGGAAGCTCACACCTGGTGAAATGGATGAAATTCGAGAAATATTATCAAGAAATCTCTATCAGATCCGTCAGCGAGTAAGAATAATTTACTTAGCAAAATATGTATTTGCCTTTGGCTAAAAATATGCCTTCAGATTAGATGCTGTCCAGTTACAGTGGCTGTTGTCCCACCGTCATGCACCCTCAGCAGGTCCCACACCAGACACTTCCTTCCCTCAGACCCACCCCAGGGTCTGTCCTTTTAGGGTACTGCCCTCCTCCCAGACATCTTGGTCAAGGCTCTAGGCTGGAGACCCAGGGAGCTGGGAGTTCTGCTACCAAAGGATTGGAGATTAAAAAAAAAAAAAAAAGTGTGTTATCTAATGGTGAGGAAAGCAATTGATTGCTCTTTAAAAATTTTTTTAATGAAATAGCTTTATTGCTTAGAAGAAGCCTTTTAAAAATGTATTTAACCTTCTTTGTTGTTCATAAAGTGCGATCGTTTCTTCCTTTCCTGTATCTTCTGAGTCACTTCCTTCAAACCATTTCCATTTTTAACACCTCGTTCTCATAGTTTGCTAATAATACAGTTAACAGTGCATACAGTTTGCCGAGCCCCATTTCTCTGCATCGCGTGTATTACCTCTTTTAATCCTCTAACAAGTGGTGTTATTATTGTCTCCATTTTACAGATAAAGAAACTGAGGCACAGTGAGGTGAAGTGGCACAGGGACACAGCAGTTGTCAGGGGTCCCAGTCACTCACATCAGGGTCATTTCCGTGGCTTCTTAGCTGGCCTCCCCACAGACCAGCCCGTTCCATCCGACATTACGGCTGCTCCATTCTTTTCCTCAAGCCCCTCTGAACGCGGCATCCTCCTATTTAAAATGAGACAAAGCAGTCATGGCTTTCAGGCTAAACTAACTATTCTTTCAGCCTTTGGGATCTATTTTTAAGTTCCCCTTTCTACCTCTCCCTCAGCCACCCAGACACCCACGGAGGACAGGTCTGAATTCATTCCTTGGACTGTGTTGCTCTCCCCTGTGTCTCCACTTGGAATGTCCCACTTCTTCCTGTCAGTCCATCCATATTCTCCAATTTTTAAGGTTTCCCCAACGCCCTCTATGTTGTTCCCAGACCTGTCTTTGAATGGGATAATAGCACTTAGAGCTCCTACGTGCCACACAGTTCTAGTACCGCCTTTCGTGATTTAGTTATTAGTTTCTTAGCTTTCAATGCCCAACTAAGATAGCCAGTTCCTCAAGGCAGGAACTGAGTGCTGTTCTGCATTACTTCTGTTTATCTCTGCTAGGTCTGATATAGTTCTGGGGATAAGGGTATTCCCAAGAAGTACACATTATTTCTATCAGAAAATGAATTTAATTACTAAATACAACTTATTTTAGGAAGTGGATTTCTCTAGAGCTTGTAAAACTAAAAATATTATGCCCTGGACAGCCCTCGTTTATAAATTGTATGGCTTCAAATACCAGGACATGATGATTACTGAGGGAGCCAGCAGCTTTTCTCAACTTGAAAAGAAGAAATGTTCTTGACTTAATAGAGGGTCATGGCGCCACCAAGTGGCCCAAAGTGGTTGGTTTCTGTACTAGCAATTACTATTCAATAGGGAAGGTATGAGTTGACTTGTGTTTTTCCCCAGCCACTACTGATGGGTAAATATAGACAGGGTACTTCAAGGTAGTCGAAGGTGCTTGATGAATGCGATCATTTTCTCATTTATAAAGATCACACTTTGCAATGAAAAAAAAGTATTCACCGACTCTTATTAGAACATGAATTCTTCTTTTTTCTTAAGTAGAGGATTTTATTTGGTTGAATCAAATACATAGTTATTGAATACATGTGTGGATGTATGTATTGACTATATCTATGAGTAGAACAAAGCACTGTATTCCCTGCAGAAGATACAAACGAATAAAGTACAGCTCCTGCTCTGACACATTTAGACAAGACCACCACCATCACCATCTTCATCATAGCTAATAACAGTAGGTAATATCAGTTGAGCACTTCTCTGTGCCCAGCACAGTTCTAAGGGTTTCTGTGACACCGACATATCATATATCTCTACAAATAACTTGAAATTACTACCACTGTTACCCTTAAATTGAGATTTGGTAGAACATGAATTCGTTCAAAATTTGAAAGAATGTTAACTTCTATACTTCTTGTTTTTCCCCTCTGCACATTCATTGTTAAGTACCTATCAGAGGTACGAAGCCAAAGAAATGGAGTAAAGTTTTGGAATTTCCGGGCAGTGATCATCGTTTTTGTAATACGTTGCTTGTGTTTTCATTTCAGACTTTGTCCTACAATCGACACAATCTGACTGCAGACACGAGTGAGAGGCAAGCCAAGGAGATCCTGATCCGTCGAAGGCACAGCCTTCGGGAGAGCGTTCGGAAGGACAGCAGCTTGAATCGGGAGCACAGGGTAAGGGGGCTTTGTGGCCCTGGGACGCAGAAGGCGCCCAACAGCAAAGCCAGGATGGCCCTGGGGGGCTGATTCACAGGAATCCTGGGATGGAGCTCATCATCACGTCTTTCCAGACGTTGCTCGGACACCTATCACCTTCCAGACACTGTCTAGGCACTTGGAATACGTTGGTGAACAAAATGACAGAGCTCTTTTCCCTTGTGGAATTCACATTCTAGTGGGGGAGAAGGCCACCGGGAATGGACAGAATAAGAAAAGTATCTGTTATGTTAGACGCAGTAAGTGCTGTGGACAAAATAAACCTAAAAGGGCTGAGGAAGGAGATTGGGAGGATGGAGAAGGGTCATACAGGGTACAGTTTTTTCCTTTTTTTAACATCTTTATTGGGGTATAATTGCTTTACAATGGTGTGTTAGTTTCTGCTCTATAACAAAGTGAATCAGTTATACATATATATATGTTCCCATATCTCTTCCCTCTTGCGTCTCCCTCCCTCCCACCCTCCCTATCCCACCCCTCCAGGTGGTCACAAAGCACGGAGCTGATATCCCTGTCAGGGTACAGTTTTAAACTGAATGGAAGGGCCAGGCTTCATTTGGAGTCTTGACCTTTCCAGGGAGAGGGTGCAGCCTGAAGGGGGGCTGCCGTGCGTGCATGTGTGGAAACTTCTAGGAGGCCGTGTGTGTCTGTGTGTGTGTGTGCACGTGCGCATGTCAGGGGAGTTTCAGATGCTGTGTGCTCAGCATTCGACTTGGCCCAGGGCATTGCCATAGATAAGGAAGCCACTTTAAAAGGATATTCTGATTGATTGATCGGACATAGCAGGCAGTGCATCTCATTCTCAATAATGTTCTATACTGAGCTGTCAGAGACCAAAACGGTTATGTGTGAACAATATTATTTTTTTTTACATGTGAAATGTGGCAGCATCGATTAAAAGTTAAAGAAACTAGAGACTGTGGCTTTGGATGCCACAAGTGCCAGCACGTTGGCTATAGTAATACTTTCTGTTCTGTCATTTTCAAGATTTGTGAAAGTAAATACAACTTAAACATGCTACATTTTTCATGTATCTTCCTCCCTATCCATGTAGGTTCTAAGTCTTTTTTAGCAATGCTTTTATAAGTGGGTGTTTCTGTAGCTTTTCTTTAAGAAAAGCCGGTGGTTTTCATACCTTGTTCCTAAGGGTCCCACTTCATTTCTGTTTTCCTTAGTAGTACTGATTTCCATGATATTTTAGGAGAGGTTTTACCTATTTTAAATAAAATGACTATTACTTGGAAATTTATTCCCCATCCCTACAGCTCCTCACCCAGTAGTTTCGGAATCTAGAGCTAACATTTTAATTTTTAACACCAAGGTTAGGTTTGACATAGAATTCTAAGCCCGTAACATACAATAAATGACATGTGTGTCATCTAAACAAGGTTTTCTATTTTTTTTTTACAGGTTTCCACCTCAACCTCCCGATATTTATCCTTACCAAAAAATACAAAGCTTCCAGAAAAGCTACAAAAGAAAAAGAATATTTCTAATGCAGGTATTGAATACAGTTGGAGCAAAAAGACTTTAAACTTATTTATTAGTGTTTATAAAATAGAACATTTTTCCTTCTCTTTTAAGGACAATGAATGAGTTCAGTCGTTTGCAAATCTATAGTAATAATTTGGTGACCTTTTATTAGTGTTGCATCCTTTTGGAATGGCGTTCCGTGCACGTTATATGTAAT
The DNA here is from genome assembly GCF_949987515.2 of Delphinus delphis. Taxonomy (NCBI): domain Eukaryota; kingdom Metazoa; phylum Chordata; class Mammalia; order Artiodactyla; family Delphinidae; genus Delphinus; species Delphinus delphis. The sequence continues at coordinate 5,706,506 of NC_082694.2, read as the reverse complement.
TCAATCAGTTATTTGATTCTATTCGATGTAGCAAAAGCAGATGTCACTGTGTGTGGCTGATGAACAGGTAAACAGAAAGCTGTCAGTCTTCAAAGGTTTAAATTTAATTCTGTTACTCTTACAACATTTCTAACTTTAAATGTTCATAATAATTTTAATATATTTTCATAAAGGCAACTATATAATTGACTTCTGGCTGTAATTATTAAAGCTTTGACATGACGGCTAACATCTCTTCATTCGATGGTAATCTTTATGTAGGTTGCAAGCCATATTGGTGTTCTGACCATTTTATGAAAATATAAAGGAAATAAAGCTGTGCATGAGATTGTACATCCTAGATCAAGACAAGAGTCTTCATAATAGCAGCTAATTACTGATCTGTTTACCGTGAGCCAGACACTGAACTGAGCCCCCGGGGCCGTTCTGACGGGGCAGGTGAGCGCACAGCTGCCGCCAGGTGGTCTCAGTTTGACATCCAGCTCCACCACTTACTAATATCTTTTGAACCTCGGTTACTTCATATGTAAAGTGGGTGGTTATGAGGATTCAGTAGGTTAATGCATTTAAAAGCGCTTAGGACAGTGGCTGGCACATGGGAAGCTCTTCAGAATTAGCAAGAGTACACACTTGTGGACATGCGTGCTCATGGGACTTATGCACGCGCCCAGGACTCAGCTGGAGTCGGGGTGAGCCCTCTGGCCTCCCTGCCCGACCCCCAGAGCCCCAGGGAGGGCACAGCAGGTGCCAGACCCACAAATGTATTGGCCAGTCGCCTGTAACACCTTCTCCCTAAAAGGCCCGCCCACGCTGTCCTTCTTTTGCTCTCTGGCAGGTGGCAACAGCAGTGACTCAGACCCAGACGTCGGGACCACCGTCCTCAACCTGCAGCCCCGAGCCAGGCGCTTCTTGCCAGAACAGTTCTCAAAGAAAGCCCCCCAGGCCTATAAAATGGAATGGAAGAACGAGGCAGATGCTGATTCCAGGCAAGCGCAGCCCTGCAGCTCCCCAGCTGCCCACAGCAAAGAGGGGGGCCCCCAGGCCCCAGGCGTGCTCTGCCAGCCCCTCCTCTCCAAAGGCCACTTTAGCTCCATGCGGGGCGACCACATGAACGAAGGCATCCGACCCAAGGCACCACCTAGGCTGGTCCGAAGGGCATCAGAACCTGGAAACCGGAAAGGTCGATTCGGGATTGAGAAGCCTTAATGGAAATGGCCAAAGCAGACCTGGGGGGACCGGCCCTGCCCAGCTGTGGCTGGTTACCCAGCAGCCTGACACAGCAAGGGAATCCACTTCCAACCCTCTATGCACCTAAATACTGTCCTTGGGCGGTAGAGCCATGCCTTTGATCCATGGGGCGAATGCTTATCCCAAGAAGCAGAAAATCAAAGAAACAAAAGCCCCATAACATGTCTCATAGGACCTGTTGCTAGCAGTTGTATTCTGTGCAAGCCTGAAGAAAAAAAAGCCACGTGTGCCTTTATTGAACTTGAAGGACAGAACTTGAAATTTTTAACACACCCTTGTTGGTGAAAGTTTTAATATATACATATATGCCTCAGATTTTATTTATGAAAAAATATGTATATCTGCAATTAGTTTTTCAGTGAACGGCACTGAAAATACTCAGAACACCTTTCCATGGCATCCAGGGCAGCTCCTAGAGGATGGGGGGCATCAGCTCAGGGTGGAGGTGTTTCCTGATCCTGAGCTGACGCCAGTTGGTTAAGGAAGAGCACGGCACGGAGCAGAGACCCCTGAGGATGGCAACAGCCAGAGCATCTAGGCAGAACCTCGTGGCCTGGCTCCCAGACTGTAGCGCCTATGAAATGATGAGAGTCAGCTGGTTTTCAATTTGTTCCTCGTTCTACCGCGTGTTTGGGGTGACATCTAGATTCCATCTCCCCGTCGTGTTTAAATGGTACAAAGAGAAGGGCTGTGTGGGTGACACCAGCTTATGCCAGACTCAGAGCCAGCTTGTGACAAAGTCTGGCCTCACGTGGTGGGTGTGGAGATGACAGGGCAGCGCCTGCACAGCTGGCTGCCGGGTTTTCTCTTGTGCAATACTGGGAGGAGGATGCAGGAGACCCCCTGTCACGCCCACCTGCAGCCACCTGCTTTAGACCTTTTCTGTAGCACATTCTAGAACTTTGAATCCAGGACAGAGGCTCCAAGCAGACAAAGATAAAAGTAGGGATAAACAATATTCCAATGTTTAACCAATTGGTGAGAATTCAGGTTTTGAATTTTATGCAGGAAGCACTTTGGAGAATGTGGGAGTTCTCTTTTTTTTGCACTAGTCTGTAATTTCTTACCTCTCCCCCCTCAAGAAAGTAGTAGCTCAAATTCTTCATCTAAAAACGAATTCTACTCATCTGAGTACTTTTTAAAAGTACAGCAGAAAGACAAGAAGTGGAACATAATCATTAAAGATTAATATTGGAATCTCTCAGACGATAGATTTTATTGGCCTGTCACTCTTCCCAGAAAAACCCCCTCTTTAAAACTTGACTAGAACAAGACTCAAAATTTCTGGGTTTAGATATGAGATGAAGCCACTCATGTAGTCCCTTGGATTCACATTGGAGATACAGCAAAGGAGACAAGCGACCACCTACAATTGCTGGAAAAAGATGAATAAATTAAACAAAAAGATCCGGTACTTAGAAATCCTCAGCCGTAAATCTTATCCCTTCCTTCTTCCTCCACCAATGTGAAGTAAATCTTCTACCTTTTTTTCTCATGTTCTAAAATCTTGGAATACTGCTAGATTGTTGGGCATGAGACAGAGGGAAGGGTAAACACACAAGGTACAAGTTCAAAAAGTGCACGATTTGTTTCCCAAACTCTCCCAGGTTGATCAGTGGAAAGCAGTGTAGACGTAATTTGAAAACTGCAAGTTTAGGACCCTGTGCCAAAATTCTTAATTTTAAATGGAAATATTTATATATAAAAAAATATATATGTATTTCATCTGCTGGAAATAAATTAAAACTGACTTTTAATTTAGAATTTTCATTATAGGACTATGATTCACCAAGAGATGTGATGTATATTTTTGAGAGTTTGAAGACTAAGTTACAGTTTATGAAATCTGAAAAGGAAGCTGAGATGTAAAATTATCTTAAAAATGAATTTCCTGATTTTTCTTGGTGTCCTAGATTAATAAATATTAGAAGGAGTCTAACGTTCTGGAACGGAAGGAGAAAAACATGGAAATGTTTATGATGATACTTCTTGTTAAGCACGTAGACCAAATTCAGCTTTCACCAATTAAAAGTCAGGTAAAACACTTGGATGACATTGTGTAAATTTCTAAAAAGGAACACTTATGTCATTTTATCTTTATTATGAGTTTAAATTTTTCCTTATCTGTGGAATGATAAAATCGATGAAAAAGAAATTTGACTTTAGTATTTTCTCTGTACCTTCTTTTTATGAAATTATTAATTTCTAGACACTACAGGAGGAGAGGGTATGGAGTTGAAACCCTTTAGCTAAATGTCACAACAATCTAAATTTCTGCAGTACAGAAACCTTCCTGCCCTTGTAAATAATTCCCTTGTTTCAAACAACACTTGATCCGGCCAGAGTTCCACTGTGATTGTGGAATTTTGATGGGTCTTTCATATTTGTTGTCAAAAAATTGATTTGAACTATTTACAAAGTCAGGGCTTATTTCTTTATATGTGATGCTAAGGCTGGTTATTGGGAGCAGTTCTGTCAGTTAGCAGGCGATTAGAAGTTGGCCCCAAAGTCTGACACTTTTTGGAAACATGTGTTTGCTGTATACGCCCCCAAATATTCAGGGTGAAACTCCCTTCGGCTTTTGCTAAGTTTTGGAGTCGGGGTGTACCGTTTTACCTGGTGGCGGGGGGCGGCATGTTTCTTTATATAAGAAGCGAGAAGCAGTTACTTATTACATGTCTCAGCACATTTTGCATCTGTTGCATTGCCCAAATCATGTTTATGTTAAAACTGGCATTTCACAAACAAGTATGAGAACTAATATTTTATTAGTTCCAAGTGCATACTTTACTCTTTCAAGGGTGATTGAAGGGTTTCTTTGTGCAGTTGATGTAGCTGTGACATTATCTGTTGAGGCCTGAACAATGAATATTGATTCCCTCCGTCAGCTTGAATAAGCCAGGCTCATGAATCAGAACTGTCTGGTGATCTGGGATTTTCTGGTTCGTTTTTTTTTCTCCACTCTTAGAGCAAAATGGGTAGTTTGCTGGGGTTTTTCTGTTTTTTTTTTTTATGTGAACCAATTTTTTTCAGTCTTTATTGAATTTCTTACAATATTGCTTCTGTTTTATATTTTGGTTTTTTGGTGGCAAGGCATGTGGGATCTTAGCTCCCTGACCAGGGATTGAACCCGCACCCTCTGCGTTGGAAGGCAAAGTCTTAACCACAGGACCGCCAGGGAAGTCCCAGCTTGCTGGTACTTTATATCCCACATTTTAACCAGGTCCTTTCTTCAACCTACCTGCAAGGCAAGTGAGAGCCCCAGCTGGTAACTGCTGCCTGGCAGGGACCATAGCTCTCGTCCACGATAAATGACAAGAAATGACAGCTCCCTCTGGAATTTTTCCCAATGTCATTCACTCCCCACGTGGCTGACACCCTCAGACGGTTGGTCAGCAGATGGTGGCCAAATACCCAAATGGTTAGTTAGTTGTCGAGTGTTTTCAGTGTTCTGCTGGCACGTCATTTTCCAATCCCGTTTATATTTCTAGTTTTCTACAATTCTTTTTCAAATAAAATTCTACTTGACTACCTCTAAGAACAGTCAGTAAACCGTGGGTAGTTCTCATACCGGTCTGGTCAGGGAATGAGTTTTTCTGTGTGCAGAGTTAACCTAGCTGCTGTAAATGGACGGTCACGTTTCAACCCGCATGGCCTATAGATTCTTCTGGATGGCTCGGGACCTCTCAGTCTGTCACAGAGGTTTTATGGGGACCCGTCGTCCTCGTATTGTAGGGTGGAGAAAGTCCCTCCGTGAGATGCCCAGCCGATTTAATGCTGGACATACTGGTGGTGACTTTTCTGATTTTCACTTCTGTAACGGAATACTTTGAATTAAATATTCAAATGTTTTTCCCCCTTTTTATTTCATTGGGTCCTGCTGAGTCATAAGTACTAGTGGTAACTGAATTTCTAATTTAAACGAGGCTTTTTTTCTACTTAAATTTCTAATTTAAATGAGGCCTCCAGTTACAGTATCTGCCAAACAAATTGTATGTGTGTACGCTGACAAAGGAGTGCTTCTCCTGGTTTCTGTGAAATGTCGTACACAAGTTTAAAATATTAAGTTACACGGAAATGTTTAATTAGTCACTATGGAGAAAATCATACATCACATGAAACTAGGAAAGCCCCAGAAATTCCAACTTTTATATTTATACATCAAAACCATTCTCATTTGTACTAAATGGGGTCATGAGAGCTGGAATTTGTGAAAGAAGAATTTTTAAGAGTATTAAAGTAGTTTCAGGGCCTTCCCTGCTGGCGCAGTGGTTGAGAATCTGCCTGCCAATGCAGGGGACACGGGTTCGAGCCCTGGTCTGGGAAGATCCCACATGCGGTGGAGAAACTAAGCCCGTGCGCCACAACTACTGAGCCTGCGCTCTAGAGCCCATGAGCCACTACTACTGAGCCTATGTGCCGCAACTACGGATGCCCACGCACCTACAGCCCGTGCTCCACAACAAGAGAAGCCACTGCAATGAGAAATCCGCGCACTGCAACGAAGAGTAGCCCCCGCTCTCCGCAACTAGAGAGAGCCCGTGCGCAGCAACGAACACCCAACACAGCCAAAAATAAACAAATAAATTCATTAACAAAAACAAATAATAAAATATATTTTACACATGAGCCACTCTTCGGGAACATAGTGTTGTATGTACATGGTGTTCACTCACTGTGAGACCAGCTATTTAGACCAAGGTCACAGCTGATCAATCCCTGGGACAAAACTGACCATTCTGTTTGTACTGCACGAATGACTGGACGCCGAGGCCTCAGGACCAGCATGGTGCACTGGAGGGCACACAGGAGCAGGAAAGAAGGGGCGCATCAGTGACAGGTTCTGAACTGCAAACTACTGCGTGGTGAGAAGTGGCAGTGGCGAGGTCAGCTCTGGATCTTTCTACCCCCTGCGGTCGGTGTACAACCCACCACTCCTAGTGGCTCCTCCGTCTATACACTTAAGTTTTATAATTGATAAGCCATGTAGTTCAAAAAGGCCCAACTTCAAATAGAATCCTAAGATCTGAATGGATTTGATGACTGTCAATTAATTGAAACAAACAAAACTGGTAATAACTTCTGTTTACATTCTTTTCTCCTAGTACAAATTTGGTAGGGAATCATGGGAAAAACATGTTACAATTTAAAAAGCAGGCTCTCATTCTGACTCAGCGAGTCCTTTCAGATCCAGCCACGCAATCTCTTCAGGCCTATGTCTTCTCAGAGGTCAACTGAGGGAGAGAGATGACCGAGGGATCCTTCTTGAAATAAGGGCACTGCCAGTCCTCACCATCTGCACACTTCCTTTTTGGTAAACCTCAACCCCCTATTTTACTACAGCCGTGATGGGTGGCCTCAGAGGCGTAGGGTTATACTTTCAACATGTGTTGCCAGGTGGAAGAGGCCTTACCACCAATGTGCTGGAAAAGAACTGCAAAACGCCGCAGGAGGAGCCTGTAAAAAACATAAGTGATATCTATAAAATCAGCTAGACCCATCACAAAAATGGATGAAATTAACAGAAAAACATTAGGGAAAAAAAGACCATTTTTAAAAAGTAAATTACCCCATAATAATTTTTCAGATGGAAGAGTAAATTAATATAATTTTTAGTAAAAGGCCTTCAGAATAAAATGGAGGGAAAGCAGGAGAGAGACTAGAGGCAAAGGTCACCCTTAGGGACCTTGAGAGAGTCCTTCTCACCCTGCATGAGGCGAGGAGTCATGACTTCTCCATGACTATAACATTAGGCTACAGGTTCCCGCAGGCAGGAGTCCATGCCTAACCAGCTCCCCGGAGAGGCTCAGTAAGTACCTGTGACGTCACAGGCGGTGTGGGGCACGGGGGTGATGCTATACCTGGAAACCTCTCTGAACGTACGTAGTCTAGGAAAAGATGAACTACATTTGCTCCAGGGTTGTACTCTGAAATAGTCTGAAATTCATTTCATCCCCTTTTCAGTTCACCGTTGGATATTACTTAGCTAAAAGACTGATGTGTTTTCAGGTACTTAGTTCAGGGGGGTTGAAAATCAGTGCCCTGAAAATGTGCAGGATTGCTCACCTACTATTCCAGCAACTGCTGGACTCGCTCCAAAAGACTTGACACGAAGGCTCAGTAAAGGGATGACCGTGCTCACACCAAACAACTCCTAAGCAACAAAACGCTCATTAACGCAAATTGGAAACTGGGCCTGGGTGTCTTTAAAGTGGTGATCCTAATTATAAACTGATTTAAAAAACCCCACAGTATCTAAAATTTTGAGCAAACAAGAACTCAAAATTGTATTCTACGGTAAGCTATACTCATCAAATTCAAGGAATCAAGGAATCCAAGCACAATGTGTAACAAGAGCTGCCACCTGTAAATGCCTGGATCGCCCTGAGAATCCGTTTTAACTTTAGCTTCTTTGTCACTGATCCTTAATATTCAAGGGGCATGTACTACATGCATTCCTCCAATTTAAAAAATGGGGAGTAATGAAATGAGCCAAGAGGGAGGGGTAATGCGTATTTCTGAGCAAAGCAGCGCCTGTTAAATAATGTGAAATTCCTCCCGGAGTCAAGGAAGGAGACCCATGTGCCGTCTATAGCCTGACGGGGTAAGACCTGAAGGGAAAGTCTCAGTACAGCAGAAAGGAGAGAGAAGGCTGATGTACTAGGGGGTGGCCTGCCGTTCTTCACTAAGGCGCAGAAGGTGCATGGGCCCTGGGGTCAGAGGTTTTCAATTCCAGCTCCATCACTTACTAAGCGTGTGCCCTTGGAAAGTTATTTCATGTTACCAGCGTCGGTGCTGCCATCTGTAAAAAGTGGGGATAACAGTACCTGCGTGGTAGAAACGGGATGAACATTAAGAGACATGATGGCTGAGGGAGGTCTGACACAGCAGAAGTGGAAACGTGTTCTCTTTCCTTCAGTTCTGGGGTAAGTACTGATCGTTTGGGCTAATACTCGAGTTAGTAGAAAGACATCTTTTCCTTTAAGTTTTGTTTTCCTTCCTCTGTCACTTGGTTACCTGCTACAACTGGTTCAGGAGAGGAAAAACACATCTTGCACACACACAGAGAGTTTTCTTTATATTCAACCCAAATTCCTTTTCCTGTAATCCTGGTTAAATAGAAATATCTTTTTTCTTCCACAATTAATCCTTTGCTTCCTTCTCTTGGTGGCTGTACATTAACCTAACATAGAAACACGAACTTCCAAATACGCTTCTTAGGGGCCCTTTTCCATGGTTACAGCTTTAGATGGCCATATACTTAATATCCAGTGACCTTAAATAGCTGACACGTTTATAATACCAGAACCATGGCTCATTATTTCAATTTTAAGACTACTTAAAATTTCCTCTGTTTCTGAGCCAGTTTCTTCTGGGCTTTACTATCAGCTTTGCCCCATCAGCCTGCTGATGATTTATAAGACTCAAAATACATCAGCTAGCTGTTGAATTTTCTGGCTTTTTCAGAAAAGGAAACTCAATTGTCCAACAAGATTCTTTTTCCCAAAAAAATTCCCAGTACCACTTGTCATTTATTTCGAATGATTATTCTAAATAAGAAGGGGAGGGGAAGCTGTAAGTAGTCAGGCTGAAATCTATAGGAGGTAAATATGAAAACGGCAACTCATAACAGACTTACTTTAACACTTAGCCTGAAAAATATTATCTTTCTCTAGCCGGCTGCTAGCTCTTTCCTCTCAGGAAGTTCTGTTTTAAAATTGACTTCTCCATGACTATAAAAGGCAGCTTCTCCCTTCTTCTGAAGCCATAGCTTCTTCAAAACCACCCTCTTTTGAGTGCACTTCAAATCTGGCAACTGGTCATGTGCTTATAACCATTGATAAGGAAATCAGGTGAGAGGGGACCACTTAAACCCTTCTCGGGGTACATCTACCTCTCTCAGTGATATCTGATGAACACATTCTAAAGTTTTAGGACCCTTTTCAGGGTAGGAACCCAAATATTCCTTGATTAGTGGATTATCTTTTTTTTAAAAAAGAATTATCACCTGACTAAAGCTGATTAAATGGAATCTAAATCTCTCCGGGTATCTGGAGGAAAGAAAGGACCGCAATCATAGATCTTAGCATCATCTTAGGATGCTAATCAAAAAGTACCTAGAGGGTCATCTTAGTCTTCCTTCCTGAACAAACTAAAACCTGGAAACACAGATAAGAGCTAAAAACAAAACATTTTGGCAAATGCTTTCATCTTATTCCTTTCCTCTTCCAATTGGAAACCATCTTCCTAAAAGTCTTAGGGGTCTTTACATCCCTAGGTATATTAAAAATAACAACTAAATTATGTATAACATTCCTTAGATGTTAGCTAACAAAGAGCCTTTAGATTCTTCAAGGATACCCAAAGTGGCATGTATTTTAATTGTTTACAACGTTTTCCATTAAAAAATTCCCTATTCTCTTTTAACTCTGGGAAATCTTACATTTTCTCCTTAAGATATTAGAGACCTAATGCTTCTTTCTAATTATTAAAATTATTAAAACTTTCCATCAGGCTTGCTAGATTAGGCTGTGCCATGTGCACAGCATGTAGCCAACATACGAGAAGCTTGGAATATTTAAATCTGTATCGGAAGGTCATAGTGAATGATCTGCAAATTTATTTTAAAAATCTCACACTATTTTGCCTTCTCGTCATGTTGGTCTCCAAAACTCTCTGAACCCTGGTCTGGACTTTCCAGGTGAGGGTCCTTTTCATCTGGCAGAGCCAGATTCCAGTACCATCTGAGTTAGGGTGGTCCCCATCCCCTACCAGAGCATGGATGACACAGAACTCCCTTTCCAAATTTGAAGAACCACCCACAGGGGACGGTTCTGAATTCTGGGTGACTGGATTGGAAGGCTGAAGAGGCACCACATCCTGAGACTGAACTAAGATTAAAGAAATGGGATCAGAAGGAGAGCCAGGCTCTGAACCCAAGCACTGAGCCTGGGGTGGGGTCTGCCACGGTAACTGGAGACAGAGAGCCTGGTGCAAACGCTGCCCTCCCTGGGTGTCTCATGGTTCTGTGTCTAAGGGATTTGATGAACATGCTTTCATCGTTGTCTTAACAACTACTAGCTCAACATTAAACTTTACAGACTGTTGAACACCTTGCACTGAGGATGGGGAAGGAGGCTGTCTCCCCACTCCTCTCCTAGCTAAGCACAGCTCAGCATCCTAACTCGAGTCAGGCATCAGACTGGGGAGTCGTGATCTTCACCTGCATCTGGGCAGCAAACAGTAATTCCTCTTTGCCAGGACCCAGTGCCCTTGGGGACCATCTTCAAGGCCTCAGAAGGCAGCCTCCTCCCATTGACACTTAAAACTGACCAGCTCCTTTTGTCTTCAAGATGAAGTCCCAGGCCCAGCAAAGAGGAAATCCTCCTGGGTCCTTGTCCCAAGGCTGCCCTAACCCGGATTAGCTCACAACCAGGGCAACTGAACCAGGGCTAGACTTGGGGAAAGAGGGGTGAAGAGGCAGATGTAGGGTTCCCGCATATAATGGCACAGGAATTACCAACACAAGCTCAGTTAGTAATACTGCAGGGTCTTCCCGGTTGGGAATGTGTATTACAGTGCCTGGAGCTCCATGACCCCTACCCCGTAACAGGTTTTCATAAATTCCATGAATAAATGGAGGGCCAGCTGGCTGGATGGCTTACCCTACCATACACTCAGTTTTCTAATCTTCCCATTCTACATGGGAAGTTAATAATTGTCCTTATTAAACCAGGACGCGCACACAAGTCGTAACAAAACCGAACCTGCCTTGTGCAATATATAAAGTTTGTGGAAAGGCAGATGTGTATAATTCACTGTGATTTGCATTTTTAAGCATTCCAGTCTACCAGGAACCCTAAGGAAAATGTACCTAATTCTACCCAAGCGGGGTGACCAACAGAACTTCCCCAGCTGGCCTGGTAAGAAGGACCTGTGTGTTCCTACCGCTCCCGTAGCTACTGCACGGCTGGGCTTCCCCAAGCTTGCCCCGAGCGCCCCTGCTGTCCAGGCTGCAGGTGATGCACCTGCCACAGGATCTAACACCCAGCGTCACCCTCGAGCGCGACTCGGTCACCGAGTCACACCTGAAGCTGGTGCTGGAGCGTCTTAAACGGCGGGGCTGCGGTTGGGGGGCGCGAACTGGACCCAGTGCAGGCGCGATGGGCAGGCCTCATTTGTGGTCAGGTGCAGAGGTAAGGGGGTTACGCGGCAAGAGTGGGACTGAGAGGTAGGGAGGCATCACCAGGCAGACCGCTGCAAGGAAAAGCACCCTTGATCGGGTTCCAGGTCGCGGACGCAGCCGGCACTTCGCGCCCAGCCCCGCACGCACTCACCAGGAATCCCACCAGGTAGAGACAAAGCAGGAAGCGGCGGGCTCCGACGGTACCGGGGCCGGGAGCCCCCGCCTGGGTCCCTGTCCTGGGCTTCTCCCGCGGCCACGGTGTCGCCGAGGCCAGGCCCCGGTCCGGAGCCAAGCCGCCACAGCCCCAGCGTTCCGTAGGCTCACACGCGCTGGGGGCTGAGCTCACCTGACAGGCCCGCGGAGCTGGCCCCGCCCCCAGGCGGAAGCGAGCGGCTGCGCCTGCGCAGAGCTGAACGCCGCGGGCTTGCCTTCTTGGGCTGTGCTTCCTAAGCAGACGCGGCGGGGGGAGTCTGCACGGGTTCCCGCTGGTTCGCGTCCCGCCCGGGGAGTGGACGTGTGTGCACGACGCGCTGGTTTTATGACGGTGATATGAAGCTCTGCGTATCCTGGGGAGAAAGAGCCCGCCGCCCATGCTATTGGAGGACTGGAGGTAATTGAGATAATGAGCTTCACCTGAGGAGTGGTAGGGGTGGGCCTAGGTGGTAGCGCCGGCTTCGGTGGGAAGATGCGCAGACCTAGGGCTCTAGTTGGCTGTGACTGACCTGGAGAAAGTTCCTTTGGCCCCTCCCGGTTTCGGTTTGCCCCCTTGAAACACAGGAGGACATAGTGTGGACCAGCCTCCTGGAGTTGTGAAGATTCTACAAAAGCCGCGAGCGCTTTCTCTGGGGCCCGCGACGGGAACTCACATCTGGAACATTCGCTGTCCTTTAGGCAAGTTGGAGCCGCCTGGTTTTGAGGTTTTCCATCGCAAGAGGGCAGGGCTTCCACCAGGGGCATAACAAAGGTGCTACTGAGAGGAGAGGAGGCCGTCATATGGACGTTTGGGCCTCCAGGTGCTACCAACCCGTTAGGAAGCAAAAGGGGTACCTCTCCTGGCTGGAGTGATGGAGCCTGGTTAGCGAGGAGAAATTGGGTGATGTACAGTGGAGTGAGGAAGGACTTTATGTGGAAAATTCCAGAAACATAGAAACAAAAGCAGATAGAACTCTGGAAAATCAGTTCCTGAACTCGCGAAGGAAGAGTTTCATCCTTACATGGAGTAAAGACCCCTGACCAGCTTATGTTTAGGCTGAGGGCAAGTGAAGGAAGAAATAAGTAGGAAAAAAAAAAGAAAAAGAAAAAAAATCTCACTTTTGGAATCAGTGTCTCTTGTTATTCCTATAATAGCTGTTTCCAGGAATAAGTTGATTAAGGGACACTTAGTTTCAAGCTTCATTTATAGATATGAAATTTTATATGTTAATTGTCATGCTGTTGTCAATTTGAATTAGGTCATTAACATTACTACTGTTTCTGAAATCTCTAGAAAAGTTTTCTCCTTTAGATAAAGAACCTTGGCAAAAAAAAAGAAATAGGTAGCAAAAGAAGGAAGCCATAGATATCAGCTAGGACCTTGGGCCCGGGCCCAGTACAGAAGTGAGGACTTGTAGAAGCTTTGCATATTTTCTCTCTGTTATACATGTGGTTGTTCGCGTATGCTAATCTTCTTCTGTCTTCTTCCAAGTGTAATTTTACATACAAGCAGTTGGAGCCTAACTTTACAATTTAGTCTTTAGGTAACAGAAAATGTAGTAAGACTGACTGAATTTGAGGAGTAATTGAGTAATGTATAGAGCCAGAATGGGTGCAACGACCGTTGAGACTTTTTTTCTTGTGTTAGGTGGAAAAATAGAGTTGTTTTATGAAAATTGAAATGTGAACAGAAGGGTGCATTTGGAAGCTGAGTACCGAAGAATGGACCGTGCCAGTTTTCAGTTTATTGCTCTTAGCTCCAAATACACGCCTTATTGCCCTGCTGTGTGACCCTGGAGCTGGACCTTGTAAACGTATCTCCTTTGCTAGGTGGCATGATGTTAAACTCTGGCAATAGACCGTGCTGAGGGACACTGCATGGGGAAGGAGCTTCTCTTCCAGACTAGTGTGCTGTGTGTGGTAGCCAGGAGAATGTGAGACACTTAGTGTTCCTTAGCCCCCAGCAAGGTTCAGTGGCACCCATACAGGCGGCAAGTTCAGTGGGCATCCCAGCTGCTTTCCAGGGGAACCTCCCAGGTGCCCTAGCAAGTAACTTCTGGCCATTTCCATAGGCACCCCTCTGGTGGCTTCCCAGTGAGTTTCATCAGTTTCCCAGCTGAATGCAGTAGGCAAGCACAAGATATAAAAGACATCTGTATTTGACAGAAAGATATAAAATTGTCCCTATTCATAAACCACATGGTCATCTATGTAGAAAACACTAAGGAATCTACGAAAAAATGTACTAGAACTAGATCCCAATGGAGTTAAACAAGATAACAGAAAAGTAGCTGAAACACTCAGAAATATCTGGAGATTAACAGCACAGTTCTAAATAACGCATAGTCAAAGATACACTCTCAAGATAAATTTAAAAAAATATTTTCAACCAAATGAAAGTGAAAATACAACTTATCAAACTTGGCAGATGCAACAAATGTGGCACTTGGAAATTTATAGCGTTGAATGCATATGTTAGAAAAAAGATCTAAAATCAATAATCCAGGATTCCACTGTAGGAAACTAGAAGGAGAGCAATTTTACTTTCTTTGTTTAGAACCAACTTTCTGATCTATATCACATTCCTTCTTCCTGAAGAACTTCTTTTAACATTTCTTATCTTATGTGCTGGCAATGAATTCCCCCTGTTTTTATTGTATGACTAGGCTTGTTTTTTCCTTTACTTTTAAAGGGTATAGAATTCTAGAGTGAGATGTGGGTTTTTTCTTCATTCAGTCCTTAAAAGATTTCACTCTATTGTTTTCATCCTTGTATATTATCTGATGATACGTCTGCTGTGTTCTTCTGTAGGTAATTTGCTTTTTCCCTCTGGCTGCCTCTAAGATTTTATCTTTTTCTTTGATATTCAGCAGTTTGAATATGATAGGCCTACTTGCGTGCTTTTTCTATTTTGGTATTAATCCTGCTTTATACTGTCTGAGTTTCTTTGATCTGTTATTTGCTGTGTTTCTCATTTAGGAACATTTTCAGCCATATTTCTTCAGATATTTCTCTGCCCCATTTTCTGCCTTGTACTTCCGGGACTCCAGTGATGCAGTAGCATGACCTAATGCTATTACCCATTAGACCTTGAATGATGTGTTCTGTTTAGTTTTTTCTTTCACTCTTTTTTTCTTTTCATATTTCAGCTGGGATAATTTCTATTGATCTGTCTTCAAGTTCACTGATTCTTCCCTTGTCTGTGTTTAGTCTGCTGATGAAATTGTCGAAGACAATCACCATCTCTGTTATTGTGTTTTGATACCTAGAATTTGCATTTGATTCTTTCTTACAGTTTACATCTCTGCTGAAGATGCCTATCTGGTCTTAAATATTGTCTACCTTTTCCAACATAATCTTTAACATCTTTATCATAATTATTTTAATTTCATTCTGTGATAATTTCAACATCTGTGTCATATCTGGGTTTGGTTATGACGATTGCTTTGTCTCTTCAGACTGTGTTTTTTCTTTCTTTTTTTTTAAACAACATTACTGAGATATAATTCACATACTACACAATCAACCTGTTTAACATGTGTAATTCAATAACTTTTAAAATATTTACAGAATTGTGCAACCATCACAAAAATCAATTTTCAAATATCTTAATCACTCCAAAAAGAAAACCTGCACATCTTAAGCATAACCCTCCAAACCCCCAGCCCTCCAAAGCTTAGGTAACCACTAATGTACTTTCTGACTCTATATTTGCTTATTCTGGATATTTCAGAATGCATGGAATTTTATAATACGTGTTCCTTTGTGACTTTTTTTTCTCTTAGTATAATGATTTCATAGTTCATCCATATGGTAGCATGGATGCTAAATAACATTCATTGCATGGTTATACCACATATTATTTATTCCTTCATTAGTTGATGGACGTTTGGGTTGTTTCCAATTTTTGGATATTATGAATAATGCTGCTGTGAACATTTGTGTACAAGTTTTTGTGGAGATATGTGTTTTCATTTCTCTCACAGTGGAGCTTCTAGGTCATTTGGTAACTTTACGTTTAAACGTGGAGGAACTGTCAAACTGTTTTCTACCGGCAATATATGAGTTCTAATTTCTCGACATCCTCATCAACACTTGTTATCTAATGATTGTGGATTTACATTTCCCTGATGGGCGATAATATTGAGCATCTTTTCATGTGCTAATGGGTCATTTGCATATCTTCTTTGAAGAAATGTCTGTTCAGACACTTTGCCCATTTCTAAACTGGTTGTTTGTCTTTTTATTATTGAGTTGTAAGAGTTCTTTATATATTCTAGATATGAGTCCTTTATCAGATATATATACTTTGCAAATATTTCTCCCAGTCTGAGGGTTATTTTTTCACCTACTTGATAGTGTCCATTAATGAACAAAAGTTTATTTTGATAATGTCCAGTTTATCTAATTTTTGTATTGCTTGTGCTTTTGCTGTGACATATAAGAAATCATTGCCTAATTAATGGTCATGAATATTTATACCCGTGTTTTCTACTAAGAGTTATATGGTTTTAGCTCTTACATTTAGGCCTGTAGTCTATTGTGAATTACTATTTTTTGTAAATTTTGCGAGATAAGGAGGGAGTGGGCCATGGCTAAAATGTCAAGGACTCTTGCTGTTCTTGTCAAAATTTAAGTAGATTTTTTTGAATAAAGGTTTCTTCATTTGCTCTTTGCTTTTAGGACAATTTTCTTAGACTTTAAATGGTCAGATGTTTTAAATAGATTTCACGAGTTATACTAGTTTCACTGGGGAATGGATCCGTGGAACTGCCCTGACTGTCATTCTGGAAGTAGAACTCAGACTGGTTTTTCTTGCTTTTCACGTTCCTGTAATATTTTGTTGAAAGCTTGGCATGTTGTATAGGACAGTAATAGTGAAATTATACTAGTACGTATATATACACACACTTTTCCTCCTGCCAGTCCTTCAGTGTGAGGGTGTGTGTTAATCTGGTCGAGAGTGGTCTGAGACTGTAGTTTGTTGTTGCCGTGGTTGCCCTCCAGACACCATACTCTTGACCTTTCTCTAGTGCAGTGTTTCTCAACTATGGTGATTTTGCCTCCTGGGGACATTTGGCGCTGCCTGGGACATCTTTGAATTTGGGGTGTGCTACTGGCGTCTAGTGAATAGAGACTAGAGATACTGATGAATAGCCTACAACTCATAGGGCAGCACCCCACCCTCCACAACAGAGTTATCCAGTACCTAATGCCTGCAGTGCCAAATTTCTGTTACAGTTCTAGGTGTATTCCAGTGTTTTTTGTACTTGACCCATGTTGGCATGTTGGTGGCCGGCAGGGGAGGGGAGCATTCTCCGATAACTGTGTCTCAGCCAGGCTCTGTCTTAGACGGGCCCTGCGAACCTGAGTCTTGGGGGTGCAGCCTTCACAAATGCTCCCATCCCTCTTTCAGCTGTAGTGCTGGGCCTGGCATCACATATTCCAGCTCCTCTCTTAGGGACAGAGGTTTTTTTTTGGTTGTTTTCTTTTTAGTAGACTTTATTATTTAGAACAGTTTTAGGTTCACAGAAAAATGGAGCATGAAATACAGAGAGTTCCCATATATCCTCTGTATCCACACACACAAACCCAGCCTCCCTGATTGTCAGCGTCCTGCACCACAGTGGTATTTTTCTTATAGTCAGTGAACCTACACTGACTGGTAGTTATATCCCCCAGAGTCCATCGTTTACTTAAGGGTTCACTCACGGTGTTACATGTTCTATGGGTTTGGACAAATGTATCAGGATCTGTATCCACCATTATGGATTCATACAGAGTAGTTTCTGTACAATTCTGCATGCTCTGTGCATAGTCCTGCTTCTCTCTCAGGGGGAGAAAGTTCCTCCTCCCTCCCTTCTTTCCTTCCTTTCTTTCTCTCTCTATCCCTTTCTTGTTTTATTAACCTCTTGTCTTACTCAGCTACAGGGGGAGAAAGTTCCTCCTCCCTCCCTTCTTTCCTTCCTTTCTTTCTCTCTCTATCCCTTTCTTTCTTGTTTTATTAACCTCTTGTCTCACTCAGCTACAGAGGGTTTCCACCAGTGCCCTAATGTGACAATCTTGTTGCTCTTCCCCATGCAGATTAAGGCTTTTGTTCCATAGGGGAGGGAGGTCAGTGGTTTGGCAGTGCTTGCTTTTCTGCTCTCCCAGCCAATACCGAGATGGGAAAGGATCTCAAGGATTGTTGAGAAAAAGTAAGCTCATCAAATCCTCCTTTATTGGGACCTGCAGGGTCTTCATGCTGACCACACTTGGCCTGTATTGATTCATTAGACCTTTTTTTTTTAAAATAGATCTTTATTGGAGTACAACTGCTTCACAATACCGTGTTAGTTTCTGTTGTACAACAAAGTGAATCAGCTATATGCATACACATATCCCCTCCCTCTTGAGCCTCCCTCCCACCCTCCCTATCCCACCCCTCTAGGTGGTCACAAAGCACCGAGCCGATCTCCCTGTGCTATGCGGCTGCTTCCCACCAGCCAACTATTGTACATTCGGTAGTGTATATATGTCGATGCTACTGTCACTTTGCCCCAGCTTCACCTTCCCACCCCATGTCCTCAAGTCCATTCTCTGTGTCTGCCTCTATATTCCTGCCCTGCGACTAGGTTCATCAGTACCTTTTTTTTTTTTTTTTAGATTCCATTTATATGCGTTAGCATATGGTATTTGTTTTTCTCTTTCTGACTTACTTCACTCTGTATGACAGACTCTAGGTCCATCCACCTCACTACAAATAACTCAATTTCATTTCTTTTTATGGCTGAGTAATATTCCAAAATGGGACTTACTTACTCTTAAAAGCCTTTGCAGAGCAAGGAAACCATAAACAAGACAAAAAGACAACCCTCAGAATGGGAGAAAATATTTGCAAATGAAACAACAGACAAAGGATTAATCTCCAAAATATACAAACAGCTCATGGAGCTCAATATCAAAAAAACAAGCAATCCAGTTAAAAAATGGGTGGAAGACCTAAATAGACATTTCACCAAGGAAGACAGACAGATGGCCAAGAGGCACATGAGAAGATGCTCAACATCACTAATTATTAGAGAAATGCAAATCATTAGAACTTTTTAGCTGAATATTCTTAGGAACTTACATGCTTGCCATTCTGCATTTCCCCAAAGCTTGGGTCCCTTTTCTTCCCACAGAAGAAAGACAAGTTTTCCTCAGAAACACAAGTTGTTTGATTGTTTACCTGAGACCTTGATTCTCCCATGGGTTCAAGAAAAGTCATGCATTTGAAGTTAGTCTCACCTTTTACTTGCGGAGAAGGTGGCAGAATGCTCTTCCCAGTTCTCTATAAACTCCAGGATGGAAATGGAAGCCTTATTGCTTTTTCCACATTGTAGTATTTCTTTGACAACTGATGCTGAACTGAGATCTGCCTAGAGCATCTAACTCTTGACTTTATCTCCGTGTTCTGGGGTGACACGTTAAGGCCTCACCCTTACAACCTCATTTAACCGGAATTACCTCCTCATGGGTCCTGATTCATATGTAGTCACAGTGGTGGTCAGGGATTCAACAGATGAATTTGGGGACGAGTAACAAATCAGTCCGCAATAACGAACTCTGCCATAGAGAGATTCAGAGTTGCCTTGATTTTCTCGATGATGAAACGGGGGAAACCACAGCACTTATCACAGTGGGTTATTGTGGAGGGTAAATGGCCTAATAAGCCCAAAGCTCTTAGACTAATGCTCAGGACAAAGTGAGTGCTGGGTGTTATTATTTTGTCGCTGTTGTCTTTTTTATTATTTAGCTTTTGTGCTATTTGAGTATGCTGATAAGTCCTCCCTTAACCCCTTACCACACGTGTAATTAAATTAAATAGAACTTAAGGGACTTGGCTGAGCGGGACATGAAGGGAAGTCTGTAGCACCTGCAGCGATCAGACCCTCTGCCTGCATTCTGACTGTAATTTCACACCAATGCAACACCAGCTACTTTCCCCCGACGAGACCCTCAGGGGGCACTAAGGTCACCCGGGTGTGTCTCTCCCTGCCTCCCACACTCTCTCATGAATTGGATTGTCTTTCCTTTGGGGTCGACCTGTGCTGGCTCACAGACCTGGGGCTCATTTGAGCTTTTCACAAATCCCTTCTTGGAAAAGTCTTAGGAATGGAAATGTAAAAGTCCATCTTCATCTTTACAAATAAAGAAAGATCCAGTGGCAAAGGTGTTTAAGGGGAAGGCAACATCCCCAGAGCCAAGGATAAATAAAAGTGTCTTTCTCTAGATTAAGACTCAAGTCATGTGTGCAAGATTCATGCAAAGCACTTTGACAGCCAGGAGACCAGAGAGGGGAACCTTTTCATTCACAGGCTTCTGGTATATGGAATATACGTGTACCCTCAGAAAGAAATACAACGAGACAAAGGGATGAGTAAATTAAATCAAAATTATAATCGTTAAATGTGTATTTGTTTATGTAATACATTCCTATGGTTACATAATTTTCATTTCTATTTTTATGTATCAGAAAATTTCCCCTTTGTCCTCAGTTTTGTTTCTGAAATGTTTTTTGGTGTGTTGATTGCAATTGAAGGCAGGTTTTTAAAAAAATAAGTTCCAAGTTTTTTGTGCCTTTCAAGAGTTAATGCACTTAAGTGCACTAAGAGTTCTTTATGGGAATTGAACTTGGAGCTAGGCGTCGGACACTTTTACAAAGTGAAAGATATTTTTGTAATAGAACTCCCTTTGTTTGAGTTACTTGTGTAAGTAGCTCTTAATTTGGTGGAGTGTAAATTGCCCACATTAATGAAGTGAATGAGCCTGTGGATCCTGATACAGTTGTGTTCAGCATAAGTATTTATCAGGGCCTTGGTGCTTTGATGGCATCATCTTAGTTAAGGCTGTTCAGCATCATATCCTGTGAAAATAGGAAATCCTTGCACTACAGTATTTGTGTGATATAAAAATCCCAATAGCAAATCCTTGCTCTACAATATTTGCATTATATAAAAATCCCAGTGGACCATAGTGTACCATGGAATGCAATTTTTTACTGTGGCCAGCAGATGGCAATGTTCAACCCAATTTAATTCAACTCAGTAAGATTGCTGCTTGGTCAGCTAAGTTTTTACTGAGCACGTACATAAAGCATTGTGCTACGTGTTAGGGATGTAGCAGTAAACAAAAACAGAACCTCTTATCACCCCCATAGAGTTTATATGTTGTTCCTGTACTCTGTGTAAGATGAGAAGGCTTGTGAAAATAATCTCTTAAAATTCCAGATTGTGGTCCTATTGTCATATTGTTGGATGGGGGAGGTAGCAGGGAGGATGACACACAAGAACCCAGAACCGTAACACAGAACAGATTTACAAAGGTCATTAGAGTCACAGAGACATATAGTAATGGTTCATGGGCAGGAAAAATCTGTTTCAATCGTGATCACAGGGAAAACAATTAATTTTAGGGTCATCATTTAGTCTATTGCCTTGTGTCTAGGACTGTGGGGCCACTATCCCTTATATGTAACCTTGAGGGCCTTATATGTAACCTTATACGTAACCTTGAGGGCCAGGTGTATTTAGAACTCAGAATTTTGAGGATTTTGAAAAAGTAGCAACATGCATATACCGTACATTACTTAACACCCCCCGTGGAACCTGGCGAGCCCTGTAATCAAACACATTCATGCTTGTGAAGTCAAATATGTAAGAATTCACACGATAGCTTATGTGCACCCTCATGCCAAGCAGGTTTGCTTTGCTAAAGCTTTTGGTGTTCAGAAATTTTGCATGTTGGAATGGCAGATAAGTATTGTGGTTCTGCAATATATTATTCCAAGACAAAAAAGAATCTACCCGAAAATCTCCAAAAAACCACTCCAGTTTTCTGAAAGTTTGATTTGTATATTTGTTTACACATTTGTTCAGTACTTTTGGATGGTGAGCCATTCTTGCATTTGTTTTAAACTAAAGTGAACCAGAATTAATTTTTTTGGAGAATGTTTAGATAGTTTCATGAGATATTTTGAGATAATTAAGACTATTACAATATCAGGATTAGAAATTATGACCTTAGAAAAAAATATTTTGCTCCTTGTCACTCACAAATTAAGCATGGCTTGGGATTTCTGCTAAGTTTTAGTGTATTTATCGATAAAAAACACAGTTAACTAAATAAAAAGACATTTAATCAAAATAGGCAAAGCCTTCTATTGTCTATGGTCATCTAGCCTTTGGTTGTCAAGTTTTATTTAATCTGTTAAAAAAAAATTTACCACACCGCCTTGGAATGCTAATGATCTTTGTATCCTCAAGATTTTAAAAGGTTGACTATAGATTTTTTAGATTGAAAAATTAAAAACATTTTTGCCATAATTTCTCTCAATGACAAGAGACTCTAAAGGGGATGCTATTTCCAGGAAGTCGGGAGGATTGCCAAGTGAAATTATGACAGTAGAAATAATCAGAATGACGGGAAGAAAGGCAGGGATGAACAGAGAATTCAAGGATCTTTCAGAATGGAAAAACGCAGCTGATACATGGTGACTTCTCATATCTGATTTCACAAAGTGTCTATGTTTGTTTGCTTCACTGTTTAGTCTTTATGTTGTTCTCAAAAGTATTTGAAGCTGCTTACATAAACACATACAAAATAATAGGTTAAAAATATGTGTGAGAGAGAGGGAAAGTCAGGGGCACACAGAAAGGAAACTAAGGAAGTCGGGGTAGGGGAGGGAAGCAGGAAGCTGGGACATCACCTTTTGCACATTTGCCCCCGAGCTTTCCAGGTACCAAAACGAAGAAAAGTACTCTCAGTGCCATGAGAATTAAGCTCGTTGAGGGTAGAGAGCACATTTTATTCACTGTCACGGTTCTAGGACACAGCACCCTGTCTTAGAACAGGCAAGTGATATGCATTTGTCAAATGAATCAAGTATAGTGTCTCTAAGATGAAAAATAACAGTAGTGCTCTGTGGAAACACAACATTTTTTTAGCATCCAGAAATTTCCTCCAGGTCTTCATAATGGGACACTGTAGATGTTGGGACCAGTGTCCCCAGTAACATCTTGAAGGATAATGGGGCAGATTGTCCATGGGACATTTGTTCATTCATTATTAATTTATTCATTGAACAAAATTTCTTGACCCAGTTTTTTTCAAGACACAGGAATTGACAACTGTCTAGAAGGGCAGGAGTGTAGTTAAATATATGGGAAAGTGGTATAGGGTGTATAATACAGTCTCCTTGGAGAGTGCTGATGGTAACTCAACACTTAGAAGAACATATTGCACACCGCAGCATAATGGTGAATGTTTGTGGAATGGATTAATGAAGAGTTCATCAGCCAGGAGGAAGAGAAGGGACTTCTCATCTGAGGGGAGCAGAATGGGCAGGGATTTGGGGAACTGCTGGTGACCTAGGAGGGAGGATGGTGTGTATGGATGAGAGGAGGGCTGGGAGCCCTTGGTGAGAAGTTAGCCTGTGGGAATAAACCTGAGTCAGATCTGGGATGCTAGCATAGGGAGTTTTCTTTTCTTTTCTTTTTAAAAATATATTTTTTTCATCAAGAATGATCCCCAGCTAAAGGCAGGATAGAAGAGAAGCCTAATGTGTGTGGTGCACCAGCCCCTCTGATGCACGTCCTCTGACTTGATACCCCCAATCATCTTCCGAAGCGTTGTTCCCATTTTCCGTATTAAAAAAACTCAGAGAAACCTGTCCTAAATACCTCCCTGTTCATTCATTAAGACAACACTCAGTGAATGGTAACCACGTGCCAGCCCCACCTCCTGCCTAGGCAACCCTGGGCAGGGGCGTATGTCACTGCGCCTCGGTCTCCTGGCTTGTACACTGGGAGTCGTGAGAATGAACAGGTTAACAGACATAATGTCTCAGAAGAGTGCCATCCTTAGGGATGGTGGGAGGGAGGGAGACGCAAGAGGGAGGGGATATAGGGATATATGTATATGTATAGCTGATTCACTTTGTTATAAAGCAGAAACTAACATACCATTGTAAAGCAATTATACTCCAATAAAAAAAAAAAAAAACCTCAGAGACTCAGAGTTGAACCGTTTGCCCAGTATCAGTCATCTGTGAAAGGAAAGTCCGCCTCTTCTTAATTCAATGAAATACTCGTTCTGAAATACGAGTAACAAGGGAGAACGTGGGAATGAGAGCTGGTCCCTGCAGTTCCTGTTCTTGTCCCAGGTTCACCGGATCCTGGAGGGTCATTTCCTGGTCCTCAGTCAGCCACGTTGCCTTCTCATGGAGCCTCAGGGATCCAGAGGACAGACTGAAAGTTATAAACAAATTATTGTGAATTGCCTTTGGCAGTGGGACCCCATGCAGAGCTCTCTTTGCTTACCTCTGGCCTTCTACATGCGACCAGGAACATCTTTAACTCCTACCAAGAAGACCTTTAGATGCTGAAATTCCCACCCAAGACATGGATTATTTCATATTCTACCTACTGAAGACTTACTTGTACTCAAGGCATCTAATATGCTTGGGATGGTGTCTGCACACAGTAGATGCTCATGAGTATTAGTTATTATCATTCTCCTCCATTTACATTTCTGACCATCAAGGTCTCCCACAGGATTGAACCTGAGACACCATGCTTATGCTTGTGCTCTTGCAGATTCACTGTGACAATCATATCAGCGTAAAACAGATTCAGTATTCACTAAAGGAGTGGGCACGTACAGTAGCCATGGAGTTGTTCTATTATAGGATTACTGTGAGTTGAGGTTGGTGCTAAGGTATGTCTGTCTCCCCTCATCACCTGGTCTAGAAAAGAGGCTGAAAGGGAAAAGATCCAACGTCTGAATTTGTAAAGAGATCATGAGGACACAGCAGCTGTTTAACAATCACCCTGGAGTATAGACAGTTTTTTAAGCTGCCGAGAGAACCTGGGGAAGAGATACTGAATGATTGCTGGGAGCATTTTAGGAATCATGGTAAATTAGGAGTTTCAAATGGTAGACAAATGGTCCAGTTTTCTAAAGAAGAAAGATACTTTTTGACCCCTGGATAGTTCTATTTTATTTCTAAATAAGAGTCTACTATGGATTCTTTTTTTTTTTTTTACATCTTTATTGGAGTATAATTGCTTTACAATGGTGTGTTAGTTTCTGCTTTATAACAAAGTGAATCAGTTATACATATACATGTGTTCCCATATCTCTTCCCTCTTGCGTCTCCCTCCCTCCCATCCTCCCTATCCCACCCCTCTAGGTGGTCGCAAAGCACTGAGCTGATCTCCCTGTGCTATGCGGCTGCTTCCCACTAGCTATCTATTTTACGTTTGGTAGTGTATATGTGTCCATGCCAATCTCTCACTTTGTCACAGCTTACCCTTCCCCCTCCCCATATGCTCAAGTCCATTCTCTAGTAGGTCTGTGTCTTTATTCCCGTCTTACCCCTAGGTTCTTCATGACTTTTTTTTTTCTTAGATTCCATATATATGTGTTAGCATACGGTATTTGTCTTTCTCTTTCTGACTTACTTTACTCTGTATGACAGACTCTAGGTCTATCCACCTCACTACAAATAACTCAATTTTGTTTCTTTTTATGGCTGAGTAATATTCCATTGTATATATGTGTCACATCTTCTTTATCCATTCATCCGATGATGGACACTTAGGTTGCTTCCATCTCCTGGCTATTGTAAATAGAGCTGCAATGAACATTTTGGTACGTGACTCTTTTTGAATTCTGGTTTTCTCAGGGTATATGCCCAGTAGTGGGATTGCTGGGTCATATGGTAGCTCTATTTGTAGTTTTTTAAGTAACCTCCATACTGTTCTCCATAGTGGCTGTACCAATTCACATTCCCACCAGCAGTACAAGAGTGTTCCCTTTTCTCCACAGCCTCTCCAGCATTTATTGTTTCTAGATTTTTTGATGATGGCCATTCTGACCAGTGTGAGATGATATCTCATTGTAGTTTTTTTGTTTTTTTTGTTTTTGTTTTTTTTTGCGGTACATGGGCCTCTCACTGTTGTGGCCTCTCCCGTTGTGGAGCACAGGCTCCGGACGCACAGGCTCAGCGGCCGTGGCTCACAGGCCCAGCCGCTCCGTGGCATATGGGATCTTCCCAGACCAGGGCACGAACCTGTGTCCCCTGCATTGGCAGGCGGACTCTCAACCACTGCGCCACCAGGAAGCCCCTCATTGTAGTTTTGATTTGCATTTCTCTAATGATTAATGATGTTGAGCATTCTTTCATGTGTTTGTTGGCAATCTGTATATCTTCTTTGGAGAAATGTCTATTTAGGTCTTCTGCCCATTTTTGGATTGGGTTGTTTGTTTTTTTGTTATTGAGCTGCATGAGCTGCTTGTAAATTTTGGAGATTAATCCTTTGTCAGTTGCTTCATTTACAAATATTTTCTCCCATTTTGAGGGTTGTCTTTTGGTCTTATTTATGGTTTCTTTTGCTGTGCAAAAGCTTTGAAGTTTCATTAGGTCCCATTTGTTTATTTTTGTTTTTATTTCCATTTCTCTAGGAGGTGGGTCAGAAAGGATCTTGCTGTGATTTATGTCATAGAGTGTTCTGCCTATGTTTTCCTCTAAGAGTTTGATAGTTTCTAGCCTTACATTTAGGTCTTTAATCCATTTTGAGCTTATCTTTGTGTATGGTGTTAGGGAGTGTTCTAATCTCATACTTTTACATGTACCTGTCCAGTTTTCCCAGCACCACTTATTGAAGAGGCTGTCCTTTCTCCACTGTACATTCCTGCCTCCTTTATCAAAGATAAGGTGACCATATGTGCGTGGGTTTATCTCTGGGCTTTCTATCCTGTTCCATTGATCTATCTTTCTGTTTTTGTGCCAGTACCATACTGTCTTGATTACTGTAGCTTTGTAGTATAGTGTGACGTCAGGGATCCTGATTCCTCCACCTCCGTTTTTCGTTCTCAAGATTGCTTTGGCTATTCGGAGTCTTTTGTGTTTCCATACAAATTGTGAAATTTTTTGTTCTAGTTCTGTGAAAAATGCCAGTGGTAGTTTGATAGGGAGGTTATCTACAGAGGAAGCACAGACCCTGCTAAAATCCACTTCTCCAAGTTTCACAAACAGCAGGCCAGATCAGAGCCATTTCTTCTTGATGGATTACCAGTTGGCTAGCTCAGGAAGCTACGTATTTGTATCACAGCCAAGAGTCCTAATACAAATGGATTTTTCTTTTTATCTTAGTGCCCCTTGTGTGTCAAGCACTGTGAGAAGCACTGAGGATAACTGAGCTAAAGAAGTTCAGTTTGATGATGTCGGAAGTAGTCTATGATATCTTTCTCAAATGGATGCCCACGAACGAATGGTTGGAAACAATTAGATTGGTTACATTAGTAGCTGCTTTGATAAATATACGTTTTGATAATGATGCGTATACCTTTTTGGATACACCAAAACATGGTGAAAAAATATTAGTTGATAGATCTCATCCAGAAAGACGATTTTTTGTTTGTGACCGAAACCAAAATTGAGATGAACTGTAGCAATAATAGATCCTGCACTCTTTCTACTTATTTTAAAAATCCAGTTGTTTGTGTGTGTGTTTGTGAATGTGTGTGTGTTAAAGATTTAGTATTAATGCATGGATTTTTACATGTCATTACAATATAAATAAAATAAATAAAACCTTCCTAAAAGGATTCCTCTTCCTCTGCAAACAACAGCATTGTCACCTACAGTAAAGCCGCAAAACCACAACCACAGTCGTCTTGGGAGGGGGTGTGGCTGAGCAGGAGGCTGTGACTGGGGCGGCCAGAAGCTTATTACTACCTTAGGCACCTCATTCTGAAGAATCTTTTTTTCTCACTAGCTCATGAACTCCTCAAGGTCAGGCCCTGCGTATCTGATAAAATGCCTGGACCCTCGCAAGTTCTCAGTAAGCACTTCTTGAAGATGCATTCCCCCCCTACAAAAACCCCCTTAATTTGATCTTATATTGTATTAATTATAGAACAGCATCTTTGTTAGTTTCCTATTGCTGCTGTAACAGTGTAACAAATTAACACAAAGTCAGTGGCTTAAAAACAACTCAGATTTACTATCCTGCAGTTCCAGAGGTCAGAAATCCCCAAAGTCAAGGTGTTGGTAGGGCAACAGTCCTTCCTGGAGGCTCTTGGAGAGAATCTGTTTTATTCCCTCTTCCATCCTCTAGAAGCTGCCCACAATCCTTGGCGTGTGGTCTCTTTCCCACATTTTTAAACCAGCGACTCTCCAACCCTTTTTCTGTGGTCACATTTCTTTCTCTGAGTACTGTCAGGAAAGAGTCTCTGCTTTTCTTTTAAGGATTTGTGTGATTAGATTGGGTCAACATGGATAATCCAGGATATTGCTATGTAAGGTAACACATTCACAGGTTACGTGATTATATTTAGGATTAGGGTATGGACATCTTTGGGAACCCATTATTCTGCTCATCACAGCATCCAAATAAGAAAGGTGGTGATGTTAACTTTGTTAGATTCTACCCGGAATATTTCGCTATGCCTCACGTCAATCAAGTACTTGCAGATTGTAGCAAAGAATCAGAACAGCAAGGAGATTGGGAGTTGTTCCAATCTAAGGGATGTTTAAAGGAATGGGATGTTTAGCTTAGAAAAATGAAGACCTATATTAAGGGGTGGAGTGGGGTTTGAGGGAGGTACGAAATGATTGCTTCTTCAAAATATCAGAAAGCTCTGTCATACGACAGAGTTTAAACATGCTGTACAGCCTTGGGGGACAGGATACGATTAAGACTGGAACCTTTAGGGGAGGAGTTTGGGGCAGAAATTAAGGCAGAGCTATGGACATTATTGATGTCCTTAAATGAAACGGCTGAAAATGGCATGGCTTGTTGATCTGCAGAATCTTATAAAGGAGATTTGAGCATTAGATGAGAGATCAGCACAGATGTACTCTCAAATTCCATTTAACCCTCACAGTCACTGATTCTATGACTTAGTGAAGTAAGTCAGAAAGAGAAAAACAAATATCGTATATTAACACATATATGTGGAATCTAGAAATATGGTACAGATGAACGGGTTTGCAAGGCAGAAACAGAGACACAGATGTAGAGAACAAACGTATGGACACCAAGGGGGGAAAGTGTGTGGGGTGGTGGTGGTGGGATGAACTGGGAGAGATTGGGATGGACATACATACACTAATATGTATAAAATAGATAACTAATAAGAACCTGCTGTATAAAAAAATGAAATAAAATTCAGAAAAAAAAGATTCTATGACTTAGAATTCCATTCCTGACTCTTGGGCACTTCTGATTGCATATAGCTGGAGCTGGTCAAGGCCCTACATCCTTACTAAGGAGTTGTCTTTTTGCCCTTGCTAATTTCATTATCTAAGGATCTATCCCATGTCAAACAGAAGTGGTGAAGGAAGTCGGTAGAGTTCAGATGCCTCTTGAGAAGATGCAGTGACCCGTGTTACAACTGGGATTATAAAAAACAATAGCTATAGAGACTGAAAGTTTTAAAATATTACACAAATACTTAAAAAAATGCTCTCAGGCATATTTAGACATGGAACAAAAACAAAGAAGTGAGCTATAGAGGATAGACATGAAGAAAGGATAGATTCATTGCTATTTGGTGACTTGTATGGGTATCAGGTAAGATCCGTATTTTGAGGAGGTTGAATATTTAAAATGAAGGAAACGAAAAGTAGACCATATTCTTTCATCCTAATCCAGAAAAGAATATATTTTTGAGACTTTTTTTTCATTAGTCCACTGTTGAGATGATTATTTGGAATAACTTGTACAAGATCTGGGAGCTGCTATATAAAGTGCTGTTTCTATGTCATAGTGTATGCTACATAAAAGTATTTTTTTCTACTTTAAGTAGTTTATGTTACCACATTCTTGATCTTTTAAATACACTTATGAATGTATAGGTTAAAACCTGAATTGTACTTGCTGTTACGTTAGATCTGTCAACCCACTAATTATTTTATATCCCACAAATATCCAAAAAGGATTAAGATATTAATTACAACCTCAGTTATATCCAAGAGAGGTCTTTGTGGTTCTTTATAGCTGCGGTTTATATATCTTCAAAGAGAGTCTTCAGTGTCTTTGGGTTTGTAATGGTCATTCTGGATTAAGAGGAGCTTGTTCAGACACTTAAGACTTTGGGCCAGTGCCGTCAATGACCTCATACCATTCCGTCTTCTTTCCACTTCTATGGATTACCCAGCAGCAGTAACGATGATTCTGGCCAGCTCCTGATACTGCCCTCCACAGTCAGGGGAAGGTCAGTTATTTTTTGATCCCCATGGGAGAGAGACAGCTCCTCAATCAGTATCCTAAAATAGTCAGCCATTCTCAGCTGCTGGGCTGGAGTCCCTCCAGGGCAGAGCAAAGGCAATACAAATCCACCGGCTGGGTGCGAGTGCGAAGCCACCGAAACAGAAGCTAAGAGACGCTTCTCAAGAAGATTCTGCCTGTTCAAAAATCTTCGTTCTTTTTGGTTGAGGAGCTAGGTGTTAGCTATTTTTTATTTTCTTATTTTATTTAAAGGGAAGCCAGTGAATTGAAAATGAGACTAAACATTGCCATCTTCTTTGGGGCTCTCTTTGGTGCTTTGGGGGTTTTACTCTTTTTGGTGGCTTTTGGATCAGATTATTGGCTTCTTGCGACTGAAGTGGGAAAGTGTTCAGGTGAACAGAATGTGCGTTTCTTCTTCAAAATATTGTTGTACTCGATAGTAACGAGCATAGCTTTATGTATCCTCTTGAAATCCGAAAATGGTAGTGGAATGTCTCTTTCTTCATAGAAGAGATATGTAGAAAGCTACTGATCATCATTACTTGGGAAAAAATACATTGCTTAAAAAATTTCCTGGAGGTAACTGTTTAGATTATGTTCCTTGTGTTGATGGCAAGTTACTTCATTTGCGTTCTGTACAGATAGAAAACGTCACTTTCCACCATGAAGGATTCTTCTGGAGATGTTGGTTTAATGGGATTGTGGAAGAGAATGATTCCAATATCTGGCAGTTCTGGTACAGTAAGTGGAATTCAGCTTTATTTTCCCCCTTGGCTTTAAAATAAAAATGAACAGTTTCTCATTTGGTGCATGTCACTTATAAAATAGGATTGGATTCTTAGTTGTAGAATCTCAGTAGGATATCTTCCAAATGTTCATAAAGTGATTCCTTTTTATTAAGTAGAAATGGCTATAGGAATAATTATTTTATTTTCTAACATGAAATTGGAGTCTGAATACTTATGGCAGAATTGAATAATCCGCTGTTTCCTCGCTCAAGTTTAAAATACACCAGCCCTAACAAACAAAACAGATATTATCTATAGTATTTTTTTCGAGTGTCTATTATTGCTATGTTGCAAATAAATGCTTTTATTTCTTTTGGCTATTTTGGGGGGCTTGAAATCCCAAGTTTAAAAATCCAGAATTAAAGATGTATTATTTTATATTAATAGCTTCAAAGTTTAAAAAAATCTTCTTTATAACAAAACAGTGATCAGCAGTGGCAGATGAAAGCTTGCTCTGTTTGGGCTTAAACCAAGTTTGTGGGCAATATTCAGAAATGCTTTGCTTTTGATGTTTCCATTCTCTCATAGAAACTTTAAAGTTCTTTTTTGAAGTAGAATAGCTCCTTAAAAATATGATGCATTCTTTCAACTGCTTTTTCTATATTGTGTTAATCTTTGAAAATCAATTCACTGAAAATAGCTAGCCTTTATCTTATTGCATCCAGCAATGAAAGAACTGTTTATTACCCTCAGACTTATTGTGGGTTGAAATTATCAGTCTTCTTATCAAAATACTCCTGTGATAAATCAAAGTATGGTATTTAAACAATAGTCAAGATCATGGAATATAACATACAAATATGAGATCACAGAAGACGAGTCAACGGTAAATGGCATATGTAAAAGGAACAAAGTAATGATGAAATGGCATTTTGAGAGAAATATTTCATAGAGTTTCTGATTGTCATTTGGGGGAGGAGAATAAGCCTGTGATCTGCCAGTGAAGATTATTTAGACTTTGGTAAAGTGGAGTAGGTCAGACTTTGCAAGAGGAAGAGTTTGCCAAGACTTAGAGAAGGGAAGAGTATTTTACTCCTAAGAGGGTATATGATGAAATCTTCAAGATTTCAAACAACATTAAAGTTCTTTCTTGTGGTTTCTTCAAATGCTAAAAATGTACTTGAATTATTAACTTGTATGGTCTATCATTTACATCTTTTCCCTGAAAATAGAATATAGAAGAAATTTTGTATTAATTAGAACCAATAAAGGTTAAATCGAAATTTATTAGATTTTTAAATGACTGTTTTTGGAATACCTACTATGTGCTGGGCATTATGTTAGGAATTGGAGAATATAGTTGTGAAAATGAATGAAATCTGGTGCTTTCAATTTTGGGGTGCTATTAAGGGTGTTCTCTCCCTTGAATTAGGTCATGCGCCAGATGTTTTAAATGAATCCACTTTCCAGGTCCCCTGTGCTGTATTTACCATATGAGGTTTTTAAGGAAGTTTCCTCCCTCACTCAATCATTCTCTGAATTTGTCGATCTAACCTATAGTTTTATTTTGCTTGTGTACCCCCAGATCCTGTATTTCTCTTCTGTTAGGAACAAACCTTCACTCAGCTTCTCAGTAACAAATGCCTTTGTTTTGTTCTCCTTCCTAGCCAATCAGCCACCACTGAAGAACTGCATGCATGCTTACCTGTCGCCATATCCCTTCATGAGAGGAGAGCACAACTCGACCTCCTATGACTCTGCAGTTAGTAAGTACCTCTTTCCTCAAGGCCCCTGAGAGGGGCCTTTCTTTCTGAAAGATGCCCACCACAGCATTTCTGTGGGCGATTAAAAAATAATTTAACATTTTTAATTTCAACATGTTTTTTGATATCAGTCTGTTATATATAAAATAATAAGATGCCATTTTAAAAACACCATTTATAATCTTAATAAAATACAACTTTGGTCTAAAATTAAAGCCATTGTAATTTGCTTTCTACTTATAAAGATAATTTTTTTTAAAGTGTGTTTTCTGATATGAAAAGTAGTGGTGTACATCAAGAAGAACTGCTCCTTAAGATGTAAAACTGGTCTGACAATGGAAAATATTGTAATATACACCCTGATTTTAAAACACTTTTTTGCAGTTGTTACACATAAGATTATGATTATGCTACTGTATTTCTACAAAATGACTGAACTTTGCTGTGTGTTGTATCCCATAGAAGAAGTAGAGTCTGATGTCATTAACTGGGAGTCATGATTACCTGAATTCTTTCATGTTTTCATACTATTTTTTCTATAGAAAATATATAAACTAAGTTTCTATAGAAAGTACACAATATATATTTGTGTACACAAATCTAATTTTAGAAAGTACATAAGCTCAATATGTCAACTTTATTCTCAGCTGGTTTCATGAAGTTTTTAATATTGTTTATCCAAACCTTAAAACTAGGGTTGGCACAGAATTTACCAATGTCATAAACAAAGCCAAAAAATATGTTTTTCAAAGAAGATACTTAATATATTTAACATTCTGAATAAATGTGTATTAGTCAGGATTCTCTGGACAGTCAGTAGGGGATTATATATGGGTGTGTGTGTGTGTGTGTGTGTGTGTGTGTGTATACAGAGAGAGAGATTGAGGTCGATTGATTGATTGATTGATTGATGGAGAAATTTTAAGAATTGCCTCATGCTGTTGTGGAGGCTGGCAAGTCTGAAATCTGGGGCAAGCCCGCAGCTGGAGATTCAGATAAGACTTGATGTTGTGGTCTTGAGTCTGAACACTGGAAACTCAGGTAGAATATCTGTGGTGCAGTCTTGGGGAGAGTTCCTTCTTCTTCAGGAAACCTGTCTTTGTTCTTAAGTCCTTCAACTGATTGGATGAGGCCAACCTCCTCATTCTGGAGGATAATCTACTTTACTTATAGTCTGCTGATAGTAAATGCTCATCACATCTAAAAAAATACCTTTATAGCAGCATCTAGACTACTGTTTGATCAAGCAACTGGGCACCATAGTCTAACTAAGTTGACACATAAAATTAACCATCACGGAACTTAATGAATTTTTACATCATTCATCCATTTTTTCATCTTTATATAAAATTTGTATTTCCACACATTATAATTTTGTTCTGAGTTTGTCAAAGGATGTAGCATCTGCTTATATCACAGCATTAACATGACGTTTTATGGAGCGGGTGTGGGTCCGGATAGGAAAAGGGGTAAGGACGCAGCTGTGCTTGTCCACCAGGCTTGCGTGTGATCAGAGGGTCTGTGGCTGTCGGCCTTGAAGCATGTGCAACAGAGATGCTTTTCCCATTGAAAACCTCATGAGGCACCTCATTCACACTAGCCAGACCCTCTTACATCGTGGATGACACGGACCCTCTCACTGACGAGAGAACAGATGGCACGGGAAGAGCAGGATAAACCATTTTTTAAAAAAAATTTATTTATTTATTTATGGCTGCTTGGGTCTTCATTGCTGCGCGTGGGCTTTCTCTAGTTGCGGCGAGCGGGGGCTGCTCTTTGTTGCAGTGCGCGGGCTTCTCATTGCGTTGGCTTCTCTTGTTGCAGAGCACAGGCTCTAGGTGCGTGGGCTTCAGTAGTTGTGGCACGTGGCCCAGTAGTTGTGGCTCATGGGCTCTAGAGCACAGGCTCAGTGGTTGTGGTGCACGGGATTAGTTGCTCCACAGCATGTGGGGTCTTCCCAGACCAGGGCTCAAACCTGTGTCCCCTGCATTGGCAGGCGGATTCTTAACCACTGCGCCACCAGGGAAGTCCCAAACCATTCTATCATATACTACAAAAAGTTACATTACAAAAAATTATGAAAATGGTACCCCTTCCTTGTCATTCTTTCTGGAACATTAGGTATTTGCATAAATATTAGTATTGCTGTTGTTGATACTCATATGTTGAGGTCCTGTGATAAGATAGGTATTGTAAGTACCATGTATTTAAAAATGAATCTACATATTTGAAAAGTTTGCACCTCAAGGAGATAGTGGAGAACTTGAAAAACAAGGTAACGTTATCTGTGCATAATAATTACGATGGAGAAGGATAGTAAATGCATGTCAGAAAAATTACACTGCAATTACATTCGGATTATTATGTGGCATTACATATAATTACTGTGTCATTTTTTGAATCTACTGACAAAACCGTATTCCATTTTGTTTAAATTGTCAAACTCCTCTTTGGCACACATATTGTAACTCCTTATTCACTTTAAGCAACTTTATCAAACACTCTAAGTAAAAATGACTGAGGTGGGAAGAGGTATGTCCTACAGCAGAAATACTATATGCAAGTTTCATTTATCTTCATAATACTGTACAATGATATGTGACATTATATTTGGGTGATTATTTTATTGTTTCCTTTATCCAAGAGAAGGACATAGATTTCATCAAAAAGATTCCACCTGATTGAAAGTGTGTGCTTCCCAGTTAATGAGGCCACATAGACTTCACTAGACTCCAGAACTACTCTTTGGCTGCATAGCTTCTTAATTATCAGACATTATACATTTGCCAGCTTATCTTAGGAAAATTCAGATTATTGTTTGTGAAATCTGATGTATCGTGGCCTGGCAAATTATTGGTAAAATGTCTTTGTATTCTCCTGATTTTTTACAGTTACAATTAGCCAATATTTGAAATCAGTGAAAATGATACAGTGGTGGATGGTTTTTCTGGAAAGTCTATTTTAGAATTATTGGATATTACTGATGAAATTATTCTTTTTCATGATAAGGAGGCTGAGACTCAGAGAAACCATGTGATTCTGTCTTCACACAGCTGATCACTGGCAGAACTAATGTAAGGTCCAAGTCTCTGGGTGTTTATTGATAATCTTATAAACTACAGTGAATGAAAAGGCTGATTTTAGTTCTTAGTATTAAATCTTTTTAAGTGTAAGTCTTTTAGTTGGATCTCAATAAAAGAACAAAGTAAACTTATGTTGGCTTTTTCTGCCTTGCTGTCTGATCCTGACTTGTGTATACAGTCTGGTCTAATTCATTGTTTCCTTTATTTTTGTCTTAATCTCAAATGCATACAATCATGGATCAAATCTAGTCATTTGGATGGTTGACCAAGCTTAGAGGGGGTGATCTAATTCTCACAATTATTTTCTGAGCTAGGACTGTGTGCTTCAAAGACCATTAAACAATTTCATTACTTTTTGATATGTCAGAATTTAGATTTTCTGGTTTGTTTCATGCTTAAATTCAGTCATAGTTCATTAATTTGGTAACATTTGGTGATGATATACTGAATGTGGATTAATTTTCAGGGTAACTCAATCCTTGAGTGACTCAATCATTTCTTTTCGGTGTCCCCATAGCCTTTGATCACACCCATTGGAGTGCTCCTTGTACTTAACTGTAGTTGTTTGTTTACTGGGCGTCTTAGTTATTTATTGCAACTCCCCAAAGGCACAGAATGTAACCTACTCAAATTTATCTCAGCAGAGCTTAGTGTAGCGCCTGGTCCCCCTGTCCCCACTAATACTTGGACTAGACCAGGTTCTCCTTTATAAAAACCATGCTTTAATTTGATAATTTGTAGCACAGATTTTAATCATTTACTTGCATAATTATTTTGTTCATGTATTCCTTCCCGATTCAACTCTAAGCTCCACTGCTGTGACGTCTTTTATGTTTGACTCACCATTGTATCCACTGTAGACTGAATATTTTTGTAGAATTAATATTTCTTGAGAGTCTCCACTAACTGTGCTGTACTCTGGTGCTGGTACTGATGCCCTGAGTAACTAATGATGTGTGTAGGAATTTTTTAAACCTTACTAAATGGACTGTGGTTACTCTTAAAAAATTTTTTTTCATACTTTTTGTAATTTTTTAGGTCTTCAACATTGTTTCACGTGTCAGCTGTCCTTTACTTTTATTGTCAATATTTATTTATTTACTTTTCCTTTCTGGTCTGTTCATCCTTCACTCATAAAAATTATAGGGTGATGTGAGTGATGTAAGACTAGAAGCAGGAAAGCAGCTAGGCAAGATATTAGTCAGCAGCACATCAAGCTGGAGTAGCAGAAAACAAACAGCAACTAAAACATAAGGGCTATTTTTCTCCCACAATAAGAAGTTCAGAAGCAGCTGCTATAATGATGCTGTCAGGGACCCAGGCCCTTTCAACCTTTTCTTCCACCATCCTTGGCAGGTGGATAGCCCCTGTCATGTTCTTCCATGTTCAGAAGAGCAAACCTGTCCCTAGAATTCTCCAGTAGATTTCTACCAATGCTTTCTTCATTGGAACCATGTCACATGGCTTTGTTGGGCTGGGATGTGGAGTTGTTTACTTTCTAGCCTCTGTGGCAGAGGAGGAGAAGGGAGAAGGGCTGGGAGTGTTGATGGATCAACCTAGAGGAGCCTCCTCAGGGGACCAGCATCGTAATCCTGCCTGGAAGTTATCAGGGCAGGACAAGGGTGAGGCAGCAAAGATGAAAAGGGAGTGATGGATAGCAGTGATATTTAAAGAGTTAAATGTAAAACTTGGTAGCCAAACAAAAGAAAGCTGGAGGAATCTAGGACGATGAAGGAATTGCCTTTTGAACAAGATGTAATTCAGTTTAAACAACATACAATCAAGGTAATATGGTCACTTTCCTCCAGACAATAAATATTATTTTAGTGTATTTCTTTCCAGTCTTTTTTACGTGCGTATTGTACATTGTTTCAATCATTATAAATGCAAATGTATGTCACTTTTCTGTTTTTACGTCAGCACATATGTCTCCATATTTGTGCCTAATAGTTTCTCAGATTTTAAATGCTAGTTGCTACCTCCACATTAAATATAATTTTATGTGTGTTATGTTTGTCATAATTTGTTTTGGTTCTTCGGATTATGTTTTCATAAATGTGAATGGTGGTGAATCAAAAGATAGGAATAAAATTGCATTATCGTTATTGTGCCAAGGTACCAAATTGCTTGCCAACCAGCACTGAACTGTGAATTATTTCAAGAAAATTTGGTAGGGAGGATAGAAATGTGAGAATCAGGAGGAGGTGGCATGTTTTGAAGTGGAGGATGGGAATTTAGTTTGGATTTAGACACAGTAAATTTGGGTTGATGGTGGAATACCAGTTTGAAATAGTTCAACAAGTAGCTTGATGTGCAGAACTGATGATTAATTTAAAAAACATTAACTAGCACAACTGATAATGATCAGGAATTGCAGACATGGTTTTTGATATCAGATATAATCTTCAAGAAAAAATGTCATAGGAGAGAAGATGGTAAAATACCAGTTATACGTAGGAGAAGGAAAGAAGCGAGGACAGTCCAGAAAGGAGAAGCAGAAAGAGGTATTGAGAAGCAAGCCAGTGGGCAGGCTGGTGTGTCGTCAGAGGGGCCTACGCAGGTGAGTCTTGGGAAAGACGTGGTGGTCCTCAGTGCAGGTGTAGAGTGAATGAGAATGAGAAGGGGGCAAAGAGGAATTGGATAGCATGCTGATAATGAAAAAGTTCTGGTGGCCCCTGGTAGCTCCCTCCCCACCAAGGACCCATAAAGAGGCCAATAAAGTCAGCTCCTTTGAAATATACACCCACAGGCCCTGCTGGTTTGGCCTGAGACTTCCAGACCTTCTGCTCTGTGTCCCACTTCTGTGCACGGCCCATCCCCTTGGGTGGAGCCCGAGGGCCCTGCTCTCTCTTCGTGGCAATGCCTTTCCCCTCCATTTTCCTGTGCGTTCTGTCACCTGATCCTCCTGAGAGCCAAGCCCTCCCGCAGGCTTCCTCCTCTTCTCCCAGGAGACGTCAGAAGGCTGCGATCCCCCTAAAGGCGGGCAGAGCAGCTTGATGATAGGAATGTGAAACCTCACACTGGGTGTCCACGGGGGGCGAGAAGTGAGGAAGCGAGACCTTTGCAATTAGCCAACACTGGGACTTGGAATAGCAACCAGAAGAGCACAGCCTTGCAGCGAGCACCAGGTGCTCGCAAAACCATCCCGCGCTTCACTCTACAAGGCGAAATAAACCGTAAAAATGAGTGCCCTTATACACCACAGCGTTAAGCAGCAGATAAATGAATTGAGATTTGAGTCAACAGTTAATGTAAATTCTTAAATAATTGCAGAGACACATCAGCATGTCATAGGAATCTAATCACGTCGGGATCCCCGCGTCCCAACTCTACTTACAAATCAATTATGCTAGTGTAGCTGGATCTTATGTTGCAATTTTTTTTGTGTTCGTATATGGTGATTCTGGACATTGTTGTAAATGCACCAAATAGTTTTAAATACTTCTGCTCTGCCTTAGTTGTGTAGGAAAAAAGCATACTCTGCAAAGTTTAATGGAAAATACAATTCGTCTTTTTTTTTTTCTGTCACAAATGTCAAGTACCTAGATATTTGGAAATGCCTTAACATTCACTTAATTTCCTACTGTTCATTCAGACATTTGGGATCATGCAGCCATGATCACAGACACAGAGTGATATTTCAGGGGGGCTGTACTTCCTGGTTTCCTGCTGACTTTTCATCTGTGGCCCCAGTGTGGGCTCTCTTTGCGTTCAGGTTAAAGTGCTGCCCACAGGGCAGCTCGCTCAGGCTTCCCAGGCTGCAGCTCCTGAGGGTACAGTTGGCTTTTCAGTTCCAGGGCCCAGCATCAAAGCTGTAATTAAAAATCACTTTTTCAGAGAGCGCTATTTTGCGTTCTCTACAATTTAGTCACGGGCATCTAAGGATTGGTTGGCAGTTTATGTAAATCCCTCCAATAATGGGGACAATTGCTTTCTATAAACAAGACTGGTTATTTACAACGGTGTGGGTCTGCTTCCCTTCACAGAGGACAGGCTGCAGCCTTGACAGAAGCTTCTGGTAACATCTGTGGAGCTGTCAGCCACACTCAGAAGTAGAAATCCCCTCGAATGATAGGGCACCTCCTGGTGCTTCGACCAGGGTTTCTCAGCCTCAGCATGTCGACATTTGGGGCCAGATGATTGCTGTGGGAGGGATGGTCCTGTGTGTTGTAGGGTGTTCACCAGGAGCCTTGGCCTCCACCCACTAGATGCTGGTGGCATCCCTCAGTGTGACCACCAGAAATGTCTCCAGATATCCTGGGGTATCTGGATGGGCACAGAATCACCTCTGATGGGAACCACTGGGACGTTCTAGACATTCATCCCCAACACTTCTAACCCAGGGCCCAAGCTCCTCTTCAGAATTATATTATCCACACACTGTGCCGAACTCCAATTCTGGACCCCAAAGCACATAAATAATGGTTAGTTTCCTTCTGCCTTCTTTTACATTGAATGTTTAAACCCAAAGGGAGCAAGGAGACCATCTTGGCCTCGCTTATCTTTAAACAGCATTGCTTCTGCTTCAGACCCTTTTTTAGAAGACAGTATTAACTAGATTTGATGAAAAAAATAGTGTCTGTTGTATGTTGGGCACTGTTCTGGGTGCTCCAGAGTCAGCCCTAAATTCTGACCCTCATGGGGCTTTCACTGTAGTGGGCAGCAGAAGATAAACAAGGCAGTCATGTGCTTGGAGAGGAATAAAAGGAGAAGGAGTGTGTGTGGAGGGAACCTCAGTATTAAATAGGGTGACGGGGAGGCCTTATAGAGAAGGTGACGTTTGTTTTGAGTTGACAGCCCTGGGTTGAATGGGGCTCTGCCACCCAGCTAAGCTGTCCAGTTTCCTGATCCCTCTTTTGGGGACTGGATAGTTGCTGTTCAGAGTGCTTAGCACAGGGACTGGCTCTTGGTAAGGGTTCTATGGGCGTTACAAGCTGGCCTTTCAGTCAGCGGGTCTGCATGCACTATCTCGAAACATGACTTCCTGTCTCTAGTCTCCCCTCAGATTTACTGCAAAAGGAAGATAAGCTTAGTATCAACCTCATGCGGTTGTTAAAATGAAAGGAGAATACTACAAATGCTTAGCATAGTGGTTGCCATCTAGTTGGTATTCAATAAATGTCAGTTATTCTTAGGATGCTGTACCAATTTAGAACACCAAAAATAAGTCATCCTCAAGGCACATCAATTCATCCTAGCTTCTCCCTAGTGAAATGCTTCCTGCTCTCTGAGTGTGTGTGTGTGTGTGTGTGTGGTGTATGCCCACATCAAGCATTTGGCACAGTTTCTGGCAAAGAGTAGGGGCTTTATAAATAATGCTCACTATTATTATCATGATCCCATCATCCTAGTACATGATACTTAATATCACCATCTGTACTGGCAAAGATTTTCTACTGTTTATGTGATAATATTGATTAAAATTTACTCAATAAATACTGTGTGCTATTCCCTGTTCTAGGTTCTGGGGAACAGCAGTGAACAAAACAGTTGGAAATCCCTGCCCTTGTGGAGCTGCCATTCTAGTGAGGGGAGGCAGACAAAACAACATAAAATAAGCCAATTATATACTACATTGGAAAATGACAAGTGCCCAGAGAAACGTAAAACATGGAAAGAGGCTGGAAACTAAGGGGCCTGGGGTAGCAGAGGCGGGGGAGATATGAACTCTATTATGTGAGGTGTCTGTTAAGTAAGGTCTTTGGACCATTTTTTAACAATTGAGTTGTTTGTTTTCTTATTGTTGAGTTTTAATAGTTCCTTGTATCCTTTGAATCAGTGTTTTATCAGATGTGTCTTTTGCAGATATTTTCTTCCAGGCTGTAGCTTGTCTTTTCATTCTCTTGACATTGTCTCTTGCAGAGCAGAAGTTTTTAATTTTAATGAAGTCCAGCTTATCAATTATTTCTTTCATGGATTGTTCCTCTGGGGTTGTATCTAAAACGTCATCATCATACCCAAGGTTTTCCCTACATTATTTTTTATAGTTTTACAGTTTACTTTTAAGGCTATGATCCATTTTTTGTTAATTTTTGTGAAGAGTGTAAGGTTGTATCTAGTTTCATTTTCTTTGCACGCAGATGTCCACTTGTTTCAGCAGAATTTTCTTTGCTCCATTTTATTGTCTTTGCTCCTTTGTCAAATATCAGTTGATTATATTTTTGTGGGCCTATTTCTGGGCTCTCTATTCTGTGCCATTGATCTATATATGTCTGCTCTTTTGCCAATACCACACTATCTTGATTACTCTAGCTTTATGGTAAGTCTTTAAGCCAGGTAGTATCAGTCCTCCAACTTTGATTTTCTTCAATATTGTATTAGCTATTCTGGGTCATTTGCTTCTCCGTATAAACTTTAGAATCAGTTTGTTTATATCTACAAAATTACTTGCTGGAATTGTTTTTGGAATTGCATTGAATGTATAGATCAAGTTAAGAAGAACTGACAGCTTGACAATATTAAGTCTTGCTACTCTAGACATGGAACATCTCTCCATTTATTTAATTCTTTGATTTTGTTTATCAGATTTGTAGTTTTCCTCATATAAATCTTGTACATATTTTGTTAGATTTATACCTAAGTATTTCTTTCAGGGGGCTCTAATGTAAATGGCATTTGTTTTTAATTTCAAGTTCCACTTGTTTATTGCTGGTATAGAGGAAATCGATTGCCTTTTCTATATTACCCTTGTGTCCTGCAACCTTGTTATAATAACTCATTAGTTCCACGAGTCTTTAATGGATTCTTTCAGAGTTTCTTCCTAGATGATCATGTCATCTACAGACAAAAACAGCTTTATTTCTTCCTTCTCAATATATATAACTTTTATTTCTTTTTCTTATCTAATTGCGTAATTAAGATTTCCGGTGTGGTTGGAAGGGAGTGGTGAGAGGCAACATCCTTGTGTTATTTCTGATGTTAGTGGGAAAGACTTCAAGTTTCTCCCCATTAAGAATGGTATTAGCTGTAGGGTTTTTGTAAATATGCATTACCAACTTGAGGAATTTCCCCTTTATTCTTAGTTTACTGAGAGTTTCTATCCTGAATGGGTGTTGGATTTTGTCAAATGTTTGTTCTACATCTACTGATATGTGATCATGTGATTTTTTGTTTTTAGCCTGTTGGTATGATGGTTTATATAAACTGATTTTTGTATGTTGAAGCAGCCATGCATACCTGGGATAAATTCTACTTGATCATGGTGTATAATTCTTTTTATACATTGTTGGAATCAATTAGCTAATATTTTGTTGATGATTTCTGCATCTATGTTCATGAGTGATATTGATTATAGTTACCTTTCCTTGTAATGTCTGATTTTGATATTAGGATAATACTGACCTCATAGGATGAGTTAGGAAATATGACCTCTGCTTCTTTTCCTCTGGGATATTGTAGAGAATTGGTATAATTCCTTCCTTAAATGTTTGATAGAAATTAACAGTAAACCCATCTGGGCCTACTGCTTTCTGTTTAGGAAGTTGATTAATTACTGATTCAGTTTCTGTAATGTATATATGTTAATTCAGATTGTCTGTTTCTTCTTGTTTGAGTTTTGGCAGATTGTGTCTTTCAAGGGATTAGTCCATTTCAACTACATTGTCAGATTTTGGGGCATAGAGCTGTTCACAGTATTCCTTTATTACCTCTTTAATGTCTACAGGGCCTACAGGGCCTGTGATGTCATCTCTTTCATTTCTGATGTTAGCAGTTTGTGTCCTTTCTGTTTTTTCCTTAGAGAGCCTGGCTAGAGACATTGATTTTATTGATCTTTTCAAAGAACTATCTTCTGGTTTTGTTGATTTTCTCTATTGATTTTCTACAGATTCTTGATTTCTGCTCTAATTCATATTATTTCTTTGCTTCTGCTTATTTTGGATTTAATTTACTCTGCTTTTTCTAGTTTCTTAAGGTAGAAACTTAGATTATAGATTTTAGATCTTTCTTCTCTTCTAATATAGGAATTCAGTGCTATAAATTTCCCCCTAAGCACTGCTTTCCCTGCATCCCACATATTTTGATAAATTGTGTTTTCATTTTCATTTAGTTGAAACTATTTTTTAAATTTCTTTTGAGATTTCTTCTTTGATCGATGTGTTATTTAGAAGTGTGTTGTATAATCACTGCGTATTTGGGGATTTATCTGTTATCTTTCTGTTATTTATTTCTAATTTAATTCTGTTGTGGTCTGAGAGCAGACTTTGTTTGATTTCTATTCTTTTAAGTTTGTTACGTTATTTTTTATGGCCCAGAATGTTGTCTATCTTAGTGAATATTTCATGTGAGTTTGAAAAAAAAATGTGTATTCTGCTTTTGTTGGGTGAAGTACTCTATAGATATTTATTACAGTTGTCCCTGGGTATCTGCTGGAGATTGTTTCCAGGATCCACCAGGTATACCAAAATCCATAGATGCCCAAGTCCCACAGTTGGTACTCTGCACCTGCAGGATACACGTCTGTGGATTCAACCATCTGTGGATTGCAAACCTAATACATGATCTGAGGTTAGTCGAATCCATGGATGTGGCCTGGTGGCTACAAAGGGGCAACCATATATTTTTTGAGAAAATTCCACGTTAGTGGACCCATGCAGTTCAAACCTGTGTCATCCAGAGTCGCAACTGTATATCCAGTTGATGGTGTTGTTGAGTCTAGCTATGTCCTTACTGATTTTCTGCCTGATGGATCTGTCCATTCTGATAGAGAGGTGTTGAAGTCTCCCACTGTAATAGTGGATTCATCCTTTTCTCCTTTCAGTTCTATCAGTTTTTGCCTCATGTAGTTTGATACTCTGTTGTTAGCTACATGTACATTAAGGCAAAGTGGACTTTTAATTAGTGTATTGTACCATTTATACTTAATGTTATTATTGATATGTTGGGCCTCAACCCTGCCATTTTAATTTTTGTTTTCTATTTATTCTGCCTGTTTTTCATTTTTGTTTTCTTTATCCTGTCTTTCTATGGGTTACTTGAATTTTTAAAAATTCCATTCCAGGCCATTCCATTTGATTTATCTAAAGTGTTTTAGAGTATATCTC
This sequence comes from Delphinus delphis, assembly GCF_949987515.2. NCBI lineage: Eukaryota > Metazoa > Chordata > Mammalia > Artiodactyla > Delphinidae > Delphinus > Delphinus delphis. The sequence goes on along the minus strand of NC_082694.2, from coordinate 5,662,005 downwards.
CTCTCTCTACACTGTTTAGATCATCCACTCAGTTTTTATTTTGGGCTACTATATTTTTCATTTCTAAAATTTCCTTTTATTTCTTCTTTATATCTTTTATTTATTTGCCAGTAACTTTTATTTTCTCTTCAATTTGGGTCAAGCATGTACGTATTTACTCTTTGAGACGTTTTTATCATGATTCACTCAAAATCATTCTTAGATAATTCTAACATCTGTATTCTGTATTGGCATCTATTGAGTGATCTTTTTCATTGAAGTTGAGATTTTTCTGCTTCTTGGATGACTCATCATCTTTTAAAATTAAAACCAGGAATTAGGATGTATTATGTTATGAGACTCTAGATCTTCTGTTTTGGTTGGCTTTTTTTGATACTGCTCCTGCAGGAGAAGGGGTGGGCATTGCCTCAATAAAATCAGGTGGGGTGGAATTCCAGGCTCCCCATTTAGTCTGTGTTGACATAAGGGGAACTCTTCTTGGTACTGCTGGGCAGTAGTGAAAGTTCTGGCTTCCCACTATGTTTCCACTGATACCATCCTGACCAGGAGGGGCAGGATTGAATCATTACAACTTTAACCATGGTTGGCATTGACATGGTAGGTATGCAAAGGTAACCTAATTACCACTGGGTGGTGATGAAAGTCCTGAATCTCCACTAAGCCTCCTCTGATACCACCCAAGGGGGAACGGATGTCTAATCCACCTTGTAGGGGTGAAAGTCCAGGTTCCCCACATGGTCCCCACTGTCACTGTGAATGGTGGCCTTATTACCCTGCAGAGATCAAAGTCCTGACTCCATATTCAGCTTTCTCTGATACATCCATGTGTGTGTGTGGAGTTGGGAGAGGGCACCTTACCACAGTCTATCAAGAGTCAAAGACTAGGTTCCCCTCTTGGTCTTTGCCGATCACAGTGGGGTTGGGGCCAACGTTTTATTCTGCAGCCTTTGGTGTCAGGTGGTTATTTTCTAAAAGTTTCCTGCTTTAATAGGTAGCCCCTTACCTGGTTCTTTGGACAAACAGCTTTTGTTGGGAATTTTTTTGACTGTGATTGTTGGCATTTCTGGGTTGCTTGCTTTTCCATCCCCACTGACACCACAGGATGGGAGCTGACCATTACCACCTGTGGTGGTAAAAGTCTCACCTCCCTCCCTTCTCTGGCATTTCCCTAGCAGGGGGGTTGGGCCTGCTGTTGTCTGTGTCCATTGCCATTTCCTAGTTATTGGCTCCCCTAGCTCTAGGTATAGGATGAGTGAGCAGAAACAAAACCCAGGGAACTCACCATCACATCATTCCTTGGGTTCCAAGTTTCCTAGTTGGTCTTCTTCTCTCCCTTCTTTCTGAATCTTCTTCTGTTTGTTTCATAGATAATCGGTAGGGATTTTAGTTGTGATTAAAAGAAACAATAGGGAAAAAGTATGTTTGCTTCATCTTCCTGGAAGCAGAAGCTCAGTTTATCTAGTTACATTCTGAAGGAACAGCTGACCAGATTTGCTGATGGTTCATTGTGAGGTGTAGGGAAAGAGCAGAGTTAATGATGACACTTTTTGTCCTTAGCAACTGGAGGGATGAAGTTGTTATTTTTAGAGATGGGGAAAGCTGAGGTAGAGTTGATTGTTAAGAGGAAGCTTTGGAGTTTTCAGACATGTTAAGTTGAGGACACCTAGTAGAGATGTTATGTAGGCTTTTGGATCGCAGAGTCTAGAGGTAAAGGTTGCTTTTTGAGCAGAAACCGTGCACTTGGCAGTCATTGCATGGAGGTACATTTAAACCATGGGGCAAGATGAGAGCATTTGGAGAGTGAGTGTAGAGAGAAAGGAGGTCAGACCAGGCACAGAGCCCTAGGCTGCTCTGTTGTTCAGAGGTCAGGAAGAAGAGGAGAGACCCACAAAGGAGACTGAGGATGGGCAGCTAGGGAAGCGGGAAGCAAACCAGGAGAGTATGGTGTTCTGGAAACCAGAAAGAGAAAGCTTTTCTCAGAGAAGGGAGTGATAAGCTTGGCCAAATGCTGCTAAGAAGTAGAGTAGGGCGTGGACTGGGATTTGACCCTTGAATTTAGCAAGCTGTCCACAGCAATTTGACTTAGTGTTTTGCAACCTGGATTTCTTTCTTCTTGGGCTCACTACCACTATTTCCCCTTTGACAGATCACATTTTGTGTAATCTCTTTTTTCTCTCTTTTACTTTTAAATGATAATATATGAATTATATTTTAAACATAAGTACTGCTTGATAAATTTCAGTGCTGGCATGAGGGATGAGATCCAGTGAGTTTATGAATAATTGGAACCATTAATTGCACAAAGGCACCATCCTAATTTCTTCAGAGTTGTTCATTTATATCCTTATTTCTTGTTTCTGCATGTTGAAACCCACTAATCTATTGACAAATATATAAAAAAAGAAAAAATGTTATTTATTTTATAAAAATCATTAATATCACAAGAAAATGACTTATTTTATTTCTTATGATAAGCTCCTATTGTGTGCAGTCATTGGGCTAGCCCACCTACTTTTTATTTTACAAAGATTGCCTCCTTGGGTCTTGATGACAGTGCTGTGAGGTAGAGTTCATTGCTGCCATTTCAAGGCCAAGGAAACTTAGAGCATTTGGGTTTCTCAACTCAAAGTACATGCTCTGCAGTGAGCTGCCTCCGTTTCCATAATCAGCTTCTTGATAACATTGTAAAGGAGATTATGTTTCATCTTTCTAACAAGGAGTATATAGTTTAAAACAAAATCTATAATTAATTAGGGGAGAATTGGTGAGTTCTATTATATTACTTCTTAGTTTTCGTATGGTGACTCGATATGAGTCTTTCTTTTACTATTTATTACTCTTTACAAGCAAATTTGGGGCTATAGAAATAAAATAAAAGTGATTTTTATATATAGTTCTTAAAAAATATGATTGATTTTTATAAAGCACTTTTTCTAGGACTCAAATTCATTGCTTCAAGTCTGCAAGTGGCCGTGGCAATTATTCACATCCACAGAGTGTTGATTTAGTATCGTTAAGGGAAGGGACGCGTTGTACGGAAAGCGAAGCGTTAACTTGTTTCCAGAGCCACAGCTGTTATTACACAATATGAAGGGCATTTGCTCCAACAGCTTGCTATGTTGATTAGCTAGAGAGTGAAGTCTTCCCAAGATGTATCTTATCACTGCAAATAAATAAATACAACCAAATCCCCCACTAGACTGTGTGTAGAGTAGCTATGGGAATGCTACGTTTGATCTTTTCAATGATTTTCTGCTTAAACATGCAGTTTCAGAAGGCTGGTCTTTTCGAGTGGAGACTTGAAGTTCAGTCTATGCAATTCACTATCAAAGGGAAATATTGACTATTCACTTGTTGGGACTCTAACCAGAAGAGTTGGAAGTGACTTCTGAGACTGATAGCCTACCTTTTTATCAAGAACAAGCAGAAAACCAGGGAGGCTGGACAAGTGACCCACTTCTGAAGAACACACAGCAACTAGCGGACAAGTCAGTGAAGACTGAAGGCTGCCGATAGGCATTTCTACCCCATTCCTTCAGATTGAGCCCTGGAAGAGGCCAAGTCAGTGAGAGATGCCCAAGAGGGGTTTAGGTCCTTGGTGAATGCTGACTTTGAACAGCAAAGATCGTGTTTCCTGCTCATTGGAGAAAATGTGACTCTGTTTGTGAATAAGCAAAGTGTGAATGTTTGTTCTGGAGTAAATGAGGTGTGCTTGCCCTGCCAGGGATGGCAGCTATGTCTCAGCTGTCTTGTCTGTCCCCAGGGGATGCTCATTTCACACCGGCTGTGCTAGTACTCCTTGCGTGTGTGGTTCACATCCCAAAGTACGCAGGTCCAGATTCTAAGCTGGCTGAGTATTTTTCCAAGGCATTTGCTGGCTGGGACAGGCCACTGCTTATTGCCTGCACAACCCTCTCACCCCAGCAGCCAATGGTTACTCCCAGCTCTATACCTTTATTTTGTTGCTAGAAACTTTTTAACTTCCTTTCTTTCGTTATTACAATTCCTTGATAAGGTCTCTTGCCCATTTCATTTTACTCACAAGAGAGGCTAGTTTCCATGAAGTACCGCTAGATTTTTTGGTACCTTTATCTCTAAGTATTTTACCCCTAAGAAAAAAATATCAAGAAAATATAAATGCCTGTAATAAAGAAAAGGGAGTAGGTGTTTTACTGCCTTTTTTCCCCCCTCTTTCGCACTGAAAACACCTCCCCGCGCCTCACAAAACCAGACTGCAAACCTTTTGCCTATGGTTTGATTATTAATAGATTGAAGCTCCATGTGGACAAAACACCTATTTTAATTTAAGTTGTTCAGTGATTTTTCATATCGTTTGGAGGGAAAGTTTCATGTAACATGGGCCAAAATGCTCCCCTGCTAAACGACCATATTCTACAAGGACCGTCATGATGTGCCTCGTACCTTCTCTCTCTCGCCACTTCCCCAGCACCAAAGCTTTCCTCCTCTGTGCCTTCACACTAGGCTGCTTGCACACACCCGCCTTCTTTCTTGTTCATACTTTCTGCTCTCTGCCTTCATTTCCTGCATTACTGCTCTCCTGTTTAAGAATCACCTCCTCCAAAGACTGGGATTGACACATACACCCTCCTATATATAAAATAGATAACTAATAAGGACCTACTGTAGAGCACAGGGAACTCTACTCAGTACTCTGTAATGGCCTATATGGGAAAAGACTCTAAACAAGATTGGATATATGTGTCTGTATAACTGATTCACTTTGCTGTACGCCTGAAACTAACACAACACTGTAAATCAACTGTACTCCAATAAAAATTAAAAAAAAAAAAAGAGAATCAGCTCCTCCAAGACGCCTTCTGCAAATATGCCAAGACTGGGTCAACTACCCTTCCTCTATTCCCGTGTGATACACCTTAGAGTTCTCCCCTTGCCCTTGGTGTAGCTGACAGTCATCTGATGGTGTGTTTCTCTCCCGTTAGACTGCTTGATAGCACATGCTGGACTTTTTTTCATGGCGTATCACCAGTATGTACTTATCTAGCACAGCACCTGATACAAGATAGATTTTTCAATCAATATTTGAGCATGGGTAAATGAAAGAGTGGGATTCAATTCAGTTGTTTATCACTTCTTTTGTTGGTGTTTTATGATCAAAATAGAGGGGACCTATCAAATCATCTTAGTGCTGTGCAATTCTCAAACTAACTTTTCTGATAAAGAAATATAGAAACTACTTTTGAGCCACATCCCTTAGAGAAAGATTCCTGGATGTATGGTTGCAATGAAAGACCATAAAATTCCTCAGAGAAGTGTGATTTCTAAGGTGTTAGAGATTTGTGGAGGCAAATCATCTGAAAGATATGAAAATGAAGGCTCAGGAGTCCTAGAAAACTTACAATCAAGTAAGCAAGGCTTTGCTATAATTATTTTCAATTGTCTGCCAAAAGCTTTGGGTAAACAGGTTCATAGTCGATGTTTAAAAAAAGTATATGAATAAAGGGACCCTAAAAATGGTCCTTTCATGGCTCAGTGTAAAAGACAGCAAGTCTTCTCAGGAATAGATCTGATTTTTTAAGAGGGAATCAGTTAATGAGGAAATTTGCCTCTCTTCTGGCAGTTTTAGAGTTGGGCAGGAACATTTACAGAAGTTCCCAATGTTCTTGATTCTTGATTTCTATGTACTGGGTATTCAGCAGCCTGGAAAGGATGGTTACATAGTCCTCGGTACTCTTACTTAGTATCCAGGTGTTAACATCTCATCACTTGATTCCTCAACTCTTCTCTTTCGAGTGCCTGTTTCTCCCTAGTAGGGATTTAAGTGATCCCTAGCCATTGTGATTATAGGCCAAGACCATCAATTCATTTCCATTTTGAATGAGTTAGCTTCATTCTGTCCCATGGCCATTAAATATCTCACTAACCTTAACTGTATACATTGAGATTTCAGTGGAGACTGAGTGATAAGTTATTGATTATTCACTTATTCATATTTTATTGAGCATCTATTACATGCCAGCCATAAAGATTCCCCTGGGGTTAGAAAGATGGACAAGACTGAGTTTTTGCCCTGCAGGAATGCACAGGCAAGAAGTGGAGGTGGAAATGTAAAGACAGAAGCACAACGCAGAGTGCTGTCTGGTGACGGACATGTGTCAAGACCCTGATGAAGTGCAGAGGCAAGGCACTGCTCAGGGCTGACTCACAGTAACTCTTCCAGTCCTCTTAAGGGCACTATAGGATGGGTATCTTTTTTTTTTTTTTTCCGGTATGTGGGCCTCTCACTGTTGTGGCCTCTCCCGTTGCGGAGCACAGGCTCCGGACCCTCAGGCTCAGCGGCCATGGCTCACGGGCCCAGCCACTCCGCGGCATGTGGGATCTTCCCGGACCGGGGCACAAACCCGTGTCCCCTGCATTGGCAGACAGACTCTCAACCACTGTGCCACCAGGGAAGCCCTAGGATGGGTATCTTTATTATTACATCTTAGGGAAGGAGAGTGAGGCATGGAGAGCTAAGTAACTTACCCAAGGTCACACAACTGGTAAGAGATATTCCAGCTCTTGAGTCTGATTCTACTCTCTCCTGCCTTTTGGTGGAGATGAGGACATAACTCCACTATGTCCTTTTGGGGCGGGTCGGGGAGGATGTTTGATTGGATCTCAAAGGACAAGTTGGAAAGCTGTGTATTCTAGCTGACAGAGGCAGTATTATGAAAGCCTACAGGTGTGATAACAGCATTTCCCCACCGGAAACTTCAGTATAATTTCAGCATTTCTGGAGGATAAGGTACGAGGAGCCAGAGTGGGAGGATTTGAGCCTAGAAGCCTTAGATGGATCAGTGACAATTTATTGGAAATAAACACCACAGACATTGAGGCTAATGGTGTCTGAGACTGAGCTCAGATAGCCCTGAGTTCAAATCTTGACCTTGTCATTTACTGGCTGTTTCATTTTGGGGACTTTACTTAACCTCTCTGAGCCTCATCTGTAAATCACAAAATAGGGATTTTTGTGATGACAGAGGAGAGAATACCTGCAGAGGCTGAGCAGCACCTTCTCAGTAAAATTCGCAGCTCCAGAGAGACTCAGCAGTCCAGTGGTTCTCATCCTGGCTGTACATCCCACTCTTCTAGGGGGCTTTTAAAAATATGGTCGCTGTGCTCACCCTCAGAGATTCTCACTCAGTTGGTGTGGTTTGGAATCCTAGCTTGGGTATGATGTTAAAACCCTCCAGGGTGGCTCTGGAAGCTGAGCGGGGAGGGGAGCCATCAGTCCAGGCCCCTCAGGCAGCAGGGGTCAGAGGAAGACCCTGGAGCTGGGGCTTTACTCTGGATGCTCACCTGGCCCCCTGTGCGAGGATCTGAGTGGCTTTGTACACAGTGCCCCCACAGGGAAGGAAGAAACTTTTTCCTCTACCCCCTTAGGTTCAGTAACTGGGCCCTGCAAATTAGATGATAAAAATGGACATTGACATAGGAGAGGTTTATGATCATGTGTGCATACGGAGGCCTTCATAGAAACGTGAAGACCCAAAGAAGCAGATAGGCCTGGGAACTTACATACCTTTTAGCCAAGAACGATGAACGTGGAGATGCGACAAGACAAGGGAAGAAGAGGTTTGGGCTCGGGTGGTAAACTGTGGCAAAGTGACCAGGAAAAGTGTAGGAGAGAAAGCAATGGAACATATGGCTTGTATTTGTAGCTTTGTTTAAAGACCCATGTTGGTGTTGACTTGCTGTCTTTATCGTGGCCATAAAACTCCCCTGGAAGTCCTCATTTCTCAGAAGTTTCTCCTCCGAGTTAGATAAGGAAAACTCCTAAGAGGTTTCCTTCTGCATTCATTGATTCTCATTTGCTCCCAGCTCAAAATAATCCTTATACCAAACTGGCATATGTGAGGGTGGCCTGTTCTGGTCCCCTTCACCTCACTGCCGAGCGCCTGGGTTCCCTCCCTACTGCGACCTTGAGGGTGCTGCCACCACTCGTACCTGCATTCCTGCAGCGCCCCTCTGCCCAGCTCCCCGGCAAGCCTCCCTTCCGGCCGCTCCCTCCCCGAGACTCTCAGGAAGAGAAACTTGAGAATGATTTCTGGGCCTTTCCCAAGGTCACAGCCAGTGTGGGTGGTGAGGGCCCCGCCCCTCCTTCCTGAGGCGCTTTCTCCCTCTCAGCTCTTCCTTCACTGCCAAGTTTACAAGAGGGAAGTCAATAAACTCTGTCAGGTCTTTCAGTGTTCTTTTTGTCCTGAAAAATCAGTGGCCCGAGCAGAGCATGTGGCTTGGCTTGGCACGTCCCGGCCTGTGGAGCTCCGACACGGCCGCTCTGTACAGCCTGTCCTTCTGCTCTGGTGCGGGCATTGCTGTATTTTTAGACCCGCCCGACATCGCCAAGACAAGTAGTACGTGGAGATGCAGGACAGGCCTGCTGGCCTGTGTAGCAGAAGCGTCTTGCCTGAAGCTACGGCGACATATGCTGGGGGCTCTCGTTTGCTGCCGAGGATGGTGGAGGGGGTGATGTGTTTTGTTTTGGCTTCATTTAGACCGTTTTACAGCACTTCGCGCCGTGTGTGCTTGAGGATGTGTCGGAATACAGGATTAGCTCTCTGAACTAGCTTTGTGAGGTGTCTGAGGCAAGATAGCAAGTTTTGAAAAATGAATAACACTTAAGTTTATCTTTAAACTGCAAATACAATATTTACATTTTTATATACCCAACAAAATAATTTATCAAAACACTACGAATTTGGAATTGTGATCATTTGGATTGACTTTCCCCCTATGCTCTGTATGAAAGAGGGTTTGTCGTGTAAGTTGAAATGTTACAAAATCAAGACGAGATTTCTTAGTATCTCAACAGAACAAACTGTTTTGATATATAAATGAAATCCATGAAGACAGCCTTTATCTTGCTGGTTTCTTACTACCTGTAACAACAGAATCACTGAAGCTCGTTTCACCTCTCCCCCAACTGCCCGGCATTAGTCCCCACTCGGGGACTGTGATAACTACATAACTTGTTTTCCCTGTTCTGTCTTTTTCCTGCCAGTTCATTCTCTATCCAGTTACAGGAATGATACTCTCATACACATGTGGCCACCAGCTCGGATCACTGACTTCAGGGGCTTCCTAGGACCAGTATGATAAAGCGTCAGCCCTCGAGTGGCATGTGGTTCCTCATTGTCGTTCCCCTCATCCACCTGGGTGGCAGCTTAGGGAAGCTGCTTTCCCTTCCCCCGTCACCTTCCTCCTGCCTCTGCCTACTGAAATCCTCGGCAAACGTCAAGACCCAGTTCAACTATACCCAGTACGGTAGGCCTTCTCTTACTACCATCCAGCCCTGAAACAGTGGCCTCTCTGTGCAGGAGTCATCTGGCTTCGTGATATTCTGTGCACCCCTCGGCTAGGGCACTTAGCACACAGTGCTAACTGCTTTTCCCTCACCGGACTGAACTCGTGAGGGCAAGGGTTCTGTCTTGCTCTAGCGGCTTTTGGTGCCTGGCACCTGAAGAGCTGTCCAAATACGTTTGCCAAATTAAGTGGCTTCTGGTTACAGCAGCGTGCCCGTTTACCAGGCAAACTTGGCAGGGCCCTGCTCAGAGGTCCCTTGTGAGACATCAGTTTGGAATATTGGATGGATGTGAATGACTTGGAATGGGACTTATTCTAAAATAAATCCACAGTTAAAACTTCAGGTTGCTTTTGCCCATCGTCTAAACTAATGAGGTTTCTGTACGTTTTTATTACATTTTTAGTGGAAAAGAAGTACTGTAGGGTTTTATTTTTTTAACCCCTTACATGGAATTTGGAACAGATGCCACTTCTGCCATTGACTTCCTGTCTGTGGTAATCTGCACAAGCACACGCGCACACACGCACAGTTACACATACATGCGCACACGCGCACACACGCACAGTTACACATACATGCGCACACGCGCACACACGCACAGTTACACATACATGCGCACACGCGCACACACGCACAGTTACACATACATGCGCACACGCGCGCACACGCACAGTTACACATACACGCGCACACGCACACACACGCACACATATTGATGTGTATAATTAAAAGTCCACTTTATTTCATGGTCTTCACTGTTCTGTCGTTTGGGGTGATTTGTATGTTTCCTACCGGAAGGATTCTTAACAGATGTCTCCCTACACTTCCTAGGTGTGTCACTTGGAATTAGGCCTTTTGGGTACTTTCTGGGACATGAGATCGTTTAGTATTTGTTTGAATCTGAAATTTGAATTTGCAGTACAGTTAAGACTCTTTATGTTATGCAATTTTTTATGAATGAACTGAGACATCATGAATATAGTTTTGCATTCATATACACTCTTAGTTAACAAACTAGACAGTCTCTGATGATTGGATGTCTCTTTTCTCTCATAAAAACAACAGGATAATACTGTAAAGGTAAAAGTTTAATTGATTTAGGAAAATAAACTGAGTACTTCAGGAGAACCATTTCTATAACGTCTGTTGTTAGACTAATTATTCATCATCTTCCTCATTACGACACCCGACCAAGGATCACTTTGTTAGGTCAGTTCACCAATTTATCTAGAATTGACAGAACTTCATTTCTTTGAAAACAGTAGTTAATTTTGGCCTTTCACAGATTCAGATGAAGCTTTCTTTAATTAATCCAAATTGGGATGATATAGATTACATGTAAATCTGTTTACACTGTAAATCTTGCTTCATGTTCTAAGGAATTAATAGAAATTCAGTATTGTTTAAGTTGAGCTTTAAATTGTATTAAATGGTCGAATTGGATTTTTAGAGATGTTTTCACCTGGTACAGTCCAAAGCTTTCAAAGACAAAGCTTTGCAGTTTTTATGGGCCCATATTAAGAACAAGGAAACAAATTAAGTATTCTCAGAGATACATTCAAGATCTAGGAGTCTTAAACAGTATAAACCACTAACCAAACAAGAACATCCTTTAAACCAAACAAGAACATCCTTTAAAATTTTTAAAGTGTCTATATACTAGAACTGAAAGCTTGTCCCCATCCTAAATCCATGAGATAAATAGATATCTTTTAAGTGTCAAGCACATTGTTGACAAGAGTATTTTATTACAAGGCATGTAAAAATAATAGTAATAGCAAATACATTTGATTCCTTACTGCATGCAGCTACTTTTCATATATGTTCTCAATCCTTCCTATAAACTTATTTGAAGGATATTGTGCTTTATGTTAGAAAACTGTGGTCTCTCAGAGTCACCCAGTTAGTAATATCTCAAAACATTCATTTTATTTTGAAAATTCTCTGATTGCCTCAGTTTTACTTCAGACAGTGAAAGAACTACCCAGTTCCAGGAGCTGATTCTTCGTTACAACTGAACATTTCAATTCTGGAATCAAAGTGTGCCACATATGCAAACTAGGTAATATAATTAGCTAAGAAACAGGAAATTCCAAGAAATTTTGAAATAGGCTTGAAGTTGCGCACTTTGGAATGTTGAAGCACAGGCAGAAGATAAAGCCTGTGGTGACTGCAGGAAGGAATTTCACTTGGAAGCTATGTCTGTATGGTCACGACTCTCCAGGCAGCCAGGTGCCCCCTCCTTTAAGTACAGATCTGTTGCTCCTGCCTTTCACCGGGGACTCAGAACCAAAAGTCAGGCTGCTCTGCTAGGGCAGACCAAGGGCAGGAAGCAGCAGGTCTCAGGAACAGCAGTTCTGGGGAGCACTTATCCCCCATTTCCATCTGGCTGTCTTTCTCTCTCACCCTCACCCGGTGTTTTCTCTTTCTGGCAGTCCCCCCGCTTCTCTCTGTGGAGAGGCTCCTCTGCTTTTTCTGCCCTCCCTATGGCCTGAGTCATAATTCCTGCCCTCTTGCTTGGCTATGGCCGTGGCTCACCACAGCTCTTCTGGATCAGCTACCAGTGCTTCCTTGTAGCTTCAACTCTGCTGTGAATCCTCTCCCTTTTGCAGTGTTCCCGTTCTCAAGGGGTCACACTGATTAGCTCAGCTCATCTCTGCATGGGTCAGAGGCCACCATGTTTCGGTCTTTGTGTCAGGTATCTGACCCCGTTTGTTTGTATTTGGGGTAATTAAGAGTAGAGCCGTGTGGTATGAAACGTGGCCAGTGCCTTCTTAGTGGACAGGGAAACTTCCCATGGAAGATAGTGTGAAAGCTCTGTGGAACTGTGTGTATTGGCAAACACAACCTGTACTGTAATCTAAAGGGATTTCCTAATGTCAATGATACATAAGAAACACTGTGCAAGGCTCTCTGGGGGAAGTAATCCACTTTCCTATTACTGACCATAATACCCTCTGCTGTGTCATGTTAATGAAATTTTAACATGCAATAAAAGCAGCCACAAAATAAGTGGCATTCATTGGTCTCTTGTGATATGCCACACACTTCAAATACACTGTTAGTAATTCTTCCAAGAACTCTAAAGGATGGACACAAACATTCTTATTTTACAGAAGTGAAGGTTCAGAAAGCATTCCTATTTTACAGGTTCATAAGTTTAGTAAGTGGTCCAAGGTTACATTGCAGGTAAGAGTGCATACTCAGATCACTCTGATTCTGAAACCTACATTTCTTTACTGTATTATGCTATATATATATATATATATATATATATATATATATATATATATATAAAACTTTCAACAGTCAAATATATTTTAAAGAAATTAAGATGAGAAAAATAATCTACTATATTTACACAGATATCCACCTTTTCTGTTTTTCTTCCTTCACTTCTGAAATTTCAAAGAAACCCTGGTGTCATTTCCCTTCAGCCTAAAGAAATTTCTTTAGGATTTCTTTGTAGAGCAGGTCTACTGATGACAAAGTCTATATTTTCCTCCTTGAGAAATGCCTTTCTTTTCCCTTCATCCCTCAAAGATATTTTCACTGGAGGCAGAATTTTAGGTTGACAGGTCTTTTTCTGGGGCACTTTTAAGATACTGTTTAACTGTCTTCTGGCCTCAGTCATTTCTTTTTCTGTTTGTTTCTTTGCCATGACTTTTACTGTTGTGTACTTACTCAGGGTCCCCAACCTGAAAGTGGAAGCTGTCAGACCTCCTCTGCCCTCTACTCACACAGGACTGCTCTGTCCCCAGCACGCCCTCAGTCCTCGAGCAGCCCCTCTGATCGAAGGTACACCCTGTGGTCATGAAAGGGGACCACCCAAGTCAGCATCTTTGCCAGCAACCCTTTTCCTCTACTTTGCGGTGATTGTGACAACATGCCCACAGCTCACAATGTCCACTCTGACTTGGGCAGTGGCCTCAGTCACTTCTGATGAGAGACTTGCCATCCGTGGAATTACTGTTCCCGTCCATCTAATGGGTCATCTCCACCCCCACACCCCCAGCTGCTTTCAAGACTTTGCCTGTGGTTTTCAGTAATTTTCTTATTACGTGTCTAGGCTGATTTCTTTGAGTGTGCCCTCTTTGGAGGTTGCTGAGTTTCTTTTATCTGTAAATTTGTCTTTCACCCAGTTTAAGAAGTTTGAAGGCATTATTTCTATAAATGTTCTCTCTGCACCAATATCTTTTCCCTCTGCTTTAGGGACTCCAGTGACACAAATGTGAGATCTTCTGATATTGTCCCACAAGTACCTGAGATTCTCGTCATTTTTCTTTTCAGTCTCTTTTCCTTCTGTGGTTCGGACTAGATAATTCTTACTGTTCTCTCTTCAAGTTTGTTGCTCTTTCCTCTCTCCTCCCTGTTCTGCTAGTGAGCCCATGTAAGGGAGTTTTTATTTCACATATTGTATTTTTCAACTCTAAAAGTTCAGCCTAGTTCTCTTTTTTATAGATACTACTTCTATTTTGAGAATTTCTATCTTTCTGTTCATTTCAGGAGTGTTCACCTTAGTTCATAGAAGCTGGTTCTAAAAGCTACTTCAAAGTCTGCCTGCTAACTCACATGTCTGGATGGTGTTTGTGTTGGCATCTACTGATCGCTTGGTCCTTTGAGAATTGGTCAGATTTTCATGGTTGTTGGTATATCAAGAAATTTTGGATTGTATCCTGGACATTTTGAATATTTTGTTGTCAGTCTCCGCATATTGTTAAAATCCTCTGGAGAATACTGATTTGTTGTTTGAATAGGCAACTGGCTGGCATGGTTCTGTCCTTTTCCTCTGTGATGGTAGCTGCATTGTCAATTCGGTTCTCTATGCTATTTGGGTCTGCCTGGGGCATCACTGCTCCGGGCTTGCTCTGGTACTTGGGTGGTTTTTATACTGTAATTCAGTTCTCAGAGCCTTTGCTATACGTCTCTGGGTGTTTTCTGCATGTGTGCAACGTGGAGAGTGAGCCCAATACTTGTACAGATTCAAACACAGAACTGGAGATTCTCTTGTCCAGCCCTCTCTCATCTGTGGGATTTTCTGCCGTGTACACCCTCTGGCTTCCACGGCCCCTTTTTCCCAGTTTCTCTGGGTAGAAAGATGGGGTTCCTTCAGAGTTTTGGTCTCCTGTGCTGTGGCAGAGTTCCCTGCAGCGGCACCAGTGCAGACCAGCAAGAGAAAAGGTGATTCCCCCACTCTTTGAGCAATTGGGTTTCTTTTTCTGATTCTTCTATCCTAAGAGTTGGATCATCTTTGGGATGTTAAACGTCCACTCCCCCATGGGGGTGGCAGTGCAGATCTATGTTTGAAGCTGGCTGTGAAGCAGGGCGAGGAGAATAAAAACATGAGTTCTCCCCATACTCTGGCTTGCAGAGCCCCTCTCCTGCTTCTCTAGCCAGCATGACGGCCTTCTGTAGGGATATTGTGCTCTTTGAACCTTTTTACACAGTTCCAAATTTGGCTTGCCTTGAGGCCAAATCCTGGATGAAAAAAATAGAAAAAACCCAGAAAACCCCTTGCAGCTGAGTTGATCTTTCATTAAGGTTTTACTTCCCTCCTTAATCCACTTGCTGTTGTTTACTTTCCAAACTCCTGTTGTTTGCCGTTTTGTCTAGTCTTAGTTGTGATTGGAGGGTGATCAGAGGGTGATTGGAGAGGTGATAGAAGGGCTCCTTTTCCCCGGACCACCTCTTACGAATGTTTATACCCCAGCACTTGCCACAGCACGACCGCGTGATAGTGCAATAAATGAAGTGAACGAAAGTGTAACATGTGAGGCTCACCAGTTATCTAGCAAACTCTGGGAGGACAGGGATGGCCGACGTTTGGCTCAAAGCCTTTCACTCTCACTTCCCGCACTGAGAGCTGATCAGTGCTTTACTGCCCTGTGCCTTGAGGAGCCTGAGTACAGCCACAGAATACTTCCTCACCAGCAAGCCTGGCAGCCACTGCCAGATGGATGGCATTGGCCTGTGAGGTGGAAGCCTGCCTTTTGTTTCTGTCTTCAAAACCGAGTTATTCACGCGGAAATGTAAGCCTTCTTTTCTCATTTAACTGCGGTGGTTCCTCTCCTCGATTTTCCATCCTCCCATTCTCTTTTCTCTTAAAGATTCCAGTTGATTGATATATTTCTTCCTCTGCCAGGTGGCTTGTTGAGAAAAATCGTTCTTTGCTTTCTTATAAAGTTTCTGTATTTTTGTAAAAAACTGTAATTTCATGAATGTGTTTCAGTGAGCTTTCCCTCATTTACACACGTAGGAATTTATTTTTGTGTTTGAGCCTTTGGGAAATGATGAATTTGTTTAAGAGATCGGTAATTATCCCACTCAAAAATGCACATTAGAATTCTTCTTTATTTGATCACTGTATGTCACTAAATCCACAATTTATTTATCACCAGCTGCATCCATTAATTCAGACTTACTGGTCCTTGACTAAGAGACCGCTATAGCTTCTCATTTTAAATCTTTCTAGGAACAAATATTAATAGAAAGCAGTAAGCCTTAAATATATCTGATCTTAAATCTCAGTCTGTACAAACCCTTTTTTTTTTCCGCTTTGCTTGTCGTTTTTATTACCTTAAGACTATTTTCCAGTAGAGTCACAATCTAAATAGAAGTGTACTTTTTTGTTAGGAGATTGGGGGGACCATTACCAGCTTCTAAGGGATCACTGTGGTATAAACACTATCTTGGCAGTAATTAAGAGGCAGCATTTGTGAATATGAATGCCTTTTTATGTCCTTGTCCTTTTGGTGTGAACACCTATGTGTGACCTATCTGGGAACTTTCTCAAGAGGAGTCTTTATAGAACGTTAGGTGTTCCCACTTCTAACATGGATAATCTGGTTAGAAAAATGAGCTCCCAGAGTATATTAAGCACATATGTGGTGTAAATACCAAGTGCTTGTTGATAGAAGTTCGGCATCATTGAGTCCAAAGTCGTCTGGTGAGGCTTCCTTTTAAAGAGAACTCAGGACCACAGCCTGGGATTCCGTCCAGCAGTGCTGGGGCTGAAATTAGAAAACTGCAGAGAGAAACTTACTGTGTGACAGTCTGCTGCGTTCACAATCTAAGTGTGCCTTTCTCTTGTCCTTTTCTCCGGGGTCTGCAGTTTACCGTGGCTTCTGGGCGGTCCTGATGCTTCTTGGGGTAGTTTCTGTGGTGACTGCGAGCTTTTTGATCATCTGCGCAGCCCCCTTCGCCAGCCATCTTCTCTATAAAGCCGGGGGAGGCTCCTACATCGCCGCAGGTACGTCCATCGTGAAGGGTATGATTTCCAGCTGTGGTTTTCCCCCATATCTTCATATTTTCCACTTCTAGTTTCAGGGGTGAGGCTTCCAGTAGTAATAATATGTTAATATTCATGTACAATATTTCCTGAGTGCTACCTATATGTCACACGCTTTTCCAGGGACTTCCCGTTTTCCATTTGCTCATTGTATCCACATTATATGAATGAAGACAGTAGACAGGAAAGCTCTGCTGTAAGAGCCCTTTAATCTCTCTTATCCTGTTAATTTTCTACCTGTAAAAGGGGGCTATAACACGTCTCTCTGTAACATCTGGGCGTAGGTGAAGCTTTTTGTGTGCTCTTAAGAAGATAGCCCCATGATGATATTACAAACCCTCATGATTTGTTGATTGTAGGTACAAAGCATCTTTTTCTATATCGTCATCCTTCCATTTTAATTGTGCTTCATGTGCATTATCTAAACACCTTCTCTTCTTTGTAAAACCTGTATCTTTTTTAGTCAGCTTTCTAACTAGTCTAATTCCTGCTAAAAGGATCATAGTACAAATAGAAAAATAATTGAATAGGTGAGTCTTGTGAATTTTAAGACTTTTAAATTTAATTAGGAAATAAAAGCCAGAGCACTAACCTGAAAACATAAGCACAAGGATTTTTGTAACATAAACGTTCTGGGAATTTAGACAAACTACACTACGACTAAGACCAAACTGTACCTGAGTTGGGTCTATTGCAGCATCCCATAAAAGGGACCAGTTGTCTCACCTGGGATTGTAGTGACCGTGAAGGAAAGGGACAGAGTGGGGAGCTCTACTGTCTTTCTAATCACTGCAAAGATGGCTCATGCTGTTGCCCAAAATCATGTAATCAATAATCAATTAACAAATAGTTCCTTTAAACACTATTTTTGCATAATATTGCGCTTAATTTTTTTGCAGAGGGAATAAAAGAATAATCACATAAATGCTCTGCTCAGAGAGCTTAAAAACACAAAACAGGGCTTCCCTGGTGGCGCAGTGGTTGAGAGTCCGCCTGCCGATGCAGGGGACACGGGTTCGTGCCCCGGTGCGGGAAGATCCCACATGCCGCAGAGCGGCTGGGCCCGTGAGCCACGGCCGCTGAGCCTGCGCGTCCGGAGGCTGTTGCTCCGCAACGGGAGAGGCCACAGCAGTGAGAAGCCCGCGTACAGCAAAAAAACAAACAAACAAACAAAAAAAAAAACCCCCACAAAACAATAACACTGTGGGAACCAGGGCCCTCTATTTAACTTATTCTGTCTTTATTTTTGTCTTTTATTTAAAACTCTTTTCTTCACTGAGTTTTCAAGGACCCAGATTTAGCCATTTGAGCTCATAATTAAAGAAATAACTTTAACAATTGAGATATAATTCACATACTACAAAATTTACCATTTGAAAGTATATAATGCAGTGTTTTTTGATATATTCCCAGAGTTGGGCAAGGATTACCACTGTCTGATTCCAGAATATTTTTATCACGCCACAAAGAAACCTCATGCTCTGCTCCTGCGCGCCTCCCAGTCCTGAGAGCCACAGACCTGCTTTCTGTCTCTGTGGGTTTCCTGTTCTGGACATTTCATGTCTATGGAGTCACACAATACATGGCCTTTTGTGTCTGGCTTCTTTCACTTAGATCTCGTAATTGATAATCTC
Organism: Delphinus delphis; assembly: GCF_949987515.2. Lineage (NCBI taxonomy): Eukaryota > Metazoa > Chordata > Mammalia > Artiodactyla > Delphinidae > Delphinus > Delphinus delphis. The sequence goes on along the minus strand of NC_082694.2, from coordinate 5,643,758 downwards.
TCTTCTTTACTTCATAATTCCATAAGACCAAACCCCTTATATGCCTTAAAACTGAGCATCTTCTTCACCAAATATTTCTTCTCCCCCAAATCACATTCTACTCTCGGTTTATCCAAAGGTCTAGTTAAGGTGTATATTTTTGAATGGTCTTCCCAGAAACAATAGCACTCTACTAAAATGTGTAAATATTAGTTTCTTCTTCTTCTTTGCTTTTTAATCTTTTAAAATCTTTGTCAATAAAGGGAATATGTACTAGCAGTAATTTAGTACTAACATTATGGGCAACATAATTGTTTTAAACTCAGAAATGCTCTGATCCTGAGTTTGGTCTTATTAGAGAATTGTGTGTTTCTGTATGTGTGTGTGTGTGTGTGTGTGTGTGTGTGTGTAGTGCTTTTGAAAAAAATTGTTGGTCATTTTTTCCATTTTATACTTGTTTTGAGAAAGTAGCAGATCTACATAATTATTTTGGCTGAGGACTCTGAAGGGAGATTAAGCGTCTGACTTGCACCCATGTGCCTCTGACCACTGGATTCCCTTTTTCCAGTGACTCTTTGGCTGCAGTGGGTGTGGGTCTGAAGTCCTCTCGGCTCAGGTCTTTATGCAGAAACGCCTTGGGAGGGGTCCACCGTGTTCTGGGAGCCCATCCTGAAAGCCACTCAACCAGACGATTACGAGGATACTTCTTTTTAAATCTGACTTTTAATTTCCCTCATGGCACTATTCTTTATTGTTTTTATAGGACTGTTTATTTCCCAAGAACAGAGAGATATCCTGTTGGATGAGATTAAAAAATTACTGTTTATTTTTTATCAGTTTGGGCAGTAAAAGTGGTGTTCTCAGGAATAACTAAAATTTACTGTCAGGTAGCAATTTCTACCACGAGACACATCTTTTAAAGCAGTTATGGGGCAAATAAATCATCCTCAGATCTGAGTGTTATTGACAGAAGAATTTTCAAAACCTTCCAATTGTCTATTATTAACATCCCCAGATTTGTTAATAGGCAGCTAATCCTTTCAGATGTGGAGATGGAAACTTACATACTATTCTGTATGGACACTAGGAAAATATGTGCTAAACACTAGGTTTTTGGGGCAGGCAGCCAAGAGTTTTCTGTACTACGTTTAACATGGAACTGTGCGTGTAGTCTTTCACTGAGTTAGACTGGATTGAATTTGTCATGCTTTCTTTGGTTAGATGTTATGTTTTCAAAGCGAAGACCTCTCTTTCCATGGAACTAGTATTCCAAAATCTCCCCCTTTTAGGGCTTGCCTTGTCATTCCCTGCCTCGCGGTCTTCCTTTGCCAGCACTCTGTGCTCAGCCGGGCAGCTGGGAACAGGTGCAGCCTGGGCCCACAGTTTCTGTGACTACTTTATCAGTGCCACAAACAAGACTGGATACTCTCTCTTTATTTGGACAGATGGCCTTAACAGAGGGCAGAACCAAATTCCAAGTGGCCATTGCTGGGTGTGTGCACACAGAAAGACTCTTTGGCATCAGCAAGAAGACTATTTTGGGGCATTCCACACATGGCCGTGGCATGCTGATGTCACAGCTGTCCGTGTGAGCAAGGGGTGGGGTCCGTGTTTTTCGTCTTGTTCTGTCAGTGGCTCAAAGGTCTGGAGGCCATATGTTGCCACTCCCTGCACTTGGGCAGATGCCTCCTCAGCTCGGGCCATGTGTCCCCCACGGGAGGTCGGTTCTGGACCAAGCACACGGTAATTGTCAGGACGTTATGACACCCGCGTGTGTTTCAGTGAGTCTCATCCCAATGCCTAAACAGTTGCTGAATTTTCTTTCAACGTGGACTCCAGGAGTACTCAGATGCAAAGGGCCGACTCGTGTTTTCTCCTAACCCTGTGATATTGGATGTGTTAGGAAAGATGCAAGGAGGCGTGACATTACAAAACATTTGAATTATGTGGAGAAGATTACTGTACAGCTGCATATTCCTAATGCCTGGGCAAAGCGACATCCATACAGGAATTGCTACATGGGAGTAAGATCCCTGCGTACACAAGTGAGAATGAGGACGGGGTCTGGATGTTCTGGGACACTGATATTGGGTGAAAAGACATAAAAAAGCTAGATGTTAGTATTTTACCAGCATATCAGGGTAGAAAGATTCTTCTTCCATAATTGAAATCCCCTTTACCTGAATGACAACCTGAGGTTACATTTTTCTGCTGGATGGAGAGCTAGACAGAGTCTCACCTGAGCAGAGGGGCCTGGGAAGCTTCTGGATCTTGGCTAAATTCCTTGTTAGAGTCTCACGTTGGGGAGACTACACAGATGTCTTGTAAGTCGGAGGAACATGGAAGCCCACGCTCCAGGCCCAGGGTGTGTTAGCCGAAGGAAAGGACACCTTTGCTGTGTAATTAGTCCTTTGGAAGGTTGATGGAGGTAAAGTTGTGGCCTGACTCCTGCCCCATTCTGTGACCACAGGGTATGTTTCTTGCCCAGACAGCTGTTTCACCAGCTGTCTCCCCAACCAAGCTGCCGTTGGTCACCAGGAATGTGAGCGGTGTGAGCCGGGGTGAGTTGTATAAACCCTCTGCCAGGTGGGACAAACAGCCTGAGCACGTCCTTGTGGGGCTCCAACCTGCTCCCCTCTGGTCTGGAGGACAGTGCTTTCTAAGAGTGTAGGGATATGAACCCCCTTCAAAACACACTATAGGGAAGGTAAGGGGATACGAAGGGGATATAACATTCTTACATGTAGAGGGCAAAACTGACTCAGAAGTAAACTGGATTTGCGGTTTGTTTTTTTGTTTCTTTAAAAAAGATCCGTGGAGTTTGTATAGCTCATGGTAAACATGACTCATTTCTACCTGAGATAAGATAGATGCGATGGATGCATAATACAAGAGACTTTTTTGCCTTCATCCTAGAAAAAATAGCTCACAAAAGCCAAGGGACTTGTTTCAGACGCTCATTTTCCTTCGGCTGCGACTGAACACGTGGCTCACAGGAGGCACTGAGGGTCGTGTCTTGCTCCTCACGTCTCCCTCCAGACAAAGCAGAACACGGCGGCAGTCAGGGCAGGAGAAGAGTATGTGGAGGAAACAGCCCCAAAGCAGGAAGGGATTAGGGGAGAGCTGCTGACAGCCTAGAGGCAGGCATTCTAAACTTACGGGAAGCACACTCATCTCCCCGCTTACACCTGCTGTCCCCATGTCTGTATGCTGAACAATCAGCCTGTAAACAGCTGCTGATCCCCGAGAGGCAAAGGGGGCCTCCTGTGTGAGGGGAACAGGCCAGGAGGGCCAGTGAGTGCTTGCCAGCTTTGCTAAAGCTTCCGTCTTTCTTAGCACGCAAGAAGTAGGCTCTCAGGGGAAAATCAAAAGCATCACTTCCCAGTGCGGAACTGAGTATTTCACCACAGTCCAGGACTTCGGCATTTTATTCAGAGCTCTGGTTTGTTGGAGGTGGGTGGGGGAAAGAAATAGTGATTAATAAAAACTGTGTATTACTGATATCAGCCAGATGTACTTTTGTCGTAGAATTAGTGTCTCTGATTTTCATGAACTGCAGAAGGGCTGCTCGGATTTCCCTTTTGCTCAGGCCAAAGGTTTGGGTATACAGATCTGCTTTCCAAGTAGGAACAGAAGACCCAGTCACTCTTATGTTTCTAAAACTACCTGCTTTGTACACTTGCTTTCTGCCTTCAGTTGTCATATTTGGGACTTTATTTGGATAGTATCAGTATCCAACAAAAATTATTGTGTTGGATACTGATACTATTATCATGTGGAATTTTAATGTCCTTGATCTGACATTTTTTATAGATGTCAAGTGCTAGAACAAGTCAACCTTGGTTAATATTAAATAGGAAAGCGCTTAGAAGAGCTTTTATTTACAAAAATACTTTAAAGCCTCATTTTCTTTCTCAGATAGTTCTTTGAGCATTTATTTCTCTCCATGTTGCTTATTGGTTGAAATATGTGTAACAGGCTGTTAGAATCAGACTTGTCCAGACTTGGTTTTGAATAGGAACCAATATGGTAAGCACAGGTACACCTTGGAGATACTGTGCGTTTGCTTCCAGACCCACTATGCTGTAATTGATTAGTGTGCAATAGCGTTATGTCTAAAAAATGTACGGACCTTAATTAAAAAAGACTTCATTGTTAAACAGTGCTAACCATCATCTGAGTCTTCAGCAAGTTGTAATCTTTTTGTAATAGTAACATCAAAGATTACTGATTCCAGATCACCCTAACAAATATAATAATGAAAAAGGTTGAAATAGTGTGAGGATTACCAAAGTGTGACACAGAGACATGAAATGAACAAATGCTGTTGGGAAACGACACCAACAGACTTGCTTGAAAGCAGGGTTGCCACAAACCTTCAATTTATTAAAAAGTGCAGCATCTGAGAAGCGCAATAAAGCAAAATGCGATAAAACACGGTCTGCCTGTATGTGGCACTAAAGTGAGGACACAAGTTCCCAGAGGAAGAATTCAAAAGGGACACGTCACACCCAGTCCCGTGAGTTTCCAGTGTCTCAACCAGATGAAGGCTGTGGGAAGGAGGGGGAGTGCGAGGGGAGAGAGGAGAGCCACAGCTGGCTCGTTCCTGTGAGTCCCCACCCTAGCCTGAGCTTGTTACACCGTCCTTGCTGGAGACAGTCTGGTTCCTGGTTGACTCCTACCCAGATGAGTCGAGGTGTGAGAGGCTCGCTCAGTAATAGCTTTGGTGGAACTTTTCTGAAGACTTGACTAAATGCTCCCCACCCCCTTTAACAATGTATCTGAGCTGTTTTTCTTTTCTTTTTTAAAAAATTTTATTTATTTATTTTTGGCTGCGTTGGGTCTTCGTTGCTGCGCACGGGCTTTCTCTAGTTGCGGCGAGCGGGGGCTACTCTTCATTGCAGTGCATGGGCTTCACATTGCACTGGCTTCTCTTGTTGCGGAGCACGGGCTCTAGGCACTCGGGCTTCAGTAGTTGTGGTACGTGGGCTCAGTAGTTGTGGCTCATGGGCTCTAGAGCACAGGCTCAGTAGTTGTGGTGCACGGGCTTAGTTGCTCTGCGGCACATGGGATCTTCCCGGACCAGGGCTTGAGCCCGTGTCCCCTGCATTGGCAGGCGGATTCTTAACCACTGAGCCACCAGGGAAGCCCTGAGCTGTTTTTCTGAGAGCTGGAGCAACAGGCCTGGCAAATGAATGCTTTCACTCACATGACATATTACTACGGGGTATAATTAATCTCCACCCTGAAAGGGAGTCTTCAGACGTGTTAGGTGACCAGACTTTCTGGCCTATTTATAGGATCTCTGGTTTGGAATTAATTTGCCGTGGTGGAAGGGCAGAATGAGCTTCCATCTGTTTCATTCTCCTTTTCCAAAGTACGTGTATCATTAACATCTACTATTTACCCAGTACTGTTAAGGCATTTAGTTTGTTTGCAAATATTCTGTTTCATTCCTCACCCTTCCCCCAAACTGTCACTTTGCTCTTTGTTTCCTTTACTAGATTATGTTATGCATTTTCTGAGGCCTTTTTTTTCTCTATACTTTCTCGTGTAGAAGAGAAGCACACGGAGTACAGATTCATCTGAATGATCAGATCAACATAGGCTGGGTTTGTCCTAGGAAGAATTTTTGCTTCCTGTAACGCAGGGGCTGTCGAGGAGGGGCGGGAGGTTTGCTTGACTGGGCAGTGGAAAAAGAAAACGTCCTTAATATGAATAAGCCCCAGTTTGGGTTCACCTGATGTTCTTTCCAGAACGTGCCCTAGTGGGGCTGTGAGGTGGCGTGTGCCACCTGGTGGAGAATTCCAGCGAGACACTGGCAGACACATGTGAAGCGACCTTTCCTTCAGAACGGGAAGGCCCCGTGGCAAGTTTATTCTCTTGCCTCTTGGCCAGCCCTGAAATAGCCTAGTCACATGAGAAGCTCTGACGCTTTAGAAGATTTCAGAGAACAACATTTCTAGCCGTAGCAAGAGCTCATGCCAAAGCCTAACAGTGAAAGTAGCCAGTGCTCGTTATGCGCTAGCCCTGTTCCACGCATCTTGCTGAGTACTTCACCTCCGTTAATTCCTCGTGACTGCTCTCTGCGGTGGGCACTTGAATTATCTCTGTTTTACCAATGAAGAAACAGAGACAAAGAGAAGTAAAAAACTTGCTCAGTGGTACTCAGCTGGTAAAGTTTAAAGTTTTCTGGACAGTAAACCTAGAAGCAGGGCAGACAGATTCCACACCTGTGGTCTTCAACCACTAAATACTTCCTGAAACTCAGTTACCATCAGTAGACACTTCCTTGGCATTAAATGAAACTGCTTTTCAGATTAAGCCCCTAACTATTTGTAGGGATGGATATAACCTCATGATCATTCTCTGTCAATAATTGTTTCTCAAGAGAGTGCAGAGTATTGAATATATAGGATGTTTAATGCCTAAAATTATTATACCAATCTAAGAAAGTAATAAATACTTGAAAAATCTGATATATGATAGATATTACGTAGGTTTGGTTGACTAAATAAAACATGAGGCCAGAAAATGAAAGGGAAGAAGCAACTCATGTATTTGGGAAGTAGTATGAGGAGGTGAGGGCAGCAATGAATATTTGGAAATCAGATAGATGTAATGAAAATGTATAGTCGTGAAGTTATAACTGTTTAAGTTATTCAGGCCATCTCAGAAAATTGGGGAAAAATCAGTGGAAAGTGAGTCAGAAAATGAAGAGTGGAGATAAGCAAAGAATGTTGACGGTTGACCATTGTGCATTGGTAGTTTTACAATTTCTGAAATATGATATGTAAAAGCGAGCATAATTGAATTATAAGAGAAGGCAATGTGTATTAATTTAAAGAAGAACAAGCTGTTACATAAATACAATTTAAATTATTTTTAAGAACTTCTAGTTTATTTTATCAGAAAAGCTAATTTTTTAATGAATGAAATATGTACTATATGCAAGACTGCTTTGGAAGTATATTACAATATAATAACAAGTATTACTCTTTAGAAAATGTAGAATTGGTAAATTTTCCTTTCCCCATTATATAATGATTAGAAAAAAAAACAGGTATACATTTAGACTTTGGATGGACCTGTGAGAGTAGATTCAGCCTGCACCAATGCTCGTGTTTCCTCCTCTGGAATGACATATAGGGCTTCTTAGAAGTTGAGAAACGCCTCAAACACTGCAATTTTTAAGATTCCTAACATATTAAAAGTTAACACATGTCAAGATTCATTTTCATATATTGTGGAATTTTTAAAATGTTTACATTTGATAAGTCAACGCTCCATGCTTTTAAAATACATACATAAAGGTAGTGGCCCTACACATGACAATTTTCAGATATTATCCAAAGTCTTGTATGAGAGTTGGGCTCAAATCAGATAATCCTAATGGACCCCAACGTCATCCATATCGTGAGGGGGCACATGATTCCATCCCCAAAGGTCAAATCCCTTGCCAGTTCTCAAGGGAGATATCTAAATTTTATCCACTGACTTAGAGCCCAGAGATTCTCTTTAAATATCTGAGGAGCAACTCTCTTTCCAAAGGAGTCCCAGAAAAAACCAGTTCATGGACGGTAGTCTGGTTCCTAGGTTGGGGACCACTTCACAGGGGTTCATTTTATAATGAAACTTCATAACATTCATTTTTATGTCGTATTTTATATGTTTCAAATAATACATCATGAAAGTTTTAAAAAATTAGGGGATTGAAAACAACCGGTTACAGAAAAGCCCTGTGCTTTAGGCGCCTGGAGAGCTTAGCCTCTTCGTGAGCACTAGCGCATGACTGTCGAAAGTTTTGTTGGAAAAATTGATGTTTGAGGAGGAGAATGTCAGAAAAACAACTGTGCCCTCGGTAGGGCTTCGTGGGCCTGCTCGGGGTGTGGGGGGAGTCTGGGCAGCTGCGCTCTAGGTCACCGCTGGAACATCGGTAAGCCCGGCGCCATTTTCTCTCTTGGGAAGAAGATCATGTTTTGTAAAAAGGTGGTTTTTTTGCCAATTTTTTTTCAAAACCATTTGCCTAAGGAAATGCTATTCATCCTTGCAAAACTCAATGTTATTTTCATAGGAGCTTTATTCATAATAGCCAAAACCTAGAAAGAGTCCAAATGTTCGCCAATAGATGAGTGGATACCACGGGATGAATTGGTAGGTTCATACGGTGGAATCCCGCTCAGCCATAAGGAGTAAACTGCTAACACAAGCAACAACATGGATGGATTCTCAGTCATTATGTTGGGAAAAAACAGCCAGAGACAAAAGATGGCACGCTGCTATGATGTCATTTCTATCAAGTTCTAAGGGCAACACTACGCTATAGTGATAGATGCTTTCGGTGGGTGGGTGGTGCATGAAGACCCTCTCTGGAGGGACAGCGATGCATACGTTCTATTTTTAACGGGTTGTGGCTACACTGATGTTTAGATTTACCAAAACTCATCAAACTATACACTTAAAATCCATACATTTTGCTCTATTTAACTTATACCTCAATTAAAAGGCTGAGAAATAATGAGAAACACTAAACAATAAATACATGGAATGCTTTTTACCCATTAGAAAAACCTTCAGACCATTCGAGCTTAACATTATACCTTCAGACATTAGTACGGGCTAATGTAAGAAATGTTTGTATGAAGACTGTTGGTGTCTCTTCCTCAAAAACTCCTTGTGGGGATGTTGTCAGTTATGTCCTTCAGTGTTCCTATGCAGATCTGCAGACTGCATTTTTTATATATTTCTTCATGAATTGCTATGATTCCTTTTAGAAAATGATAGTAAATACATAGCTTATCAAGTGTCCTTTTTGTTCTTTCTTCTGACCACGTCAGATCTAGGCTTACCATTCCATGAATGCTGCTGTCCTTAGCATTCTTACCCACACTCCAGATTTTTTTTCTTTACTTCTATACTTAGGATGAACTCTTGCCCTGCCTTCCAGGCAGCTCCACCTGGAGAAGTAACCTAGTCTCCTGCTGCCTCCTTGGAATAGTTTCCATATTGTAGGATATTTTGGAAAGTCTTCAACCTAATGTGTCACACCTGCTATCAGGGTTTCAGTTTGAGTTATGCCACAGGCTAAACTTTTGATCTCGGTAGACAATTAACTACTGCAGACCTCATTTCCATCCTCTGAAAATAGACACGATGAGTAAGCTGGTGTTATCATCCCTCAAATGTTATGAAGCTTACTTTCTAGTTCTATATAGATGCCCTTGCTGAAAATTGCCCTGTCTCCCCAGTGTGTATGTCCTCTGAACAGAGAAAAGATGAGTTATCCTGATTCTAATTTAGTATTCACTATAACTTCCTTCATGAAGCATTTTTTTTTGACTGTGGAATTCCGCAGCCTTTCCTATGGCCACTGAAAGCCAAAATGAGTTTCCACTGAATATGTGTGGAGGCAAAGAGGCCAGTGAATCATCTGGAATTTATGATTCTTCCCCAAGTAACCAATAACTGTCCATAATTCAATCTGTTTAAGTACATTTCAAAGGCAATTCAGTTACATCTAAGCAGCTAAAGATCAAGTTTATTGTTTTTCAGTAACTCCAAAAGGCTTTTTTTTTTTTTTTTTTTAAATATAGGTATATGTACTTCTAGGCAAGAATATAGGGGTTTGGCATTTGCCTGTCTTTTGAAGAAGAAAGTTTTCATTTCTGTGGCTAGCTTTTCCCTAGGAATGCATTTTAAAATCCAGTTTTTATAATACAGTATAAAAGATCTTTCTAGGGAAATCCCTAGATTTCCCTGGCTGTCCAGTAGTTAAGACTCCACGCTTCCAGTGCAGGCGGCATGGGCTCCATCCCTGGTCTGGGCACTAAGGATCCCGCAGGCCCTGTGGCAGCGGCCAATAAATAAATAAATAAATAAATAAATGATCTTTCTAGGATGCTTTCTTTTCTGTTCTTGTATCTGGAATATTGAAGACGTGCAGTTTTATTTCTCAGTCTGTGACTTGGCGTTGGGGAAATCCTTTTGGTTTTATTTCCATGTTTCTTATCATTAGCAATTGCGTCCCTAATTTGTGACTGAATTTTATGTGATCTTTGTTTCAAAAAATGTTTTCCAAATTGAATGTATGACATTTGTGAGAGAAACTGTGCAAAAATCATAAGCTTGAACGGCTCTTCCCCACACTGCCAATAAAAGAGACCCAGCGTGTTCTTGATGTGGCCATTATTCGTCCATTGTTTCATTGTGATCACAACTCTCCGTGGGCTTTGGGACCATATTTTGATTATGCCTCCATTGAGCAATTTTATGAATTTTTGTTGGACTTCAAAAGATATAAATTTATAAAATTCAATAGGAAATAAATTATGCTTTTAAAACGTGTGACCTAATTTAAATATAACTTCATTTAAAACAAATTACTACCTGAATATTAGCAATATTTTCTATTCCTGCTAAAATCACCATGGCAAGTGGGTTTGAAATGTAACTCACTTGTCACTCAAGACAGTTACTGCTTATGTTTTTATGAATGAAGGTCTTAAGATATCAAGGGAAAAACATGAAGATTTTTCCATAGTATTGGTATTGCCCCAGAGGAGACTCTTCACTTGGTAGGTGGACCAAATCAATAATACTACTTTTCATTAATAGTCACGATATTCCACAGAAAGGAGATGTGTCTTTCTGGGTGTGTGAAAGAAACACACGCATACTCTCCTCCTACCGCAACATATATACTCTCCAACACACGCAGCCACAGACTTCCCCCACACGTTTTTTTTTTTGAGTAATTCATTTTGTTTCTTGTTTTGAAATATTTTCAGACTTACACAGAAATTGTAAGTTCCTTCACCCAGAGACTCCATTCAAATTTTGCTAATTTTCCCAATAATGTCTTTAATAGCAAAAGAATCCAGTCCTGGAACATGCTTTGCATTTAGATGTGTCATGTGAGTATCCATCAAACCAGAATAAATCCTTCCTTGACCTTCATGAGCTTGGCTCTTTTGAAGAGTACAGGCCTGTGATTTTCTAGAATGTTCCTGAATTGATTTGTCAGATGCTTCCTCATGATTGGATTTAGGCTCTTCATTTTTTCGCTGCAGTATCATAGCAGTGATGCTGTGTTCTCATTGAATCTCATGAGGTGGTGAGTGACATCAGTTTGTCATGTCCTTGGTGATATTAACTTTGATCACTTGAGTAAGGTGAGATTTGCCAGGTTTCTTTAGTGTGAAGTTACTATTTTTTCTTTATGACTAATATGTGTTTTGTGGGAAAAGACTTTGAGCCTGTGTAAATATTTATTTCTCATCTAAATTTCATCCACTAGTTTTAGTATCTGTTTTTGCTTCTTGCCTGAATTAATTATGACTTAAATGATTGCCAAATGGTGGTTTCTAATTCAGCTATTCCTTCTACATTTATAAGTTAGCATTCTGAATGAAAGGCATTCCCTTCTCCCCACTTATTTATTCACTCGCTTATTTATGTCTGTGTGGGCTCATGTATTCCTGTTTCATTTGATGAGATGTAATGGGCCTCTATCACTATTTGTTTGATAATCAAATGTTCTCAGAATTGGCTAGCAGAAGCCCCATGATCTGGCTTCTGAAATGCCCACATTATTCTCTGAGCACATCTGTACTTTTTTGGTATAACATGATGTTCCAGATTCGTGGGGTACTTCCTGTCCCAGCCTGGACTCAACTATTCCTTAGAGATGTCCTAATTCCTGGTATTTAGAAGCCAAGGTCTGGACACTTGGTATCCTCCATGCTACTGGGGATTTGTTGCTCCCAGACCCTCTCAGGAAGCAGAGCCAGAAAATACATCTAGGTACATACACGCACAGAGGTATATTTTAAAACAAACATATACTTTTACTTCTATATTCATTCATTTATCTATATAAAGCCATAAATTCACACTGATATATTCAATTCTAAAAAAAACACCATAAAGTTCATTCTAGCTTTCCCCCTTTTCAAATTTGTAACTCCCTTTTCAGGCAGTGAAGAACTTGACTCCAATTAACCTCAATATATGTATGTATTTGAATGGTCTAGCTATAAGTACCAGTCTCCTGACTCTTAGCCCCTTACTTCATGCAGGCCCCCATCATCCACTTTTGCTGCCGTAGTAGCTGAACCATTGGCCTTTGGTATAGTTTCTCCATGTTTGTTAGTTCATTTTCCTTCTGTTAATCTGTCAGTCTTTACCTACACACACACACACACACACACACACACACACACACACACAAACACAAACACACATGTATACATATAAAACGCTGGCAATTTAACGGGTAGGGAAAGTAGGGAAGTAACTGTTTTACTCCATGGGTATAATCATAGGCTGATCTGATAGGAATTAAATGGACTATATCTCCAACTAGTGAACAAGTTAAAAAGTTGTAGTGATAGAAACAACTATTATTCATTGCTTTCAGGCTGTAATTGCTCTTCAAGTAACAGCAATAATTAAATATAAGTTAATTCTTCCTTATTAAGAATCATCTACATGATGTCCTGTAATACTTTCAAAAAATACTCTAAATTCAGTAATGGGTTTTACAATTTTTGAAGAAAAGGTGTAGAAATCTACTGGTTTTTCACAAAGTAAATTTTTAAAAATGAAAATACCTGAAAGCACAAGAGATTCACATGATGTAAGGAAGATTAAAAAGAACAGGAGGCTTCCCTTGTGGCGCAGTGGTTGAGAATCTGTCTGCCAATGCAGGGGACACGGGTTCGAGCTGTGGTCTGGGAAGATCCCACATGCCGTGGAGCAACTAGGCCCGTGAGCCACAACTACTGAGCCTGCGCGTCTGGAGCCTGTGCTCCACAACGAGAGAGGCCGTGATAGTAAGAGGCCTGCGCACCACAATGAAGAGCGGTCCCCCGCTTGCCACAACTAGAGAAAGCCCTCTCACAGAAACGAAGACCCAACACAGCCAAAACTAAAAATAAATTAATTAATTTAAAAATAAAACATATCAACAAATAATAAAAAAGGTTCGCAATGTGTTGGCATAAGGCAAATGGTATGCAAATAACCAAGCCAAACCTTTACATTAGCAGAGCATACTGTCTGTATATTTTCTGAAAAAATGTTTTGAAATGCTCAGAGTTGCTAGACAACACATGGCCTCACCATATTGTTGTCAAAATCTGAGGCACGGCTCGGCTCTGTGAGGAGTTTGCTCGCGGGCTATGGCTTTACTATGTTTCTGTGATGCAGTTGTTGTTCAGTGGTTAAATTGCTCTATTCTGTGCTCCGGTATTTGCATTTACATTACAGACAACAGAGTGAAGGATGGTTCTTATTAGTGAAGCATCTACAATTGATTCTTCACAGCTTTGTAGTTTGTATCATGAGGAGAAAGTTTCAGCTCTGATGCTGACATACTTCAACATACATATGGGCCCTTCTTCCGTGTTTACTTGTCAAGATTCTTTATGAAATTGATGACGCAAGAGGGAGAGGACATCCTAAATGCTGTAGGAGCACAGTTAACCCCAGAAGAGTGATTGATGGCTAGGTTTGTAAAAGCAACTCCCTCCTGCCCACGTTCCCCAGCCTCTGCTTCTGATCACAGGGTGGTGTTTGCCTTCTAGACAGAATATCAATTAGGATATGGAGATTTTATACCTGATGGTTCAGTTAGTTAATTCAGAGAGTACAGTAGATCCTTGACGAGTTTGGATTGAACTTTTGGACAAATTGCAAGTGTCCTTAAGCATATGTTGCTTTGGGGCAAATTCGTGTGCGGGGACCTCACTCACTAGTGGATCAGCTTAGCAGGCTCTTCTGAATCTGCAGCTCAGTGCAGTGGTATCGCCTCCTTCTGTTGCTACAATAACAGTCACATGGAAAAGCATATGCTTAGTAGTATTCTCAAATTTTAGCATTCATAAAGCCCTTCTGTCATATTGCTTGTTAAGGTCAAGGGTCCAACACCGTGGTACTTCTCTACCCTTATAATTCCAACAATATTTTTGAATAGGTAGATTGCAGTTACATTGAAATGGTTGATAAATTATCTTGCCTTCTAGTTAGTGGTTAAGCATTTTCCATCCCTCCCTCCCTTCGTAAGCACTCGGTAAATACATGTCATCTGTTGCCATTTTTCTTCTGCAACTATAGCCCTCACCACAGTGCTCTGAAACTAAAGATCAATGATGTGCCTATAAAGCATACAATAAAAGGTCTGACACAAAGTAGGTGAGTTAGTTAGAATTACATTTTTATAGTTATATCATCAGGCGTATGATTGGTCTGATGTAGCATTCTTGGGCAGACATCTTCAGAAAGGCTAAAGGTCTTTTGTTTTGTCCTTCTCAGGCATCCTGTTTTCCTTGGTGGTGATGCTGTATGTCATCTGGGTCCAGGCAGTGGCTGACATGGAAAGCTACAAAAACACGAAAATGAAAGACTGCTTGGATTTCACCCCTTCTGTGCTGTACGGCTGGTCATTTTTTCTGGCCCCAGCGGGGATATTTTTTTCTTTGCTAGCTGGATTACTATTTCTAGTAGTTGCACGGCATATTCAGTTACATCACTAATCAAACTGTTGCCACCAGTATTTTCTTGAGAGATTTTAAAACAGAGCATTTTTTTTTTAAATTCTGTCTCCGTGATCCTAGCATAGAATGAGTTGATGTAACTTTTTAGCTGCTATGTGAATTATCCATTTTACTTGGGATCTTCTCTAATAAGAGGGTCCTAGAATCTCTCCAGACTCCATCTTGCTTCCATCTTATCTAAGTGCTCTCAAGAATCTAGTTTTTTAGGGAACAGGTAACATGGGCCTTCCCTTCACTGCACTTGTTAGAGTTTGTGGGTAACAAAGGCCTGGCAGTAGCAGAAAACAGTCACCAGGGGCAAATCATGATTTGAGTTAAGCGTCCTCCTTGGCATTCACTTCTGCTGCTCTTAAAAAAATCCTTTGGAATCCCATATCTGATAAGAGGTTAATATCCAGAATATATTAAGAACTCCTACAGCTTAACAACAGTAATAGCAGCAACAACAAAGCAAATACCAGATTTAAAAAGGGGCAAAGGACCCGAGCGGATGTTTCTCCAAAGATGATGCGCAAATGGCCAAAAAAAAAAGTCCTTTGGAGATTAATTAAGAACAACAAACAAATGTTGTCAGAGAACTTACTCCATTTCTTCTCCACACACATAAATATCCACATACACATGTACTGACACCTGCGAGCAGATTATTCATTATTTAAAAATAGACAGCAGTTGTTCTTGTAGCAGGGGCTGCGTGAACTCACCAGTTACAACGGGTCACAACAAAAACAACATGTACTTATTCCACTTTCTTATGAAAAACAAGTTTGGTTATGTAACGTATTCACTTAATTGTGCATGCTTACATAAATCTTAAACTATATTTAAAAGAAGCAAATGTGTACACCAAATCACATACAATGAAGATTGGATTTTTATGAACTTAAAGTGGGTTAATTGTATATGTAATATGGTTGAAAACATGTAAAAACCAAGCGCCTTCACTTTGTACATAATTCTATTCGATATTTTTAGATTTCATTTAAAAATTATATTGCTAATATGTTCAGCATGTGAAAATTTATTGATGAAATGTGCTTTTAATATGCACTCAGCTATAAACTTTCGAAATAGTTCCAGATGAGGATGATAACAGCCTTGCTTTATTAAAGACCGTGAAATGTGAACTTTTCCCAAGATCTTACGGGTTATAGTTCTGATCATTTGATTCCCTTAACGGTCGTCTCTCCCTGTCTTCAGCTTTACAGCAGGTATGTTAACATGTACAGATCTGCTATTTCCTTTAACCTCTTGGAAGATAACGTTTTGGGGATGGTTGTGGGAATTATTCTTTATTATTCACTAGAGTAGACATTTTGCATATCAAAGATTTTTGTTTGGCACTAATTTTGATTGAAATCAAATCCATCTGAGAAGCCTAGGTCGTATTTGCATTTTGGAAGCCTCCTGACAGAGGAGTTCCCTGTTAGTGAAGGAACAGAGGCCCTGCGTGGTGTGCGGACTGTGTTTCAGGCACAGCATTTTACTCCGCAGCTGTTTGAATACCGAGGGCCTGACTCGGAGGCACATTAAAGGGTGACCACCTAGAAGCCGCTGTAGGATAGAGGTGTGTGGCTTTCACTCCGGGCTCCCATGATGGGGAGATTGTCTGAATCTTCTCTGCACATCTTGTACTTTCCATTAAACCTTGTTTCAGTGAGAGGGCGCTCTGGGGGAAGAGCGAAGATCTGAGGTATCTGCAGATCACCAGGGTATTTTAGGGGTTAGTGACAGGGCTTGCGTGTTTAAAAAAAAAAAAAAAAAGACTTCAGGGCCTTAACTGGTCTCTCAAGCCGTTTCAGTTTTATCATAAACGTTTTCCTGGTCCTTTCCTTTGTCTTTTTCTGTTTCATTTTTATATTGCTTCATTTATTTCTTTGCTTTTGGCTTGATTATTACAAAAATAATTATGGGTTCTGTTATTCACATTGACTGTGATATTAAGTTGTGGCATGCTATTAAGTTTTCCAGACGATGCTAGATGTATTTGCTTAGTTCATGTCATCTGTAAATACAATTCCTTTTTGTAGAACTTTGGAATGGAGCCTTTTTCTATGTATTATACATCATTTAAATTTCACATGCAAGCTGCTTTTAGTAAAGGTTTGAATATTTGTAGTTTTCAGATGGTTACTCTTACTTTCTAATACTTATGCGACTACCGTTTATTTATCTTAAGGCAATTGGCTGAATATCTGATGTACATGACACTTTCACACAGATCAACACTTTGGAAGTGTTTCATAGGTGTAATGCATCGGTCACACGAGTTCAAACACATTTCCTGACCTATTTCACCAGCAATCCACGGAAGAAAGGAAGGTGAATTGTATTTGCTGTGTCAATGAGTAAAATATACTTTAAAAAAGCAGATATGTTCTCGTTACAGCCTTCTATCTCATTTGGGGTAATATGTTTCCTTTTATTTCTCTATTTGGCGTATTGATTTATTTTCAGAAGCTTTCAAATGAACTGTTAAAAATCTTTTTAAGAGGATTGATTTTGTATCATAAAGTTTCAGTTCAACAAATAAGATATCTTTTTGGTGACACTTCTAGAAAGAGTGAGGAGAGAGGGCAGTGAGTTATGTGCTTGGACTTTGGTGAAGGCTGTGATCTCTCCACACTGTGTTTGCCCAGGGAGTGTAGTTCAGTCATGTGGCAGGGAGCACAGGAAGCTGGCTAGAAAAACCCTCCAGAGACAATGAATGAAGATGTTCCATTTGGGGTTGAGTGTAGGACTTTAAATAATACTGTTAGGTGTGCTCTTACTGGTCACTGGCTGCTTTTATGACTAATCTATGAAATGTATTTACTGAATTTGAAGATTAAATCCACTTATAAGAGTATATTTATATGATGGAAGAGGTGTCAGTGTTTGGTAATTATCTAACTATCATCAACTTTGTGTGTGTGTGTATGTGTGTGTTACATGTATAAGTTTGGATAGAGTTAAAGTGAATAGTGGAAATCAGTACATTTGAGTAGCACATTTTTAAAAAATTCAGTTTCTCAGGGACAGTAACATAGTTGTTTCCCTGGTGGGCTCTACCAGGAATGGCATCTCATACAAAAGAGATGAAATAGAAACTAAATTTGTATGGATTGTCTGAAGGAGTTAAATATATGGAGACATTTTTTCGGTGACGATCAAATATAGGCAGAGAAACTCCAACAAAACCCTAGGAATAAGGTATGTTAGATACGTTAAAAACCAAGGAGGGTGGGGAAATAGTTAGCATCATACATATTATAATAAGCGTAAACTAAACAAAGGAACATTTAATCTGATTAGCAGGGAAAGAGGAAAGAAAGAAAGAAAAAGTTAGAGCTTAGAGCTTCTGAACTAGCCACAGCTTAGGCAAGTGGTAGGAGCTCTACCCTCAGGACCGTTACGGTCAGCCTGGGCTGGCTGTGGACGTGGGAGTATTAGAGAGAACAAGTCGGAAATGACAGAGGAGTACAAGAGGCCCCCTCTGGCTTTCGAAGGGTCATTTTTTCCCCTCACTTGCAAAATTGAAGGGGCAATTGGATGGTTGAACTTTGTAAAATGATCCACCTCTGGTTGTAAAGAATCATATGGTATAGCTAGTAATTCTATTGCACATGTATATGTATATATATATGTGTGAGATTGTGTGTGTGTGTGTGTGTGTGTGTGTGTGTGTGTATGGAGAGAGGGAGTGTGTGGAGAGAGAGAGAGTGCGTTTTCCCTCAGTACCTCCGTATCCATGGGGGACTGGTTCCAGGACCCCTGCAGATACCAAAATACACGGATGCTCAGTCCCTTATATAAAATGGCATTGTATTTGCATATAATCTATGTATATCCTCCTCTATACTTTAAATCATCTCTAGATTACTTTTAATATCTAATACAATGTAGATGCTATATAAATAGATCCCAGCATGGCAAATTCACGTTTTGTTTTTTGGAACTTCCTGACATTTTTTTCTAGCATTTTAAATCCACAGTTGAATTTGTGGGTGTGGAACTGGTGGATATAGAGGGGAGGGCTGATTATACATCAGGTATCTATAAGTAGCTACAAGGTATCTATAAGTAAGTAAATTAGAATGATTTTTAATTCTTGAAGTGATGATTTTTCTGGTTCACACAAGTGACAGCGATAGTCTAACCTGGCTGTGTGAAGTAAGTATGGTTGGAGCCATTGGCATCCTGCACTGGTCCTGAGCATTGTGCAGGTGATTTAGGGAGGAGAAGGCTCACTGCAATAAAATAAAAACTTTCAATATTCCATTCTTCTGGGAATCCAGGAGTTAATCGTTCTCCCTTTATATGGCAACTCTTTTTTTTTCTTTCCTTAGCACTTCTTTATCCACTAATTCTAACAAGAGACTCTGCCACTGTTAAAAGATTCACCAGTGTGTGCAGACAGCACTGCTATTGCAGACTCTCTAAACAAGTAGATATTTAAACAATGCAGCTTAGAGAAGAGTACAGTACGGCTTAAAGAGTAATGCTTGTTGCCTCATATTTTGCTGTGGGATATGCAAGACACTGTAAGAAATACTGGCATATTGTCTTCACCCCCCAAAAATACAAGAGACATTTTTTTCTCAAGATTTTTATGGGTATGTGTAAATATCTGGAGGGTTGTCAAACAGAAAGTTGGATTAATCTCTGTGTGTGTGTGTTTATGTGTATATACATATGTGGTATGTATGCATATGTATTTGGATACAGATTTGGAGAAAACTGTATATTTGTCAGTAGGTATACGTCTGAATACACGTGTACCTATATACATAATATATGTGTATTTATAAAAATATTTTTGTATCTATAATGTATACATGTATATATATATATAAGAAATGCCTACATTTACATCATTGTTTGTGGATTTCCACATAGCTATCTGTCTCAGGCATTCCCAGGCTCTTAAGGTTTGCTGAACAGGAGGACACATGTCATCTTCATGCTATTGCATGCCTGTCCCCATGGAGGGTGAGGGGTATCGGGGAGACTCAGTGAGTGGCGTCATGGCCTCTCTCTCTTGGATCCAGGGCCTATGTGGGGATGCATGTGCAGTGGACTATTCACTCTTACCCTGTGAAGGCCCAAGGGCAGTGACCCTGTCTTGAACATCTTCTAGCAACTGATACCTAGCAATTGATAGCTGTTGGTGAATGTCTAACAGTTATAAACTTTGCTGGATAAAAGGATTCCTTTATAAAGCAGCATGCCTTGCTGATACATTCACTCAGTCCCCCTGCAGAACATTAAGCCTGGTGGAGCCCCCCATGGATTCTTTATTTGGTTCACCTTAGGGAGAAGCTGATGGTGTGGTGGGGAAGGTGATAAATCTGCATCTGGAGACCTGCACTCCGATTCTGGATTTTAAACTTTTGGTTTGGGAAGTTATTCCACCTCATTTTGGTGAGTTCTTCATCTAAAATACTTACTAGTTTATTCAACAGATACACACTAATTGTGTGTACACCCATAATTGTGTACACACTGTACGTGACAAATGGTGCTAGGTGTTGGGTATCACTAAACAAAGCAGACATTTAATTGTCACTCTTCAAACTGGAATTCAAGGAAGAAATATAGACAACAAACAAGTGAACAAAAAATAACTATGAATTTATAAATTGTGATAAATCCTCTAAAGAAAAATACACAAGACGTAATGACAGATAAAACCATGACTGTTGGATAGTCCGGGAATTTCTCTCTAAGAAGAGAATTCTGAGTATTCTGATACATAAAAGACGAAGCATCCATCTGGGTGAAAAGCAGCAGTGAAAGGATTTCAGGGAGGGGAACTAGGGGGAGAAAAGGCCTGCAAGTGGAAAAGAGCTTGGCATGTTCTAGGAACAGCAAGGTGGGCTGTGTGGCTGGCATGGAAGGGAGGATTTGTGATATAGCTGGAGAAGTAGGAAAGGCCCCATGCTTCAGAACCCTTGAGCCAGAGTATAGTCTGAAGGGTAAAACCCAGAGTATAGTCTGAAGGGTAAAACTGAAAAAACTTGCCGGTGGGTTGGCTATGGGTTGAGATAGGGGCAAATTAAGAATCGCTTTCAGGTTTCTAGCTTCAGTGAGTGAGTAGATGGAAGAGACTGGAACTGGGAAGACAGGAAGGCAAAGGCTTGGGGGAGAAAGGAATCCCTTGCTCGTTGTGATGCTGTAATAGTTGATAAGCCTGTGAAGGGTGCAAGTTGAGACGGTGGTGGATAATTGGATGTGGCCATCAGGAGCTCAGAGGAACAATCTGTGCTGGAGGCTTACATTTGAGAGTCACCAGGTTGAAAGCCATGGGAAAGGTGAGACCACCAGGGAGGACGGCTAAAGAGAGTGACTCTCTGTGCCCTGGGAACCCAACATCTAGAGACTGAGCCAAAGACTGAGCCTGAAGAGAGGCCAGAAATAGACATGGAAGGATTGGTGGGAAACGTGATACTGAGGAAGCCCAGAGGGGTGACTGTTCTGAGAAGGGACTGCTGAGAAGATGACTAAGACGAGGAAAGAAAGGTGACCTTAGGCTGTGGAAGCATGGAGGTTGTTTGTGACAGGGACAGCAGAAGTCGTGGCATGGTGGTCAGAACAGAAGCCAGATTTGATTGGTAAGAGGAGTTAATGAGAGGTGAGGAAGTAGAGAAAGCTTGTTGTGCAACTTCTAAGAGAAGGTGGTCTTTGAAGGAGAGCAGTCACGGATCTGGGTGGAAGAGGGTATGAGGACCAGAGAAAGCATTCTGAAGACCTGGGAGAATGAGAGCAAGTCTGTGTGTTTTGAAAATTATCCCGTCCAAAGGGAAAGTTGATGATGTGGGAAGGCGTGGTGGCCGGAGTCAAGGAGCTGCCAGTGTGTGTGGAGGGGCAGTGCTACCTGCCGCCCCTCAGAGGGGGTCCATATCTAAAAACACCCAGAATGTGGAGAGCACTCATTCCATTAAATTTGACAAAAACAAACAAACAAAGATCCGGCTGCGCATTTACCACGTCCTTGTTCCAGCATTAGGTGTTGGGGTTACAGAGAGTTTGGCAAGTCCCTTGTCTAGGTCAGATGTGATACTCTTCATTGCTGGTCAGCCAAGCATGTACAGAGGACCCCAGGGAGTCAACAGCAACGACAGCAGATTCAGTGTCTCAGTATGGATCCGTCAGGATCTTACTGCCTATCTAGACGATTCCATCTTGCTAGTGAAGCTGTAAAGCTCAATACTCCCTGACGTCTCCAGACAAGTGTTTGAGAAGGAGATTTCTTGCTTCCATCTGATGGCATTAGTTTTATTCCTTTCTTGAAGAATCCGGTGACTGTCAGAAAGCCATTCACTGGTGTGGTGGGAATACTCAGCTTTCTCTTTAAGGACAGTCAGAAGACACACCAGATAGTGCACTAGAGCCCTGGATCTGTATTTTTGATCTGGAAAAATACCCTAAGATAAAAGGAAAAGTACAGTATATGGAAGAGGGGTGATCAAATAAAACTATCAGAAAGAGGCTCAGTTTGGATTCTGAGAAATTCTTATATTTCTTAATTCATCAGTAGTAAAATTAGAGGAGTTTATTTTTAAAACAGAATATGTAGAAGAGTTGTGTTCTTGTCTTTTTTTTTTTTTACTCCTCTCTCTCTCTGCTTGGCCTGACTGACTACGAGCACAATCAGTGGACCAACTCAAGGCTGCTGGGGTACATCTTATGCTCATAGATACTGTAGTTTTTGATTGATCAATAGCGTTATCAATACAGTTTATGATTTCTAATACTTTTGCCTGTCCACATGATAGCACGATGTTTCTCATTAATGTGGTTGTTTCATGACGTTGTTGTTTCAATCATAAAGTGTGAACCCCAAAGCCTACAATTTCACCAACTACCCAGCTTTCAGAAAAATAGTTTCTAAGTTCTGTTACTTCCTATTCACAGACACAATAGGATAGAAAAAAGATATTAAAAATACTGTTTAATTCTCCAAACTGTTTTTCTTTACAAAAGCAATACATATTCATTAAACAATTCAGAAAGTACAAATGAGCAGAAAGAGAGAAATTTCACCCATAATTCGCCCACTAGAGTCAAGCAATACATAAATGGTTCTAATAGGTAACTAAAAGGGTCATACAGAAAAATGTTTTGTAAACTTAGATTTTTACTTAATATGACAGCTTTAACATTTTTGTGTCATTAAATATTTCAAAGATTGTCTACACTCTTTCACTATGAGCCAGGCCAGCACATCTCAGACACAGGCCAGCCTGGTCTGTGTTGGAGTCTCTGACTCTGGAGAGTCTCCTGTTTTTGAGTCACTTTGTTGTTCTCCACGTGGACATATTTTAAAATGGAGGAATGATAGGGAAAGTCCACCCTAGGTTATTGTGAGTTAAATAATTGTGGACAGTTGCAAATCGTATCACAAGAATAATAGATTTCCACTCTAGATTTCCACTGAGTGAAAGTCCAGACAAGATCAACAATGGGCTGACTCTGATTCTTGAGCACCTCCTGTGTACCAGTAGCCTTTCATACGTTGTTTGGTGGTGGCATTCCCATAGGGAGTTGAGGGCACTGAAACTGGGGGGGTGTGGAAATTGCCCAAGGCCATGCAGCTAGGAAGGATTGGAGATGGTTTTCTAGCTGTTTGAATCTCCATGCTCTTTCTGTGATACCACTTGGCTTCTCCCTAATAGTGGAGGGAAAATATTTTGAACATATTTCAGTAAAAACAGAACGATTTCTGTGAATGATTAGGGCTACAGCTTGGATTAGTTGCATGAATGAAAAACCACAAATTGAGCTACTTTTAGATCCTCCACTGACTACTCCCTCTACTGCAGTCTTTGGGCTTCAGGCATTAAATGGGATGGTGCAGATGTCAAGGTCCCTATGGCACACTCAGTGACATCAGTCACCTAAGATCTGCTATGAGTCTGAAGCCACTTGAATGGCTTATGCCCCTTGAGTGCAAAACAGAAAGCCCACTATTTAGAAAGCAGATACCACCTTGCAGGAGTGTCTTCCTTGCCATATTATTGGAGGCCATTGCTCGCAGTGTTGGAGAGCACCTCCAGCTATGTGTAGGGAAAGGCAGTGGACTTGGGTCCCTTAGGCGGGTCACTGAGCCTCTTTACTTTTCTCCAAACGATATCATTGGGCAAAGCCCCCAGAACAGTGTCCAGTCTGTGGTTGGCTCGGAACAGATTTCCCACTGAGCACCAATTAGCAGGGGTGAAGGCCTTCCAGTTAAGAGAGAAGGCCCTGGAGAGAGAGAGAGAGTGAGCGCCAGGCTTGGAATGTGAGTTCAACTATTAGCAGTGTGATTTTGAGCAACTATATATCTTCCCTCTGCCTCAATCTCCTTGTCCACAAAGTAAGGACAGCAAAAATGGTCGTGCAAAGTGTTTAGAACAGTGCCTGCCACAGAGTAATCGCTTAATACATGCTCTCTATCATTGCTATTCATTTTTATTTTATTCTAGTTTTGAATTACCATGTTTCTATAATTTCTGATCCAAGACTTCTTACCTTACTCTTCAAAGATTGTGGATATAATTTTTCTAGGACCAATTCTGTTTTCCTCATTCTTGCGCTCATTTTAGGAACATCTTACATCCCACTGACTCTGTGTGTATAAGATTGCCCAGGAGTGTGATGAGAGCTAGAAGAACTTGTGGGGAGGGGGACAACAGTAATATTAGGTCCCTTTTATAGAAAATAGACTGCCAAAGAAAAGTTATCTCAGAAGTTCCTGGGACGGGTTTCCATATGTGGTTGGCTAACCAAAAAAAAAAAAAAAAAAAAATCCAAATTGAATTAGTGCCTTTTAAATGGGGAATACATTTAAGTATATATAAAAAGGAAGGCACAGAAAGGCAATGAAGAACGGCCCCCCGCACACCAGCCCTCCTTGCGCCCTCGTTACGTGGCTTCACTTTGAACCAGATCGCTCTCCAGCCTGCTGCCAGCCACCACGTGGCTGCTGGGCAGTTAGTTAAAGCCCAGCTCATATTACTGCAATGCAGGGCTGGGCACCCATGTCCCAACTGGTACACAACTGATCTACACAGAAATCAACTTCAGGTCTTCTCTGAAATTAAGTGTGAAGGCGTGATTCCTGTGATCCTCTTTTTCCTTTCTTTTGCTTTATTTCTTTTTGGAACCGTGCCTCTCTTGCACCACAGAGGAACTTCAGTTAGGTTGTCAGTCTGATAGACTGCGTTATCAGATACGTTAGCTTTCCTCCCTCTTCCGCTGGCTTAAGAGCTTCGAAACACAAAGAATAAAAAGTGCTAAATGGGATGAAATGACCTGTCCAGGGTAGACTCAGCATCTGTGAACGACTCAGAAACCCCGCAGCTTCAAGGCCCTCCAGTCTGAGTTGCTTTTTACTTGGCTTTCCTCTCTTCTTCTCTTTTCGAACTGAAGTACTTTGTACATCATTGATCTTGGAAGATTGTTTCTTGAAACGAAACCGTTTTTCCCCAGCCCAAGGAGCCTCAGACCAGATTTGGAAGTGCGGTTGAGTGTTGAGCCTTAGAAGAGGAGATTTAAGCCTCACCTTCATTATGATACAATATTTATATTTCACAGAATGTTCAAGAAAGACAAGCAAGCAACTTCCAAATAGATTTGGCCAATACATACAATGGATAGCAGTGACCTGTGGTTTTAGGATTAGAGAAACAAAAATGTTTTAGAATGTGACTTGGTTAGAAGATACAGCACTGTGCAGCTGTTAACCAGAGAGGAGGAATCCAGTCCCTGCCCCGTGAATGATCAAAGGGTATTAAACATGTCTCAGGTCACACGTAATAGAAAGTTATCCCTGGTGGAACAAATTAATAGAATTGCTAGCATTTATGGGAAAGTGGGAGTGAAGACACTGCTTCTACTCATGGCTGTTGTAGGTTGTGATCTCAGGAAAGACATTGCTTATTTTTTCTATCTGTGAAATTGAAAGAGTCATTCTTTGAAAGAGCTTGGAAAACAAGGTTGCCAGCTCATGTCCCAGGTTGTCACATGTTATCTTTGCAAAAGAGCCATCAGGAAAACTGGTTATGATTTCTTTTTTTTAATTAATTAATTTATTTTGGCTGTGTTGGGTCTTCGTTTCTGTGCGAGGGCTTTCTCTAGTTTTGGCAAGCGGGGTCCACTCTTCATCGCGGTGCCCGGGCCTCTCACTATCGCGGCCTCTCGTAGCGGAGCGCAGGCTCCAGACGCGCAGGCTCAGTAGTTGTGGCTCACGGGTCCAGTTGCTCCGCGGCATGTGGGATCTTCCCAGACCAGGGTGCGAACCCGTGTCCCCTGCATCGGCAGGTGGATTCTCAACCACTGCACCACCAGGGAAGCCCCTGGTTATGATTTTGACATCCCTCCTGGTTCTGGTGCAAGATTACCGTCCGGCATAGTAGTTAACTCTCCCCAGCGATGGCCCAGCTAAGGGGTGTTGCTGATATAACCCCTCTGTGATGGAGTCTTCACAGTAGGTACTGAGTAAACACCGCCTGGATGAATGAAGGACTGAGTGAGTGAAGGGAAGTGGTCAGGGTGAGGCGAGCCCAGAGCAAGGTCACTTTTATTGATGACTTAGAAGAAACAGAAGCAGCATATAAATGTTTATATTAAACAAATATTCTGTGGCTTATTTATGTTCATTTAGGAAAATGAAAGTCATTCTTTAAAGAGTTGGAACAGAGCAGAAGTTAGCAAATATTCTGGATTCTGTCTTTCTCTTTCAATGTGTACTAATTAGCAGGAGGAGTTTAAGTGCAGCTAAAGGTAGGGGTGGCTTGCTCAGCAACCAGGTCCTGCTTGCTCTTCACGTACACCAAGCATGACTGCATTAAGAATATCCTATTTCCTTGGAGCACTTTGTTGAAACATACTTCATAAGAAAAGGTAGTAATAATGTCACAGAACTGGCTCCTGTTTTACTTTCTAGGGACCAGGCCCCTAGTTTATGCCACAAAACCAGAACAGGTAGTTGTGTCAAGATGTGGCTCCTGGCCCCAGGACAGCCAGTCCATAGTCTATCCAACTGCTCGTGACTTAGGACCGTAGCCCGGGACAAAAGTTGGGCAGTTGGGTTCTTCTCCTTCTCCCCTTCCTCTTTCTCTCTTCTCCCCCAGCTGCTGCTCTCCCAGAAACTTATACTGGGGACATATGCAGAGGTGTAAGTGAAGCCAGATCTAGCCTTTGTACCCCAACACCAAATTAATTCTCGGAGACAGAGTTTCGGGTGAAGTAGAAAAGAATGGCTTTATTGCTTTGCCAGGCAAAGGGGGCCACAGCGGGCTAATGCCCTCAGAACTCTGTGTCCCAACCTGGAGGGGTCGTGAGGTGTTTCATAGTAATGGTTCCATGATAGCGTGTTGGCTCATGGACACTCTTCTGATTGGCTGGTGGTGAGGTCATCGGGAGTCGGCATCATCAACCTTCTGGTTCCAACAGGTCTGGGGTCTCCATGCTCGTGGGCAGCAGACAGTTAACTTCTCCCGCCTGGAGGGGGTTTCAGTACCTGCAAAACAGCTCAAAGATATTGTTCTGTGCATCCCTCGAGGGGGAACCAGGACCCTGCCCCAAGGCTGCACTGTTGTGTCCTGACTGCTCCTCCCTTGTCTCTGCATCCTCTCCCTTCCCTGATTAGTAACTGTTTGAACCTGCTTGTTGGAACTCAGGGTAGGTCCTGGAGGCTGAATGAAGCCTATTTCCTGTAATCAAGAAATGGATGGGGGACACAGAAAGGCTTTCGTGCCCAGGAGCCCTACAGGGCTCTGCTCGGTATCATAAGGAAGTAGTAGAGACAGAAGCCAGCAGTCGTCATGGGAACAGTCAGAAGGCTTAGGGGGATGGAGACATTAGAAAGCACATGAAGCTTTTTGCCAGCGGGTCAGGAAGTCACCCACATGAGAGTGTAGAGGGGCCCCATGAATACCAGATGGCTGTCGTGAGGTCCGGAAGCTTTTGCTGCTGTGGCCGTTGGTGCCCCCTGGCCTCCAACTCAAGGATCCAGTCAGCCTAGGCCTTTTTGTGTCCTGTTCTTGGCTTTTTGTGAGACTTTCTCTTCTTGTACCATCTGTTTTGGTCGAATATTCCCCTCCCCCATGTACACTAGCTGAGGGAGTCCACATTCTTGGCAACCCAAAGAGCCAAACCAAAACTGGAAAGGAAAATATAGGGGCAGTCGCCCCACGATAGGTCAGTTCGTGTTACCTGTAAGAGTAACAGGGCGAGAGGAGCAGGCAGTGTGTTCGTGTTGCTTACGTACCGTGGAGGGAATCAAGAAGTCTGTATCAGTGGAGGATTGATTATTCACCCAGTTCTATCTCAGGGTTTATGTCTTCTGCAGAGTATTTGGTTTCTAATCTGCCCCCATTCATTGTTATAGTCATATAAATGTCTTATTACTCTTGCTAATTTCAACATCTGAAACTTTACCTATTATTTTTAATACCATGATCCTCAGATTCCATGAGCAATCGATTTTTGACAACCATTCCATACAAATGACCCTTCTTATCCTGTAGACTCAGGATTCAGGATTCAGAAGTGCTGGATTGCTGGCATTAAGCCCTGGTGCTCTATGAATGAATAGGTCTTGAAGCACTTAGGTTTAAAGCATTCTGTGTATAGAGGTGGGCAAGTTCATGATACCAGCTCTGATAAGGAGGCTTTTGTGAGCTACCCTGGGAAGTAGGCTATTGTTTACAACACTGGAGCTTTGGGAGAATGCATTCTAAGTTTCAACCAACTGGCCGACCGTTTATAAACAGGGGCCCATCTGCATACATTTTCCATGCAGTCATGTTAAAAGAAGAGTGATGAAGAATTTCAAACACAGAACTCTGGTTCTTGGGATACGCTTCATATGTGAGTTTCCACCGTGACTTATGACAGACGTGATGTACCCAGCTAACATGGTACTTGTAAAGAAAGGCCAGGCGTGGTTTTTGCTATAATGCTCCTTTTTTCCCATAGTACACAGACCTACATTTTCTTCCATATTATATGTTTAAAGGTGAAATATATGTGCCAAGTAGAGAAAACTCAAGAAAAATGGAAAATATTGACATAATTCATGTTTCTGTGCCCGTTTCTGCGTGCCCAGCATGCAAGAGTGGTTGTGATGGACACAGTGGTCACATTTTTCACTGGACTTCATCCACCTTCATCCTTTATTCTGCCAGGTTTCCACTTTGTACATCATCGAAACATAGCCCAAGGATGTATTTCGGAATTAACCCTTAGGTTTCAATGATTCTCTTCCATCTTCCTCCAAGTTCTATCCAATGAAAATACTTCCTGCTTTTGTTATCATAGTTGCTGTTGCCCTTTTCTGCTGGATTTATATGTCCATGTGTACATTTCACGATTGTGATTGGAAAAGGCCACACCCAACTTGATAAGGTACAGACACTTAAGTATCACTCTTTGAAGGTCCTTAGAGGGTTTTGTTGTAGCATTCATTCCTGGGGAATGTTGACACTGGCGCTAGGAGTTCTGAGCCAATGGCAGCCTCACATACAACTGTGTTCAAGTCCAGCACTTAAACATAAGCCAGAAGAAGTTGGAACTATGGCAAACCGCATTTATAATATCGTTTGAGGGACAGCTGGGGTCAGGGCTAAATTTTAATTTATCAGATGCAGAGAGGCAACTCTTGCATAACAATAAGCACAGGCTATCTCACTGAATGGAAAATAACCACATTTTCACCTTGGAAAATATATTCTAAATAGGACAGTAATTGTTTTTAGGAAGCTATTCATGACTTCCTTTTTTCCCCCTCTACTTTCAAGAATCATCCAGGAATAAGGTAAACTTTTTATCATAATTTATACAATGTGGTAATTTTTTGAATAGTTTAGAATTTTTATAGCCTGATGACAGACCTGCCAAATTCCACACGGCCATTGTGCACTGGCAGGGAGATGGGCTGGGATGACCTGCTGGGTCCTCCACATCTCTGACGTCTGAGAGTCTTTGAAATACATCCCAGAGCTTAATTATGACAGCGGTCTTTATTATTCTGAGCCCCTAACGGCATACTTCATGGGAACAATGTAAGGAGAGAAGAGCTGGTGCCTTAGCAGTGGTCGATACAAGAATTGGAACAGGCGATTTCAGGGAGGAACTTCCCTTTTGCAGGCGGGTGGGAGGTCGGAGGAGGAGTGGTGGGTTAGGGAATAAGAGGGTTGCTGGCAGGAACTTATCAAACTAATTCTCAATCATTTGTCCACAGTCTGGCATAAACTAATTATGGATATACTTTTTGTAGAAATAACAACCATGTTCATTTTGACCCTTTGCATCGATCTAAGCAGGGTAGATGTCATTCCCATCCTGCACCACATGCAATCCCGGTCCCAGTATCTCCTCGGAATTGTTGTGCATGGGGACTGGAACATCAAGCACCAAGCTATTTTCAAAACTTTTTATTTTTAAATAAATTTAAACTTACAGAGCAGTTGCAACTATAGACAGAGAAACCACAGGACAACTCTCAAGAAATTCGCTCTGGTACAATACCTCTAACTAAAACTGCACACTCTTTTCCGTCTCACCAGCCTTTCCTCCAATGTCCTTCACTGTTCCAGGATCCAGTGCAGGTGCCACACTGCATTTAGTTGCAGGGTCTCCATAGCCTCCTCCCATCTGTGACCTTCCCTCGGTCTTTCCTTGTTGTTCACGACCTTGACACTTTTGAAGGGTACCGGTCAATTACCTTGTCAGGTGTCTCTTATTTTGGGATTGTGTGATGTTTTGACAAGTTGGAGCTATGGCTTTTGGGAGAGAATATCACAGAGATGATGTAGCCTTCCTGGTGCATCGTATCCTGAGATGCAGGGCATCAGTGTCCCACTACTGGTGATGTCACCTTAATCAGGGTGGGGTCTGCTAAGTCAGCAACATAGAACGTATTCCACTTCTGTGAATGGGGCCTGGGTTAGCAAAAGAACTTAGCTAAACTCGTGTTAACTATTAGTTTAGAAGACATACAGTTTAAACTGCATGTATGGGCCTTGAGTAAGTATTCAGTGCTTTGAATCATTGGTTGGGCTTGTGAGATTCATTTCAGTGCTCTGTGATTTGCGGCCAGCATGGTGGATATAGGTCTGAACACATCTCTGGTAATGCTGTGGCTGTGTGTAGCCATCAGTGAGTCAAGCCCTGACCTCCCTTTGCCTTGGTCTTAACTCTGAGGCTGAAGGATAGTCCATTGGTGAGCACTACACACAACAGCCCCCCTAAAGGAAGGAGCACTGATCCAGTTACCACCTCAGGAGTTGTCTTTTTTATCTGCCTGTGCCACATTTATCTTCTTTTCCCCTTAACCCTGCGAGATAGGAAAATCAGAAAGAGTGTCATCTTCATTCCATAAATTGAAAACAAAACCAAACCCACCCAAAACCGATGAACCGATGCTGAGAAAAGTTCAAGGACTTGCCAGGGTTCTGTGGCCGTGGCAGTGCAGCATCAGTGATGGGACCCAGGTTCTCTGATGCTTAGTCCACTGACCTGCCCGGACACTCAGTGCACTCCAGCAGGAGAGGCTGGGCTGCTGCAGGTCCAGAGCCGTCCAGCACATACGCAGGTGGCTCCAACTCTGAATTTATTACCAAGTTATTATGAAAGCCAAGGAACGTTAGTTAATCACTCTTGTTTCTCCACTTGGTGATTGTTATTTCAGGAATAAAATATTCCTGGGGTTTACTTCTAATTTAATGCCAAGGTGCAAATTGTGCCTCACCTGTTTCACCTGAGGTGTTATTTATGCCCAAATTACACCTCCTAGATGAGGACCCATTGTGCATGTTTCCTCCTTTGGAAATTAAATATAATAATAGTAATCAGCTGCATACAAAGCAATTGTAGGGGGTGGGAAAGGCTCAAAATTTGTAACAGCTCAGGAAAAACCATCATCAGGGAAAAGCGCTATGGAAATGCTCAATGCAGACGTAAGAATTGTGACATCTCTGCCAATTCACCACCAGAGGCCAGGGTAACACAAATGCATGGTAAACGTGAACTTCGTTCAACAAATATATATTGGCTACATGTAACGTCAGAGTCTAAAGCTAGAGGGGATTTTATATAACAATAACAGCAGCTAAAACTTTTGAATAGACAATTTTTTAAGAACAGCTTTAGGTTTATAGCCATATTGAGCAGCAGGTACAGAAATTTCCTGTATGTCCTCTGCCCGCACCCTGATCCCAGCAGCCTCCCGCGTTATGAGCATCCTTCACTAGAGTAGTACATCTGCTGGAACTGATGAACCTACACTGACGTGTCATTATCACCGGTGGGTTACGTTAGAATTCACTCTTGGTGTGCGTTCTGTGGGTTTGAACAAATGTATAATGACATGCAGCCACCATTATAGTATCATCCAGAGTACTTTCACTGCCCTAAATATCCTCTGCTCTGTCTGTTCATCCCTCACTCCCCTAACTCCTGGCCATCACGGGTCTTCTTACTGTCACCACACTTTTACCTTTTCCAGAATGTCATATCGTTGGAATTATACAGTGTGCAGCCTTTTCACATTGGCTTCTTTCGCTTAGTAATACCCATTTACATTTCTTCTATGTCTTTTCATGGCTTGATAGCTTATTTCCTTTTAGCACTAAATAATATTCCATTATGTGAGTGAACCACAGTTTTTCTTTTTTTAAAAATCTATTCACCTACTGAAGGACATCTTAGCTACTTGCAGATTTCGGCAATTATGAATAAAGCTGTTATAAACCTTCGTGTGCAGGTTTTGTGTGGACATAAGTTTTCAACTCCTTTGGGTAAACACCAGGGAGTGTGACTGCTGAATCGTATGTTAAGAGAACATCCAGCTTCGTAGAAATAGCCAAAGTGTCTCCCACTTTGTGTACCCCCCCAGCAATAAATGAGCGTTCCTGTTGCTCTAATCCTCTCTAGCATTTGGTGCTGTCAGTACTCTGGACTGCGGCCATTCTAATATGTGTGCAGTGGTATCTCATTTTGCTAGAAGCTCTTGAGGGCTTACTATGTACCGGACACTGGACCAAGCACGATAAATGAGGATCTCATTTAATCCTTGCAAAAATCCTAAGAAGTGAGTGCTATGATTTCGTCTTTCCCCCTTACAGAGAAGTAAGGAGAAGCTCAGAGAGGCTACATAACTTACCCATGGTCCCATAAACAGCGAGCACAAAGCCACGTGGGCCGAGGAGCTCCTGTGGAATGTGCAGCAGCTGATCTTGGACAGTGCAGTTCCTCCACACGCCCCTTTTACAAGGACCTTGACTCCAGATCTCTGAAGGGCTCCCTGGAAGTCACAGCTGATTAGGGGCAGGAAGAGAACCGATCTTTGTCTGCCCTGCCCAACTTCTTAGCCATCAGTCATGTGGAGACTGGCCTCCGATATAATGTGTGCAGTTCAGGATACTGATGAATCTTGATATATGACAGCTATTCCAAGGTTCTCAAACCCAGTGCTTATTTTGAATGTATTTAATTTAATGCTCAGATGAGAGACGGAAGACCTCTCTTGACTGCAACATAAACTTAGCATCGCCTTGCTATCTGCTTGCAATATGCTTTCTGCCCCGCACACGAACACCAGGCGCAGATGAGCCTCTGTGTTATTACGGGACCTCCCTCCAATGCTAACTGTTTTCTTAGGTAGTTTCCATTCCCAGCTCTATGGTACCCGTGGTGGTTCTGATTTTTTCATACGTGATAGAGAATTCTTAGAACATCAGTTCCAAGCCAGTTCAATTTTGTAAACAAATGTTAGACGTAAGAAGGTGACGTTTGTGGATTTTTTTCAGTTGAGGTGGCTGTAATTCCAAAAATGTCAAGAATCATAGAGTTGCTCATTCAAATAAGGAAAATCATTTGTTTCTAACTTGAATTAGAGAATACTAGAAAAGCACCAACTGACTGACTTCTACAGATTTCCTGTAGAATGCCTTGCTGTTGTCAATAGGATGGAGATTCTGTTCTTGGAAAGAGGAGAACGTGTAAAACTGACGGCAGAGTCAGGGTGAAAGAGGCCAGTGCAGGCCGTTATACTCTTTACGTGCGGAGGTGCTGTGAGCAGGCTCTGTGGGACTCTGGAGCCCTGTGATGCCATCCTGATGGGACCACTGAACCCCCCGTGCAGCACGGTTCACAGAACAGGGGTGGAGCTGGAGCAGGCGGGGGATGGGCTGGTGCAGGGGCTGAGGGGGGTCGGGGAGGGGTGTGAGCCTCACTCCACCAGGCGGTAGAGGTGGGGCTGACGGGCCCTTAGCACCTCCTGTGGACTTGCTTTAGCTGCATTCTCCTGTTTTCTGTTCATGGGCTACAAACGCCTTCACAGTGACCTTAGTAAGAAATACTCTCCCACAACATTGTAAAGCAACTATATTCCAGTAAAAATTAACTTAAAAAAAGAAATACTGATTCATATTTTTAGATGACCATTTACAAATTCACAAAGCCTTATTCCCTTTACCTTGATGAACTAAATTATCCACTTCCACCCCCATAAATGGTGTTGTATTTCTATTTCCCTACTTTGGGTTAGGTTTCGTGAGTCTTAAATTTCACAACAGAAAACCATGAAGCTCAGTCCTCACTTTCGACAGAAAGCTCAAGTTTGAACCGAGGACCTAACTTTGTTGGTTCAGAAACGTACTGTTTTTTCTCTTAGTTCCACCACTGGGTACAGTGGACTGCAAACACCCTGGACATGGTCCTCCTCTCAAGGGCTCATGTGTTCACGGGGTGTAAAGCACATAACTATGTGGTAAGTGTGTATGACGTGTTAGGATGTGCAGGGGACGGAGGGCTTCATTTACCTGCAGGTGGTTGGGGAAGGTTTTCCGGAGGAAACTACCACGTACTGTCCCTATCTCTCCCCAGCGCCCCCTGGTGATTCACAAGTCACCTTTGTCGTTTCCCGCATGGAGGCCCCTTCTCACTTGTCAGTAGTAACATCCTGAGGCATCAATATCCTCAGCACACTTTGGACACTGGTGCAAAGGACAAGGAGGTCACCGATGGCATTTGCAGTGGGAATGAGATCCGGGGCGCATTTTAGAAACGGGGCTCCGTGGAGAACGGATGCTGGGGCCTGGAGTGAAATGACCGTGAGCGCTTGAACCCATGAGGGTGTCACAGCTGCTCAGGCAGAGAGCCCTGAGAACTCAGCCAAGCCTCTGGCACAGGAGGGGCAGCGAGGGGGTGGATTCAGATACATCTTGGACGTGAGAAGTGAAGGAGAGAAGTCAGGGATGGCTTGTCTCTTACAAGGTGCGTGAACCAAGTCCTGGATTCCATCCGAGGGAACCGCAGGCCTTCTCGTTGGGACCACCCTGTAGAGCATGGAGTAACCCGCAGCGATCGTGCTTGTGTTTAATATTTCTGATGGGCTCAGCTTCCCGGTTGACTTCCACCTGTTTATTTTGCTCTCTTCTTCATTTGACCACAAGCACTTTGGTCACCAGGAGTTTTCTTTTTGCCTTTGTACTTATGTTTGTTTTACATGGCGTAAACAATGGGTGCTAAATACAAGCGACCTGCCATTTTCTGATTGGTCAGGATCCCGAAAAGGACATCAAAGCTGTCCTCTTAAGAGGCTCTGTGGATTTAGTCTGTTGATTTAAATGCTTTAGAAGGAGGGAGAGCAATTTCCGAAAGCCGCAGGACCCATCTGAGTTAGCACTGATTTCAGATTTATTTGCTTTTAGCGGCTTCACGTCATACCCAGCACCCTATCCTAGATAGTCGAAATGTGCCTTTTCCGTTTTTTTTTGAGACTAGAACAGCACAAGTGTAGGTGTTAGATATGACTGACATGGCAGATGGTGTGACTTTGGGGGTCAATATTGAAACACCTTGAAACTCAAATGCACTGCAGCTGTAGCTCGTGGCCAAACTGTTCAGAGAAAAGTGTTTGCTTACACACTGCCAGTGTGGTGTCATTCTCAGCATGTGGCTTGTGAAGTCAGGAGGCCAGCAATTCTACAGCAGAGAAGGGCCCGGGGACGGAGAATCCCAGACTGATGGGTAAGAATGAGTTGCACAGATTACAATGGACAGAAGGAAAGTTTCTCAGGGATGCTGCAAACTGGGGAAAGGAGTGTAGAATTCTTCTGGGGAAAAAAAGTAACAAGGAATGGAAGTCACATCAATTCCTAGTGAGAACCAGCTCTGAGTGTGTCATTAGAAGAAAGAAGAAACTGAACCCACCTCCTCACAAATCGTAAAATAGAGGTTGTAACTTGCAAAATCGCCACTAGAGGGCTTGCTTCATCTATAAAGAAAATTTTCCCTTGGAAACCCGGGGAATTTTCCAAAAGGCTCTTGAGCACATCTCAAAGGGTGGCGGGGATTAGGGTGGCAGGGGGAGGGGAAGAAAAGGGCAGCCTGAGATAAGAGGCTTCTATCCTTGGGTAACAACTGGGGGAGGTGTGGGTCTCAGCATGAAGTCACTGCGGCTTACGAGGCTGGTTTTTCCTGATTGTTGTGGCCTCAGTATACACAGCATATATTCCAGGGACAAATTCAAGACTACTTACTCCAACCTAAGTCTTCTATGGGGGGACACAGATCTGGCGAACGCTCCACTGTGCTCCACAGGGCCTGTCCACCTAAGACGGGGCAGGAACCACAGTGGATACAGGCGTCTTCCTGGGTCGGGAAACTGCTCTTCGGGCACAGAGAATAGGGGGCCACAGAGTTCGTGTCTGGCCAACTCAACATCATAGAGAGGCTAAAATAGAGACCTGAGGGATAAAAGCAAAAATGGAGAGAGATGATTAAAAAAAGAACATTTGACAGACAATGTAAAATTCCAGCTTCTTCCACAGAAAGCAAAATATTCCCAGAAAGGAGCAAATTCCCAGCGATAGGGGGAGTCGGAACTCAAATAAGAGCTGCAATTGTAGGCATTCTTTGTTGGTAATCCCTCCATTCTTATAACATTTTCCAGATCTGCCATTGCATGAACTACGTAACTGACAAATCTTCAACTCACATTATATTTAAGTGGTTTCCCCCATCACTTCTCACAGTTAAAAATACATCACATAAATTACTATCCTGCCTAGTGAAATATGCAATGACTCTGTTGTCTGCCGTTTATTTCTAAAACATTTTGGCACTCTCCGCGGAAGTCTTCTTCTCAGTTACGGCAGGGGACTTTTTTTCAGTTTTACTTTGTTATTAAGTACAGCATCACAGAGACCCACGGATGGTATCATGGCTGGGGTGTGATGGAGGGGACTGATGGCTACATGCAGAGGCAGGAGAGGAAGCTGGGCCAGTCACACAGTGACAACGAGATGTAGGCTTGTCCCCTTCACTTGCCAGTCCCTGGGGATTTTGCTGCTTTGGGACCTGGCTGGAACTCACCCAGCTCAGAGGGCCCCAGAATCTGGGTAGGAATCATCCTGAAGAGCTCCGCACTCACCCGATGAGAAGCAGCAGCTGCTGTAGGAAGGCAGGGGAGAACCTGCCGCCCCCCACCGTCCCTGCCCAGGATCCCCCAGTGAGGACGGGGCTGAGCAGTGCTTTCTTCCCAGCAGGTGTCACTGTGGAATTATTAAAATAGGGAGAAGAAAAGGAGCTGCGTGTTAGCTAGCTGAGCCGCAAATCAAAGACCTTGAACCAAAATTGTACCCAGGCTACGTAGCAATGACACGGAGGAATCAGAAACACTCCCTCCGCTGACTCCGAGGCTGAGAATCTGCAGTGACTGTTGTCTTTGATCTCTTTAGTTCACCTGGCTTTTCAAGTTTTAAGAAACACAATCGTCCATACGGACATTAACAAGGTAGATATCTACATTTCACAGTGTCAGTAACCATATAAGTGTTTCTCCCATTTGCTGGCTGTCTGGAGAGGTGTTTTGTTTGTTTCGTAATGAGGAGGGGTAAGATGTTATAGAAAGAACTCAGGAATCTAAAGCTCTCGGTTCAGATTCTTGCTTCTCCACCCCATGTGTGTGTTACTTTGGACAATTTACATAATTTAGAGCTTTCAAGCTCAGTTCCATGACAGGGTAATTGCGAAGGTTAAATAAAATAATATTCATGAAAGCACCTCTTATGGTTAGTTAAATCTGAATCCAGATGCATCACTGAAATACTCTTTAGATTTCATTATTATCTTAATATTTTAATTTCATTTTGAATAGATTCTGTTCATACATTATTACCCATGTACAAATTATAACCTCTAGGAAGATAACCTGCTTTTCTCATCTGGGTTCCAATGCCTACTGACCGTCTCTGCTCAGACGTCCTGCTTGGACACAAATGCAAAATCATTATCTGTATGGTCCAGTGTCCTTTCTGCTCTCTTTATTCCATTTGCTGGTGCTGTCCCCTTTCCCTGGCCTTGAACTGTTGGGATCACCTCAACTTGTCCTTAATCACGGTCCTCCATTTCCAAACAGGTCCCTGAACCGGCAATATCGTTTTCAAAGGCTGCACCATCTCCTTTGTCTGCTGCTTTTTCGCATTGCTTGTTGGCAGGATTACTAGTCTGGTTTCCTATCTCAGTGGCTCTTGAGTAGCTGGGGAGGTCTCCCCAGACAACAATTCCAACCCCCCCGGATCCATGTCTTCAGAGTTGTAGAGTGTAGGGGCCCAGGAGGACATGGCTTTGACATACACTCCGGATTTTGTTGGGGACCATGGTCACATACACCTCTGACTTCAAGTCAGTTCTACCTTTAAATCCAAAAGGCACTCACTCGTAGAATGCTCTTCTTAAAGACATATTTTTATTTTGTTCTTTCCCTGCTATGCACCTTCGGGTTTCCCATTTCATAGAGAATGGGCTTAATGTCATAGTCAGGGGACATCACTATGTAGCAAAGTGCCTGGCACCTGGTGTGAGTTTACTTACAATAGACACCTCTCCGTGGTCGCCTGGATCACAACCAGTTCCCCTTCTCCGGGGACGGTCTTGATACATAGGAGGGCTACTGGCACTGCCCCTTGGCCACAGCTGTTGATGCAGAGGGAAGGCTTCTGATCCAATGGGTGTGGAAAGATGCTATTGCCAAGGAAAGGAGATCTGTAACGCAGAGACACTGGGATCTGAAGTCATGGACACTGGGTCCCGTGAATGGCAATCCCTCCCCTTAAGAACCCTGGCTGGCACGGCTCCCAGACTCAGCCGGGTTCTGCCCACTAGGTCGGCCCCTCAGGATATCCTAACATTCCCTCAATTACCGTGACATCCCCCAATAACTAGTCTTTTTTTTTTTTCCCTGAGTCACCCAGAGTCAATCTCTCTTGTTAGGAAATGACAGATATAATCTGATACATTATTGGAGATTTAATCTGTTCATGATATAGTGCCAATCATGTTATTTCTCACAATTCCCTGAGAAAGTTCTTCTCTAAAACCCAACAGTTCTCCTATAAATGTCACTTTTCTATGTGGAATTTCCTCTCCTCCCTGTTACTCATCTCTCAAAGCCTTTCTGTCCCAGCTCCTTCCTGAAACTTCTTTAGTGGTCAATGGTCTCTCATTCCTCTGAGCTCTTACACCACTGCTGGTACAAACCATTCGCTGAACATGCATCACACCTGGGTGTAGATTGCCATTTATCTTTCCACTTGTAAATGATGCATCTTCCCAATTAGTTGCAAGCCACTTGGAAGCAGGGAACAAATCTTGAATTTGTTTTAAAATGTTTTTCTCTTTAATGCTTACATGCTTCTATGCTGCTTTTATTCCTAATGCTTATTGTTTAAATGTTCCTCCTGTACCATATCATGTCTTATAAATATTTATTGAATTAATGGAGGAAATGTATACCTGTTTAAACTTGTAATGAAAGAGAGCTGGGGATAATAGTATTTGTTTTTCCAAAAATGCTTCCAATTATCCATTCCCTCATCAGTTCACATGCAGCAGGGAAATGCAACAGTCCCTTTGTAGCACGTCTGCTCCGTAATTGCTCCTGTCAGGGTGATTAATGGATAGGGCTTTGTGACCAGGAACCTCTATGGTGACCCAGTGGTCAGCAGAGGCCACTTGTCTCTGATATTTCTATCCCTGCATGAGGTTTTTTTAAAAAACGAAGTTATGGCTTTGGAAAGTAACTAAGGTTGCATTATGGTACATTTGCATACATATTCCCAGAGCCTGTCCGTAGCTAATTGCATCCAGGCAGGAGGCTTGATTTGCTTCCCAGGCCCTTCTGACTGGGACTTGAGCCAGTCCCTCCAGGCTGAAGGCAGGCCACTGCCTGGGGCCAAAGGTCTTTTCTTCCTTGGGGCTGCCCTCTGCATGGGCCCGCCTGGCCTGCTGACATCTCAGGCTGAGGCTCTGCTCTGGTCCTGCAGGGCAAGGCTGGACAGGGCTGGGGATGGGAGGCTGCAGAGGCTGATGGGAATCGGGGTCCCCCACTCCACCAGCATTGACTTAAGGTCCAGTCACCCAAGGTTAAAGGGCTCTCCACCCTGACATGTACACCCTTCATATTGCTGCTGTGAGTGACCTTGTTTCTCTTCTTCCGAGACCCTAAAGTTGCTCTAGGCTACAACTGCCCCCTGGTGACTTGATGGAAAGTAACAGCTCTTCCCCAAGGAGGAAAATAGCAGTGGCTGGAGCTAAGGGTGGAAGGCTATCTGAGTTCTGGGAGCAGAGAAGGTGTGGCTTTGGAGGGTGACACTCGGAGACTGTGCTCCCTGGGAAAGCCTGAGGGCTGTCAGCCGATGCTCTTCCTGTTCCACCTGCCAGTCAGGGTTCCAGGTCCCTGGGAGCTGCTGGTGTACTGGTCCTAGCAAAGCAGTATTAGTGTACCAGGTGCATAACTCAGTGATGCTGTGCGGGGTTATACATATTCAGTGGATGTTCCCACTTAATCCTCACAACAACCACACAAGGCAGGGACTCTTATTAATCCCATTTTGCAGTGGCAGAAACTAAGGCACAGAGAAGTTAAGTAACTTGTCCAAAGTTGCACAGCTCCTATTCTTATAATAAGTATTCTTATAAGAATAACAAGAATTCTTATAAGAATAATGAATACTCCTGTAGGTACTCTTCCTAGTTAACTCTTTCCTAGTAATCATAGAAACCTTGCAGTTATATTTCAGGATTCAATTTAGCAATATTAGGTAAAAGCCTTCTACTTGATCATTTAACAGTTATTTATTGAGCACCTATTAACCTGTAGCCTCGTTCTACAGGTTGAAAAAAATACCAAAAAAACCCAAAAAATGATAAACACTGACAACGATACAGTTTAGGAGAAAAGAACTTTTTCTCCCCATGCCTGCCTTGTTATGTATGGCTCTGGCTGTAGGCATAGCTGCATACAGGTGTCTACGTGGATGCAGGCACCATTAGCGGAGCCAGGCTGGGCAGCAGGGCAGTGGTCAGGAGGGCAGCGCCCAGCTTGTCCATGAGAGGCTCTATTGCCCACTAGCTACATGACCTTGAACATTCATTTAACTTCCCCATATCTCAATTGTCTCATCTGTAAAGTGGGAATAATCATAACTCCTAATTCTGCGGGAGGGCGGTGAGAATTAGAATTTGTATGTGATGAGGGCTTAGAATAGTGCTGGACGCGTTGTGAACATCAACTGCAGCTACCGTTTTCCTTGTCTTTCTGCATCTCTGTGCGTATCTAATTTAGAAGAACCACTTCCTCTTGGAAGCCCCTCTAACCCCTGCCCCCGCCTCCCCAGCACCTTTCCACAGGATGGGTTGGCTGTCCCTTGGGCAGATTTCTGTAAAATCCCGTGTGTTCTGCATGGACTGCACATTCCTGTCATGCATGTTTAGTCTGGACCTACCATGTGCCAAGCACACAGGAGGAGCAGTGAGCAGACAGGCAATCCTTCTCTGCTGGAACTTAGCCTGGCGGGAGTGGTGTTTAGTTGTGAAACCACCAATAAATATCGAAAGCCCAGGAATCATAAGGAGATGGTCAGGGGACTTCACCTTCTCAGAAGCAGAGGTTAACTGGAGGTGAAGAAACGCTTCTGGGAGGGTTGACGTTGAAGGCGAAACCCAAAGGAGATGCAGGAGTTGGCACGGGTCGGGGGGGCAGGGCAGGGAGAGGATGTCTAGGCAGAGGGAACAGGAGGTGCGGAGCCTAGAATCATGAGCCCCCGCCGGGAGGCAGGCAGAAGCTCAGGACCCCAGGAGTGCCTGCACGTGGGCCGGGCCCCTCGGGGAGCTGGGTGGGTGCTCTGCCCCGTTATTCTCCCCTGAGCTCTCTGATGGTGTCGACTTGCCTGGATCCTCACGTCAATGGTGTGATGTACGCCCAGTTTAAAACTGGGGAAACCGAGAGATGAAATAACTTGCCGCGCTCAGCACCATGGTGAAGGGCAGAGCTGGGACCTGAGCCCAGGCTGCGGAGCAGAGCCCTGCCCTCTGGGTGATGCCAGATCAGCTTCACGCACACACAGGAGACCAGTTACCAAGGGAGTGCTCAAGCCTCTCCGGTAAGTTTATGATCAGAGACGGAGACTTCTGTGGAAGCTGTGAAGCAAAACAAATCCTCTCTCTTGAATCGATGGAAATGGCAATTTGGGGAAGGTTGAAATATATCCAATGACTTTTTGGCATCTTTTAATCACCTGAAGTGATCTTCTTGATTCAGAAACATAAGATGCATTATTAACAAGGAGGGTTACTATT
This sequence comes from Delphinus delphis, assembly GCF_949987515.2. Classification (NCBI taxonomy): domain Eukaryota; kingdom Metazoa; phylum Chordata; class Mammalia; order Artiodactyla; family Delphinidae; genus Delphinus; species Delphinus delphis. The sequence continues at coordinate 5,601,612 of NC_082694.2, read as the reverse complement.
GCCCTGGTCGTATTGGTATGTTTTCTGATATCCCACCCCGCTATCCCCAAGCAAAAAAACAAAAATGAAAACCACCAAAACTAAGTGTTTTTGGTGAGAAATATTTTTATAGCTATTTTTAAGTGAAATTTTTAAAAATTCAGTGTAGGGCTTCCCTGGTGGCGCAGTGGTTGAGAGTCCGCCTGCTGATGCAGGGGACGCGGGTTCGTGCCCCGGTCCAGGAGGATCCCACATGCCGCGGAGCGACTGGGCCCGTGAGCCATGGCCGCTGAGCCTGCGCGTCTGGAGCCTGTGCTCCGCAACGGGAGAGGCCACGACAGTGAGAGGCCCGCGTACCACAAAAAAAAAAAAAAAAAAAATTCAGTGTAAAAACTATCTTCGTTATCTTTACCTGTTTGGAAAACTTTCCTCCTCCTTCATAACTCTAACCTTTTGTAAACCAATGGTTGCTCTATGTTGTAGTTCTTGTTCTTATGAAATGCAAACCAGAAGACTCCAAGCTGACTGGCGCCCAGTTTCATGAGTGTGCTCTGAGTTGTACTTCCTGGAGGATTCAGTGGGGCCTTATTGTGAGTGTTCAACAACAAGGAAGTTGACTACGAAAGGGAATTTGAATACAAAATGTTAATTTGACTTTGAGTTCAGATACTGTTAATATTATTATCAAAGTAGGTTAGGTTTTTTCCCCCAAGTCCTGGAGGACTATATTAAGATGTGTTCAAGGAGTGAGTTTTTTAAAAAGAGAAATGGACATCTCATATGCTTGTTTTCTAACCTTCCACGTCATAGAACTGAATGAACAGGGAAACATATACCTTACAGAGTTTAACGTGTCTTACTGAGAAAAGCCTTTAACTGGAGAAGACAAAATGGACTCCTAAGATGTTTAGACCTTTACAGAGGAATTGTGGCTGCTTTGCTTAATCAAAGTTGTTTCAAAAGCCAACTTTCCTTTGTAGGATCTGATGTACAGTGTTGACAACAGCACATGTGTCATGGAAGAGTAACTGAGGTGGCAACTATCTGTACCTGTGTGTGTGAAGAGAATTAGCCACAGGACAGATTAAAAAGATATATGTACATAGATATACACACATATTTAACTCAGAATTATCAATAATTTCCCCTGTAAATTAGCAGGTTTTTGAAACAAATTGTTATTGAAGGTATTTTCAAACATGCAAGTATAAAGAACAGTATAATAACCCCATGTGTTCATTCCCTGGATTCCACAGGTATCAACAGTCTCCCAGCCTCCTCTCATCTACCCCCAGCCCTGCTCTTTTTTTGATCTAGTTTAAAACAAATCCTCCATACTATATTATTTCACCAGTGGATACTATATTAGTTAAAGTGCCCTTCTTTTACAAATAAACCTCAATAGTATTATCAGCAAAAGTAGTCATGATTCTGTAATATCACCTGACACCCAGCCTATATCCGGTTGTCCCCAGTTGGCTCAAAAATGGCTTGTTACAGTTGATGTGCTTGACTCGGGATCCGAATGAGATGAACATACCCAGTGCATTTCATTGGTGTATCTAAGTGCCCTTTAAGGTAGCTTCCCTCCCCTCCCTGCCTCTAGCTCCCTTTCCTTCTTTTTTTCTTCCTGCCATTAATGTGTTGAAGAAAAAGTGGGTTATTTGTCCTGAAGACTCAGGGTTCTGCATTTGGCTGATTGAATCCTCCATTTGGCTGTGAACTGATGATAGATCTGAGACTTGGTTAGATTCTGATCATTAGCAGGAAAAGCTCCGCGGTTTTTGTTTTATTTAAATGTCTCTCCCAGGAACGACCACCTGGTGGCAGTGTTAGGCACAACATCGCCTTCTTGGGTGCGCCTCCACATTGGAAGCGACCTTGCCCCGCCTCTGCCTTGATTCCCTGCCTTTTCCGGGTGCATGCCAGCCACGGTAGAGCACGCACAAGCAAAATGAATGGCTTCAGGCTGAATGGCAGCCCATCTTGTCCAAAGCCCCTCTCCTTGGGGTCCGCTCAGTGCCTGTGCCTATAATGAGGGTGGCTGACAAGATCTGCCCGGCTTGGTTTGCCTGCCTTGTCGTAGAAATCACTGGCTCTCCTCCAGATTTTAGTTCGTTTGAAAGTGTAAGAAAGTTTTTTGGTTGGAGACTGAAGGTTTTTAATTTGAGTTAAAATAAGCAATGAGGCATCAAGGATGTTTAGCTAATTTGATAGAAAATAGAGGCAGCCCACGGTGTTTATTCGTCATGATCCCCTAACCCAACTCCAGCGTTTTCCCAAAAAGAGAACAATCAACTTTGTCGGTTTCACCTTCAGTTACTAGACAGCTTCAGGGAAACAAGAAGTGCTCATTTTTTCATCCTCATGTCAGACACCTCCTGGGTGGATCAAGTACATCTTTCCAAAATTGCTTCATCAGAGACCTGGAACAGAAACAGGCACAGCACAGGGAATGACAGTGTTGACCTGGAAGGGGTTCTACATTAAGGCTCTGGCACCAGATTACTGACATATACTTAACCTCGGTTTATTGGTCCGTAGAGTGTGAACCCCTATCCGTAAGTGACATTAAATGAGTTAATTTGTGTACCTGTTAAGTAGTTGCTGTCAACTTATATTAACACACAAGCAAGCAAACTCAACTTTATTACATTGGGTCTTCAGAGTGGGAGTTGGGTGAATTCTGGACCATTTTAAAATTTGCAGGGCAGAAATAGAGACACAGATGAGAGAACAAACATATGGACACCAAGGGGGGAAAGTGGCGGGGAGTGGTGGTAGTGGGATGAATTGGGAGATTGGGATTGACATGTATACACTGATGTGTGTAAAATAGACAACTAATAAAAACCTGCTGTATAAAAAATAAATAAAATTCAAAAAAAATTTGAATGATCATGCTGAATGAGAGGCCTGACGTTGGGGTGACACAGCAGGGTAGTGCTTGAACTATGGCAAAATTAACAAATGAGGAGAAAGTAATTCACTAATACGGGACTAATGCACACTCAGCCTCTGCACCGGATATCCACAATTGATTTGTTAGTTACAATTGGCTAAGAGCTGTTTTACCTAGAGTATTTCCTTCCTTGTAATTTAAAATTAAACCTTCAGCCAAGGCAAGTAACTTTAATCTGAAAGAATTTCAGACTCTGCTCCTGAAACTGATTTCTCTCTGCGACTTTCTGGCTGCACAGTCATCATGCATCAGAGCTGCCGAGGTCAGCTCGCTAAAGCGATTTATTTTCTTAACGATTTTGAGTGTATTATTTAGAGCATTTAAACTGCTTTTAGGGAAATTACTGACAAGTGTATATAAACCCAGACCCAGGTCACTGTAAAGAAGAGAAAGAGGAAGAAGAAAAACACCCTTGTTCGACATCCAAAAACCATAATTATGGTCATAAATAATCATGTGCTACTCTAATAAATTATGGGATGTTAAGCCAATATAACTTGTACAAGATTATTTAAAACATTTCCTGAATTTAAAAAAAATTAATCATATGGTTCTTTCTGTAACATCTTGGGTTTGAACTGATTTATTTGATGATATACCAATGATGAGAAGAAAACAGGAATATTTAAGGAATTAATGATAGAGTGCCATGAGAACGCTGCCAACCACTTACAAAAAGAAGCCAAAATATTAGCGGTATAAAATATGTTTATATACATTCAGAATTTTAATGAGATTCCTTTGATATGTTATAAATTAATTGCCAAATTGATCTGTGTTTAAGCAGATCATACAGGTATTAAAAATAATTTAGGTAATATGTATAGGTGCAGATTTAAAATTTCATATTTAGGAATTTTAGTAAAAATGCATTCCTCAGCTTGAATTGGTAAAATCCTTAGAGATTATTCTATTTGTATCCACTGAAAAACAAAAGTTAAGAAATTTTATGGTTAGCTGAGAAAAGCTGTGGTATTTTTTCTGTAGATTCCTCCCCCCCCCCCATTTAGACTGTTGCTGGATGATTCTCATTTGTACACTGTAATTTCCAGCTTATCCTAAATATAGACGCTGGATTTGAGCCATCCTAATTAAACTGTGAAGTTCTTTTGTAGTGAACACTGATGCTTCTGAAATCAATTTCAAGGCTTACACAAGCAGTGTATGTCACCTTTCCTGGTTTTCTTTCACTTTATGAATTTATCTAGAAATGATAAATTGCAAATAATACTTTAGTGGCAAATTTGTACCTTTTTTCATCCAGGCTGTATTTTATTTTAAAAATATCTATAAACTTTCTTCTGTGCTGTAGAGATTGAATTCCTTTTTTCAAAAGTTTCCCACCCTGATGCAACTCCCTTCTTTCTACACAAAGTTTAAGTCTTTATATAATAAGTGAAGAAAGCAAGCTAAAACGGTTTTGCCTGAGGCTACCTAGAAAAACAAGTTTGGTATCCTTCTGTTGTTACACAAAATTCATGTCTTTTCTTGACACACAGCTGTTAGAGATAATGGGATTTTCACGAAGGGAATAATAGAAGGTGAGAATCAAACACAACATTTCCACGCAAACCAACTCACAGAGTAAGGCTGCGGTATAGACTCTGGGGTGCTGGCTCAGGAGTGCCTGTGGTTTCGAAGCCTTGCTGGAAGCTGGCCCCCAGCCCCCTGGAGCTGTATGGAGCTGGAGAGTTCACGTTCTGGGTTACCTCGGGGGGAGTCTCCATCTACCTTGGAGAGCTCCAGGCTGCAGTCTTTGAGCTGGGATTGTGGGAGACCAAGTTTGCTCTGACTACAGCGTGGGGCAGGGAATACAAGAGGCAATACCAATTCCATAAGAAAATTGCAAACCAAAAAATTTTTAATGAAACCTAAAACCCTGTATCTGTTGGAGGTGCAGTTTGAGAGTAATTTTAAATGGACTCTGATTTGTCCTTTGACTTCAACTTCCAGAACATAATTTTACTAGAACTTTTCCTGATGGTTGTGAGGTATTGGTAGTGGTGGTTGCTCTTTAAATTGCCTTTGAAAGGCAGAAACACATGAAATAGTGTGTTTGCCCCAGGGCTTACAGGGTCGAAGAGCAAAAAGCAAGCACTCTGTGAGCTAAAGTTGGCCTCAAAGTGTTTCTCAACCCTAGCTACACGTATCTCGGGGCTATTGAAATAGACAGAACCTAGTCCCACCCCTACACCAACTAAATCAGTTTCTTTGTGGGGTGGGGGCAATGCATGAGTATATTTTAAAAGCTTCCCAGGTGATTCTAACTTGCACCCAGGGTTCTGATCAGAGTGGGGTTTCCGAATCTGGATGTCCTCAGCATCCCAGAGAGTGTCCTGTGGATTGCCTGAAGAGTTGCGAAAGTCTAAAAATTAGTTTTAATATGCTTTATTTAAAACAAAGTTATAATTTTAGATAGCTATCTTAGAAGGAAGAGCAAGCAGGAAGGATGCAATGAGGGGTAAAATAAATAAATTACACAGCAGTATGGTCCCAGGTTTAGTTTTCTCTGTGTTGGTCTAAGTTATGAAGAACCAAAATAAAGGAAAATGGGGGTTAAAATATAGAAATCATGACAAATTTGATATGCAGCATTTCTTTTTTCAGTTGATCTGGTACTTGGCAGAAATGTTATATTTTAGCTATGAGATTATATACCATTATAATAGTGTCAGGTGAACATCATGAATATCACTGAAGAAAGGGTCCATCCTTGAGCTGAGGTTCTAGCATACAGTTACACTTGGAAAAGGAAGCAGCTTTTCCAGTTCTAATTCAGCTTAAAGCAGTGGTTCTCAGACTTGCATGCAGGAGAATCATCTGTAAGCCTTGTTAAAACAGATTGCTGGGTCCCATTCCCAGGGTTTCTGACCTATTTGCTCTGAAGTGGGACCTGAGAGTTTACATTTCTAGCAATTTCACAAATGATGCTGCTCTGGGGCCCATGCTTTGAGAACCACTGGTCTAACGCATTAGAAAAGCATTTCACAAGTTCATTTTACATAATATATGTCCTGGCCTAGGTTCTCTAGAAACAGAACCTGAGGCTAAAGCTTATATGCTAATAGTTTACCGGGGTGTAGGGTCCCTGGGAAGCTGGTATGAGGGAGACGAAAAACAGGAAGCAGGGAAGGAGGGAAGACCCATATGAGGTGTGTGCTGCTGCCTTGCAGGCGGCCCTCACATTGTAACAAGCCAGCTCATTGCCTGGAGAGAGCAAGGAGGGGAATTTATCTACCAACTCTCTCTAGTCTTTCATCAACAACTGAATAATGCTGCCCCAGGACGTTCCCCCCACTTCTGGGTCGTGTCATTTTCCTGACCAGGTGGCCACTGGAACATCCAGCCTCCATGGACATAAGCCTGCCAGAGGGCAGGCGTGGCAGCTGGCACCATGCACAGGCTCCTAGGTCCAGAGGCTCCCAGCATGAGTGACCAGTCCAAGATTCAGCTGTTGCTAGGATGACTCCCGTCAGGGGAAAGCAAGGGAACCAACCCAGAGTAGCACATAAATGGACACTAGTCAATGATCAGTGCTTCTCAAATTATTTGCTGTGAAAGACACTTTTAAAAATTTTCCATTGGTTCATGGGCTCCTGTCCTACCGAGTCCTGCTGTGCCAGGCTGACACGTGCCCTGTCACATGTGATTCAGAGTCTGAGCTCAGCCGCTCCCAGATACAGCCAAACCCCGTCCAAGCAGAGGAGACCCTGGTCACACAGCTGGAGGTCATGGCCATGCCAAATTGCTGTACAGGTCTCTGGATGTTTGCTCTCAACTTTCTTTCTGTCCTTCTCTCCCTGTGAACTGGTCGAAGGGTCTAGGAAAGGGTCTTTGAAGTCAGGTAAACTTGGTATATAAATTCTGTTTCTGCCATTTTCTGACTGTAATCCTAGGCAAGTCATTCATCACTATGAATCTTGGGGTTATGTATGTAAAAATAGGGACAAAAGAATGACCTTCTTAAAGTGATGCTTAAATGGGTTGTCATATAGTAAACATATGGCACTTAGAAGTTGTTCACAAATGTTAGTTCTGGCCCGTTGCCTCTGTATGATCCAGCGAGCCTCCTAGTAATGTTTTAGTAATGACCTAATCAACTGTATTGTGGTTTGAGATTAAAGGGAGGGCAGAGGTCCAAACAACTGATGCTGGTTTTTGACCATCTTTTCTCCAAAAGATAACTAATGGTTGATAAGGGAGAAGCTGAGAGAGGGAGAGACTGGGCATTGCTTTTGACAATATCTAGGGCCTAAGACAGCAAGGATTGTTATCTAGGACCTGTTAAAACAGGATGAAACACCTCAGCTTAGGGCTGGAGCTCCTAAGTGCTACAACTGAGGAGAACTAGCTCTGTGAGGACGGCACCTCAGTCACTAAAATTGGAGTGAATCTTGGAGTATGAGTGTCCCCACGTAGCTGGCCAAGCAAACATCAGATATCTGTGAAGGCCTAGACTTATTTCTACATGTAATTTTGCAAATATAATACCTAGAAAACGGTACAAATCTGACTAATTTAGCTGATTGAAACTTATCTGATTGAGATCTGATTGATGTAAGACAGCCTGACATAAAACCAAAGAAAGAAAGCCAGATCAGGGGTCAGGATATTGGCGATATCAGTGACAGATGGACATTCTGGAATTTAAAAATATAATAACTGAAATGGAAAATTTAGTGGAGAGTTTTATGACTAGATTAGACACAGCTAAAGAGAGAAGGAATGAATTGGGTGATAACTCACAAGAAAGCATTCAAATCGAAGCACAGAAAGAAAACATATTAGAAAAATTAGAAAAGAGGGTAAGAGGCATACAGTGAAGTTTTAATAAATGTTTAATTGGAATCCTACAGGTTTCCCAACACAGTCTTCCCTCTGGCCTCCTATGAGTCCTTCCCCTCTAACCAACAAAATACATCTACACCCTCTCAAGGCCCACAAAAGTTTCATCCCATTCTAAACTCGGCTCAAAGTTCTGAATGGCATTATTTCAATCAGGTCCAGGTATGGATGAGGTGCCTCAGGTATAGTTCTTAAGTACAACTCTGATGGAGAGCACATTTCTACCTGTAAATCTGTAAAACTAAGAAGAGAATTTATATGCCCCCACATATACATACAATGGTGGGACAGATATGGGATAATTGAGACATTCTTGTTCAAAATGGGAAAATCGGGGGCCAAAAAAAGAAGTCATTGGTCCATAGCAATTTTGAAATCTTGTTGGGAAAAATATTGGAAGTTTGTTGATTAGGTCTGAAGGCCTGGAAAAAAGTCTCCATGACTCTTGATTCCTCAAAGTCATCCGTCTTTTTCATGAAATGTAGCACTTGTTTGCAACTGAGTAGTTTTCTTGACCTGCCTCCCGCCAATAGAATCTGGGGGGGTCCAAATGGCTCTTTTCATTGTGTACTGATTCTGATTATTTCATTCCAGGTTGATCATATTTCTCCTAACAAAATTCTCTCAGAAACTTTGTGGGCCTCCTTAGAATCTCTTTGTGGTTCACTTTGTGGTTCACTCCATTAAACAAAGCCATATCTCCGGATCCCTTTCTAGTGAGAACTTAAGCTTTTCAGAGGTCCTCTTGTTCAATTGAGAGGATCTGTGAAGTACACACTTACTTTTTTTTTTTTTTATATATATATCCCCATATCCGCTCCCTCTTGCATCTCTCTCCCACCCTCCCTATCCCACCCCTCTAGGTGGTCACAAAGCACTGAGTTGATCTCCCTGTGCTATGTGGCTGCTTCCCACGAGCTATCTATTTTACGTTTGGTAGTGTATATATGTCCATGCTAATCTCCCAATTCATTGCTATGAACATGGGTATACAGATATCTCTTTGAGACCTTGCTTTCATTTTTGGGGGGTGTATACTCATAAGTGGAATTGCTGGATCGTATGATAATTCAAGTTTTAATTTTAATTTCCCTTTCTCTTCTTGGTTCGCACAGCTCCTGGGGTTCAGCTTGGGTCTTGGCCCCATCTCTGTGTGTAAGTCACCCCCAGGCATCTGTTCCCGCCCAGACAGGACGGGGTTAAAGCAGCTGCTGATTAGGGGGCTCTGGCTCATTCGGGCCGGGGGAAGGGAGGGGTATGGTAGTTTTTGGAATGCGGGGCGAGCCTGCAGTGGCAGAGGCCAGCATGACGTTGCACCAGCCTGAGGCGCGCCATGTGTTCTCCTAGGGAAGTTGTCCCTGGATCCCAGGACCCTGGCAGTGGCGGGCTGCACAGGTTCCCGGGGGGATGCGGGGGGTGGGGTGTGGACAGTGAGCTGTGCTCGCACACAGGATTCTTGGTGGCGGCAGCAACAGCATTAGTGTTTCCTGCCCGTCTCTGGTGTCTGCGCTGATAGCCACGGCTCAGGCCCGTCTCTGGAGCTCATTTAGGCGGTGCTCTGAATCCCCTCTCCTCGCGCACCCCGAAACAATGGTCTCTTGCCTCTCCGGCAGGTCCAGACTTTTTCCTGGGCTCCCTCCCAGCTAGCCATGATGCACTAACCCCCTGCAGGCTGTGTTCACACCGCCAACCCCAGTCCTCTCCCTGCGCTCCGACCGAAGCCCGAGCCTCAGCTCCCAGCCCCGCCCACCCCGGCGAGTGAGCAGACAAGCCTCTCGGGCTGGTGAGTGCCGATCGGCCCTGATCTTCTGTGCGGGAATCTCTCTGTTTTCCCCTCCGCACCCCTGTGGCTGCGCTCTCCTCCGCGGCGCCGAAGCTTTCCCCCTCCGCCCCCCCGCAGTCTTCGCCCGCGAAGGGGCTTCCTAGTGTGTGGGAACCTTTCCTCCTTCACAGCTCCCTCCCACTGGTGCACGTCCCGTCCCTATCCTTTTGTCTCTGTTTTTTCTTTTGCCCTACCCAGTACGTGGGGAGTTTCTTGCCTTTGGGGAAGTCTGAGGTCTTCTGCCAGCGTTCAGTAGGTGTTCTGTAGGAGTTGTTCCACGTGTAGATGTATTTCTGATGTATCTGTGGAGAGGAAGGTGATCTCCGTGTCTTACTCCTCCACCATCTTGAAGGTCCCCCCAACCCTTACTTTTTAAAGGACCGTTTTTGTGTGACTGAATAGTACTCTGGAGCATCAGCTTTGATCGTTCGGAAGATTTAACAGAAGACTTTATATCCCCACCCTCAGCTTCCTCTCTAGACCATATTTTGCTGAGAGTGCCCTGGATTTGACCTTTACTTGGAAGCCGTTTCTCAACTTTGGAAATAACCATTTGTCATCTTGAGGGTCTGAGAACTTTCAAATCCAGCAAGTCCTGGCTCCTTTGTGATTAACAGTCCTTCCCACAATTTATGTCTCTCCTTTTGCATGTACTATAAGCAGCAAAAAGAAACCATTTGGTACCTTCAACAACTTGCTTGGAAATCTCCTTAGTTCATTTGACATATGTTCTACTTTCCATGTTACTGCAGGTGATAATGCTGTGAACCTTTCCCCCACCATAGAACCAAGATCCCCCTTCCTCCAGTTTCCAAAAATATATTTGTCATTTCCTTGTAAGTCCTCACTCAGAGTCCTCAAAACCTAGAGTGCTACTAACAGTCTGTTCAAGGAAATTTATGCTTCTCTAACATTTCCTAAAAATCCTTCCAGCTTCCACCAACTGTCTTGTTCAAAGCTACTCTCACATTTTAAGGTATCTTTTCATGGTAACACCTCATTTCCAGGTACCAAAATATGTATTATTTAGCTATTGCTACATAATGTTACCCCAAAACGTAGTGTCTTAAATCAAAAAACGTATATTATTTCATAGTTTCTGTGGGTCAAGGATTTAGGAGTGGCTGTGCAGGGTAGTTCTGGCTCAGGGAATCTCATGAGGCTGCAGTCAAGATATTTTCTGGGCCTGCAACCATCCCAAGTCTCAACTGGGGCTACAGAATCCACTTCTTAGCTCACTTATGCGCCTGGCTTAGATCTGCTTCCAAGCTCACTTATGTAGCTGCTGGCAGGCCTCAGGTCCTTGCCATATGGGTCTCTGCATAGGCTGCCCGGGTGTTGTCATGATGTGGCGGCTGCTGATGTGTGTGTGAGAAAGAGAGAGAGAGGGAGAACCAGAGGACAGGAGAAGGTGGCCACCGTGGAAGCCGTGGTCCTTTTGTAACCCAATCTCAGAACTGGTATCTCATCACATTTGCTGCATTCTATTCCAGGAAACAAGTCTTTAATTCTCAAGGTGAGGGATTACATAAGCGTATGGATTCCAGGAGGTAGAGGTCCTGGAGAGCTATCCTCACATCTGCCCACCACACTAGAGTATGCTGTAGTCACAAATGACCCCAAATAGCATTAAGAATGCTTCTGGTTCTTCTCCATGTCTTCATTATATGACTCAAGATAGCACAGTTGACTCTATCTGAGACCCTGTCTATTTTTTGGCAGAGGAAAAAGAGATTTCAGAGGTATCTCATGTCACTTCCACTTAGACTTTGTTGGGCAAAGCAAGTTTCATGGCTTAAGATTGATGTTAGGGTGTAAGAGTACAACTCTACTGCAGAGCGGAGCATCAGAAGAAGGGGTAGCACATGTTTTGGGCAATAACGCAGTCTTCCACAGCTAGCCTCAGGAATTTCAGGAGATTGATATCAAGCAACATATATTTTTGACTATAATGCATTTAAGCTAGAAAATAATAACAAAGTCTGAATAACCTATGTATGTATCAAAGCAAAAGAATCACAATTAAAATTAAATAATGAATAACAAAATTACTATATATATCAAATTTGTGGAATACAGCTAAAGCCACACTTAAAAATTTATAGCAGTAAGTGCCTATGATAGAAAAGAAGATTTGAAAGTACATGAACTGGACTTCCCTGGTGGTGCAGTGGTTAAGAATCCTCCTGCCAGTGTAGGGGGCACGAGTTCAAGCCCTGGTCTGGGAAGATCCCACATGCAACGGAGCAACTAAGCCCGTGCTCCACAACTACTGAGCCTGCACTCTAGAGCCTGCGTGCCACAACTACTGAAGCCTATGCGTCTAGAGCCTATGCTCCGCAACAAGAGAAGCCACTGCAATGAAAAGCCTGCGCACCACAACAAAGAGTAGCCCCTGCTCGCTGCAACTAGAGGAAGCCCATGCGCAGCAACGAAGAACCAACACAGCCAAAAATAAATAAATAAACAAATAAATAAATAAAATTAAATTAAAAAAAGAAAGAAAATACATAAACTAAACATTCAAGTCAAACATTTGATAAAATAATAACAAAGTAAACTCAAATAAAGTGGGGGAGACGAAAAATCAGAAAATATAAAAAAGAAAAATAGGATAATTAATACTTAATTGAAGTAGTAATAAATAATTAATTGGAAAAGGGTTTGTAACTTTAATAACACCTATAAAATAGATGGCAGAGATAAGCAATATTTATTTGCTTAGCGACAACAGGAATGCCAAAGGATGCTTCAGTAAAGATCCTATAGTCATTAAGATATCATGGCAGAATATCATAAGCAAATTTATTTTAATATGCTTGAAAATTTTTATGAAATTGTAGGAAAGCATAAGTTACCAAAATGACTAAGGCTGGAATGTAAAACCTTACTGATCCTTTCACTTTTAAAGAAATTGAAGAGTAATTATAAACCTTCCCACAAATAAACTCCAGGTCCAAGTGACTTACAAGTGGATTTTACCAAGTATTGAAAGAATAAATATTATCAGTATTTCACAAATTCGTATAGAGAATGAAGGAAAAAAGAGAGAATATTCCACAACTAGTTTTAAGATGCCAGTGTAACCTTGATATCAAAATTTGGCAAGAACACTATAAGAAAGGAAAGTTACAGGTCATTCCTACTCATGAAAATAGATGTAAACTTCTAAACAGAATAATATTAAACCTAATCCTGACAATTATAGACAGGACAATACATTATGACAGGTTGAGTGTATTCCAGGAAAGTAAAGTGGATTTAACATTTGAAGATCAATCCATGTATTTCATCATATTAACGGGATAAAGGAGAAAACATACATGCAGACATTTTTAAATAAATTTGACATGCATTCATAATTTTAGAAAAACTCAGCAAACTGGCAGTAGAATAAAACTCTCTTAACTTGAAAAAGATCTATAAAAAGCCTACAGCAAACACCATCTTTAGGGTGAAATGTGAAAGCTTTCTCTTTGAGATCAGAAAATGATGAGAGCTTTGCTGTCACCCTTTCTATTCAATTTTTTACTTGATGTGCTCAAATAGTAGATAGGGTGAGAAAAATAAATAAGTATAATAATTGGAAATCAATAAATATGGCACAATGATATGATATAACTATGACTCCATATATAGAAATTTAGAAGACTCTATAGATAAATTACTATAATTAACAAGTTCAGCAAGAGAGGTGAGCAGTGTATGTCTTGGTCCAGGCTGCTATCGCAGCAGACATTTGTTTTCAACAAATTGTGGAGGCTGGGGAGTTCAAGATCAAAATTCCGGAAAACTGGGATCTTGGTTCTCTTTCTGACTTATACTCAGCACCTGTGGCTGTGTGCTCACCTAGACTTTCTTTGCTGTTTGTGCATGGAGAGAGAGAGAGCTAGAGCGAGAGCGAGAGCAAGATATTCTTCTTATAAGGGCACTAATCCCATTGTGGGGGTCCCACCTTCATGACCTCATCTACACCTAATTATCTCCCCAAGTCCCCACTTCCAGATACCATAACATCAAGGATTAGGGCTTCAACATATGAATTGGAGGGGGACACAAACATTCAGTGTATAACAGCATACAAATGTGTAAATATACAAAGTATGTATACAATATTCAAAAATTCATAAATAAATTAGGTTTTTGCTTACCAAAAATAGAATATTAGAAAGTTAAAATGAAAACCATACCTTTTACAATAATATAATTGTACCTAAAAATACATCTAATGAAAAATGTTTAAGAACTCTACACAAAAACTACAACACCTTACTGAGAGAAATTAAAGAAGACTTAAATGAATGGAGGGATATATTAAGCTTGTAGGTTGGAAAGCCTGATTTCATAAATATGCTAATTATTTCCAAACTGATTTAGAGTTTCAAAGCAATTGCAATCAAAATTCAACTTTTATTTTTGTGGAACTTTATTGTTTTATTTTACAATTGCTGTGAAGTACAAAGGTCTAAGAATGGCTAAGATGTTATTGGAAAAAAGAATAACAACGTGGCAGAACTTACTAGACCTGAGACTTTTAAAATATTATACCCTAAGACACTGTGTCATTATCACAAAGGTAGATGACCACACAGATGAAGTAGAATAGAGACATGATTTTAAATTTCAGAAATTCTGTTCCTCAAAAGACATTCATTAGGGATGAAAATAAATGTCACCAAGTTGGAGCATATATTTGTACTACATACATATAACCCCAAAAGTTCACATAAAAAATAGACATTTCTCCAAAAAAGATATACAGATTGCCAACAAACACATGAAAGAATGCTCAACATCATTAATCATTAGAGAAATGCAAATCAAAACTACAATGAGATATCATCTCACACCGGTCAGAATGGCCATCATCAAAAAATCTACAAACAATAAATGCTGGAGAGGGTGTGGAGAAAAGGGAACCCTCTTGCACTGTTGGTGGGAACGTAAATTGATACAGCCACCATGGGGAACAGTATGGAGGTTCCTTAAAAAACTAAAGATAGAACTACCATACGACCCAGCAATCCCACTACTGGGCACATACCCAGAGAAAACCATAATTCAAAAAGAGTCATGTACCGCAATGTTCATTGCAGCTCTGTTTACAATAGCCAGGACATGGAAGCAACCTAAGTGTCCATTGACAGATGAATGGATAAAGAAGATGTGGCACATATATACAATGGAATATTACTCAGCCATAAAAAGAAACAAAATTGAGTTATTTGTAGTGAGGTGGATGGACCTAGAGTCTGTCATACAGAGTGAAGTAAGTCAGAAAGAGATAAACAAATACCGTATGCTAACACATATATATGGAATCTAAAAAAAAAAAATGGTCATGAAGAACCTAGGGGCAAGATGGGAATGAGGACGCAGACCTACTAGAGAATGGACTTGAGGACACGGGGAAGGGGAAGGATAAGCTGGGACAAAGTGAGAGAGTGGTAGTATATATATGGACATATATACACTACCAAATGTAAAATAGGTAGCTAGTGGGAAGCAGCTGCATAGCACAGGTAGATCAGCTCGGTGCTTTGTGACCACCTAGAGGGGGGGGATAGGGAGGGTGGGAGGGAGGGAGACGCAAGAGGGAAGAGTTATGGGGACATATGTATATGTATAGCTGATTCACTTTGTTATAAAGCAGAAACTAACACACCGTTGTAAAGCAATTATACTCCAATAAAGATGTTTAAATATATATATATATATGAGGAGCTCTTATGTGTCTAAGAGAAAGACAAACAATTCAATCAGAGCACCCCTCAAAAGTGACTGATAAATGTATTAAAACACACTTGATTTCATTTGTAATCAGGAACATCTAACACACACACAGAATGAAATACACCACATTAACATAACCTCCAGAATGGCTGCTATTGTAAAAGACAGATAATGTGCTCCAGAAAAAGAAGCAATATTAATTCTTACACACCGCTAATGATGGTAAATCTTGGTACAATCACTTTCGAAAATAATTTATAATTATCTAATAAAATTGAAGAAAATCAAAATTTCTGACCCAGAAATTACATACCTAGGAATATACCCCTGAAATGCATGTATATGTGCACAAAGAAATATCTATATATCTATATGTGTATGTATATCTAAAGCTATAGCTATATCTATATCTGTCTATCTACACATACAAGAATGTTTTAACAGCATTATGAATTATGTCAAACAGAAAAAACCCAATGTTGCCATCATCAATAAAATGGATCAATACATTGGGTTTATCTGTATAGTAGCATAGTACACAGTACTGAAAACTAACCAATTTACAGCTGAACACAAAAACACAGATGAACCTCACAAACATAATGTTGAGCGAAAGTTCCCAAACAGGTGAAGCTAAGGCATGGTATTTAGGAATATGCATGCTCATATTGTACAAGTACAAAGAAAGAACAGATGTGATTTCCCTGCAAGTCAGGACAGTGGTCACTTTTGATGAGGGCTGGGCGGGGGCTTCTGAGGAGATGCAGTGTTCCGTTTCTTCATCAGCCTGTAGTCAATGTATTTAAAATTATTAAACTCCCATGTTTCGTTCATTGAACCCCAGAGCATGGACATGGCTTCACAGTTCCTTCTTCTAAACCTTTCACATCCAACATTAGAGAAAATGGAAGCCCGCAGGAAAGGAGCTGGCACAATGTCAACATTAAAATCTGCTCGTCATTTCCCGGAGGGCTCGTTCCTTTTTGACGGCAGCTTGGGCCCTGGAGCTTTCCTGTGGCTCATGTTGCCGTATCGTCATCCCCACCATGGTCATCACCGATAGAATTATTCTCCAAATACCCTGTTACCTGGGAGAGCTGATACTTCCTAGTCTTTCCTCACCAACGTAGAGCATAGTCGCAATAATAAGAAAGTAAATGTTTCGTGTTCAGCCACCTAGTAATAATATGTGGCTATAAACTGAAGTCTTCAAATTCCAGATGGATAACTTCACATCCCATTTGAAGGCCTAATCTTAAATTCTTAATTTAGGGTCTGCCTTTATCCTTATAAGTCAGGAGTGAGACTGTTACTCTGTATAATAAAAACACGTGAGCTTTAAGGAATGTGACTAAATAATTTGCCTCTACTGAATATCTCTTGTATGTTGACTGGTTCCCTCATCTGTTAAAAATGAAAGTTTGCACTAGATCTTCAGGTAATAAAAACTGTGCTTTTGGTATGAGGAAACCATGGTGCTGGATGCTGAGGTGGAGAAGAACAGGGCAAGATGACTCCTACTCTTTCAGGGAGTCTACAGTCAAGGGGACATGAGAAACACAGGTGCAGCTCGATTAGAGAGGAGGCTGTGATGTTTTGAAAGCCCTATTTGGAAATAATCAAAGTAGTATGATGTCCACCCATGTGGTTGGAGAGTTCATGAACAAGGTGACTGGCTTGCTCAGCACTGAGACAACCAGCCCTCAAGCAGAGGAGTGCCTAGCATGGTCCTTCATGGCCACTAGCTCCTCTCCATGCGACAATTTTTGATTCCTTAACTCCGTGAGGGGACGTTTTCTTTAACGACGCCTTCATTTACATAGTGCAAATAAAGGAACTTACTCTACGGGGACAAGTTGCCACCACTAACGCCACATGACACCCGTGTAATCCAAGATTTCACATAAGTACTTGCAACACTCTGACAGGTGCTGTCATGCTCTAACACCTCCTTTTTTGTTACGGCACTCTAATAGACTAAGATGATATCACATTAATGTGATAGGAGATGACAGAGGGTTGAGAATGTAATACACTGGTCTCTCAATCTGTGTGATAAAAGCTGAATGCTGACAGGAAGTGCCAAACGGAGACATGTAGCGTCTCAGGCTCCCCATCCCTCTGCAGTCCACCTGCAGGGTGAGGTGTCCTGTCGCTGGTGCACCTGCTAGAGCTGAGATGGTAGGAAAGAGCTGGGCCCACAGGGAAGCTGCAGGATGCAGACAGAATGTTCTCCCCAGTGCGTATTTCTTCCCAAGGTGACTCAAAGGGATTACTGGTGCCCAAACCATGGAAAGAGGCCCAGGCTGGGAGTCAGCAGCCCGAAATACTAGTATTCATTTTTCTTTAATCTCTGGTTACTTTACTCTTCTTAGTCTCTGCTTCCTCATTTGTAAAATAAAGAATTTGGATTAGAATAAATCAGTCATTGCAATTTCAAATATGTAAGAAACCAGGCAGGAAATGAAATGTGGACAGCAAGCCTGGTGTAAATGACACGGGGTGCTTGAGCCTGAGGCAACCAGAGGCATACAAGCCCCAATTAAAAGAGTTAGAATTCATTTTTAACACTATGTTGGCTTTAGCAAATGGACAGCTAGTTTGTAAACCCCTATGTTCGATAAACTGTAAAGTTTTTTCCCACTCTAAAGTGCAAACTCAAATTTTCCCCAAGACATTTGGTAAACACACGACATATCTACTTCACTCTAGCTAAGTAAATCTTGTATATTAATTAGGATAACATTGGGCTGCAAGCAGAAAGGAAATCTCAAAGAATAATGGCTTAAATGAAATTTATTTCTCACATTCATCCAAGTCAGTCCATAGACAGCTCAGGGCAGTCTGGCATCTCTGCTCCTCAGGCCCCCGGGGACCCAGATCCTTTCCAACCATTCCTGAGGTGTGACCCTTGTCTCAGTAGTCTTTTTTTCCAGGCTGTGAGATGGAGGAAGGGATGAAGAAGCAGGAACAGAGGACAGTTTCTTGAAGTAGATTCCCCAAAACTGTCCCATGGCACTTCCTTTTCCATCTCATTAATGAGAACTTAGTGACCTAGTTTCAAAGGGGGCTGGGAAATGTAGTCTTCACACTAAGCAATCATGTACTGTTATGAACTGCATTGTGCTCCACCTCCAAAACTCACGTGTTGAAACCCCAAGCCTCAAAATGATGGTATTTGAAGCCTTTATGGAGGTAATTAAAGATCAGTGAGGTCATAAGGATGAGACCCTAATCCAATAGGATTGGTGTCCTTATCAGAAAAGGAAGAGAGGCCAGAGCTCTCTCTGTCCACATGCACAGAGGAAAGGCCGTGTGAGGACACAGTGAGAAGGTGGCCATCTGCAGGCCAGGAAGGGAGTCCTCACCAGAAACAGAATTTGCTGCCACTTTAATAATAGACTTTTAGCCTCCGGAACTGTGAGAAAATAAATGTCTATTGCTTAAGCCACCTAGTCTGTGGTATTTTGTTATGGCAGCCCAAGCAGACTAGTACATGCTTTGTTACCTTGCCCTGTTATTAAGTTGGAAAAAAAGAAGAGGTGTGCATTAGTCAGGGGTTGCCAGAGAAATAGCACCAATAGGAGAAATATCTATATCTATATCTTTGTCTACATCTACCTCTATACATATATCTATATCTGTATCTATCTATATTCTATCCATATATGTAGATATTTAAATACAAACATATATTATAAAAAATTGACTCATGCGATTTTGGATGCTGAGAAGTTCTATGATCTGCCTTCTGCAAGTTGGAAATGCACGAAAGCTTGTGGTGTAGTTGTAGTCCAAGTTTAAAGGCCAGAGAACTAGGGGAGCTGGTGGTGTAAATCCCAGTCCAAGGGCAGGAGAAGACCAATGTCTCACCCTTCTACCCTGGAAACAATTAAAAAGCAAGAATTCCATGTAGCATTACATTTAAAGACAAGTGATGGAGCAAGAAGTGTTATTTGAATTCAGAGAAGGAAAGTTCAGTGCAGCAAGAGTAATACAGGAAACATCAAAGGTGAGTTTTTAATTGGCTGGTTGGAATTAGACGCCAAGCAAGATGTGTCATGAAGTCAGTTTCTGTTCTAACCCCTGAGAACTTTCTCACTGACCACAGTGCTCTATTTTGGTCGACTTTACCAACCATGACACTGTGTGGTCTCACTGGCTTCATATAGAACTGAGCATTCAGCATAATAGCTCGATAAATTTTATAAAGACTGAAAACTGAGGTCGTGGTCTCATTAATGGGTCAAACGCCAATCTTCAAAGCAATACGAAATGGGTTTTATCCCAGTATTCTCACTGTGATGTTAATGTCTTATGAAGAACTTGCATGTGTACATTGTTAAAAAAGTAGTACAAATATTGAAAGCAAAACCAAACAAACAAAAATCTCAACAACTTCTCTTTGCCATTAACCTAATGGAATTACCTAGCATATTGTTTGTCATGTAGGCATTCTTAAAATACTTTGTTGAATAGAATTGAAGAAGAAAACTTGTGTGTATTAATAACTGTCATACTTGTACAGACATGGATTTAGAGAGCAAAATAATACCTGGTACTAATGTTAATATAATACTTAAAAATCATGGGATTGAAGAGTTACATAAAAAATGGCACTTATGTTAGATATCATGGATTTGCTTCATGGTGATTTCTTATATTTCTCATTTATAATACTACAAAAGCAAATAAATTGTTCCTATAGAAACATAATTTTTCAAGAAAATTCAGATGATAGTATTATTGAAAAAAAGGAGAGAATAGATGTTGGTAAGTTTATGATATACAAAAACACTTAAAATTTTTTTGATCTGTAAAGGCTTTTACCTTTGAATAATTTATGTCAATTCACCAAAACTGGAAGTCAGTTTGTACATTTTTGGTGGAAAGGAAGGAATGCATAGTAGGGCTAACAATCTCATCTGAACATATTTATCTTCTTACGGCCTGGTGCATGTCTCAGAAAACAATGGAAAGATACTTGGGAGACAGTGGTCAGTTTCTATACAAAAAGAGTGTGAATTATGAACGGGTCGTCTTGGATAGCAGGCCATAACTTGAGTTTTCTTACGTGTAGTTCAGCCACTTCCCAAATTCAGAAGTCATTTCATCCTCACTTGGATTTATTTACTTAAGACAGCAATTAATTTTTTTAAAGAAATCATCATCACCAAATATTTAATTATGGTATTAGAGTATTTAGATTGTTTTACATGTTCACTCAAAGTGATTTTCTAATTGACCATTTCAGGAGTCACAGACTTAAGTTTTTCTTCTGTATTTTCCAAAGATACAGTGTCAGGAAGAGGGGGAAAACAAAACAAAACAAAACAAAACAAAAGCTATCTGAGCCTCTCTCAGTAAAGCAAAGCAGTGGGGTCTTTGTCTCCTTAATGTGATATGTCTTCTGAACCTGATGGATTGGAAAGCTTTGAAAGTATCCTCGACTAAAGTTGAACATCTCCCATTCTAAAGTAAGTAGACATTTTACAAACATGAATTAGAATAGAGTCAGAGGTTAATTTTTCTTCAAAATCATTGCATTAAGGTCCTCTGTGGTACTGAAAATACTGGAATTGGGTAGATTTTATCAATAAAATCCGAATTGAGTATTTGGTATCTTGTAGACAACCTATCTAGACATTTGAAAAAAAAAAAGTATCTTTCCATCTTAAACAAGTTATCTACCAATTATTTTGCCTTTATTCTGACCCAGCATCAATCTGAGTATCATAGCTAATTTCCATTCCTGCAGGGTTGCATTCTCAGTACAGAGGAGCCTTTTGAGGCATTCCTGACGTGCCTCATGTATTGATTAACCAGAGTGCAGGGCCTAGTGGTGATGGGAGACTTGAGAATGACACAGTATGAGTCCACACTCCAAATCATGGGGACAGATTTCTTAACTTCTGTGAACCTCCATTCCTTCGTCAGTCACAACCAAACAGGTTGCTGTGAGTGAGGAAGATGTAGGCGACTGTGACTTACAATCATAACGACAACAATAAGGGCAGGTGACTTTCCCTCCCCACCCTAGTCCCATTTTTTTAAATAAGACAGTCCGAGTCAAATATCTTTCGCTTACAAACAAACCCATATGTACATCTTACTTAATACATTTGAAAACTTGTGAGGCCAGTACTAATACAATCCCCATTTTAAGCATGAGAAAACTAAGGTTTAAAAAAGCTAAGTAACTTGCCTAAAGCTACATAGCTACTGGCAGGGCAAGAATTCCAAAAAACTGTCTGGTCTCCCAATGCCCGGGGCTTAGCCACTTCTCCACAATTCCTCTAACTGATGTTCCTTTCTTATGCGCTGCACCACAAGGAAGGCGGGGTGGGGGGGTGGTGAGGGTGATGATTATTTGGCCCAAGGCCACGATGAGAATAAGGATCCTGGCTGGCCTGTGACGGCCCAAGGCCAAGGGTGGATCATGAGGTCGTTTTGAGTGCTATGAACCCAGTAAAGAGCTGGATTAGACACTGGAGAAGGTTTCTCTATGGGAATTTTCACTGGAATTTAGAAAGAAATGAAGCAAGTGTCCAAGCCCCAGACCCCCGTGGAGAGGAGGTCAAGAGAGAAGAGGTAGTGGGACCTGTGAAATTGGCATCCCTAAGCTGTTGGCAGATTTTAGCTCTTTCATCCCTGTCTTTTCTCCAGGAACCATGTTTTTTCTAAGCCTGTAACTCCTCCTCTCCTTCCCCTGTCCCTTCCAACATTATTAGTCCACATTTATAGGACGTAGTGCCTAATTTCTCTGTAACTTGGTGGCCATGAAGATCCCCATTGCTAAGTGTCATTGACCAGCTCCCAGCATCCTCAGTTCAGTCCTGTGTCTGTGTAAGAGTGAGACCAGCCAAGTCTCTGGATCTCACTAGACCTCACTCCCTTTTCCTCTAAAAAAAGCAGCAGATTAGGTCATTAGTAAGACCACTTCCTGACCTAAAATTCTGTGGTTCTTGTCACAAAAAAATTCGTAAATTACAGTGAGTAAATGAGGATTTGAGATATCATTTCTGGAAGGTTGCTGACCTCTAGTGTCAGCACAGATCTGGAAGGGAAATTCAGGCCTCTGTGTTAATTTCACATTCCTATCAAGACTTCCCCACCCCCTTTCCAGTTTCCTTATGGAGGAAAAGAAAATGTAAAATACTTCAAATTAAAGTTCTATTAACTAAAGCTTCATTTACAGAATAAATATTTCTGCTGACATTTGACTGATTATATCAATTTTGAACTTCAGATTTTAATAAGGTATTACCAAGCCCAAGAATAAACAAGCTAATCAGACCCACTTTCCTATTTCCTCCTTTGTATTAAATGATAAGTGAATTTAAAGCTATGCTTTGTCTTATTAATATCTGCTAAATATGGATGAATTACTGAATATATATTTATTCTTAAACTCATTTAGAGGCAAATATTTGCAAGGCTTTTCTGTTATAATCTGATTTTAATATCTCAACTGAAACTGATTTATGGCACGTGACTTCAAATGTGGTGTTAGTTAAAGAGGCCAAGAATTAACTAGCTGATTCTATCAAGGGTTTCTTGAAACTGATTTTGAAAGGGGGAAAAGTCTTTTGTTTTTCAGTCAAATTTTAATCGTAGGAATTTTCATGGCAAATATCAGAGTCCCACGTAAACAAATCTTTAATAATTTTTCATGTGCATATTTGGTTTTACCATAATATTAACTGAATGAGGAACTCACTTCAGTAGTTTGTGTCATCCACTAAACATCATTTCTAGCACGCAGGCGGGTGCTGTGTGTTCTGGAATTAGCTGCCGGGGAAGTCAGTAAATTCTGTTTCTTGGAGTTCTTTCTTTAAAACTTGCTGGATAAGAGACATGGGCAGTAGAGGTTGGTGAAAGCCAACCAAATGTCTCTCCTCCTCTGGTTATCAGCTAAGGAATGCTGTCCACCTACCATGTTGTACTTACAGAGCTTACGTCTTTTCCGATGCTTAGGACAGTATACAAACCTCTCTGATTAATTGGTAAACTTCAGTCACGCAAAAAGTGCTTGCTGTCTGCGAGTCAGTGAACAGCTCTCAGGCAATCTTAGTTTCCTCTTCCTGGAGTTTTGTGCTGGTCAGTTGTGAATTTAACACAAGTATGTCTTAAAGTTTGTAACAAAAATAAATAAGCATTAATATATACATTTAAAAAATAAGATATAAAGCTTGTTTATAGACCAGCACACCTATTTTGGAAGAGAAGTATTTTAGATACTGGGCCCATTGGTGCCATAAACCCCTTCACTGTATTAGTCAGGGTTCGCCAGAGAAACAGAACCAATAGGATATGTGAATACATATATATAGAGAGAGAGACAGAGAGAGAGTGACAAAGTGGGAGAGAGACACAGATAAAGATTTATAAAAATTGACTTGTGTGATTGTGGAGGCTGGTAAATCTGGAAGGGCAGGTCAGCAGGCTGCAAAGTTTAATTTATTTTTTAAAATTAATAATCATATTTTTATTTTCCCTGCCTTCTGTCTCCTCACAGAGTGCTTTTGCATCTCTGGGCTGGAAATTTTAGCAGAAGTCAGTGTTTGCAATCTCAAGTCTGAAGGCAGTCTGGAGGCAGAATTTTCTCTTTCTCAAAGGACCTAAGACTTTTCTCTTAAGTCCTCCAACTGATTGGATGAGGCCCACCCACGTCATGGAGGGTCATCTGCTTTACTCAAAGTCTGCTGATGTAAATGTTTATCACACCTAAAAATACCTTTGCAGCATCATCTGGACTGGTGTTTGACCCAACAGTTGAGCACTATAGCATACGTAAGTTGACATATAAAATTAACCATGACACCCTGTAATACAATTATGCATGGGCTTGATTTAATATTTTATTAAACAGTCTTTTGTTTTTTGTATAGTTATTCACTTGCCTCAATTTGAGAAAAGTTGAAACGATGAAATGATTTTATTATGTAAAGAAATCATTCTTCCTGATTGGTCCTACCCTGGCTCCTTTCTCTTCTTCACATCTGGGCCTTGGAAGAGTCCATTTTTATCTGCAGATTTATTTCATTTCTTTTATCTTTTCTCTGAAAGTGATGTTGTAGCTTTTATCCCAGCTATTCAGTCAGCTGGGTCTTAAGTGATGAGTCCATTTAGAAACTGTGAGGGTTAATTCTATGTGTCAACTTGGCTAGGCTACCGTGGACAGATATTTAGCCCAACATACTGGATGTTTCTGTGAAGGTGGTTTTTGGATGAGATTAACATCTGAATGGGTGGACTTTAGGTAAAGCAGATGACTCTCCGTAATGAAGGTGGGATTCTTCCAATCAGTGGAAGGCCTGAGTAGGACAAAGTCTGACCTCCACCCAGCAAGAAAGAGTTCTGACAGCTGACAGCCCTTGGACTGGAACTGCAACTCTTCCCTGGTCTTCAGCCTGACAGCCTAGCCTGCAGATTTTGGAGCTGAATCTCCACAATCCTGTGAGCTAATTCCTCAAAACAGATCTCCAGATTTCTCTCTCTCTCTCTCCCTTTCTCTCTATATGTATATGTATGTCTGCTTATGTATACGTATATATGCACACACACAGACAGCTTCTGTTGGTTCTGTTTCTCTGGAGAACTGTGACTAATACAGAGAGAGCTGGAACAACCGACAGAGCAGAATTCCGGCTTTTTAATCTGGGATTTCCATTGTTCTGAACGTTTTAAAGGATAGCTCTTGTTCTGCATAAAAATAAAGTTTTATTTTTTTAAATGTCACAAAGCGCTAGTAAGATTTGGGAGGGTTCAACAGAGGCCCAAGGGAACTTTCAATGTTTCAGAATAAAGAAGCTGAATCTGGCTGGGCTTGGTGTCTGGGACCTCGCAAGTAGATGCTGTGTTCCTGGAGGCCAAGGAGAGAAGCACCCTTTCCAACGTGGACCTCCGGGAAGGGTGGTTCCCCCGGTTGGAATGGCTCTAGCTGAGCATCGGGAACAGACCCCTGGGGCCCACAGTGTGGCAGTCATGAGAATGTGCTGTTTGGATGCTCAGATCTGCGGCAGGAAATTGACGTGGGTCGCCGGGGCCCAGCGGCTGTGCTTTGTACACATCACTTCACACCTGCAGGGCAGTCCTGCTTCCCATGGGCTGCTCCCACCAGTGACCCAGCATGGCCAAAATGCTTCTTGCCTCTGGGCTGCTTTTGGGAACTGCTCACGCCACCACATCAGGATGCAGGATGCTCAGGACGTCAGGCCGAGTCAGGATTGACCATGCCCACCAAGCTCGACCTCTGGTCTAGGTCATCAGATCTCTCCACTGTGGAACACATTTCCCTTATTCTAATCAATAGCTATTTGGAGGGCTGATACTAATTCATATACTAATTCATAATTTTTAACAAGTCGTTCCTGAGGAATGGGGTGTAGGGGAGATTCTTCTAGTAACATTTTTACATAACTTTCCCAGTTACTGAAGTGCACTTTCCCACATGCAGTAAGGACACTGGGGAGTTAATGCTGGAAGGGACCCAATGATAATCTGGCTCAATTCCATTTTTGTATTTAACAGAAGAGGAGCCCAGGTCATCTCAGTAAAATAGTGAGAACCATGCTCCAGATCCCCTGACTTTTGTTCAATTTCCTATTATTTTCAAAACATGTTTACTGAATCCTTCAAGAACAAAAAGCAAAATCTTAGACAATCAAAAGAAGACATGAGAGGGACACAGAAGGTATTCTGTTCTCGGGGATGTGTATTGGGAATGATAACACCAGGATGTGTCTGCTCTGTAATAAATAAATAAAATATAGCGTGAGCCACAGGTGTGAGTCACATAAGCAATTTTACATTTTCTAGTAACCACCTTAAAAAAAGTAAAAAGAACCAGAAGGAATTAAGTTTAATAATATATTTTATTTAACCCATATCCTAAATATGATCAGTTCAAAAGGTACTCAATATTTTAAAAACTATTTATGAGATAAATAATATTTGCATTTCTTTTCTTTTTTTGTTGTTAGTTTCTGGTGTACAGAAAGGCGATTCATTAATGTGTGTGTATATATATAACTGAATCACTTTTTCTTTTTCAGATTGTTTTCCATTATACGTTATTATAAGATATTGAATATCGTTTCCTATGCTATACAGTAGGACCTTGTTGTTTATATATAGTAGTGTGTATATGTTAATCTTGAGCTCCTAATTTATTCCTTGCTCCCTTTTCCCTTTGGTAACCTTGTTTTTTTTTTAAATCTTTTATACAGCAGGTTCTTATTAGTTATCTATTTTATACATATTGGTGTATATATGTCAATCCTGATCTCCCAATTCATCCCATCACCCCCGCCCCTTTCCCCCCTTGGTGTCCATGTTTGTTCTCTACATCTGTGTCTCTATTTCTGCCTTGGAAACTGGTTCATCTTCACCATTTTTCTAGATTCCACATATATGCATTAATATATGATATTTGTTTTTCTCTTTCTGACTTACTTCACTCTGTATGACAGTCTCTAGGTCCATCCAAGTCTCTACAAGTGACCCAATTTCATTCCTTTTTATGGCTGAGTAATATTCTATTGTATATATGTACCACATCTTCCTTATCCATTCATCTGTCGATGGACGCTTAGGTTGCTTCCATGTCCTGGCTATTGTAAACAGAGCTGCAGTGAACATTGGGGTGCATGTGTCTTTTTGAATTATGGTTTTCTCTGGGTGTATGCCCAGTAGTGGGATTCCTGGGTCATATGGTAATTCTATTTTTAATTTTTTAAGGAACCTCCATACTGTTCTCCATAGTGGCTATATCAATTTACATTCCCGCCAACAGTGCAAGAGGGTTCCCTTTTCTGCACACCCTCTCCAGCATTTGTTGTTTGTAGATTTTCTGGTGATGGCCATTCTGACTGGTGTGAGGTGATACCTTATTGTAGTTTTGATTTGCATTTCTCTAATAATTAGTGATGTTGAGCAGCTTTTCATGTGCCTCTTGGCCATCTGTATGTCTTCTTTGGAGAGATGTCTATTTAGGTTGTCTGCCCCTCTTTTGATTGGGTTGTTTGTTTTTTTAATATTGAGCTGCATGACTTGTTTATATATTTTGGAGATTAATCCTTTGTCCATTGATTCATTTGCAAACATTTTCTCCCATTCTGAGGGTTGTCTTTTCATTTTGTTTATAGTTTCCTTTGCTGTGCAAAAGCTTTTAAGTTTCATTAGGTCCCATTTGTTTATTTTTGTTTTTATTTCCATTACTCTAGGAGATGGGTCAAAAAAGATCTTGCTGTGATTTATGTCAAAGAGTGTTCTGCCTATGTTTTCCTCTTAGAGTTTTATAGTGTCCGTTCTTACATTTAAGTCTTTAATCCATTTTGAGTTTATTTTTGTGTATGGTGTTAGGGAGTGTTCTAATATCATTCTTTTACATGTACCTGTCCAGTTTTCCCAGCACCACTTATTGAAGAGACTGTCTTTTCTCTATTGTATATCCTTGCCCCCTTTGTCATAGATTAGTTGACCATAGGTGTGTGGGTTTATCTCTGGGCTTTCTATCCTGTTCCATTTATCGATATTTCTATATTTGTGCCAGTACCATATTGTCTTGGTTACTGTAGCTTTGTAATATAATCTGAAGTCGGGGAGTCTGATTCCTCCCGCTCCATTTTTTTCCCTCAAAACTGCTTTTGTATCTCCATACAAATTTTAAGATTTTTTGTTCTAGTTCTGTAAAAAGTGCCACTGGTAATTTGATAGGGATTGCATTGAATCTGTAGATTATTTTGGGTAGTATAGTCATTTTCACAATATTGATTCTTCCAATCCAAGAACATGGTATAACTTTCCACCTGTTTGTGTCATCTTTGATTTCTATCATCAGTGTCTTATAGTTTTCTGAGTACATGTCTTTGACCTCCTCAGGTAGGTTTATTCCTAGGGATTTTATTCTTTTTGTTGCAATGGTGAATGGGATTGTTTCCTTAATTTCTCTTTCTGATCTTTCATTGTTAGTGCACAGGAATGCAAGAGATTTCTGTGCATTAATATCGTATCCTCCAACTTTACCAAATTCATTGATTAGCTCTAGTAGTTTTATGGTGGCATCTTTAGGATTCTCTATGTATAGTATCACATCATCTGCAAACAGTGACAGTTTTACTTTTTTTCCGATTTGGATTCCTATTATTTCTCTTTCTTCTCTGATTGCTGTGGCTAGGACTTTCAAAACTATGTTGAAAAATAGTGCCGAGAGTGGACATCCTTGTCTTGTTCCTGATCTCAGAGGAAATTCTTTCACTTTTTCACCATTGAGAATGATGTTTGCTGTGGCTTTGTCATGTATGGCCTTTATTATATTGAGGTAGTTTCCCTCTGTGTCCACTTTCTGGAGAGTTTTTATCATAAATGGGTGTTGAATTTTGTCAAAAGCTTTTCCTGCAGCTATTGAGATGATTGTATGGTTTTTATTCTTCAGTTTGTTACTATGGTGTATCACATTTATTGATTTGCATATATTGAAGAATCCTTGCATCCCTGGGATAAATCCCACTTGATCATGGTGTGTGATCCTTTTAATGTGTTGTTGGATTCTGTTTGGTAGTATTTTGTTGAGGATTTTTGCATCTATATTCATCAGTGATATTGGTCTATAATTTTCTTTTTTTGTAATATCTCTGTCTGGTTTTGGTATCAGGCTGATGGTGGCCTCCTAGAATGAGTTTGGGAGTGTTCCTTCCTCTGCAATTTTTTGGAAGAGTTTGAGAAGGATGGGTGTTAGCTCTTCTCTAAATTCTTGATAGAATTCACCTGTGAAGCCATCTGGTCCTGGACTTTTGTTTGTTGGAAGATTTTTAATCGCAGTTTCAATTTCATTACTTGTGATTGGTCTGTTCATATCTTCTATTTTTCCTGGTTCAGTCTTGGAAGGTTATACCTTTCTAAGAATTTTTCCATTTCTACCAGGTTGTCCATTTTATTGGCATACAGTTGCTTGTAGTAGTCTCTTATGATGCTTTGTATTTCTGAGTTGTCCATTGTAACTTCTCCTTTTCCATTTCTAATTTTATTGATTTGAGTCTTCTTCCTCTTTTTCTTGATGAGTCTGGCTAAAGGTTTATCAATTTTGTTTATCTTCTCAAAGAACCAGCTTTTAGTTTTATTGATCTTTGCCAATGTTTTCTTTGTTTCTATTTCATTTATTTCTGCTCTGATCTTTATGATTTCTTTCCTTCTACTAACTGGGTTTTGTTTATTCTTCTTTCTCTAGTTCCTTTAGGTGTAAGTTTAGATTGTTTATTTGAGATTTTTCTTGTTTCTTTTTTTTTAAATTTTTATTTATTTATTTATTTATTTTTGGCTGTGTTGGGTCTTCGTTTCTGTGCAAGGGCTTTCTCTAGTTGTGGCGAGTGGGGGTCACTCTTCATTGCAATGCGTGGGCCTCTCACTGTTGTGGCCTCTCCTGTTGCAGAGCACAGGCTCCAGACGCGCAGGCTCAGTAGTTGTGGCTCACGGGCCTAGCCGCTCCGTGGCATGTGGGATCTTCCCGGACCGGGGCACGAACCCATGTCCCCTGCATCGGCAGGCAGACTCTCAACCACTGCGCCACCAGAGAAGCCCTACTTGGCCATCTTGAACCAATCTCATAAGTTTGCTTTCTCTGTGAGTCTATTTCTGTTTTGTAAATAAGTTCATTTGTGTTATTTTTTAGATTCCACATATAAGTGATATTATGATCTTATGATATCTGTCTTTCTCTCTCTGACTTCACTTAGTGTGATAATCTCTAGGTCCATCCATGTTGCTGCAAATGGCATTATTTCATTCTTTTTTTATGGCTGAGTAATATTCCATTGTATATATGTGCCACGTCTTCATCTATTCATCTGTCGATGGACACTTAGGTTGTTTCCATGTCTTGGCTATTATAAATAGTGATGAAATGAACACTGGGGTACGTGTATCTCTCTGGACGTATGCCAAGGAGTGGGATTGCTGGATCACATGGTAACTCTATTTTTATTCTTTTCTTTTTTTTTTTTTAAACAGTCTGTGTGTATTCTATATTTATGGCACATCTTAATTCAGATCAAGCCACATTTCAAGGACTCAAAATAGCCTCTTGTTATTCGTTGTACTGTTGAACAGTGCTGCTCTAGAACAATGAGGAAATGTGAAATACAGGTTCCTACTACTTTCAATATTTCAAAAGTATTTAATATTATACATTTATCCAAAAATAGACTGACTGCAATGACACTCATGTCTTTAAATGAGGAAGGTTGTTACTCATTCAAGGCTGCTTCACTGTAGTCACTCAGAGCCTGATGATGAGAAGGGGTTTGATGCTCTGTGATCATCGCCTCGAATTTTTAAAAATTTTATCTTTGTATTTATGTTTTGCAAGTTAACTTGGGGGGTGGCAACTATGAAGTGTGGGTCCACAGCTTGTCACCTGCCTTCCTGGGAAGCTCCAGGATGCAGGAATTTGTCCGCGCTCACCTGGCAATTATCATGGTGCCAGAAGGATCACTACATTAAATACCAATCAAAAAATACCACGACAGCTCAACAGAGAGACTGCGGAAGAAAAGACAAGCTTGTTTCCTGATTTTAGATCAGGGCTCCACATTTTCATTTTGTGCTGGGCCCTGCAAATTCTGTTACTGAGTGTAGCTGTTTTTATTCCTATTGCTATTAACTTTTGTAGCACTATAATTGCTGCCCTTTTAGAAAAAAAGATTGCTGGAGAAACTCTTAAACTCTTTCTTAATAGAGGCACTTTGGTAGAGAAACTCTTTGAAAAGATGTGATATGTGGGTAAATTATAAAGTTGGATATATTTCATTACATGGATAATGTAGCAAATTGCGTCTTGATGTAGAAAATATTGGGAATCCCTAATATGGACTGAGAATGTGTCTAAAACAACTAAATCAAGCAGCTCAATAAAAATACAAGTCATTGTGTGGATGTAAAGGGGAAAGAGGTTGACTCCATTTTGGTTAGTTTTACATCATGTAACCAGTTAATTTACTAAATTTTTCACTATGTTGGATATTGCAGTGATATCCTATCAACACACTCTGACTAAATAAAGTTCTATTTAATGAAATTAGGCATTTTGTATATGCAGGGATTTAGAGACTAGAGCTATGGGGCAATCTTTTAAGTTGTGATCAGTAGGAATGAAAATAAAACCAAAATGATGAGATACTGTTAACAAATACAGTATTGAATATTGACCCAAGAGGACTGGAGCTGCATCCAGGGTCCTTGCATGAAAAGTAACAAAACCCTGAGTGAACACTTGCATAAAGGAACACGCAGACCAGTGCCCAGGGTCGTGCTGTGCATGGCGGGGCTAGGACTGTGCTGGTACAGGTCTGTGTCTGCTGGACGCAGATGACCAATAACCGTAGCTCTGGTTCTGCCTCCGGATGGACCAACCTTGAGAATTACAAGTAAGGTCCCTTCCTTAATTGTAAGCCCCAACAAGCCTGGGGTTCCTTAATATCCCTTTTATTCTACGATTCTATGATCCATAAGGACTACAAACAGAAATGTGCTGAGACTCTGTGTCATTTTCCCAGGACATAAGGACCTCTCTCCCTTGTACTAACATACTAACATGGTCCTTGCCTGAGACTTGGAGGAAGAGGCATCACACTTTAAGGCAGTCCCCTAGGGTTTTTCACCTACCCTGTATTTCATGAAAGGGAATCCTGGGGTGGTTAGTTGTCTTTCTGTTCTCTGTTTTTCCTTTCTTTCCTCCTTTCGCTCCTCCCCACATCCCACCCTGCTCCTTATTCTTCTTTCTTGGATAACCAGATAAATGCCTGTCAGTTTGTCAGCACTGTTTAGGCTTTAGATTAATATTCCCGTTCAGGGGGTTAATTGCAGGCCCTTGGAAATTCAAGGTAGCTACCGATTGCCTGTTGCTTCCTTAGCCCCCAGGCCTGCTTTGCTTGAAGTAGTCTATATTCTTTTGCTCTTTAGTGGTGTCTGTTTCACCATCATGGTCTTTATGACACACACTCTTTGAGAATTTCAGGAGTTAAATGAAGCTGTCCGTGAAAGTTTGCTTCCCAGGAGAATGCCAGTAACCTCCAGAGATGGCTTTGGAGACATTTTCCCACCAACTTTTATAACCTTAATCTTCCTGGTCTCCAACAGTCTTCTCCAGCATGTGCATCTATTTGAAAATTTTTGAAAAGCAAGTTTAGAAATTAAAGACCAGCTCTTGTTTAGGCCATTGGAAAGGACCAGGTGAATGACTGGCTGAGCTTGGGGACTTGACTGAGACCTTTCCAGTCTGTGGGCCGTGCTAGTGAGTTCCACCACCGAGCGTGGAGCTCACGCCTCCAGGGTCTGTGATGGACACAATCCAATTTTAATGCCTTGTGTCAGGCATCCTGGCTGCCCTCTAACCATTCTTAATAATAAGACAAAAGCGATATTTTAGGGTAGCAGTTAATAAATAATGTGACATCCAATCATACCTTTCACTAAAATATTATTATCTTTTGGCAGATTCATTACTGTAGAGACATCAGGATCTGATGAAACATTCTCTAATTCTACCACTAGTACATTTTCCAGAGTTGTCTTTCTTTTAATTTAATTCTCCCACTCTGAAAGCATACTGTCTGTTGCAATTACTGAATGAGCATTTAATCTCGCATAACTAAGGCATTTTAATCTTTTCTTATGGAGAGACGATTAAAAGGTCCTAATATTGCTGTGATATGGATACATTTCATCCCAACCAAGTGAATCAAAGTTTCCTTTGTCCTCATAACTATAAGTGAAGACCAATCAAGACACTTCGCTGCAATGGTTAAGCCACCTTATCACAAGGTGTGATAAATAACTATTTGGAAACACAGTCTATTGAATAGAAAGGTTTCCAGGGTTTCCTTGGGCAGAGGTGAGCCCAGAGGTGGAAAATAGTAAGAGAAGTTTTCATAGTTGTTATTGTAACTTGATTTATAGTCTATTATATTTTCCCAAAGCAATAAATCTTGGCACTTTTTAAAGGCTGTGTTGCCAAGAGAGATATTGGATCACATTAAAATGGCAAGGGGTGATTTTGTTATACTATAGCATTTTTACATTGATAGTTTCAATTTTTAGTTAGCATGTTAGTACACTGGTATAAAATAAAAGAAATCTAACACATTTTTAAACTTTTTCAAAATCAGCACCTTTTCCTGATTTTTATTTTCACTGTTCTATTTCCTTGGCACACAGTGCATCTGGTTAAAAAGATTTTATACCCTGAATGTTTGCAATGTACATAGACCTTCACCCATTATCAACTCTAGTGAAAATACATAAATATAAATCTGCACTGTGTTACCTACCTAAGAAAATAATTTCCCCGTGACTATCTTTCCTGGCCTTTAACCGCTGACACTGGTATATTTATTAAAATTGTACTGGTCACTGTTTTATGAGGAAGGGCGTCACATTGCATTATGTATTTTCATAATACTTTGAGCTTGGTTGAGAAATGTCATATCCCTTTTCTTCAACCTCCGTTTCTCAGCCACATCCATTCATGACCTGATTCTCCCCTTCAGAATTGTGGTATATAAACGGGCCACAGATTAACAAGTTTGCGTTTGGGAAACAAGGCAACTCCGATTTGATTTTTATTGTACATTCATTCCTCAAGGATCATTTCATACTTATTGAAACTTGGTAAAACAACAATTCTTTCCAGACTGATAGTGATCTGGTAATTAATGTGAAATATATTTGTAAAACAAGTTGGGATTTTCTTCTGTTTCCCTGTGAAAGAAACATTCAGATGGCTGAAAAGGGCATTTTAATGGATAAATTTGAACTTTCAAAATATACTCTTTTAAAATAGAACACATTTTCTTTCTTCTATGTATGCTGCTTTGTTACCTTTTCTCATGAAGATTCTTTTAAAAATTACATGAAACGCTTATTAAATAAATGTTTAGATTGTGAGTAAATAGCATAAACTGGCATAAGAAACTATTCAAGGATGTTTCACTCTTTTTTGGGTGGAGGTAGAATGATGACTGAATCAGAAATTCATAGAAAGAATATCTAAGAAATTCGAGCCATGCATAAATTCATAAGGATACAGATACACTTTGTTTGCATATTGTTTCTTTATTATCCAGGAGCTGCTTTGATCATTTGGGCTGAGGTGTTGACAACGTGGGGTATAGTCCTTGATTACATAGGTAAAGGAATATACATTAAGCTGAATAGAAAGCTGATAGCAATGTAGGCTAAGTGCATTTAATTAGCTGCTTATTCAAATACCCTATTCATTATTTCTCCCTCTAAGAATGAGATCAGGGTGTGTGTGTGTGTATGAGCTGGAAGCAGGAAGGTGATGCTATTGGTACAATGTGAACGATCCATTTACAAAGATGTAAACAGTTGAACATTTCCAAGGGGACCAAAAGGGTTGAATTTATAATATGGCGTTTCTACATTGATAATGTGAATTTTCTGGTTAAAAGTGTTAGTGCGACACTAGGGTTGATAGACAGCCATCATAATATCAACATGTCACTACTAAGCTCTAGTGGTTTAGAAAAGCTTTTCTTGGGTGAAAATGGGGGGTAACCAATGTCTTCCTTAATTATACAAGATTCCCTTAAGGTGAAATAGAATTGGGAAAGAAATCGTCATTGTCTTTTGAAAAGAAACTTTTTATTTCATGAGGCTCTTAGCAAAAGCAAAGAAAATGACAAGAAAATAAATATCTAATTTAGTGTTGATTTAAAATATCATCCTTTGAACATGATAGCAGGGAAGGCAACGCAAATCTCATTTTGTTATCTGAGTCAATCTACCTCAGAAACATGATTCAGTTGCAAAATTACACAATAATTAGGATTAAGAGATCTGGAGTCAAGACAGACCTGAATTCACATGTCAGCTCTGTGTCTAGCTAGTTGCATGACTCCTGCAGAGGTTTTGAAATTTTCTAACTTCCAGTATGTAAAATGAGAATGGTAATGAAATATCTTCTTCATATGGTTATTGTGACAACTAAAGATAATGTTTGAAAGTTCTTAGCAAGATACCTGGCATATAATAATAATCCCAAGCATGCAGCTTTAAAAAAATCCCAGGGTGAAAAATGAATGAAATATTTAAGAAAAACAAACATTTTTTTCCCCATTTACCATCGCTTCAAATTGAGTTGTTGGTTTTTCCCTAGAGTTACATAGCTATTTCACTCTCTCTCTAAAAAAAAAAATCCCCAAACATTTTAAGAATAAATGACCTGTTAAAAGTACAGAAAAATCATGCCTTGACCTTGAGGCAGAGTTTATGAATTCTGAAAGGGTGAAGAAAAACATAATAATTAACTGTACCTACCCACCCAAACAGTTATTGTGGAAGTCCTGGTCCAACTGTTTTTAATCACAACTTTGCAGGTTTCAACAGACCCTGCTGCATTTAGTCACCGGGTAGCCTTCAGGGACAGGGCGGCTGTGAGCGAGACTGAAGTCAGCCACGGAAGGCATTTCTCCTTCTCACACTTGGGGATTCGGAGTCTTTTTGGGCCAAGGAAGTGCAATTGAGCTAATCTGTTTGCTTCTTTCTGAATTAGAAGTCCTAGAGTCAGACCGTGCAGGAACACCTCCTTCAACCTGCGTTCTTGGCTCCAGGCTTGGTTTGAGGTATTTTATGATTAAATTCATGCCAGTTACCAAATCATTATAAAGACTGAACCCAACACTACTTTTGTTTGACTGAATTACTGACTTGCCTATGTATTTATGTCAACGCCCAAGATATAGAAATAATGGAATGTGCTTTACCCAAGACTATAATTCTGCTTGTGTAGACGTTGTCAAATTAGGAAACATTTAATAGAAATTTCCCTTGGATCTACTCTGGTTGAATAGGCAACTCCCGTCATTCCCTTTGCAGTTAGGGTGTCACAATTCATTTTACACTCCTAGTAAAAATACAGGGGCTGGACTCTTCTCCGACCAGATGCCCCTTCACTGCTTGCTGGCTTGCACTGGACTGATTTAAAATAAATTTATGTGGGAAACCCATCACTAGATTGTAAGGGAGCTAGGGATCTCCTGAATGTCGATGTAGGGCAATTTGGTATGTGTCTGATTATGAAAATAGTTTTCCTCTCTTCTCTCATCCAAAGGAAGAATCTGTAGTGATTTTTCTGCGATATGACTTTAGAAAGCCATTGGTCCTTTGAGACAGGCTTCACTTTTTTTTTAAACTTATAAACAAAATATCTGTCTTTTCTATGGATCCAGTCTTTTGTCTGATTTTAAATGACTAAGAAGAGAACCTAATAGTTTTAAGTCATAATAGGGATATACTTATTTTTAACAATATCTGTTCAGAAGATCCTTATTTTCATTTGACACTTTTTTCTTATGGGGCACTAATAAGCGATAGAGAAATGATTTGAAAGAAGGGATACTCACACATAGAATATACGATGCCACTTTGACTCAGAAGAAGATTCTTTCCTCTCCTCTTCCTCTTTCTTTCTTTTGTCCTCCCCTCTTCTCCCTTTGTCACACATACACACACGATACTTAAAACATACATGGTACTTAGAACACCTCAATAAGTTAACATTGGACAACTGTAACTAATTTGTGGTTTTAAAATAATCTCTGTTACTTATATAACTTCTTAATATCAGACACCTGATCTAGAAGATATTAAATGTTGAGGTGAACTATAAAATCTTTCTTGGCAAAGCGGACAAAAATTTTAATTTTCTTTATTGCCATAAATTGACAAATTAGCCTTTACTATTCAAATTTTTGCAATATTAAAACATGTGTGCATGGGACTCTGTTGATAGAAATCCCTTGGTTTTGCAGAAGGAAATCAGTAGGGTTGTCTGCTGAGTTGAACCTTGGCCTCTAATTTTATTTATTGACATAAATAGACAAATTAGTTTTTACTATTCACATGCGTACAATATTAAATCATGTATGCTTGGGACTCGGTTGACAGAAATCCCTCGGATTTGCTGAAGGAAATTGGTGAGGTTGCCTTCCACCTGTTGAGTTGAGCCTTGGTCTCTAGTTGGCCCGTGCCCCTTGCTGCCCCGGCCCTGGCTGTGTGGCTGGCAGGAGGGAACCTGTGGCTCTGACCGAGGCTCTCCGCTTCCTTCGTGCTGACCTCCTTGTGTCCTGAGCAGGCCTTTCCTTACTCCCCAGAAGCTCCGCGGCTCTTATGTCCTTTACAGGGTGATTCCTGGGACAAGGAGGAATTTGGTGTCTGGGATCCTCCGCCTTCTCCTAGTCTCCTTCCCTCCCCTACTTTCCCTCAGCTTCTCCATTCTCTTGGTCCCTTAGAGAAAGGGAGAAGACAAAATGCAATTAAAGCGGCTTTCTCTGAGCCACTGGCCTTTAAGGTGCCCTTATGGGGAGGCTGAATTCAATCCACTTCTAAGAAAAAAGAATCTTTCTTTATGCAAACACGATCTGGATGGCTGTATGTGTTCAGGAAAGAACAAGTACTCAAAATACTTGGAAAATCACCTCTAAAGGACTGAACAATGACCCTCAAGGTTCAGGAGATTTCCTGGGGATTAATGAGTGGCTGGGAAGAATTGGTGGCCTTCAGCTGTACTCTGGGCAGTTAACCTCAGCCAGTAAGACCTTGCTAAGAAACGCCCCTGCATGGTGGTGGTGATTGCTATTGTGAGACGTAAACATAGAAGAACACTTTTAGTCTGATTTTATTTCAATATGCCTTTTGCTTCTGAAAGACTGTGCTGTATCGTGCGGAGCATTTGGTGGTAATAACACAGCTCTCGTTACCCGACCACACACGCCTCATCACATTAACCAAGCTGATTGGAACGATGTTTAAAAGGGAAAGAAAAAATTAATATTTTATGGAGGTTAAAAAAACCTGGAGAAAAGCTGTTACACTACTTGATACACAGCCAAGGTTGTATTGAATTTAGAGCAAACCAGTTATAATTTGATCACAGGTACAATTAGAACATTTTTCTTAAGAGGGAAGGTGTTTTCCTTTTGTGGTGAGAGAATTACTTCAAAAACTTAAAAACGTTTCTGTCCCTTTCTGGCTAAACCTCCTGCTAGCAAAATACTTCATTAGCTAAAAGATTCATGACCCAAGTTCACTTGGTTTTAATTTCAAGGGGGGAATATGGAAAAATTATTTGTAACCTGATGTACTCAGATAGATACTTAAATTTTTCCACTTACCATGGTGATTCTCAGCTCACTTCATCTTTAGAACACTTATCCCAACAGATTAAAACCTGCCTTTGTCATTTCTGTTGTTTGCATCTTACATGAACCAAGTGTGAGGTGAGGGGTTGGCGCTTGTGTCAGTCTGACCTTCCAGAGAAACCAGGCTGCTGTCATGAGTCTTTGCCTTGGTGTCATCGTTCCGGGCACTAGTGAGCCAACCAAGCTTCAGGCCAGTTCCTGACACGTTGACAAATCCCTCTTCCTTTACTCTCTGCCAGTGGCTTTGCCTCAGGAAGCCTGGAAGTGTTCAGACTGGGTAATAAAAGGATCAGAGGCATGTTCTTTAGTTCTGCTTCCAAATTGAACAATATTTTAAAGTAACATGTTCTGGAAAATGAAATATATACATATATACACACCAGTGAGGAGATTGGTATTTCTAGATATACTCCCACATCCCAGAAGGGCAGAAACCAGCAGGATATAGGCTGGAAGTACAGGAACTGGGGTGCAGCTTGTAGGCTCAGCTGATACCTGAGGTGAGAACAGGTGGCAGTGAGTGGCCCTATGTACACAGCCTTGCAGAGCACCCAGAGCCTGGGGTCCTGCACCCTGCTTGAGGTTCTTTGGGTCAGCTCTCTGGGTGGGCTCCACTTCTGAATGGGGCAGGGACTGAATGTTAGAGACAAGACAGTAAATTTTCTGTGCATATCAAGGAGGAGTCTCCTCCAGTTTCACACAGATGGAAATATGATGGGCTTTCCTGGGGCAAAGGTGTATCTCGTGATCTAATTCCATTGTGTAAAAACTCACCTGTTGAATGGGAGTAGCTAGCGACAGTGATAACAACTTTTGAAATACATAAAGCTAAAGTGAGAAGTCCAAACTTATTCATTCGACAGATAAATACGTGAATAGGTACAAAGTGGAGAATGAGCACACTACTAAAAAATATGAATGGCTTAAATTAAGGTGAGTAGAAATCCAGGTTCAAGTTTTAAACATCATGTTGTAAACTGTTGTGTCCTTCATTCCACCACTGATTCCTGATGGCTGAGGTTCACCATGGTTGACAATTCCACGCACAGGCAAGGAAGGAACAGTGAGTTGCAATAGTTAACATGTGAGGTCTGGAGTCAGACCCTCCATCTAACACCCATCAGCCATCTACTGGGCTATGTGTGACCCTGAGCAGGTCATTCACCTCTTCATGTCCCAATCCCCTGGCTGCCTCTGGGCCTCAGTATCCTCCTCTTTAACCAAGTTGTTGCTTAATTATTTAAATACTTGGGAGAGTATGAGTTTCAGTTTGCCCATTGGTTGGATTAGTAGGATCTGGCCCTTGGTGGTCATCTGTAAAATGGGGATACAAATACCTTGCAGGACTACTGTGAGGGGGTAAGGATGGTAATGATAACCCAGCAGTTAAAATAGCTTATTTAATTCAATCCTCACTACAGCTTGGCAGTTATGATTAATATCCCGTTTTACAGATACAAACACTCAGGTATAGAGATACCAGTGTGATGCTCTTATCACACAGTAAGCACTCGATAAACGTTAGCCTTAGGAATTTTGGTTAAGAAAATATTCTTTCATTAGAATTGTTAAAGATGGATATATTAATTGCTAGGGCTGCCGTAACAAAGTACCACAGACTGGGGGGCTTAAACAACCGAAATGTATTTTCTCATCGTTCTGGAAGTCAGAAGTCCAAGATCAAGGTGTCAGCAGGGTTGGTTTCTTCTGAGACCTCTCTCCTTGGCTTGTGGATAGACCTCTTCTTGCTGCGTCTTCACGTGGTCTTACTCTGTGAGCATCTGTGTCCTAATCTCTTCTTATAAGGACACCTGTCATAATGATTTAGGGCTCAACCCCAAAGACTTAATTACATGTTTAAAGGCACTGTTTCCAAATACTGTCACATTCTGTATTTATTATGAGGTTATGAGATAAGGACCTCAGTATATGATTTTTCAGGTGACAAAATTTAGGTCACCAGAAAGGGCAAGTGAAAGCATTATTAGAGTAAACTTAGTCCAGTCTCAGTGGTCTCAGCAATAAAAACTTACAATCAGGCGTAGAGAGCTGTCTTCAGCTCTGCCCTCGGGCTCCCTGCTTCTAGAAGCACGTTGTGTAGGTGAACAACTGCTGAAATTCCTTTCCCTCAACTGGAGGACTTTGATCCCTTGAAACTCTTTAACAAACAGCAACCGAAACCAAAACCTTCCCTTGCCACAGGTCTTTATATTGTAGTAACAAAGAGGTGCATATTATCAGGGAATTCTTACAAAGAAGTGAATATGTCATAAAGGGTTATTTTTCCCTCTGCTATCAGTCCACCCAAGACCAAATTCAATTGCCATTCTCTGTTTTTCAGATAAAGAAGAGATGGCTTGAAAATATTTCACCACTTTGGTATTTAGTGCAAAGCGATGGGACCATCACAATTCTCGTATTTTACAGGTGTTCCTTGTGCCTGTAGGATATTTAGCTAAGAGCAGGGGAAAGAGATGATTGGAGCAGCAGATGCATGGGCAGCCTTGAAACTCTGTAGCAAAACACCCCTGGTCAGCAGTGAGAAGTGAAGGGAGAATGCTTCACTCTGATACTGATGACTCCTCACGGAAGTTCTTGTTTGGGATTTACGGTTGCTCGTTTGAAATTCATTGTTTATTTTTATTCTCATTCTTTGGGCATTGTTCTTTTTACTTTGGATGCCACTGCTGTTGTGTGTAAATAAATTTGTCATTTTTATTTTACCCTTTTGGGACATTGCACATTGATGAACAGGCTAGAAAAAGAATAGTTAGTTTAAATTAGCCATTTTCATGCAACAGGCAATACTAAAAGAGGATTGCAGGGAACGCAGAGTTCCATTTTCTACTGAAAAGCTATAAACAGACTGAATGTTAGTGAGAATTTAAAAATGATTATTAAAAATGTTTAGTTTCAGAATTCTGAAGGAATATTCCTTAATTTTATCTTTTGGCACAATGATAAACATCAGTGGTGTACTTATTATTTTTATGGCGATACACCTTTTTTTCATATTGTTCCCTAATTTTATGTGCCATCATAGGACATAGGCAATAAAAACCTGCTATTTCATGTTATTCCTTTTCTTTGTCTTTCCTTTCAATTTACAACCATGAACATGCTGCCTATACAACAAAGCAAACTTTCAAAAAATCTCAAAACAGATTGGACAATGCTTTCTTGTGTTTCTTTAGTAAAAGTTTGGAAACTCTTTGTAATGGAAAAGAGGTGGGGATTTTGGAGGCAGGGATTCAGATTCTTGCTCCCCATTCAAGACTTTTGTTGACTTAGCCAAGATTCCTCACCTCCCTCAGACTTAGTGTCCTCATCTATAAAAGGAAAAATGAACAGAACGTCTGGAAAGTGCACACCAGATACTACCAGCAGTTTTCCAGGGTCCTGAGAATGACTCTACGCTGGCTAAGGGCAAAGTGTATCTCTTCTCCACACCTTCCATCCCCTGCTTTCTCTTTAAAACACCTTAGGGATAATTATTAAATACAAATAAAAAATAGCAATAATAATAAAACCATCGCAATAATAAAAGCTAACATTTATTTACTACATGCCTGGCACCAGGCTAGGTGCTTTACGTGGGATTCCTTCTTTCCTGGTCATCACTGTTTCACCAGGGAGCTGCTCTTAGCCCCACAAAGAGACCCAAATGAGTTAAGAAACTTGATCAAGATCACACCTTTGTGCTACCAATGGCAGTCAGGATTTGTTACATATGATGTCTCATATAGATACTAATGAAGACTTTTGGATACATAAAGGAATAAATTATGGTTAATTTCCATTTCAACTTGAAAAAGAACTGAAAGAAAATGTAAAGAAAGTAAATTCTAATTATAGAATTAAATAAATCAAAAGAATGTCCTGTAACTTCTGGCCAACTAATTGGTAATTTTCAAGTGAATCATCAGTTCAACTTGGACATAGACTAAAGATTGTCTATACATCTTCTTGTGGCCAAACTCTGTGAGTTCCATTCTTTTTAGTGGACACACTAACAGTATTTCTAAAATCGTAGATTTTCTGCCCCTAGCCTGAAGGATAAGTAATGAAGTATTTCTAAAGGGGAAAAAAGACCAAAAGGAATATCTTAGGTATTTGTAATTCTTCAAATTTTAATAGAATATAGTATACGCAGTTATAATTTAAATTTCATAAACTTGATAAAATTTATTTTATACAGATATAAAATAAATTCATTTTATACAGATGTGATTCCAGAGACACATTCTGGATACCTGAGCAGACTAAATTTCCTTAAAAACCTGATTCCATTCAGAGATGCTTTTAATCTTTTTTGGCTCATGATTGAATGTTTGAATAGCTCAGAGTTATGGAAATTGTGCCCTTAGGACCTGTTGAGTTAGACAGGATTAAAACAATAACAGTCCCACTGTCTGAACAGTGTACTTTTACCATAGGGATAGTTATCCCTAAAAGTGGATTGCATATATTTAAAAGCAGACTGCATATATTTAAGTGAACATAACAAAGCATCTTTATTCTTTCGGTAATAATTTTAAAATAATGCAAAAATGTTCTTTGAAATATTGTAGACAAAACACATGCTATTTAAAGAAGGGTGTGCACCTTCCTTTGCACGATTCCCATTCCAGGAAGGCTCCAGTGCATTGTGGGAAGACTCTTATAGTATCTGAATTTTGAATACTTTTTGGCTGAATGTAAACATGACACACTTTGACTGATGAGTGTCCATCCTGGCTTGCTGTGACTTGTGGACACTGTATTTCTCTACTCTGTTCCCCCCAGATCCTCTGGAACAGGCTGAGGCTCATTGGTAGTATCAACTAGCAATATCGAATTCTAAAGGAATATACCTAGAAATTCCTTCTCTGTAGGCCATGTTACAAAGATTGATCAAATAAGTATCATACATCTTTGGTGACCTCAGATCTCAGGGTCTGTATCAGTCAGCATAGGCTAAATTATGTGATAGTAACAAATATCCCCCAACTGTCAGGGGCTTATAAAAATCAAAATTAATTTTTGGGCCA
Organism: Delphinus delphis; assembly: GCF_949987515.2. NCBI lineage: Eukaryota > Metazoa > Chordata > Mammalia > Artiodactyla > Delphinidae > Delphinus > Delphinus delphis. The sequence goes on along the minus strand of NC_082694.2, from coordinate 5,558,022 downwards.
TGCTACACATTCACTACAGGTCAATTACATTTCTTGGATCCAGGATAAAGGAGCAATTCTTTTTGAAACTGTGAGTTTCGTGGCAGAGGGAAAGGAGAATATAACAGAGCCACATGTGAGTTTTTAAAGTTTTTACTCAGAAGTGTCAGAAGCTACTTCCTCTCACATTTCACTGACCAAAAGAAGTCATATGGCCAGGACTGGTGTCAATAGGGCAGGGAGGTATAATCCCTTTGTAAGGAAGGGCTTTCTAATTCACAGGGCTAAACCTGATGTTAATGGGTTAAATCTACTTAATCTTCTCTGTTCATATTTTGGAATGTTGTACAATCCACCCCAGTTACCTAAGAAGCAATTATTAATATAGCTTTTCCCAGAACGTAGCCAGTATCTTAGCCAGTAACTGGTAAGTAAGCTAAGGGGACAAAGAATTCAATTTCAGTTTCTGTACAATTAGCAAACAGCCCTTTGGGCAAGGGACACACCATCTAATTCTGGGGAAGGTGGAAGGTCATGACTTCTTTGCTGGTGGAATGCCTCCAGTGAAAAACTCTTGGGACTTCCCTGTCAGTCCAGTGGTTAAGACTTTGCCTTCCAAGGCAGGGGGTGCGGGTTCAATCCCTGGTAGGGGAGCTAAGATCCCACATGCTTCGGGGCCAAAACACCAAAACATAAAACAGAAACAATGTTGTAACAAATTCAATAAAGACTTAAAAAAGGAACAAAAAGTAAAACTCCTATTTGGCAGCTGAAAGTAAAGGACTTTGCACAAGACACTAATTACTAATGGGATACCTATCAATCATTAGTGTCTATGGGATAACCTGGAAGTAACTCTTGTGGACCCACATACTATTTGGACTCAAGGTAAAGTGCACAGACCTCAGCAGAACAAATTAAGTCATGGGGCAGTGCTATAGAACCTGCTGGGACGTGTGCCAGAAGGAGCATCTCCAGGCCATCTACATGGAGGGGACAGTGCCCTTGCTCCTGGAGACTGTAGAGAGCGTAGGCGGCTACTCACTGGGGAAGTTTGGAGGATCCATGTGCTCACTGCCTGATCTGTAGAGAGAATTGCATTGGCGTGTCTTCATAACATTTCTTTGGGTTTGATGCGGCCAGTCCATTTAAAGTGGGGATTTGATATCCAAATACAACCTAATTGGCAGATTTTTCTCTAGCTTGGTCAAGAGTCCAGACTTTAAAAATGTGATCCTCTCCCCCTCCCACAATGCTAATACAGCCCTTCCGACAGTGACCGTCTCTGTCACAACACAGATGATGGTGGTTGGTTCCCCATGTGTCCATCTTGTCAGTATTCTTTAAGACTCCATGGAAGCTTTCCCTCTGGGATACTTTTTTTTTCTTTTTACCATTTTACTACCTTTCCAGTGCCCCACATAGCTTAGTCATTCACGTGTGAGTCTGAGCAATTTGTACATTGGTACGTGGTAACTGTCACACTGCAATGGATTGCCAGTTTACACGTCTTCCCTAATGAACTAAACAGATATTCTATGCCTATTTCTTCAGAATAAATTATATATCTCCAGGTCCTGAGGTATTTCAGGATGACTCTGTATCTCCTCAACCTTATACTCCCAGCATCTAGATGTGCAATAAAAGCTTGTGGAATGAATTAGCTTTCAATTTGCCTACATTGCAACTATAGTATTAAAAATATCTCCATCTACCTCCAAGCAGAGAATTGTATATGTTAGTAACTGTCATTTCTTGAGTACCCACCATAAACTGTGCTCAGTGCTTCATAGATATTATTTTCTTTCATTTAATCCTAACAGCATTTCCTGTAAGCTTAGCATTAATGTCTCTATTTTATTGATTAAAAAGTTGAGGATGCGAGAGATTAGGTACTACTTAAAGAATTCACAGTTCCACACATATTGATGTCTTTCTCAGTATCTTCAAAAATAAAAATAAACTAGGTTTGAGTAACTCATGTAGGCATAAGTTAAAGCTCCTGCCTTGAACACATCCAAACATTTCTGAATGCTAGATGTATTCCAACCAATAGTTTCAAGAGTTCTTTCCTGGAGTTGAGCAAAGACTCTGATATATAAGCATATAAGGTCCCTACTGGGGGAAATATGCCAAAATTTCTTTCTCAGAATTATGCAGGTGTTCTGGTACCTCTTTTTCCAGAGGTATGTCCGTAAAATAAACATACTATATGTCAATTAAAGCTCAAATACAGGACTGAATATATTTATATGCATTTTCATCTCTCAGTATATCACAAAGGAAGTCAAATGTAACTGGTTACCAAATAGATTGGAGGGAAACTACTTTACAGTTTCTTACCACTATTTCAAACAAGTTCTGAAGCATATCCCTTCCCTTCCCTGGCTGAAGATAACAAATCAGCCAGAGCTCAGACCTCCTCTGCTCACTTTCTCATATTATCAACCAGTCCTCAGACCTAAATCTCATCCAAATCAAAACTTGAACTTGTCGTCCAGGGGAAAGCACTTCCTCTGCCCCCAACTCAAGCTTGAATCAAGCTTGAAACCTCAGTGAAGAAGGAAGGTGCCTTGTTTTGCTTTGTTTCTCCTTTTTTTCTAAGTTTCTATACTTACACTGCTTCTTATAACTCTTCCAGAGTTGGCATGGAGAGGAGAGATGCAAGGTTAAGAAGCAAGTTCATACTTGGCTTGGGATGTTGCAATTGTACTGTGCTGTCATCTTAGTGGTAGATTGCAAATGCCAGTATTGCTGGTATTTTCTCTCATGGACAACATTTATGAGCTCTTTGAAGACCTAAAATAGGCAGTTCCTACAAATCTGTATTAGTGAGAGATCTCCAGAGAAACAGACCAAAGATTTATTACGAGGAATTGGCTCACACCATTTAGGAGGCTGAGAAGTCTCACAATTCGTTGTCTGCAATCTGGAGACACAGGAAAGCCAGTGGTGTCATTCCAGTCGACATGCAAAGACCTGAGAACCAGGGGAGCAGAGGATGTAAGTTCCAGTCCAAGGGCCAGGGAAGACCAAAGTCACAGCTCAGCAGGCAGCCAAGAAGGGAATGGATCCTTCCTTCCTCCATGTTTTGTTCTATTCAGGCCCTCAGCAGGTTGGATGGTACCCACTCACATTGGGGAGAGCAATGTGCTCCATTCAGTCTACTAATTCAAATGCTGATCTCTTCCAGAAACACCCTCATGACACGCCCAGAAATAATGTTTAACCTGGGCACCCTGTGATCCAGTCAAGTTGACACTGCTGTTGACCAACTTGGCTGCTGTGTTTTCTTTCTCACCTTCCAATGACACCCCATCTTTCCGCCTGGCTTAGAGCCTCTTTCTGGTGAGGACCCTCACCTGGAAGGCTCTGTTGAACCATCAGGCCTCCATGACAGCCCAACATTAGGAGGCAAACATTTCTCATCGCAACCTCTTTCCACGGCGCTGTGGCCATAGGCAGCCTCTTACCTTCAGACATTTCCAGGGGCATGGTCTCTATGCCCCTTGAAGTCTAGGGACACAGGTCAGTTTTCTCCAAAGATTCTCCAGGCTACTAAGCCCTTTCACTTGACCAGGAGGGAGTGTAAGCGTCCCTCCGGACCCTCCCTTAAGGCAGCAAAACACTCCTCTTCCCTACAAACATACTTCAGCCTGTGTCTCTTCAAGTAAACCTCTGTCTCACTCCACGTCCCACCCCCTTCTCCAATCAGATTCTAGTCCTCCCATATTTAGGCTGGTGGGTGGCAATTGGTAAAGAGGCCACAGAATTGGAGTTAGGCTATCCCTTAGCTTAGCAAGTCATACATGGTGTTATGGACTGAATGCTTGTGTTCCCCCAAGATTCATATGATGAAATCTAACCCCCATTGTGATGGCATTAGGAGGTAATTAAGTTATAAGGGTGGGTTCCTCATGAATAGAGTTAGTGCTCTTATAAGAAGAGGGCAGAGAGCTAGCTAGATCTCTTGCCACCATATGAGGACACAAGAAATCAGTCATCTTCAACCTGGAAGATGCTCTTCACCAGAGCCTGACCATGTTGACACCTGGTTTCAGCCTCCAGAACGGTGAGATATAAATTTATCTTGTCTACAAGCCACTCAGTTTATGGTACTTTGTTATAGTAGCCCAAGCTGACTGAGACAGATGGTGTTCTACTGGCAGAACGGCCCAGCAAAGACGTGCATGGTCTAATTCTGGGGATCTGTGAATATGTTACAGCCTACAGCTAGAAGGACTTTGCAGATGTAATTAAGGTTATGGACCTTAAGATAGGGACATAATCCTGGATTTTTCCAGTGTGTCCAACCTAATCACATGAGCCCTTAAAAGGAGAAAACTTCTAGATAGAGGTAGGAGAGATGAGGTAGAGAAGATGAGGTTGACAGAGATTCAGTCTGTAAGAAGAACGCACCTCATTTCTGCTGGTCTTGAAGACAAAGGGAACCACCAGCCAGGCAATGAAGGTGGTCTTTAGAAGCTGAGAATGACCCCTAGTGGGAAGCCAGCAAGGAAATGGGGACTTCCATCCTACAAGGGCAAGGACTGAATTCTGCCAACCTGCTGGAAGGACGTTCTCCCCTAGAGCATCCCAACAAGAGCCCAGCCCATTGACATCTTCATTTTAGCCTTGTGAGACCCTAAGCAGAGAACCCATCAAGTTTGCCTGGACTTATGAATCAATGACTATGAAATAATAAATTTGTGATGTTTTAAACTGCTAAATTTGTGGTGATCTATACGGCAGGAATGGAAAACTAATATAGATGTTTTGGGAATAAAGGAGGCAATTGTCTCCATACTGTCCTCTCCTTTGGAGTCTCAACCAGGACCACAAGAAAAGTCCCATTTAATATCACATTGCATATCTCCTTTTCTCAAGTCAATGCTCAACCACCTGCTGCTTCTCCAGAGCCTGATAGGGGCCAGCAGGCTCAGCTCAAGCAACACCTGGGGAAATTCTGGGCCAGAAGCAGGAAAGGGGCAGGCAGTAGAGTAATGTTTTGTATATTTCTGTTATAAGAGAGCTAAATCTTAACCCTAACACACAATTTCTCTCTATTTTACTGAGCTATATATAAAGACTGGAAATGAAGGCTTACACTTATGTTCAGGAATTATGTTCCTAAAACCCATGGATTTTAAATCCAAACTGCTCAACTTCACACAAAGTCTCAGCTGCCTACATTTTTCTTCTGCTTGCCTCTTCCCATTTCTCTGCAAGATATTAGAAAGGGAGAAGGTAGCATGCAAGATTAACTTCATTGTAATCATTTGGTTGCTATCTTACGTAGAAAGACATGATCACACGTGAATTGCTGCAGTGTCTTGTGGGTGAGGGAACGAGGTGGAATTCAGGAGCATGTAGCTGGCGTATTAAAGCAAGGCATGGGACTTCACTGGTGGCGCAGTGGTTAAGAATCTGCCTGCCAATGCAGGGAACACGGATTTCAATCCCTGGTCCGGGAAGATCCCACATGCCGTGGAGCAACTAAGCCCGTGCGCCACAACTACTGAGCCTGCGCTCTAGAGCCTGCGAGCCACAACTGCTGAGCCCACGTGCCACAACTACTGAAGCCTGCCCGCCCAGAGCCCGAGCTCTGTGACAAGAGGAGCCACCACAATGAGAAGCCCGCACACTGCAACAAAGAGTAACCCCACTCCCCGCAACTAGAGAAAGCCCACGCGCAGCAACAAAGACCCAAAGCAGCCAAAAATAAATAAATAAATAAAAAAGCAAGGCATAAGTTGAGCTCTCTGAATTAGTACTTTGAGGGCTACTGAGTCTGTGCACCAGCTGTCCATCTCCCACCCTAAACAACCACTACAGATGAGGAATAAGGCCAGCACTGAAATAATCAGAACTCAGAAGGTTCTTATGTGTTGGCTTTTAGACTTTGAGGGCATGTGACACTTCTGAGCTGCATCAGTAAGGATGGACTAGGGTGTGCTATGGAACAAATAGTCCCCACGTTTTCATGACTTAACCCAACAGAAAACTCTACCTCACTTATGTTGCATGCCCACTGTGGACCAGAGAGGAGACTGTGCCCCTTGTGGTCTGTCAGGGACTCAGGTGCCTTTTCTACACTTACTTCCAGGATCACCACATCAGGGGGCTGGGAAGATGGTGAATTATGCACAGGTTCTTAAAGCTTCCACCTTGAAGTACCTTTCTGCTTACCTTTCATTGACCCAAGCCAGTCACATGACCATGGCTTACTTCCAACATGGCAGTGAAGTACAGTCCTACTGTGTTCATGGAAGACAGAGGGCTGGACATTATTTGGTTGATAGCACTAATTGCTACCAGGGTAGCCTAGGAAGATCCTAAAACTCCACATGGGACGAGGGGTGGGTTTGGAGTAAAAGAATTGACTTATTTTCAGGCATATAAGATGTTCTTCAACTTTTTCTTTCTTTCTTTCTTTCTTTCTTTCTTTCTTTCTTTCTTTCTTTCTTTCTTCTTCCTCTTTCTTTTTCGTACTAATATCTCATGGTGAATTTTAATTTGTCACTGTGAAGAGAGTATCAAGAATATGAATTTAATGAGACTATGGTCAAGATGTGAAGTTTGCTTTTTGTCCCATTTTATGAGAAAATATTATTGTGATAAGAAATTAAATATTTTTCTATGTTGAACCTTATAAAGAAATATTAAATGTTACATATATGAGAATGCCAGCAGTTCTCCATCAGTGATGCAAAATATACATGCCCTGTGCATATCCCTGAATATTTGGTCCAGTATATTCTGATGGACTCACTCTAATATAATAATTTGGCAGGAACTCTAATAACTGAATTTGGAATATAACTCCCCAGGTGAACTTGAATGGCACTCTTTTTCAGTCAACTTCATTTTGTTAAAGTAAGTATCAGAGCATCAAACCTTCAACAAATTAATTTTTTTAAAAGAGTCTATTAGTAATGAAAGAGATGGGGTAAGGTAAATTGCATCTTGAATTTTATTTTATTTTTGTAAAAAAGCTTGAGTTGTGTCTCTTGTCTTAATGTGTCTCAAAGGCCAAAGTACCATGTATTTCCTTAAGCAGCTGCATCACCAGACGTCCTGTGTAACCTCGGGAGGAGCCTGGGAGGTGCCCAGGTCTCAATGGTAAACTCCTGTTTGGTGTTGTCAGTATAGACTCACTTTCTTCAGGAAAGTCCTGACAGTGTCCAGCAAATGCCCCATTCATAGAATCTTTAACCTAAACTAGTCTGTACAGTCCAAAATGCTTCCACGTTCTCATTTGACATTGAATCCTTAGGACTCCATGGACTTAAAGTACTTAAAAAGAGTGAATTCCAAACTCCTGAAGTAGGAGCATCATTTTTGGCAGGGATCGTGCCAGAAGCTGTTTGCTGGAGGTGAGATTTGCCAGGCTCTGCTGGAGGCCGCCAGCATGCCTGCCAATGTGCCTGCATGCCCCCTCCCTTTAAAAGCCATTCTCTTTAATCAGGCCTGGGGCTTCCCAGAAGGCTACGTAGAAAGGCAAATAATCTGCCGTTTTGTAATAGATTCAACTCTGTTTATCTAGGAAACAAGAATTAATGCGGCAGATTTACTGGTCTTCTTCGTAGTTGGTCTTCTCCACTAGAGTGTGGGCGCCACAAATGCAGGGATTTTTGTCAGTTTCATCTACGGCCAGACCTGACGCACCTAGAAGGGTGTCTGCCAGAGGAGGCATTTAATACACGTGTTCATTGCATTAAGATCCCGTTCATCCACAGGAAGATCCTCAGGAAGTGCGACACAGTTTAATTGCTAATGTTATGGGCTTTAGGGAAAACAGACCTAGGTTGGAATACCAGTCCTTTCCCTTAGTGTTTATGTGCCCTTAGACATTTGTTTAACCTATAAGTTTCAGTTTTTCCATATAAAAGGCAGATAATACTAGTAACTCTCTTGTTTTGGGGGGAATTATAGTATCTATAAAACATCCAGTACGGTACTGACACAGAGCAGGTGCTTTGTAGCCTGTAGGTACTATTACTATTACTACCCGGTTGGGGGAGAAAGGGGAGGGCATCCCTCTCTAGGGCTGAGAGTCGGGGATGCTGGGATAAGCCGCGATGATGGGGAAGCTTCTGTACTAGGGCAGTGGGAAGAAAGGGAGACCCCCACACTTTCCCTGGTGGCTCTTGAATTTGGTTTTTATAAAGGACTGAGGTATAGGACCTCCAAAGGAACATTTTAAAGTATACATATGTAGCTACATGTGAAAAATGACTATTTACAGTTACACCAACATATATGTAGATATATGTGAAAAGTGAATTTAAAGCATTTGCATTTGAAGACATTTTAAGAAAATTTAAGAAAGCCCTCAGGTCCTAGGAGAGGGTGGGGAGTAGTGGTTTGGGGGAGGGGGGAATCCCAGAATATCACAAAACCAGAAATAGGAACCTCAGTGCTCTAAACACTTGGCATGATTTCAGAATATCTAATTATCTTCATTTGCATGCCACAAAAGGAGTTGAGGTTGATGCCTCCTGCTAATTAACTGTTTATTGGCCTGATGACTAGCTAGGGTATCTGCCACAGAGCATCCCCTACCTAGATGCAAAGCGGAAAAATGCACGTCGTGTTGTGAGTAATGAGAGTTCTCTGAAGACGTTTGGCTATTCCAGACGTAAGCCGTGATCTGTGGGAAAGGAGTGCTGACTGTGTTTGGAGACTTCAAAGACGTGAGCCATTGGACCATTCTTGTTTTCTAAATGTTAAGACAGACTGCCGTTAAGGAAGCCACCTGAGTTAGGTGACGTTATCGCCTCGACTGTTTCAGTTTAATACCGTTGGTACTTAGACCACTGGATTTTTGTGACGATTAAGTAAGATGGTAGATACAGATACACATGGACCAAAAAATGTTGGCTATACTATAGAATTGCTTGCTTTCTTGTTCTTGCTGGTCCCCTTTCTCCCATCTCCCTCTTCCTCTTCTTCTCTGTTGGGACCCTCATCCCTCTGGAAGGAGAAGTTGGGGAGGGTTGTAGTCAGGAGCCAGTGCCTTCTCACTGGATTGACTTTGTTCTTTCTATTCTCAACAAGGACAGGAGGGAAGGTAGCTTACAGATCATCCGGTCAAGTGTTACTTAGCTGGAGGAACTCTTTTAACCCTAAACAAATCTTAAGTAGAAGCTTGTATATACAATAGATTTTAAGAAAGAGGTGCTCAATAAAGATGTTTAATAAAAAAGAGTAATTGTTGAGAGAAAAATAAAGATGTCCGTTTTAAAATAAAAAAAAAAAAAAAGGTGCTGTGTCTTGAGTAGGAATATAAGGATGGAAGTGCGTTTATATCCCCCTGCACTGCACTTCCCAAAACAACCATGTTCCCCAGTGCATAGTGTGAAAACAAAGCCTTCTTCTCCAATCTCCTCATTTTATATAAGAGGACACAGAAGACCTGAGAGATGAAATGACAGGCCAAAGAAAGAATGCCTGCGGGCAAGCCTGCTTTGATGACTGAATGACCATGAAAATTCACTGCCCGGTGCTTTGGTTAAAGGGAAAGCATCCAGACATGGTATAAAGGAATACACCATCCCATGTGAAACTCCATGAGGTTGTAAAATCTTCATTCTTTAGCCTGCTTTGCCTTGACGCGTCAATCTCTCTCTGGGCCTCGGTTGGTTCCTCATTTGCAAAATGAAAGGGTTGACGAAATGAACTCTAAGATGTTGTAATTCAATAATTCCAGTGTTTTTTTTTTTTTAATGAAGAAAGCCTTATATAGAAGCAATATGCAGCATAGTGAAAGTCACCTCAGATTGGGACAGCAGGCTTAGTCACCCACACGTATTTTTTGAGGGACTAGTATGTGCTTGCCAGTGTTTTAGCGTTTTGGGATAAATCAGTCAACAACATAGAAAAACTGCACTGGTCTCGTGGAGTTGACAGCTGCTCAGAGGGCAGCTGTGTGTGTGTGTGTGTGTGTGTGTGTGTGTGTGCGTGTGTACCATTTATGCCAATGAGGGCCATTGTGCAGACTGGCCACACCTGTGCTGTTGACGGTGCTCATCTCCAGTAAAACTCACGTTGTCTATCGATGAAGTGTCTACTTGTGTTGGGGGCTTTCCAAGTTTTACTCTAATCCTTACAATAACCCTGGAAGGTAGGTGTTATTATTCCACTTTATACGTAAGAACACTGATGCTCGGGGCTTTTGCACAAGCTGCCAAAGGCTACTTTAAAAAAGTGTAGAGAAGTTGGGATTTGCCCCAAAGCCCCTGACTCTTCCTCTGTGTCCTCATTCTTTGTCCTCAGTAACGGACACCCTCTTATGAGGGCAAGGCCAGAGAAACACTTCCACAGAACAATGTGCCATTATAAAGAGTTATATTTAAGGAAAACACGCTTAGTCATTTATTTAAGCTAATCCAACAAATACTCTTTTAGGAAGTCTAGGAAACACGCTGTGGCACATATACGCCTTTGCTTTTGGAGCTGGGCTGAATGAATAACATTGCTGGGGATAAAGGAGCACGGAGACTTGGCATTACTTGGTCTCCCCAGTGTGACAGCCTCCAGCGGAATCTAGCGCTGAGTTGATTCACAGCGACTGTCATGCCAGCGTAGTAGCTGGTGTCCCAGGCCAGGGCTTCATTCCGATGGCCAGCCTCTCCTGCTTCAATCCCTCAGATTGGAGCAGGTCTGTGTGCTTTTGTAGTCTCTTCATTTATTGATCAGCCCCTGTCGCGTCCGAGGTGGTCCTCACATGCAATTGAGCCCTCCACCTCCCAGACCTGCCTCCCTGCCTCTCCATAACCTCTGGACACCCTTTCACCTGGGCTGTCAGAATAATGAAGGCTTGACTTCAGTACTTTCCCTCATTTCTCTGTTCACTGCTCTGCGGGTTAATGCAGATTCCAGACTTCAACAAGCAGCTGTTAAACATGTCATTAACACGGCTTGGGCTGCAAATGAGACTCTGCTACTGGGATTACTCCGTGAGCTATAGTTTTGTGATGAGCTTTGTCAATCACAGCTGACCCGCTGTGTACCGAATAGAACTCAGATTATCTTCTTTCTTCCTCTGACTCTTGTCATTTTTTTCACAAAGAATTACTATTCTACTCCCCGAAAGATTGATTACTTGCACAAATAAGAGAGTCTGAGACATTAATACAAAATTCACAGGCTTTTCTTTATCTCAGACCTGCAACTCCCTCTACATTTCCTCCTGGTAATTATATTAGAATTGTGTACACTAGGAATTGCCATCTGATTATTATGAAACTAGTTTTGTCATGACAAAAATGAGCTTAAGTCTTGTTTTTTTGGAAAATGATCAGTACAGTGCACTGGATGGGAGAGAAGGAGATTAAATCCAACTTACTTTCATCCATGAATGCTTTCATCTCTTTTTCAAACACAGGAAATGATTACCACTGCTATAAGCTGCAGTTCATATGAGTGAAAAAGGATAAGGAAATATTGAAAATTCTGTAACCAACAGTAGGACATAATATAGGTCCCTGGCCCCCACTGAGCGACATGTACTTTATTTTTCCATACTGCCAATGTCAAGAGTTTCATATTTTAAAGGGAGTCTTACCTTGAGGTGTGACGTTACAAACTGAGGAATAAACAAATTGACTTTTCTTTCATTTGGACTATTTTGTTTTTCATAGAAAATTAGAAGATAGTATTTATGAAAGCGAATAACTATGAGCTAAAGTGCAACATTCGTTCATGTTTATAATTTACAAAAAAGAGAAGGCAAAGCACTCATTTCATTATATTATATTTTCCAGTATGTCATCAGGTAGACAGAAAGCTCTTCAGGAGCAGTGACCACAGCCTATTGCCTTTACATCCCTGATGTCTTGTATGCGGTAGCTATTTGATAGATAATTATTAAGTTAGTGAATGAATGAATGAATAAGTGTTCTGTGGGCGCATTACTGTGTGTTATCTTGAGATTAAAGAACTAAACACAGCTTATAGTTATTCGTGTAGAGAAACGTCAACTGTGTCCTTTCTCTCTGTTTCATACACACACACACATCCTAGCAAGGCTTACATGCCAGTTTACTTTCCAAATCAGTCTCTACAGTGGGCCTTCTAGTGAGAGTAGGTACTGAGACTCTCCTGTATCAGTTATCTATTGTCATTATAATGCTGTGTAACAGAACCACAAAACCTTCAGTGCACACAGCAAAGAGCATTTATTGCTTATATGTGTGGGCTCAGCTGGGGGCTCTGCTGATTGGGGCTGGGCCTGATCACGTGTCTGGGAATTGGCTGTTGTGTGAGCTGAGATGGCCTCCACGTGGACAGACGGGACAGTTTGGCTCTGCTCCAAGTATCCCTCATCCCCCAGCTGGCCAGCCTGGGTGTGTCTCCTGTTGATGGCAGCATTGTCAGAGTAAGAAAGCCCAAGCCAGAAGGCTCCTGAGGCCTTGACTAGGGACTGACACGCCCACTCTCTTTTATTGGCCCAACTCAAATAGGAGGGTTGGAGGAATACACTCTGCCTTCATGAGAACTCCAAGCCACGTGACAAAGGGCATTTTTAGTGGGAGGGCTGAGGAGTTTGGCCGTTTTTTCAAATTGCACATTTGCTATTACATGAATCCCTTAAAAACAAAGGATATCAGTTACAGTGAACCAAGTGCCTTGTCCTTCCTTCCGCTGACCTATTTGTAACCTCTAATCACAGGTGCAGAAAATGGAACTCTTCTGCCCAAATGAGGTGAAAGGAAGAAATGTGCATCTTCCTCTTATTTGGAATCAATGTTTAGTTCTGGGCCACTTGAAAACACAAGCTTTTTCTGCAGCCTGCTGGCATTCTTTCTGCTCTGTAGATGTCAATAAAAGAGCAACAGAGACAGTGACAAGACTGCTCGCAGAGAAACAGAACAAAAGGTGAAAGGAAGGTGGGGACAATGTAGGCAAAAAGAAGCAGTGCAGAGACTTCTGCTCCAAAACCGGAGGCTCTAGCTGCTCTCCATCAGCCATGGCAGAGGTAGGAAAAGAAGAGACGTGGCTCTCAGGGATCAGCAAGGTGGTCGCTCAACAAAGCCCAGGACCCAAGGTTATTTGGATATTTCATATTTTGACCCATTTACATTTCATGAGCCCCAAATAGTGCTCCTCAGTATTCAGTTTTTTTCTCCATTGATTTTAATTAAGCTCACCGTCGGTGCTCAACCCTGATGAACAGGGAGAGTGTTTTCTATCAACAAGCGATCTGGCTTCTGAAGCAGGATGTCTGGGGCTTGTCCACATCTCATTCAAATGTTTTCTCTTCCATCCTGTGATGTGATTCTTGGAATGTGACATGAAGACACATTCAGCTGCTACAACATAAATATGTTCCGCTCTGTAGCTGTGAAAGTTACCACATTATTCCTGATTCAGACATGTCATCTAGAACCTGGGATCAGTAGCTTCTGTGCGGGAAGCGGTGCTAGGTGCTGTTCATGATGGGACGTGCTTGCATACCTCCATTTAGATGTCAAATCACATGGGTCCCCTCTTGCTTTCCAGCATCTCCTCTTCATTTTAAGCCTCCAATTTTTGTGTCTCTGACTAGATCAGGGAACAGATGTATTTATTTGGTGTTTAGTCCATTAATTGCGTTACTTGTTGAGAAGTGTCTGCTTTATCTTTATGATGAGGAATCCCAACGCAAAAAGCACAGAGCCAGATTCTTCTACTTATTCATCCAAAGATGGCTTCAAGGGGTAGATCAGGCTTACTGTTAGAGCAATGCCAGCCCAAGAGCAGGGCTTCCAGGAGGTAGGTTCGGGTCACTTCATTACACAGTCTGTCTAGTTAAAAAGTGTACTTTGTGCAGTTGTAATAAGTGTACATTGGGAAATGAAAAACGTGGGTGCGATCAAAATCAGAACAACAGGACAGGGAGTTTGAATATAGTGTTAGCAAAGGCCACTGAGATTAGGTTCCCAGTGTTTTGAGTAATCCTGCTTAGGTATAGAATTCTGGGAAAGAGAAAGGGAGAAAAAAAGGAAAAACACAAGGAGGGAGAAAATCAACTGGCCAAAATTCTCCTTCTGATTACAAAGTAAACATGTTTATTTTTTTAATGGGAAAAAAACCCTACATTTCATTGGTTATCTATTGGCTGCATAATACATTACCCCAACATTTAGTGGCTTAAACAGTAACACTTATTATCTGACTGTTTCTGTGGGTCAGGAATTGGTGGCTGAGTGGAGAGTGTCTGCCTCAAGGTCTCCTGTGAGGTTGCAGTCAAGCCGGGGCTGTGGTCTTATCTGAAGGCTCCACCAGGAGTGGGAAGGGTGCAGGTGTGGATCTGTCTCTAAGCTCACCCAGGGGCGCTTAGTGACCTATCACAGGGCTGCCTCACAATATGGCTCCAGCTTCCTCGGGACCAGCAGCCAGAGAAAGAGCAACAGAGAGCTCAGGATGGAAGCAGCAGTCTTTCTAAACCTAGTCTTGGAAGTGAACATCTGCTCAGTTCTCGTTGTTAGGAGCAAGTCAGTCAGTCTCACTCACCCTAAAGGAAGCAGGTGGCACAAAGGCCTCACTGGTGGGTGCTGGGAATTATTGGCAGCTGTGTTGGGAGGTGGCTGACACATACACAAAAGCACAGAGGAGACAAATCCTTACAAATCATCTGTAATCTCATCACCCAGAGATAGTTATCTTTCAGTTTTAGGTACATAGACATACAGACATTTTGCAATACTTTGGGATACATTTCTATCATTTTCCTTATAAAATCAGCTCATACTACGTGTAACTTTTTGAAACCCTTCACTTAATGGGTATTTAGTAAAAGGGAGAGCTTCTCATTATTCAACAAATGCATATATATTTGAAAACAAAAACAAACAAAACATTTAAAAATGATCTGTAATTTCACTACTCTGATGTAACTGCTATTGGCCTTTTACAATACTTCAATCTTTTTTTCTTCATATTTATTTATCTGAAAATACGCACATATAAACATGTTACCTATTATCATTTGGTAACCCAAATCCTGTTATTGCACCCAAACCCGCTCTTAGCACCGTATTTACAGTGTGTGTGTGCCTGGGGGGGAGCCAGTCTCTTCAGATAACTTATATTTATTGTCAGTATCATGGTTGTCACACATTGATGAACTTGATTAAACTGGCATTTTATATTTTGCCAGTATTGTATTTTGAAGTGCACTATCAAATATACATGCTCATTCAAGTTAAGGATTACCTTTAAAATACAAATTTATTGTTCAAAAGAAAATAACAACATTTCAACAAAGTTGATCAGGTGATGTTTCGTTATGCTCAGAATAAAAGGAGACAAATGGACAAGTTAAAGGTAAAAAAAAAAATAGAATTCTTTCCTATTAAATGTAGAATTAGCATTTTTGTTTTTGCAAGATAGCATCATGTATCACATTAAATTAATTTTGTTAAATGAACTTCTATTGGTTTGTGATCTTGTTTGTGTTTGATTTGAGCTTTACAGAGAGAGTTATAAGAGGTTATGAACATAAAGAGTTTAGAGCCACTTAAATATTATTATTTAAATGACTTTGTGAGGCAAACATTTAATGATGGTTGGCTATTTACGAGAATTTTTCCCTTTAAGGCATGGGGGCGGATTCATTACGAATCTGCCCATGTTATTAGGAGTGCACTGATGTTCTGGACCACTTCTCTTGCTGCATCTAAGATCTCTCTTCATTATCATTGCCAATAACATCTTAATTCACAGTTATTTTTTCTTTCTTTTCATCCAGAATATCTATCTACTTAGTTAAGGTTGCATCGGCTAATAATAATATTTATCCCCCCCGTCCTCTGCCAACTGATAGTATATATGTAGTATCAATTCAATAACAACACAGAAATGTTTTCAACCATATACTAGGCACACTATTCCAGAAAAATTCTTCAATCTAATGAAACATATACTTTAGAAAGGAAGATAGACTCTGTGTGTGTGTGTGTGTGTGTGTGTGTGTGTGTGTGTGTTTTAAATACTACTAAAGTATATTAAAATGTTAGATAGTGATAAGTTCTACAAAGAAAAATAAAGCAAGTGACACTGAAAGCTAATCTAATGAGGCTTGACTTTTCATTACTAGATCCCAAAGCCTGTCAGAGAGAGAGGTGGTCATCTTGTCTGTGTAAGGAGCCAGGACAGTACTGCTCAGAATTCTGTCTGCTCCGCACTGGCTGCGCACTGGAATCACCTGGAGAGCTTTAAAGATGCCGTGTCTGGATCCTACCCCCAAGAGCTTCTTTTGTAATTAGTCTGAGGAGCTCTGGCCTGAGTATTGGGATTTTTAACAGCGCCCTAGCCGCTTTCCAGAAGCCAATCTCTAGCTCAAAGTATAAAGCTCCCAGGTGAGGCGTTTGTAGATTGGTCTCAGCATAGATCGGAGGGTGCCAGGCTCCTGCTTAAGGCTCCTCAGTTGCCCGCTCAGGCCACAGTGGTGCTGCTCAAAACTTCTGGATGGCAACTGCAAGAATCGCTCGTGGTGTGTGTTAAACCTCCAGATTCTTGGTATCCTCTCCTGATCTAGTGAGTCAGAACCTCCAGGAACAGGACTGGTGAAGTGTCCTGGCTCTTTCTAATGAGCAAAGTGCTCTTATAATTTCCTGGGGAGAAACATTATGATAGTCCCGTGTTAACATTTTACAACAAGCAGCAAAGGGATTCTTTGGTAAAGGGTCAGGGATGGTTCTGGAATACATATTGGGTTGTTTAGAGGTAATTCATGAGAGGGAGGGTTTTTAAGTTGACGGTGGGATTGTTCCTGGTACTGTGCATTTTCGGTGTTTTCTCTTGTTTTATGAAAGTTTCCTTTATCTTTGTTCTCACATAGAGTGATGGAGAATTTGTTACCATCTTTAATGACCTAGGAGGCACATTTGTAATGAAAGTATAATAAGCGTACATGTATTTAGTTAGGTGATATTTATTTATTTAAAGAAGATCTCAATTTTTATTTTTAAAAAATATTTATTTAGGGCTTCCCTGGTGGCGCAGTGGTTGAGAGTCCGCCTGCCGATGCAGGGGACACGGGTTCGTGCCCCGGTCCGGGAAGATCCCACGTGCCGCAGAGCAGCTGGGCCCGTGAGCCATGGCCGCTGAGCCTGCGCGTCCGGAGCCTGTGCTCCGCAACGGGAGAGGCCACAACAGTGAGAGGCCCACGTGCTGCAAAAAAAAAAAAAAATTGTTTAAAGATCTCAGTTACAGCTGATGGAGAATCTGAGGCCAAAAAAGTAGGGAATTTAGGAGGACTTTACCTGATAGTACTGTTGGTCAGCAGCTGAGCAGTGTCCAGTTCTCTATGTTTCTGTGTATTCTTACTCTTGAGTTTTTCTACCTTGGCAAACATGGACTATTCCCCTTGTTTTCATTTCTGAATTATCCTGACCATTTGCCTGACTGTCCTTAGCCTGTAGCTTGAGTGCTATTTTCCTTCTGCAACTTAAAATATGCTTCTAAGGTTACAGAATAATAGAGTTCTTTTTTTTTTTTCGATACGCAGGCCTCTCCCTGTTGTGGCCTCTCCCGTTGCGGAGCACAGGCTCCGGACGCGCAGGCTCAGAGGCCATGGCTCATGGGCCCAGCTGCTCCGCGGCATGTGGGATCCTCCTGGACCGGGGCACGAACCCGTGTCCCCTGCATCGGCAGGCGGACTCTCATCCACTGCGCCACCAGGGAAGCCAAATAGAGTTCTTTTTAGTAATGAATTAGTCTGGGTATTTTTACTTCATCACCCCTTAATTAAAAATTGTGAGATAATTTTGCAAACATGTGGATTATGGAACAACGAAAACTTTGTTTTTTAGACAAGTACTTCATGTAGATTTGAATGGTCAGATAGGATTTATAATCCAGCTTGCTGAGGGCGATGGTGAAAGCGTTTCACTCTGAGACAGTAGGAAGATCGTTTCTGTCCCAGGACTACAGGGGAGGGAACGGAATAGTTTGGTCATGTCAAGAGAAAACTACTGCTTTCAGGAGATTAACTTTCTTCATCACTGATTTTCTGTTATTAACTTATTGTCAGGTTTGAGCTTTTTCTTGTTGTGCTCATCTGTCTAGAAGTGGATGCGTGGAAGAGAAGTGATTCACACAAAGTCACAGGCAGCACGTGGTGGTGAGAGAAAAGTAAACCCAGAATTCCACCAAGCAGGTTATTTACACGGTTGGTCCATTTGGGGTAGGAGGTCTAGACCCGTTGGCAGTAGTCGGGATTTAACTCGTCTAGACAAAAACGTGACAGCTCTTAGCAGGGGTCTTCCTTCCTTAGCAGGGCTTTTCCCCCTGCCTCGCGCACACGACTGTCTCTCAGTTTCATTCCTGAGGTCTAGGCTTACACATCACCTCCTCAGAGAGGCCTGGCACTGCTCTAAGCTCCTGTCCCTAATTTTCTTCATGCTACTTGGCACTGTTTGTGGCTATGGGAGCATTTGGTGATTTTATGTCTCCCCCGGTAGCCTCCAGTTCACAAGAGCAGAGACGGTATCATTTCCCCAGTCCTCTGTTTTCGGTGCCTAGAGCAATACTAATTATTCCCGAGGGAACAGAAGAGTGGACCAGGGCATGGATGCTGTTTCCTCCACCTGGAAGGCCACGTCCCCAACCTTTCTCTCTGAGATACTAAAACAAAACTCAGTGCTATTGTGTAAATATCATTTTTTGTTGTGAAAAGTTGCTGTACTTTCTTCTGCTAATAGAATGGTCATTTCCATTTATGTTCCTTAAGCTCTTGCATATGTTTCTATAATTATAGTGGATGCTGAAAACTCGTTAGTTTTATTTTTCTCTAGCCCTATAACACCCACACTGTAGACCCCTTCGTGGCATAATTGTGTCTTGTTCAGCTTCAGGTCCCTTTCACATAGTGGATGGTGGACGCATCAGCATTGTGGATGGTAGGTAGAAGGATGAGGGAGGGAGAGGTTCTGGGGGAGACGAAAGCTGCAGTGGATGCAAAAGCAGCAAAACATTGAGCCCTTTACCAAGGCAAGGGACTTCTGGGTATGTACTATTTTGTAAGAAGGTGGTTTTAGAGTTTTCTAAGTCATTTCCATTTCCGAGGCTTCATAGAAGCAATTGATGCAGGTTGTAGCCATACTTCTCAGAGCTAGTTGATTTTGAACTAGTGCTGTTTCCTGTCTGAGCCCCGATTCCTCATATGTAAACTGCCTCCTATGTACCAATAAGTGCCTCCTTTTTATGAGAAATATCCCATACCTCATGTCATCTTGGGCTGTACTGTGTCTCTTTCTGAGGATGCCGGGAACTGCTGCTTCTGGCCAATGATCGGCAGCCGTGTACTGTTGGTGATGAGTGTGTAGGAACTTTATTTGAACTGTACAATGAAGGTTGATTACACTTTGTCTCACAGCGATCAAAGCAGTCACATTGGCAGGCGTGTCCACCGAGAAACCACACGTCCTGAACTTGGCTGGTGAAAAAGAGTGTGATGAATTCACCCCCTCAGGATCCTGGGGGAGCTGGTATTTGTGCCATTAGCCGTTTTATTGTGAGGCAGTTTACTTTTGGAGCGCAATCAAAAAGACCTTTAGTTTGTCAAGTATCAAAAGACTTTCCTATAAAATGCCACCTGATGTTTTAAAAAATGTATTATTGAAAGTCAGTATGACAACAAATCTTCAGACTTGTGCGAATTTTTAGCCTTTACTGCTTTCTCTCTCTCTCTCTTTTTTTTATCCTTTACTGCTTTGCGTTTATCATTATTATTTTTGCTTCTGCTCTGAGTACTGTTTTTCCCAGTTTATGCATTTCTGCATATCCGATGGGTAGGGACAGTCGTGGTGTCAGTGGTAGTTAGAAGTCGTGAGATAAGAGGCAGACAGGATGAGGACACAGAATCAGAGGGAGAGCCCGTGAAGCTACGCTTACAGCTGGCAAACCTAAGGACTTCCGGAATTTCTCTAAACAGCAGGCTTTGGGGCTCAGCTGCAGGCAGCCCAGCACCAGAGCTAGCAGCAACACCAAAAAATTTAGCTGAAGTTAAAGCGTTCTGCTCATCACCGATACCCCCGCAGCCCACGCTAATGAGACGGATAAAAGAAAATTAGAAATAAAAGGCCATTTGGTGTGGAGCACACACCAAGAGGGAAAACAGGAATTCGGCAGGCTCTCCTGGTCTGCCTTTGCCTGCTAAGGCAAATCAACCATCTCTCTGTTGCGTGAAGGCCGTTCCTCCTGCAGCCCTCCAGAAGAAACGCTGAGCCTGCCCCCCTTTTCCTGAAGCATTTGGAAGTCTGAACACTCCATTTCTTGCCCCTGCCAGCTTTTGAAAATTGGCCTCTCCCCTCCTTGGGATTTAGCAGCAGAGTCAGCAGTGACTCCACAAAGCCCCTTGTACACTGGGGGTTAAGTCCGAGGGTAGGGGCTGGATTTTTCAGGAGTAAGCAGAATCTTAATGCCCTCGCCCCAGATGGCAAGAGGAAATGAAAATATACACCTGAGTGTATTTGCGTGACTTTGGGGCTGCAGGGCTGGCGGTGCTTCCAGCCACACAAGGGTTGCCCACGCTAATAACTATAATCAGACCCAAATTATGCACTGCCGATTGATTTACTTATTTTCCCCGTCAGAAAGACAATGCCTCACCAACAAGTCGCAGACAGTCCTTTCCCTGTAAAGGCCGGGGTGCTCGATGTACATTCCGAGCCACACGCGGGAGTGCCGAGGAGCCAGCTACCACGGCTCTTTAATCAGGAGTGTTTGTTGATTTGAGCAGAGGCCCTATGCTGTGAAATGAAAACAGAAAACCAAATTTTCTTGAGCAATCTTGCTGTTCCTGCTTCAGGTGCTAGGCCATTTCACTAAAGCAGCTCAGACGAGAATGTCATTAGTTCTTAAGCCCCAGGTGAATTTGCCACTGTTCCACATGATTAAGCCAGATAATTGTGTGTTGATAGCGAATGTGGTTGGTGAAATACAATTTCTAGGACCTTCCTAAACAAACACAATGTAAGAGTGAGTCAGAGTGCTGTCATTTCAGTCCTTTGTCACAGGTTTTGCACGGCAGACATCTCTGGTGAGGGCTGGCGGGTAATTCAGTGGCGATGGCCATCCCTGGGTTCTTAAAGGTGACCTGGCATGGAAAGTGCATCACACATCATTCTGCATTTGTTTAGGGGAGGAAAAAAAAAAAAAATCTCGTTAGAGGGCCGGCTCCTACCGGTACCTTGTTTTGGACCCTGAATGTAAATGCTTACTTTAAGTTTGTTTTAAAAAGCATTCGTGATTTCAGAGATCCTTTCTGAAGTGTGTAAAAATACCGACGTCTCCAATGATAAAAACAACAACAACATCTGCCAATGGCAAAATATAGTCGACTTTCGGGGCCAAGTTTTCAGAAGCAGCCAATGTGTTTGCACGTGTGATTTTCTTTCTCACATATAAGTTTCTGTGGATACGAAAATGTCTATTTGTATTTACAAATCAGGTGTCTGTGTCTTCAGTGGCTTTTCCCGCACCTACATATCGAGGTGTCTGTGTCTTCAATGGCTTTTCCTGCACCTAGATATCAAGGCTTTTACCATTTGTGGTGTGAAGGTGGAAGGTTTTTAATTTGTTGATGGTGGTGTTTGGCATGGGAACTTGGTGATTTTATTATCTATATTTTAAAAGCAAATTTACTTTTCAGAGGGATCATTTTTCCTTGCAATGTGTGCATTGTTTTATACCCCCCTTCCCCTCAAAATTAAAAAAAAATTATAACATAGTATATTCTGATAGGTTTTTGCGTACAAAGTGCTCATTTGATCATTACGAAAGAGGACAGCCATTGACGTCCGAAGCAAAAATAATAAAAGCTAAAAATGGAAGCCAAACTAGAAGGTCAGGAAAACAACAGCCCTTTGGCTGGTGTGAGAAAATACACACATCTGAAGTGGGCACAGCTGTGTGGTCGAGGGCTGGCTGCTAATGTGGGCGCTTCACAGTCAACAGCAACAGTCAAAATCACGACTGTGAAAAATGCACAACGAAGCCCCAGAGCCCTAGCAGGTATGGAGACAGGATTTCCTCTCTCACATCCCCACTTGAACACTCGCAGTGATGGAGAGGTCCTTGCCTGTGGCATGTAGGGTAGTCCTGTGTGTGTCAGGGCTGCAGCACGGTAACCACCTGAGGATGATTGGAAATGCTTTGCCTGGCCATCATTTTGGGCCATCGCTCAGATGCCTTCCAGGGCTGCAGCCGCCGCCCCCACAGTCTCTGCTCCAGCAGCTGCGGCCACATCGGGATCGAGCATGTCCCCCTGGTGAGTCCTTTCTTCCAGGCATCCTTGGATGGCTTGGTCTTCCAGCTCTTCCAAACTCCTCATAAGATACTTGTTGCAATTGTTGTCCCCTTTGTCAAGGGAGGGGAAGAAAAATTTTGGAGGGTAGAAGACAGATAATCCAGGACAGAATTGTTTCGAAAGGAGGTAGCCCTGTGACAGCAGAGTTGGTGGTGGGTTTCTTCTTTTCTGTGCAGTCGGCAAAAGTCCCAGTGGAAGTGGCTGGCAGCCAGAAGGGGGCGCAGCTGAGAGACCCTGCCTGACATGGTGCCTGTAACTCCCCCACTCATCCCTCCTTCAGTTAGAGCACGTGGAAGCCTGACGCTCTTCGTCTTAAACACTTGGGTTATCATACAGGCATGAAGAACCAATCACTGGGCAAGACCCAGCCTTGACACTGGGAAAGCACCACCCAAGGTGAGAATTCCCGGGATCAGCTGTGACTTTGGACAACTCACTTCGTCAACACGCTCTTCAGTTTTCTCATTTGTAAGATGGGAAACAAGGTGAGATTACATCTCATTTATTTACCTGCTCTGGAAGTCCAGGATTCTTTCTAAGTGATATTGGACCATTAAGCTTTGGTGGAGAAAGAATAGAGTTGGGAAGGCAGTGGGACTCCGGGCACAAGAAACTTCGAAGTAGAATAAAAGTATAAGATCCTAAAGTAGGATTGAGGGAAGATGCTTCGTCGCGCATGATGTGGGCTGTTCATGGCTGAGAAGGTGCTGGAAACGAGGGCAGCTTGCTAACCCTTGGCTGACTCTGCCAGCAAGATGATGTTGACCCTATCCAGAGTGGGAAAGCATCCCCTGCTTTCGAAGATCAACAAATTCAAGGAGATGAGGCACCTTGGGTACAAGGAAACCTTAGTAAGAGCCTGAAGCCCTGCAGAGGTGTTGGAGTTATTACTAGAAGACAGCTTGGTTGCCAGAACAACAAGCACAGAGGAAGCTGGGTCAGAATGCAGTCCAGGGGATCAGCGGGGACCTTTTAGCACTTTAAAAATTAGGATGATGGAGAGAGAAAAGGATCTGTCAGGCTTGAGAACTCTGCCTAACATTCCAGCATCCTGAAAAATTCCGCAGTCTACATGGGGCCGTGTCGTGCTAAGCATAAAGGCGTTTTAAAAAGTAAAGTTAGGGCTTCCCTGGTGGCGCAGTGGTTGAGAGTCCGCCTGCCGATGCAGGGGACACGGGTTCGTGCCCCGGTCCGGGAAGATCCCACATGCCGCGGAGCGGCTGGGCCCGTGAGCCATGGCCGCTGAGCCTGCGCGTCCGGAGCCTGTGCTCCGCAACGGGAGAGGCCACGACAGTGAGAGGCCCGCGTACCGCAAAAAAAAAAAAAAAAAAAAAAAGTAAATTTAAAATATTATTGAAAATGGGACGATAGGTTTAAAAAAGTAGAAAGTTGTAAACGGTCAGCTCTGAATCTGGCGTTAGGCATGTTTGTACGGCTAGTTCAGATTTATGTCCATTTCAAAACACGTCTAAAAAAAGTTGCTGGTCTCCTTTATTTTAACTTCACAGGAAATCTTTCTGTTGAAGACTGTAGTGTATGGGTCTCTGGGAGCAGAGGGAATAAGGCAGTTGGCAAAGCTAATTCCGCCCGAAATCTTGAGCCTGACCTTCTGAAAGAGTGGTGACCAAGCATGTCCAGACTCGCTGCCCACAGCTGGCACATGTCCCCTCACCACGGAGCAGGGGCTGCTCTACCAAGTGGCAAACAGAGTTGAAGCTGGAGCCAAATCACTGGTCCAAGACCTTGGGTGTTTCCTTCACAAAGTGTAGCCCATGTTTAATGTGGAAAAGGGAGGGATGCAGTTGTTCTCTAATGAGAAGCTGGGGTACTGTACTTGTCCACTGGGAGACGGGGGCTATAACCGCGTGATTTCTATGACCAGGAATGGCAGGGATGCTGCTAAACTCACCCGCTCTGTACACAAGGCATCTCTGGCCTCTCTCCCCAGCCGCTTTGCCCCTCCTAGCCTTACCCATTTATGTCTATTAATGCCACTAAAATGGGGGGAAATGGCTGCATTTTCCCCCAAAAGAGTATAGGGAGGGCTATAAATCAGAGACTAGGTAAGCGAGACTAAAACCCAATCCCATCAGAATGATTAGATTCTGTCCTACAAAGTACTTCATTTGAACATCACTCCTGTGAGTTCTTAGATGTAATATTTGTGGCTCAGAAATGCTTTTTCTTTGTTAAGTGATTGCAGCCAAAGGAAAGGAAATGTGTGGCAGCCAGCGTTTTAAAATGAACCATTGTGGCCCTTAGCATTTTATAAGGAATCATAAATTTCAGCTGACAGCTTATTTCTTGATTCCTTTCTAATTAGAGACTTAATAATATATATTTCTTGAAGGAGAAAGTGGCCTGGGCTCTTATGATGCCAGAATCTTTGCTAAAAGAAAACAACCGAGGCCAATGTCAAACCTACGATGGGTTCAGTGCATCAGAGAGGTCCTGGACATCGTGCTACTAAATTAAGGGGAAACCAGAAGCATGTTTTAATACTTTTAAATAATTGTGTCTAAATAGCCTTGCTCACTCCTTAAACAGCTAAATCTTTTTAATGCCTCTCAAAAAGGGTTCCAAATGGATTTAAATGGGTTTGATGAATGCGAAATTTCCCTCTCTACTTGTAACATTTCCAGAAATAGTGCAATTAATTTGATTTGCCTATAGGTACAAATCATTAGTAAATTGGGTGCTTCTGTTTGAAGAGATTTCAGTCTTATTTAATCCTTTCAAATCAATGGGTTTTGGTCAAAAATAATCATTCTGTGAATTTTGAGACATCAATCCTCGGTACTGGATTTTTCTATTGTTTTAATACTGTACATCAGAAATTTCGTTAAACTGTCTAATAACTAGGCATCTCCTTTGTGATAAGGACTTTTCACGTGCACTCATCATAAGAGCTTCTCATGCTATTAACAGTTCTTTAGGTCAAAATGTTTTAGGTTCTCTCTTGAATTTTTTTCTTTTATTTACTGGAGTCAGCTCGGCATGAGCCTGCTTGAATGGTTTACTCATCTTTCAGCAGGACTCAAATGTCGGGATTCAGACATGTCTCAAATAATCTCCTTATGATTTTATTCAAATGAACCCTCAAAAACTATTCTTTAGGTGTTTAGACAGGAATTGAGCCTTGCTGAGGATGAGAATGTGCTCACCTGGAAGCTTTGGAATATTTTTGGGAGAAGCCTTTCCATTAGGAAATGCAGTCATTTCATGCTCAACGTCAGGGATCCTATGCAGAAAAACAGATATCTGCCTGAAAACACTCACTGGATGGTCATTTTCCGTTACCATAAATGGGAAAAATTATGGCCTTCCATGTGAACACAAAATCCCTAGCTAATGTCCTGAATACAATGCAAGTACTCTAAGTGTCCCACATAGCTGTAACAAGCCACTGTGTTAAGATGCACAATGTAAGCTCTACTTCCAGAGCACTAATATATTACCTAGGCTGTTAGCCAACAGTTGTTTTTACTGCTGCTCCATGGCCACTCTTAGCTCCAACATTTAAAGCACATATTCTTTCTGATGACACTTGGTGTGAATTTTAGCATAACTACCCATGATTCTGTGAGTTGCATATGGACTGTAATTCAAGGCTTTTCTGCGTATTGCTTGGTTACGCAATTGCTTGGTATGTTGTATTGAGTTTGGGGAATATAAAAATAATACTTCTATATGAACTTTTGTCAAAAAACAATATATTGGAAGACGAAGATAAGTTATGTAGTTTTAAAATTAAAAAGCAAAAGAAGGATTGCTTCTGGCCATGCTGAAGTAACCAACCTGCACTCATGCCATAGATACCTAGAAAACTAGACAAAATCCATGAAATGATTTTTTTAAAGACATTGAACACCAGGCACTGCAGGACTAGGATACTGAAGAAGAGGGAAACAAACAAAGTGAGTGCTATGGACGCCCCAGTTTGCTGCTTGGAGTTCTTTAAAACCGGAGTGTAAGGAGGAAGAACTTAGGCAGAGAAGAGTGGCCTTACTGAGCTGACAAGACAGAGATTGTAGTACAGGTAGTTTCATGTGGCTGGAATTTTCAAAGCAGAGTACCACTGAGGAGAGAGAGAGGGAAGAGGGAGAGAGAGGGAGAGGGAAGGAGAGAGAGAGGAAAGAAGAGAGAAGGGAGAACCCTTACAGGAGTTTCCTCAAGACTTTCTATGTACTAAACTGTACATGCATAGAGTAAAACTCCATGATCAGGGCAAAAAAATAATGACTAGTGAGTTGTAAGCTGAATACTTCCAGAGCTCACACAGAGCTGGGAGGCAATCACATTCCAGCTGGTCTGAGTGAAGAAATTCTGTTGCCTTTGCAGGGCCTTCAGTAGAGACCTCAGCAGAGTGAGGTCTTGTTAGTATGGCTAAACTGTCCTCAATAAAGACTACTGTAGGCCCACCCTGATATAGCTTAAAAACAAGCTTCCAAAGGAAAAAAATAACCTGCTAATAACTGTCTGCCAGAACAAAGCTCAACACTTTACATAAAGGCCACAAAATCAAGCACTCAACAATGTAACAACCACAATGTGCAGCATCTAATAAAAATTACTAGACATTTGAAGAAGGAGAATGTGGCCCATACCTGGAGAAAAATCAGTCAATAGAAACAGACACAGAAATAACAGAGATGATACAATTAGCAGATAAGAAATATAAAATGTTATTATAAATATATCCAAGAATTTAAAGGAAAATCATGAGCATAATGGAGATAGAAATGGAAACAATAAAAAGGAAGAAATTGAAACCATAGAACTGAAAAACACAATATCTGAAATGAGAAATTCACTGTATAGGATTAACAGCAGATTAGACATTGCAGAAGAAAAGATCAGTAAATTTGAAGGCAAGACAATAGGAAACAGTGAAACAAAGTACAGGTGTAAAAAGGCTAAAAAGTGGACCGACCTGAAAGACAATACTAACTGGCCTATCATATGTGTATTTTGAATCCTAGCAGGAAAAAGAGAGAAGGGTGCTACAAAATAATTCAAGAATAATGGCCTAAAATTTTCAAGTATAATAAAACTTATAAACCCATTGATCCAAGAAACTCAAAAATCTCAAGTAGGATAAACAGTAAGGTACATGGTAATGAAATTCATGAAAACTAGTGACAAAGTCAAAAATTTTGAAATCTGATAGAAAAAAAATGCATATTATATTAAGGAGAGTGAAGAAAAGAGTTAGTGCCAATTCTGTTAAGAAACTGTGCAAGCCCAGAGTCAATGAAACATTTTTTAAAGCTGAAAGAACAAAAAATGTCAATGTAGAATTCTACATCCTGTGGGAAAAAAAAAGCCCTTGAAAATAAAGGTAAAATAAAGACACTTTAAGAAAAACAAATGCTGAGAGAATTTGTCATCAGCAGACCTGCACTACAAGAAACATGAAGGGAAGTTCTCTGGGCCAAATATAAGTAATACCAGATGGAAACTTGGATCTACACAAAAGAGTGAAGAATGTCAAAGATGTTAAATATATGGGTAAATGTTCAACAGTATTTTTTCATTTTTACAGTTATTTAAAAGATAATTGACTGTCTAAAGCTAGTAAACTAATAACAACATATTGTGGGGTTTCTAACATATACAAAAATATGTGACAAAAATAGTACAGAAGTTGGGAAGTGGGAAAGAGAAGTGTACCCTTGTAAGATTCTTGTGCTATATGTCATGATATAGTATTATTTTAAGGTAAATAAACTCTAAGATAAGGATGCATATTTTAGACGCTAGAGCAATCACTAAGGGGCAAAACAAAGAGAGATAGATAAAAACAAAACAAACAGACGAGCAAAACCAAACCAAACCAAACACTACCAAGAGTTACCCTACCAGGAAAATATTCAGCAGAGAGACGTTTTGCTGGGTATATCTGTAGATGGATTTATTTGAAGTGTTTGTTCACAGAGTAAAGTTATCTTTATTTTTAAACTCATTCCACAAAAATGTACAAGTGCTACTACATGTCTGCTCGTTGCTGTAGCAGGCAAAGGACTAGAAAGGGCAGAATACCCACGGAGCTTGGGCAGCTCACAAGGGCTTTCCTGAAAAAGAGTCAAAACTTCATGTGGTTTTGTTTAAATGAAGCCTGTGGAAAGAGGGAGTCTTCTGAAAAAACAAAGCAAAGTGAACAAATAGCACCATTGTATTTACTTCTGGTTGCAGGAGGGACAGGAGTGGTCTCCTCTGAGCATTCACTCCCGCAGGGGATGGAGCAGGGTGGGAACTCTGGGAGCCTGTGGACCCTGCGTGCCCCTCCTTGTCTGACGTTTGGCACAGATGTCCAAGGAAGAGCTACGGCCCTTCAATCACGTGATGCAGTTAAGCTTCTTCACCAAGGCCCTTTTCCACCCCTCCATCTCTATTGTGTGATGACGTCTAAGGTAATTAGGACAGTCGTTGTGTGGTGATCTCACTCGAGCTGTTTATTTTAGTAAAATTCCCTTATTGTGGACTGAATGTCTGTGTCCCCAGAAAATTCATATGTTGCAGTGCTAACCCCCAGTGGGACTGTTTTTGGAAACGAGACCTGTAAGGAAGTAATTTGGGTTAAATGAGAGGGCAAGGGTGGTCGCGATCCAATGCGATGAGTGTCGCTATGAGAGACACATGAGATGTGTGTGTGTGTGTGTGTGTGTGTGTGTGTGTGTGTGTGTACACTGAGGAAAGGCCATGTGAAGGACAACAAAAAGGTAGCTGCCTGCCACCCAAGATGAGAGCTCTCACCAGACGTCAGCCCCGCGGGCAACTTGATCATGAACTTCTAGCCTCTAGAACTGCGAGGAAATCCATTTCTGTCCCTTAAGCTCCCCAGTCTGTGATAGTAGTTATAGCCGCCTGAGGATACTAACATATCCCTGAACAATCTAAGCAGGGCATTTTAAAGCCATGAGCCTCCTGTCATGTGTGACCTCGCCAACTGAAGTTTGGGGAAGGAGTGGTGCTTTTCCCATCGCTCCTGGGGTCAGAATCGCGTTCCCCTCCATCCGGGCTGGGCCTTCAGTCACCTTCTCTCAGAGTCAGCCTGGGCCATGGGACTACTGGGCACCAGCCCACTGAACCTGGAGAAGATGCGGTCCCAGGGGCCTCCTTGCCTTCTCTTCCTTTTAATTACTTTTTACCTTTGCATCTTAAGCACGTATTGTTTCCGCACTGTCGTTCTGCTTTCCCTGCCTGTCAACATGCTCCAATCAGAAGCGAGTTGTGTTGGTGTTTCTTGCCTGTAAACTGAAGTGCAGATTTTACGTGTGCTAGGTTATTTGAGTTTCCCCACCCTTATCTCTAGGGAGTATTTCCTGGTAATATGAAGAGACACTTATAAAAGGATTTCATAGTTTTCAGTCTTGGCCTCTCTTCCTCAAGCTAGGTACTTTTGCAAACAGTGACCAAGTAGAAACAAACAAACAAAAAAACCAAAGAAAAGGTTTTTGAATATTCTTTCCATTGACTGTGTTAAAAAAAAGACCCTCCCTCTGACAGCCAGTTCTTAGCATAACATTCAATATATAGTAAGTGTTCATATAGTAAATGTTCAATAAAAATCAGTGTGTAGGGAATGAATACAGTCTGAAATGAACTGTCTGAAGCTCAATTCGAAAGCGATGATTCTAGGGAATTCCCTGGGGGTCCAGTGGTTAAGGCGCCACACTTCCACAGCAGGGGTCTCGGGTTCGATCTCTGATCGGGGAGCTAAGTTCCCGCAAGCTGTGTGGCACGAGGCCCCCCCGCCACCGCCAAAAAAAGGGATGATTCCAAATCATACTGTCCTTTATAAGCTTTTGAAATTCACAGGTTAAGAAATATTTCGATATTTAAATTAAAACTTTTCCCCAAGGTAGTTTTCCTACATGGTGAAAGAAAAATCTTTAATTAATTGAGTAATTTGACCTCCATAAAAACAAAGAGCAGTTGAGCTTTTCCTAAGCGAGTCCACCTAACGGGACTATGTGGGTGGATGCATGGGACCCAGCTCACGTTTCCTTGGTTCATCGCTGACCCTCACTCGTCAGGCTCACTCGTGTGAACATGGGTCCCAGTCACCACTGTTTGTGTGCCTGCTGGCTTTTCCTTATACCATAGAACTTCAGGGAAAATAGTAAGAGATCCAATGTCCTTCAGGAGATGACTTTCGTTACTAATGCCTGACGAGAGATATTCAAAACAGACATTTTCTTTTGAACCATCCACTTGTACAATGTGTATTATTCCCCCACGTACACACACACTTTCTTTGTCCCTAACTTGTTGGCCCTTACTCCACCTGCAATAATCCATTAACTTTTCAATGTTGGGAGGTATAGGTAATAAGTTAGAATAGAAGCTACCTCTTTGGATATCATAAAGCAAAGCTTCCCGTGTCAGGGTTAAATGTTTATTCTATACCCTAACGTGATGTAACCCATTGATGTTTTCAAATGAACGCTGCATAGGGGCAGCCCTACAGCAGCGTCTGGGAGGGCGCTGGTTGGATTTCATGTGAAATGCACAAGCCTGAGTCTTCTTTGTAATAGCAGATGACATCTTCATGTTTTAAAAGGTCTTCTGTCTTGATGGAAGGATTAGAATATACAAGGCAAGAACATGTGTTAAACCCTTTCTTTTGACAGTGAGGGAAGTAAAATGAGGGAAGCTGATTAGTTTATAGGGTCTCAGTTTTGTTTCACTGCTCACATCCTGGAAGGCCTGTCCTCAGAGGTATGGAGATGTCACAGGTTGCCCCAGGTCACAGCATTGCCTACATCAGCAGTCAGGGTCAAAGCATTGCCTTTGTCAGCCATCGGGCTCAGAACAGTGTTTACAAAAAAATGTCAATATGGGAAATGGGTGCTGTGAACCTTTCTCATGGGACATGCTTCCACACCCAAGTGCGTGTCTCTGCCACGTCCTGACTTGCATCAGAAAACCAAGAAAACAACAAATGGTTTCACTTTCTTTTCTTCCCCTTCCCATTTCGAATCCCAACGTTTTGGTCCACATTACCTTATTTTGCAGGAAAACAAAACAACAACAAAAAAGCCTTTGCAAACCTGCCAGGAGACAGAGAGGCAGGAAGAATATTAAGCAAGGAAGAACACTTCTGAGTTGAGCTGGCAAAAGCCACTGTGTTTGCTGGCGGGGAGCAGATGAAAGCGATCTGCACACTTCATTTCCCTGTGGGGCCTGCCTATACGAGAGCAATTCAGGGTCCACTGCACAGAGCGATGGAACGTCCCTTCCACACCAGCCTGCCCCCCGTGGTCTTTATCAAATTTAAATGACCTGTGCCCACCAGGACAGATGTATACAGTTGTGCGTGTTGGCTAGGTATGCCGCATCTTAGATGCTGGTAGACTTCTTATGCATGAACCTATGGATTGGTGGCTCAGGATACAAATTATATTTTAATATGATCAGCAAGGTTTCAGGTAGACCCCCCAAGGTTCCCAGCTTTGGGGATTTGACTTGTTTTTGAGCTCAGAATCCTGAATACTTCTAAAATCCATCTTCCAGGTACAACTCTGATGGAATGACTCACCTAATAAATCGTCTTGTCAGGGAGTCGGAGAGCTGCAGTGTAGTGTTCAGCGCGGCTTAGACAGCCACCCGCCACCTAATCAGAACAACAGTCCTGCCCTGCAGCTGATGAAGGTAAGCACTGTAATGCACTCAGTCCAGTGGGAAAGTTCCAGCTCTCCACACATCTGGGATTGAAACCTTCCCTGTGATCACTCACTCTCAGTGGAAGGTCTCAACCCTTTGCATTGCCACGTGTGGGATCTCTGGATGCCCCAAGAATCCGCCACCAGCTAGGACAGTCCTTTTTTTTCCTTCCTTTTCTTTTCTCATCCTTTTTTTTGTTACTTTCCGAAGGGGTCTACAAGGAAGGGTACCAGTAGCAAGAGGCCTGTGTCCTGGCTGGAAAGGGTGTTGCAAACGCATTAGGAGTTTGGGTGAAGGTGAAAGCTGTCAGGCTGTGAAAAATGGCATCGGTGTTGGCTGACCTGAAATAGGGCTGTAAAGTTCTATTCCTCACAAAGGCAAGATATGTTATTGCTGTAACGCCATTATTCCGCTCCATCACTTCTAAACCTTGTTCCCATTATCTGCAAGTTAAATATAACCCAATGTAAAAACAGGAAGGACAGCGCCGAGTTGTCCAGCTTAACAGCACACACTTAAAACATAATAGAGCACTTGTTACTGTATTTTATGGAACGGAAACTCCAAATGTAAGGATGTATTAAGGAAATATCTCAAAGTTATTAGGGAAGGATATTTACAATTACAGATTGCTTTATATTATGCTTTTATGAACATCTCAGGAAATGAAATAGCCCTCAGCTGTAGAGAGTGAAGAGCGAGGTAATTTTCCTTAATACGGGTGATAAAATTAATCTGATTGAAATCGCGGGTGATTATTTCTCAGAATACTGAGTGGCAGTACAATCACTTACACTCTTTTATATTTTTTTAGTCAAAGCTCGGGTAGATGAAAGCTAATTACAAAGTAGTGATGTGAAGCGCTAAGGAAATAGTTTGTATAGCACAGAACAGGCACGGCTAATTGGGGTTTGTGATTACACAGATTGTTGTTAAGGAGAATTAACTACCAGCAGTCTCTCCTGCAAAGCTTCTCATCAAGGCAAAGTAAAAATAGACACTGGATCTGTTATTTATCTAATTATGCCTTGAATATTTTCACAACCATGTTACACACCCTCAAATGGTTGGTTGTTCAAAAACTTTCGGTCCCACGCTGCTTGTGATCAAAGCGGCGATATGAATTTTTTGACACCGGGCACTCCCCAGATCACTTTCCCCAAATCCCTGTTCACAGGGGACGTCCATTGAAGCCTTCGGCGTGGGGAGGCTGGGTGGGGATTACTGCGCCTGCTGGTACAGAGGATGTGATGATAGGGGGCGGTCCTGTGTGATAGAGCTTTATGGATACCTAGACGTCACCAGTTCAACGTGTTTATATCAGACGTGACCTTATCGCAGGCAACGTAGTAACTTCAGGAGAGCTTTGAGGCCTTCAGTGGGTAAAAATGAATTCATCAGAAAGGCACCAGATCCCCTTGACCTATAGCAATAATGTATTGCCTCCTTCTCGTGGTCATGCTCCTAATCCTTATATGTCCCTGAAAGCCCTCATTTATAGGATTTGTTGAAGCTTGTATCAGAGTCCGTTGAAGAAATAATTAGTTCTAATGACCACCTGTTTAATCAGTCTTCCTTCCTTCCTTCCTTCCATCCTTCCTTCCTTCCTTTCTTTTTTTTCTTTCTTTCTTTCTTTCTCTTTCCTTCTTTCCTTCCTTCCTTTTTCTTTCTTTCTTTCTCTTTCTTTTTCTTTTCTTCTTCCTTCTTTCCTTCCTTTTTCTTTCTCTTTCTTTCTTTCTTTCCCTTTCTTTCTTTCTTTCTTTCTTTTTTCTTTCCTTCCTTCCTTCCTTCCTTTCTTTCTGTCTTCCTTCCTTTCTTTCTTTCTTTCTTTCTTTCTGTCTGTCTGTCTTTTAAAATTTGTTGGCCACACGGCATGTGGGATCTTAGTTCCCTGACCAGGAATCGAACCAATGCCCCCTGCAGTGGAAGCTGGGAGTCTTACCCACTGGACTGCCAGGGAAGCCCCTAATCGGTACTTCTTGAATTGAGCGCCAGGACAGTAAAAACTGCCGGCAGGAGCTCAGGCAGAAGCCCCATCACATGCTCGCTATCCTGTCTTTACCTGTCTCCCTCCTACTCTGTGAAGCCTGGAGCCCTCTCATCACCAGCCTGGTGTTTTGCTGTCCTGCCATCCTCCCTCCCTTTCAGTCCTGCACTCCTTCATTTAGCGATTATTGAGGGCCTCCTCCATGGGCAGGACCCTGGGTCCTCTCCAGGAGGGAAAATCACCTCATCACTCGCTTTTGTAAGATCATGGGGATCTCACCCGTCTTCTCCTGGCCCTGCTGGCGGTGCCTTTGGGAGGCTACTGTGAGCCTGTGGGACGTGTGGAGGGATGGAGAAGACGCCTTGAAGGCAAAGCTCTGTGAATCAAACAGTTGTGAAGGCAGTGCCGTAAGTATGCCATTATGAAAGGCACTTCCTAGAATAATTCTGCCTCAGATGAAATGCAGATTTATTGACAAGGTGATATTTTCTGAAGACAAGGTGTCTTCTGGAAGTCTCATTTGAATGGTGACAAACAGCATCTCTCAGGATGTGAGCGGGTGCGAGAGTAAGTGCTTAGCGTGGGAGCATCGCTGTTTGGCTTGGTGATACGCCTCCGCTGCACAGACCAAACGTAATAGCTTCACAGATTGCTTTAATAGACCGAAGATCAGCCAGCAGCATGCATTGGTAACACAACTTAGAGATCTCCACTCCTGCTTATTTGCTTATGGTTTCTTTTCTTCTTCCTCACTGGTCTGCTTTTTGTTTAATCTTCGTAATGAAAATGACCAAGTTGCTTCGGGAAATTATGCACTCGGTTTAATTTTGAACGTGGGGAGAGCAGGAGGGAAACACACAGTCTCTCCTTCCTTTGCTCTGGTTAGCATCTGAGAAAGTTCTCCTTGTGTGGATAAATATAGCTAGTTCCTAAAATTGTATTTTCCGCATTCTTCTTCTTCTTAACAGTTTTGCTATGACGAATATGCTAGGCAGCAGTTTGTGCATGATATCTGCAATTTCACTGCCTTCCTATGTGAAAAGAAGATAAAAATTATATTATATGGTTGTATGCAAATGACAGAGGCCCTGGCTTTGTGCTTCAGTAATTCTTATATGTGCCTCTTCCTTGTACACTTCAAATGACAGGTACTGGAAATTAAATCGTTTCCAATAAAAATCCTGTAACCGAAATGAATCCCCACTGTATAATTAGGATATCTCGACCATAAAAGGTGATCATGTGTCTTCCATTTTTGAAGAAACCCCTCCCCCGATCAACATTGATGGAACCCTGGACAGATTAGATCTTTAATTCTTATGAAAGAGACATAATACTCATCCTTTACGATGAGCCTTCTGTTGGGGCGACAGGCTTAAGCTGACACTGTTCCCAAGGATCAGAACTGTGTTCCATGATTCATATGAGAGACAGGAAATAAAACATAAAGTGGGGGGGGGGAAGGTCTCTGCATTATATTAGACACACGTGGAAGAAGTATCGTCTTCCCCAGATGCCAAGAGGTACGTCCAACATCTAACCTACGAAGATGGCCCACTTTGGTGTGTAACGTCTTGGGGCCACTGTGGGGTGTCATGGATCCTGAACTTCCTATTCTTACCATCTGATCAAAACAAAATCGTAACTTCAGGCTAACATCTCTCTACTCACTACGAATGCAGTGTCTCTCCCAACATGGTAGAGGCAAGGTGTAAAGATGTGGGGATGAGAAACCAGGATTCAGATCCTGGCTGGCCCCCTGGCAGGTCCCTAGCTGGGACTCCTTGGACAGGTTATTATTGGTCCCAGTCCCCATTTCCCCACCTGAAAAATGTTGACGGCAAGAGACCTCTATATGGATCAAATAAGTTAGCCTGCCCAACAGCTGTAGAACCTCTTTGTTCTGATTTGCTCAGCCCTTGGAGGATGGTTTTAGGCCAGAAGATGGAGCCCCTCAAAGTTTTACTATTCTTTAGATGCAGGCAGGTCAGGTCAGTGGTAATGGATACACAAGGCAAGCCATTTAGAAGAGAAAACGCCGTCAACAATGATGAAGAAACAGAAAATTTTAAAAGAGAGAGAAGGTACTGAAAATTTGTTAGCAAAGCTCATGAGCTGTGAATCCTCTAAACTGTCAGCATAACAATGAGTAACAGTAGTTTGGTTCCAATTTTCTGTAATTTATTTATAATATGACGAGCCCCCTGTCCCTTGTCAAAAAAATCTACAAATCACTCCTAAAACACAAATAATCGTCACATTAAGAGGAACAAATTATAACACTGAAATATGTCCTTGGGCTGGAAACAAGGAAACAATGTAAAAGAGGAATTGCACACTACAAAAATATGGCCTAATGATACGTATTAAAATAATTACACATAGTTAGCAATTCTCCTCAGATAATTGATTGAACTTGGTCCCATGACTGTCGAGTTTGCCAGCTCTCTGGATATTTCTGTTTCAGAGGATTTTGACATTGATGTCATTTTTTTCTCCTCACAAAGTGGGGGGGGAAAAAAAGGAAAAGTCAGAATTTGCTCATAGACTTAGATAAAACAGAAATTCAGCCCATAGATGCAAACACAAATTTTTGTAAATATAAAATAAAGACAGATATTTAATATCTGGATTAAAGGTTATTTACTGAATCTCTGGACAAATATTATACAATGTATTCTAATCTAGAAATATTTTAAATTCAATGATGCCAGATTCACTGTGATTATTGTTATAAGAGATGTCTAAATATATTACAAATATTCATATAACACCTCAATGTTAAGAATTTTATGTTACAATATTTTGCAGTTTTAAATACATTCCAACTTAATATTCCCTGCCTGACTACTAGGCAATTGTAAAATTTGGAATTTAAGAGTAACAGTGAATAAGTTACAAATAGATGTAAGCATTGCCCTTTATGTAAACATAAAATATTATTCAAACCCAGAGAATAGAAGTAACTACAGAACTGTTTTTTTTTTTGACTATGTATTTCCTTTCCATATGCATGCATAAGAATCTCCTACCATGACTGGATGAAATTATATAATAAATATTTTTAATTGATAGATTTCTTCCTATTTACATCTAAAGATGAGTAAATATGCTGAATATAAAGTTCTCTATCATATCTTAGATTTTTAAAAAGTGGGTTAGAAAGGCAATATCTATTCAATGTATTTCTTTCTACCAATTGGTTTAGAAATGAATATTTAAAAATATTCATTTAATTTAAAATTTTAATTTTAAAATTTTAATTATTTTAATAGAAAATAAAATTTTAATTTAATAAAATAAATAATATTTAATAAAATAAAACAATTTAATTTTAATACAAATTTAATTGTTTTAATATAAATTAAAAATTAATTTTAAAATTTTAATTTAAGAGTCTAATTTAAGATTGTTAATTAGAAGTTACTTTAAATTTTCTAACATTAAAATTTTTGCTTATTCTAAATATTTGAAAAATATATTCTCCATAATTACCATTATATGGCAATATTCTCATGGAAAGACATTTCACACTGAGATAAATGTGATGGGTTAGAATTGCTTTTACTGAGCCCATTAAATTCCTTCCTATTTTAAAAAACAAATTGCACGAAGAAATTTAAACTTTCAATTTACCATGGCCTGTAAAGTATCTTTAAAAGTACACCGATGACTGGGTTGTAAGGACAGAACCCTGAGCATAGCAACAAAATTTTGTCATGGTTTCTGTTTAATTTTTTTTTTTTTAATGGCATGATGGTGGCAAGACAAAGGATTCAAATTACATTTTCAGATAACGTTAAGACATTTAACTGGACAGCAATCTAAATGTTATACTGTGTGCATCTTTCCTCCCAGCTCATAAGCAAAAAGCAAGAACACTTATCCTGCAGGTACCAAGTTAGCAAGACTTCCCAGATTCAGCACAAGGATCCAAACCTCAGCTTGAGGTAAAGCCCTTAGTAGACTCTAATTCACTGTGTCCTCCAGAGGGGTCGAATATTATGTGTCCTAATCCCAGGTAAGCAGATGCACAAGGACCTCAAAAGTTAAAGCCTGAGAAGGCAAAGAATAAAGTCTCTCCCCTTGAGCCTAGGTAATTATTTAATAAACATGGAATGAAATGTCTGTTCAGTGTCAGGCAGTGGGGTAGGTGATGGGAAAGACTCCTAATTATGAGACAATGAAATGTGGTCCCAGAGGAAAGAGGGAGCTGCTCTCTGTGGGTTCTAGTCTGGCGGGGAAGACAGGTGTGCACACAAGAACCACACCCAGAGATTCAGTCAACACTGTAACGTGACACCATAACAGAGGCACTGATATGCACAGTGAGGTTATTCGCTGAAAATTCTAGAGGAGAAGACATTTATTCCATATCTTGAAAAATGAGCTGCTAGGGTGGTGCTCTTGAATTCAGCTTAGTGATCTGACAGAGGAATGCACAGCCCCAGCTCTGCCCCTTCCTCCCGCCATTTTCTTCTGAGCAAGCTGTGTGGCTGACAGGGTCTTGGTGCTCTGGCCAGGTGCTGGGCCTGAGTCTCTGAGGTGGGAGAGCCTAGTTCAGGACATTGGACCACCAGAGATCTCCCGGCCCCATGTAATATCAATTGGCAAGGGTTCTCCCAGAGATCTCCGTTTCAACCCTAAGACCCAGCTCCACTCAACGACCAGCAAGCTCCAGTGTTGGACACCCTATGCCAAACAACTAGCAAGACAGGAACACAACCCCATCCATTAGCAGAGAGGCTGCCTAAAATCATAAGTTCACAGACACCCCAAAACACACCACCGGATGTGGTCCTGCCCACCACAAAGACCAGATCCAGCCTCATCCACCAGAACACAGGCACCAGTCCCTCCACCAGGAAGCCTACACAACCCACTGAACCAACCTTACCCACTGGGGACAGACACCCAAAACAGCGGGAACTATGAAGCTGCAGCCTGCGAAAGGGAGACCCCAAACACAGTAAGTTAAGCAAAATGAGAAGACAGAGAAATACACAGCAGATGAAGGAGCAAGGTAAAAACCCACCAGACCAAACAAATGAAGAGGAAATAGGCAGTCTACCTAAAAAAGAATTCGGAGTAATGATAGTAAAGACGATCCAAAATCTTGGAAATAGAATGGAGAAAATACAAGAAACATTTAACAAGGACCTAGAAGGACTAAAAAGCAAACAAACAATGATGAACAACAGAATAAATGAAATGAAAATTCCTTCTTCAGAAGGAATCAATAGCAGAATAACTGAGGCAGAAGAACAGATAAGAGACCTGGAAGATAAAATAGTTGAAATAACTACTGCAGAGCAGAATAAAGAAAAAAGAATGAAAAGAATTGAGGACAGTCTCAGAGACCTCTGGGACAACATTAAATGCACCACCATTCGAATTATAGGGCTCCCAGAAGAAGAAGAGAAAAAAAAAAAAAAAGACTGAGAAAATATTTGCAGAGTTTATAGTTGAAAACATCCCTAATATGGGAAAGGAAATAGTTAATCAAGTCCAGGAAGTGCAGAGAGTCCAATACAGGATAAATCCAAGGAGAAATGCTCTAAGACATATATTAATCAAACTATCAAAAGTTAAATACAAAGTATTAAAAGCAAAAGGGAAAAACAACAGATAGCATACAAGGGAATCCCCATAAGGTTAACAGCTGATCTTTCATTAGAAACTCTGCAAGCCAGAAGGGTGTGGCAGGACATATATAAAGTGATGAAAGGGAAAAACCTACAACCAAGATTACTCTACCCAGCAAGGATCTCATTCAGATTCGATGGAGAAGTTAAAACCTTTACAGACAAGGAAAAGCTAACAGAATTCAGCACCACCAAACCAGCTTTACAACAAATGCTAAAGGAACTTCTCCAGGGGGGAAACACAAGAAAAGGAAAAGACCTACAAAAACAAACCCATAACAATTAAGAAAATGGTAATAGGAACATATATATCAATAATTACCTTAAATGTAAATGGATGAAATGCTCCCACCAAAAGACAGAGACTGGCTGAATGTATACAAAAACAAGACCCATATATATGCTGTCTACAAGAGACCTACTTCAGACCTAGGGACACATACAGACTGAAAGTGAGGGGATGGAAAAAGATATTCCATGCAAATGGAAATCAAAAGAAACCTGCAGTAGCAATTCTCATATCAGACAAAATAGACTTTAAAATAAAGACTATCACAACAGACAAAGAAGGACACTACATAATGATCAAGGGCTCAATCCAAGAAGATATGACAATGTAAATATTTATGCACCCAACATAGAAGCACCTCACTACATAAGGCAAATGCTAACAGCCATAAAACGGGAAATTGACAGTAACACAATCATAGTAGGGGATTTCACACCCTACTTGCACCAATGGACAGATCATCCAAAATGAAAATGAATAAGGAAACACAAGCTTTAAATGACACATTAAACAAGATGGACTTAATTAATATTTATAGGACATTTCATCCAAAAACAACAGAATACACTTTCTTCTCAAGTGCTCATGGAACATTCTCCAGGATAGATCATATCTTGGGTCACAAATCAAGCCTTGGTAAATTTAAGAAAATTGAAATCATATCAAGTATCTTTTCTGATCACAATGCTATGAGACTAGATGTCAATTACAGGAAAAGAACTGTAAAAAATACAATCACATGGAGGCTAAAGAATACACTACTAAATAACCAAGAGATCACAGAAGAAATCAAAGAGGAAATCAAAAAGTACAAAGAAACAAATGACAATGAAAACACGACGACCCAAAACCTATGGGATGCAGGAAGAGCAGTTCTAAGAGGGAAGTTTATAGCAATAAAATCCTACCTCAAGAAACAAGAAACATCTCAAATAAACAAACTAACCTTACAACTAAAGCAATTAGAGAAAGAAGAAAAAAAAAAAACCCAAAGTTAGCAGAAGGAAGGAAATCATAAAAATCAAATCAGAAATAAATGAAAAAGAAATGAAGGACACAATAGCAAAGATCAATAAAACTAAAAGCTGGTTCTTTTAGATAAACAAAATTGATAAACCATTACCCCAACTCATCAAGAAAAAAAGGGAAAAGACTCAAATCATCAGAATTAGAAATGAAAAATGACAAGTAACAACTGACACTGCAAAAATATGAAGGATCATGAGAGATTACTACAAACAACTATATGTCAATAAAATGGACAACCTGCAAGAAATGGACAAATTCTTAGAGAAGCACAACCTTCCAAGACTGAACCAGGAAGAAATAGAAAATATAAAGAGACCAATCACAAGCACTGAAATTGAAACTGTGATTAAAAATCTTCCAACAAACAAAAGCTCAGGAACAGATGGCTTCACAGGCAAATTCTACCAAACATTTAGAGAAGAGCTAACACCTATCCTTCTCACACTCTTCCAAAATATTGCAGAGGGAGGAACACTCTCAAACTCATTCTACGAGGCCACCATCACGCTGATACAAAAACGAGACAAAGATGTCACAAAAAAAGAAAACTCCAGGTCAATATCACTGATGAACATTGATGCAAAAATCCTCAACAAAATACTAGCACACAGAATCCAACAGCACATTAAAAGGATCATACGTCATGATCAAGTGGGATTTATATCCTAGCAATGCAAAGATTCTTCAATATATGCAAATCAATCGTGATATACCATATTAACAAATTGAAGGATAAAAACCATATGATCATCTCAACAGATGCGGAAAAAGCTTTCGACAGAATTCAACACCACTTATGATAAAAACTCTCCAGAAAGTAGGCATAGAGGGAAACTACCTCAGCATAATAAAGGCCATATATCACAAACCCACAGGCAACATCATTCTCAATGGTGAAAAAATGAACCCATTTCCTCTAAGATCAGGAACAAGACAAAGTTGCCCAGTTTCACCACCACTATTCAACACAGTTTTGGAAGTTTTAGCCACAGCAATCAGAGAAGAAAAAGAAATAATAGGAATCCAAATCGGAAAAGAAGTATAACTGTCACTGTTTGCAGATGACATGATACTACACATAGAGAAGCCTAAAGATGCTACCAGAAAACTACTAGAGCTAATCAATGAATTTGGTAAAGTAGCAGGATACAAAATTAATGCACAGAAATCTTTTGCATTCCTATACACTAATGACGAAAAATGTGAAAGAGAAATTAAGGAAACACTCCCATTTACCATTGCAACAAAAAGAATAAAATACCTAGGAATAAACCTACCTAAGGAGACAAAAGACCTGTATGCAGAAACTATAAGACACTGATGAAAGAAATTAAAGACGATACAAACAGATGGAAAG
The DNA here is from genome assembly GCF_949987515.2 of Delphinus delphis. NCBI lineage: Eukaryota > Metazoa > Chordata > Mammalia > Artiodactyla > Delphinidae > Delphinus > Delphinus delphis. Next base: position 5,515,767 of record NC_082694.2, on the reverse strand, counting down.
ATATACCATGTTCTTGGACTGGAAGAATCAACATTGTGAAAATGACTATGCTACCCAAAGCAATCTACAGATTCAATGCAATCCCTATCAAACTACCAATGGCATTTTTTACAGAACTAGAACAAAAAATTTCACAATTTGTATGGAAACACAAAAGATCCCAAATAGCCAAAGCAATCTTGAGAAAGAACAGAGCTGGAGGAATCAGGCTCCTGGACTTCAGACTATACTACAAAGCTACAGTAATCAAGACAGTATGGTACTGGCACAAAAACAGAAATATAGATCAATGGAACAGGATAGAAAGCCCTAAGATAAACCCACACACATATGGTCACCTTATTTTTGATAAAGGAGGCAAGAATATGCAGTGGAGAAAAGACAGCCTCTTCAATAAGTGCTGGGAAAACTGGACAGCTACATGTAAAAGAATGAAATTAGAACATTCCCCAACACCATATACAAAAATAAACTCAAAATCGATTAAAGACCTAAATGTAAGGCCAGACACTATCAAACTCTTAGAGGAAAACATAGGCAGAACACTCTATGAAATAAATCACAGCGAGATCCTTTTTGACTCACCTCCTAGAGAAATGGAAATAAAAACAAAAATAAACAAATGCAATCTAAAGAAACTTAAAAGCTTTTGCGCAGCAAAGGAAACCATAAGCAAGAGAAAAAGACAACCCTTACAATGGGAGAAAATATTTGCAAACGAAGCAACTGACAAAGGATTAATCTCCAAAATATACAAGCAGCTCATGCAGCTCAGTATCAAAAACAAACAACCCAATCCAAAAATGGGCAGAAGGCCTAAATAGACATTTCTCCAAAGAAGATATACAGATTGCCAACAAACACATGAAAGGATGCTCAACATCACTAATAATTAGAGAAATGCAAATCAAAACTATAATGACATATCACCTCATACTGCTTAGAATGGCCATCATCAAGAAATCTACAAACAGTAAATGCTGGAGAGGGTGTGGAGAAAAGGGAACCCTCTTGCACTGTTGGTAGGAATGTAAATTGATACAGCCACTATGAAGAATAGTATGGAGGTTCCTTAAAAACCTAAAAATAGAACTACCATACGATCCAGCAATCCCACTACTGGGCATATACCCAGAGAAATCCTTAATTCAAGAACAGTCATGTACCACAATGTTCATTGCAGAACTATTTACAATAACCAGGACATGGAAGCAACCTAAGTGTTTTGACAGATGAATGGATAAAGAAGATGTGGCACATATATACAATGGAATATTACTCAGCCATAAAAACAAAAGAAATTGAGTTATTTGTAGTGAGGTGGATGGACCTAGAGTCTGTCATACAGAGTGACGTAAGTCAGAATGAGAAAAACAAATACCTTATGCTAACACATGTATTTGGAATCTAAAAAAAATTAGTTCTGAAGAACCTAGGGGCAGGACAGAAATAAAGATGCAGATGTAGAGAATGGACTTGAGGACATGGGGAGGGGGAAGGGTAAGCTGGGATGAAGTGAGAGAGTGGCATGGACATATATACACTAAAATGTAAAATAGATAGCTAGTGGTAAGCAGCCGCATAGCACAGGTAGATCAGCTCGGTGCTTTGTGACCCCCTAGAGGGGTGGGATAGGGAGGGTGGGAGGGAGATGCACGAGGGAGGAGATATGGGGATGTATGTATAGTTATAGCTTATTCACTTTGTTGTACAGCAGAAACTAACACACCACTGTAAAGCAGTTGTACTCCAATAAAGATGTTCAAAAAAAAAAAATGAGCTGCTAGGAGCACAAGGAGAGAAATGGCATTCCAGGCAGAGGTTGCAGCCTGGACACAAGCTCAGAAGCGTGAGAAAGGACACAATGATTGTTGAAGGAATGATGCATAGTTTTGGATAACTATATTGCAAACTACATGTGCACAAGTGGTCAGATATGACCCTAGGGGAAGGGTTATGTCACATCGTGGAAGGTATTGAAAGTCAAGCTGAAAAGTATAGTCTTCCTAAGGGCAGCAGTGACCAGCTGAGCTTTCGCTGAAGCTGCGAGCATGGATGGATCTTTTGGCTGCTTTTGTTTTTGCTAGTTTATCCATCTACTCAGGTAGTCAGTCAGCTACATATTTAACAACAAACCTGGAGCACCCACTAGCTGCCAGACCGTGATCTAGTTGCTGTGGATATAAAAGTACATCCTGGATCAATTATAGGATCTCTGTAGTAGTCATTTTCCCCCAGCTAGCAGACAGTCAAAAAGGAGTGGAGAGGTAGATTCCCCAGATTCCATTTCTTATTCCTTGCTCCTGGAAGACGATACTTCTCTGCGCTTTACCATTATGTGGTGTTAATTAGATCAGTTCTGGCCCCTGAAATGTTAGTGGGAATAACGCACGTCACTTCCAGACAGAGACGATGAAATCCCAGGCACAATTCACTTCTCCCGTCTCTCTTCTGCACGGTGAATGTGGATGCCTCACAACTGAAGCAGACTGGATCCCTGAATCAGCCGATGGAGAACAGCTGCCCTGCAGAAATGTCTGGATGCACAGTGGACATTGCATTAACAAGAGATAAACTTGTATTGTGTTTACCACTGGGATCTTGGAGTTGTTTTCTGTGACAGCCATAACCTGCAATGTAGGAAGGCATGCTTGTTTCTTAACCACCAGGCCCCAAAGCGCAAACATCACTTCCACACACATTTTATGGGTGAGAAGTCATCCCTAGGCCTTTCTGGAGGTTGTTTTGTAAAGGCCACCCTCTTCCAGCAACATCTCTACACTTTGTCTAGGATGTGGTTGTACTCCTACTCAGGCTGCTGGGAATATCAGCTACTGGAGGCTCGCAACTGGTTCTCTAACTGGGCATTGCCTGTGGCTAATGCATGGCTAATGCAGGGATTCACAAACCCAGGCTCCTTGAATTAATTTGGGACAGTTCTGGAGGGCTGTCCCAGCTCCAGAGCTCTATAGGTTCAACTGAGAGCTCAGTTGCAACTGTGTGATCTGTCAACTTCTCTCTCTACTGACTCCTCCTCTCGTTGATTAATGTTATTAATTATCTCTTCCAGATTATTTTTCATTTATTAGATCATTCAATGATAGTATATTACTGTCATCTTTATTTGTTCATTTCTCTTAGTGTTATATAAATGGTAGTTTATAATTAATATGTTTTCGTAAAAATGTATGTGATGCCTGTAAGCTTTTAGGAAGTGAATTGTCCCTGGGATTATATCTCCTTTGAGAAGTGTACTTTTTAGAAAAATTATCCCTTGCCTCTTTTAAATTTTTTATTTTATTTTATCTTATTTTATTGTTTTTTGGCCGCACTGCACGGCATGCGGAACTTCTCTGACCAGGGATCGAACCCATGCCCCCTGTAGTGGAAGTGTGGAGCCTTAACCACTGGACCACTGGGGAAGTTCAAATTTTTTATTTTGAATTCAGTTTTCTTTGATGTTGATACTACAATTTCTGATTTCCCTTTATTGCACTTGTCAGATCTATCTTTTCCTATCCTGTCACTTCCTTCCATTTTTTACATCTCTCTGTATTTGGTGTATTTTTCCCAAGAAATACAGTCAGTCCTCTGTATCAGTTGGTTCCATATCCACAGATTCAACCCACTGTGGATAAAAAATATTTGAAAAAAAATTTCAGAAATTTCCAAAAAGCAAACCTTGAATTTGCAAGCATGCAGGCAAAATAGTTATTTACTAGCATTTACACTGTATTTACAACTATTTACATAGCATTTACATGGTGTTAGGTGTAATAAGTAATATAGAGATAATTTAAAGTACACAGGAGGTGTGCATAGGTTATTTGCATATACTGTGCTATTTTATATAAGGGACTTGAGCATCCCCAAATTTTGGTATCTGTAGGGGTTCTGGAACCAATACCCCAGGGATACCAAGGGATCACCGTACATTGCTGGAATTGGGGTTTTGCTTAATAAAGCCTTTTTATCCATAATAGAAAGTTAATTGATTGATGTTTTTTATTGTAATGTTGCATTCAGTTTTACTTATGTCATCTTTGTGCTTTTTGTTCTGTGTGTGTGCCCATATGCTTGCTTGTTATATCTGTTTATTTATTTTGGAATACACATATTGGTTCTTTTATTTTCATCTTCTTCACTATTCTGAAGGTATATGTTCTGTTTTCTGTTTTGTTTTGTTTTTAATATTCTTCAAGACATAAAGCCATAGTTAGAGCACTTGGCTTTGTATTCCACTTCTGATGTTTGCTAGCCGTGTGATTTTGTTGAGTTGCTTGCCCTTTCTCTGACTCAGTTTCCTTATCTGCAAAACAGAAATCATAATAGATAATTAAATGAATGAATACACATAAAGTTCCTAGAAGCATTACTAGCACAACATAAGATATCAATAAATGTAATACTTTAGATTATAAATATTATCCTTACTGTTTTATTGCTCTCATTTTCAGAGTGAAAGCAAAATGGCATATTTTTAATTCTCTCTGTTCAGGAATACCACCTGTGGAAATATTTTTAATTAATTTTGCCTCAGTAAGGTGAGCAACTGTAAATCAGTCTAGCTAGGACTCTTCCATCTCTTTGATTATAGTTTCTCGTCTATTTGCTTTCATCTCTTCTTCAAGAACAGAAATGATGTCTGTACTAATCACACTTCCTTTCTTTAAGCTTTTCTTGTGCTTTAGAAGAGCTTCTCAAATTTGTCCTGTCACTGATTAGATCCCTACCTTAACCGTTCTGTTCTTTATTGTATTGAATCTGGATTTTATTTTAGTTTGCATTTTTAGCTTCCTTGTTAGTCCTCTTCATAAAAGCCCCTTCCCTTTTCATTTTGCTTGATTTTATCAGTTGTTGTTGCTTATTAACGTGACCTGTCCCTCCTCACTGTTCAGAGCTCCTGGTTTATAGAGGCCTGTCTTCTCGCTGCTCTTGAGGATTTGGCTTGAAGTTTTCTTCTAGTTGCTGCCATGTGGCATTTTTCCTGAATGTCCTTCCTCTAGATACTCTTCTGTTTCCCTTGTTCTTCAGGTTGGGAATTTTTCTGTCTCACTAATACTATTTCTGTTTTCTTATTTAACCATGCTGAAAGGTGGAGTAATCCACCTATATGGTTTGTTCACAAGGTTGGTTTTTCTTGGCTGCCCTCTCCACCCACTGGGGGATGACCGGAGCTGGCCCGCAGTGGAAGCCTGGTTCATATTAAGACACTCCCATTCCAGTTCCCTTTTACAGTTGGCGTTCCTCCAACGGCAGCTCTGCCCTGATGTGGGGTGCCTCCTCCCACCTGCTGCTTGATTTCCTAATAGATCTGTGTTGTCAGAGATGAAGACAGCATCAACCACTTCTAAAGATTCTGTGCTTTCTGCATCTGCCCACCTTGCTCGACTTTCAGGAACTATATTTCCTAAAACGTGGGCCACACATCTACCCCGCCAGTGACATGATGCCTCCCTGCTTGGCAGTTATTCCCTGGGGGGTCACAGTCTCTGAAAGGACCTAGACAAGTCAGGGTCAGGGAGAGAAAGAAAACCAGTACTCTGTCCTCCTGAGAAAGGACCAGGAGGCAAAGCCTGACTATATTAGGGTCCTTAACCTTGATAACTTGAGTCGGGGAGGAAGAAATTCTCCTCTACCCTTCTAGGTTCTTCTGGCTGGTCTAAGAATTGAAATTGACGTGAGATCTATTAGCAGGAGAAAATCCAACAAAAGTTTCCAAGGACCTAGCCCTACAAATATTTTCTCCTGCTAATCTAATTTTAGAAAAGAGAAAAACTCATACCCATCTTGTTTCCAGCAGACCCTGCAGGCAGAAGTCCAGGAGGCTGATGGACATGGTCAGACTTCTCACCTTCCGATGGCTTTTTTCAGGTGTTCCAGCATCTCTTAAGTGCAGCATCTTTGGGGTGAGTGGTGTCCAGACAGTAAAGTTACATCCCATCCTCGTCGCCAGCTATCGGGGAGGAAGAGATTTCCTCTATCCCCCTGTGTTCTTCTGGCTGGTCTAAGAATTAAATTGACATGAAGCAGATTAACAGGAGAAAATCACACAAAAAATTAACAACATGTATACACGGGAGAGACTCAGGAAAACTGAGTAATTCTCCAAAGTGACTGAAACCCTCACCTTAAATACCGTCTTTAGCTAAAGGCAAAGGAGGATGTTGGGGGTAGTGGTTTGGCACTTCAGAGGGGAGGGAGGTAATTGACTTGACGTGGAGATGGAACAGCAAGTGTTTGGTAAATAAATGCTTTCTGGGCCAGGCAGAGACAGTGGGACACAGAGAGAACTCTGATCTCAAAGAGTTTACCCCACCTTACCTAGCCCTTGTTTTTTTTGCAAGTATCTCTGATGATAGTCTGTTCCAGGAACAAGCCCTCTATCTAAATTCTTTAGGCAGCTAAGGGGGAGGTAAAAGAAAGACTTCCTGGGTCTTTGGGGCTTTGATTGCTTTCAGATCAAAATAATCCACATGCCAAAGAGACATGTTGGGGTGGCAAAGTTTGCTCCCCTACATGGGCATCACTATAAATTCTTGGTCTCCAGCCACAACTGGACCCCCATCTCTGTAGGGAGAGGCTGACGCAGAGGCCACAACAGTGAGAGGCCTGCGTACCGCAAAAAAAAGAAAAAAAATGCATATCAAATAACCTCAATCACTCACTTACAAAATTCCACAATAACCCTCCCCATAGCAAATGGCTTAGGATGGTATACAAGGTCTATCATCGTGGGACTCCTGCCTAATTTTCTCTTCTTTCTTCTCCTGAATCCCCTACAATCACTCAGAGATTCAAAGTAGATGACTTACCAGAAAATTCCTGTTAAATAAATGTAAAAGACTATTTTGCAATCAACTTTTAAATTTTACGTATGGACCATTTCCAAGAATTGCTGGAAAGCTTTCCAAAAATTTAAGCATTTTGAAGTTTTTACCTGTCAAGCTTCTCATCCACGTTTTTGAATGTTTTCTATGAATGTGCCCCAGGTCAGTTTTTTATTTATTTGTTTTTATGCTTTTGCAGCTATTTCTTTGGCTCATATTAAAACAATCATGCCAGCTCAGATTTTTGGGGGGGCATTTAACCCTATTTTAAGTGTTTTCTCTAACTTTAAGTAAAATATCTGAAACTAAATAAGCCTAAACACTAGTTCGCATGTTGATAACTACTGTTATACTAAGTTTGTTTTTTTTACAACTTTCTTTGTAGGATTTGAGCAATTAAAGAAGAGAGAAACATCTCTCACTATGATTTTACATTGTGACCTCTCTGAATTTTTATTTTTCTCCATAAACACACAATAGAGTGATAGTCTTTGTTTGGCTAATAATTATTGATAAGGAGAAAATAGTTATAACTTGATAAAATATGAATTTTAAAGTATGTAAAAAGAGTCAAATAACTTAGGGCGTTTACCTCCCCCTCCAGAAAATGGTTAAAACACCAACAGGAGCTTTTGGCAGCATGAGTTAGCAACATGTGAGACTGCAAAAAAGTAAAAGAAAACCAACAAATAAAACTGCCCACTTATGCAATTCTATTCAATATAAACAGACACGGTTAAGTACAGGTGACCTTGCTTTTCCATATTGATACTTTTACACTAAATGATTAAGAGGTGAAAAAGTAGTGTTTGGGAATACATAGTTTTGATTCATATGTTGGGGGTATTTTCTGTCAAATAATTACAGCTCTTCTCACTGATCTACAGTTGAATACAGTCCCCATCTGCCACCTGCCACCCCGCCTCCACTGTCCAACTTTTCTCTCCAGAGACAACCACGCAAAACACCTTCCAGAACCACCCACATGACTTAGCATGTATAAATATACCCGGAGGTGTGTAATCATTTTATAAATAGGAATAATACTATATGTATTGTCAGTAATTCAACTTGTTGCAACCTCTTTCCATTTCACATCCTATTCTTACTCTTTATATTCTCTCCATAGTATTACATAGTGTAAACATACCAAAATTTGGTTCCCTAAGGATTGCCATTAAGGATTTTCCCAATTTAAAAAATTTTATATAATGCTGCTCTTCCCCTGTTATATACACCCTTAAGCATACATTGATGTGCGCTCGCACATTTTCAAAGGATATTTTACTAGAAGTGTAGTTGCGGATTTGAAGGGTTTGCCCAGTTCAAATTACAATAAAGAGGACTTTTCAAAAACTGAAGAATTGAATAAACTTTTATTCTAATATTAAAAAGCACTGCATCTCTTTAAAAGTGAATTTTCTATGTAATTCCAGGAAAAATATCCATTTAGAGAAATTACAAATGGGAAAGATGAGCATCTTCTCTTTCCTTTGTTTACGGTGATGTTGATGTTGTGGTAGTTTGCGTGGAGGTGGGAGTTTTCTCTGTGTGTGCGTGTGTATGCGTGTGTGTACACTCATGTGTGCACATGAAGATGTGTGTGCAGAAGTAAGTGTGTATTACTTGGGGTCCCAGCGAGAAACAAATGGCACTCTCGGCCTGGGTCACTTGAGGAGAGTCTAATGAAATACTCTTCACAGAGTTCTGGGCAGGGTTTAGGGGATTAGAAAGGGTAGTGCACAGTCCTGACGTGAGTGGCCAGTGGCCTCGGAGAGGGCAGTTCTGGGGAGTAGACTACTCGAGGGACACAGCCATCCCCCCGGACTCCTTGGTGAGAGAGGAGAAAGAAACATCTAATTTCCACCTCTCCTGCTCCGGAGGCTCCTTAATGGGCCTCCTGTTGCCTAAACCTCCACGGGAGCCAGGGGACAGTGCACAGGGCAACTCATGACTTGTCCCTACAGGTCAGCCTCCTGGAGCACAGGGCAGCGTCAGATGGGCAGACTAGTGGATCTGGAGGGACAGATGGGGAAAAAGTCATCACAGATGCATGCTGAGTGAGCATACACGTCTGTATGTGTATAGTGAGTGTGTGTGTTTGCAATATTGTGTTCCTTTTTGTTCTTTGGTTTTAATAACAGAACCACTTTTAAAACAAAACCTTACCAGGAATGTCAATAGCTAAAACATTAAAAACCAAGCTGTTTAGGTTGAGGCAAAAGCTGAGAAGCTTGGAGACCTACCTGCAGTGTGTTCCCCTATCTCCCTGCAGCCTGGATAATAACATAGTATGAAAACAACTGTGTTACTGGGATATATCCTCATGGGAGCACAGGATGAATTGAACCCATCCTGCCTCTACATCACCACCATGAAGAGCGTAGAAACCCATCTAACAGACTTTTTTGTTTTTGAAACTGTGACCTGAAAAACAGTCTAATGTGCAAAGTGTGGCGTTCTCACATTTTGAACACTATAGGCTCATAGAATATTAAAGCTGGGAAGGGCCTTATACTGTAACATCATGTCATGATAAAGCCCTAATCATATATAAGATGAAAGCTCATACCTTTTGGGGTGAACTTGGTAAACTGTTTCATTATTATGCTTACGTATAACAGCACACTGCTAAAGTATACCTGTTTCTGAAAGCTGTTTGCTGATCAAAAGCAGTAAACACAGAAGTAATCAACTTGTGTACAAACATACCTATAGTATAAATAAATTGTTACCGAGTACACAGATCGAATACTTTGTACCTTTTAAAAAATCCATTGAGATTAAAAAAAAAAAACCTGAAACGTTCCCATTATTCACGTTAATTTTTATTATGCATAGTATTTGCAGTTTCAAATATAATACAGAACCACATTTTATTTATCCCTTGGAAAGTAGCTAAAGTAAAACAAAAAATGCGAACTTCCAGTAGATAGTAAGCTGTTTAATTATACATAACCTCAGGGAAGTTTTGGAAATCTGAAAACGGGGAAGAGAAGCATGATATACTCATATTCTGTTAAGTTAGCAGCTGTAACCTGAAACATTTCTTGCACCAGATATCTGTTCCTTTACGAGTTATTATTGCAATTGTGAAAAGCCTTTATTACTGTTCTCTGAATTTTATTCCATACATCAACTCTGACTGTATCGTGGACTGTTCAGTGCTCACATAATGAAATCACGTGCCTTTAATAAGCATCAGTATGATGACCTCAAGGAAGTGGGATAGATGTACTCCACGAAATTCTGCCCCTGATATTTTAGTATCTGCTTGCTTTTACAAGGGCTGAATTTTTCCTCGCTCACATGACCTCCTGGGTAGTGTGTTAGGCTGTCAATACGTGGTGTGAATGGAATGTGTAGGAGGAGAATGGTACTTACAGAGAAAAAGAGACTGCAAAGAGTGAACCCTGAAGGGCACTAAGAATAACAGGGATTTTACATTTTTTAAAGGATGGCTTGTAGTTCTTATCCTACTTTTTCACCACATGATGTTACGATGTGCTCTTTTCTTATGGGATATACTAATGCATGATCGGTGCCCCCTACTTTTTCCCAAGCAAACTCTTGTCTCTGCCTTCCCTTTTCCTACGAATGGCCCTTTTGATGCTATTAATTCTTCTTGATTTGCACTGACCAGTATGGTAGCCATTAGCCACAAGGGACTTTTTAATTTTAATTACAATTAATTGAAATAAAATGTAATGGAAAGTTCAGCCCCCTCAGGTGCAGTAGCCACATTTCAAGGGCTCAGTAGTCACTTGTGTCTAGTAGCTACCACATTGGACAGTGCAGGTGTAGGACACTTCCATCATCACAGAAAGCTCTTTGGATGGCATTTGTGATGCCTAATTATATGGGTCAACTTGAGTGGGTAAGAGACGCCCAGATAGTTGGTAAAACATTATGTCTAGGTGTGTATTTGAGGGTATTTTCTGAAGAGATTAGCATTTGAATTGGTGAAGTGAGTAAACAAGATTGTCCTCCCCAGTATGGGCGGGTCAGTCCACTGATGGCCTGAATAGAACCAAAAGGCAGAAGAAGGGCTAATTCTCTCTGTGTCTCCTGGAGTTGAACCATCCATCTTCTCCTGCCCTTGGACATCAGCACTCCCAGTTCTCAGGCTTTCAGACTCAGATCCTGACTTATACTACCAGCCCCTCAGTGCTCAGGGCTGCGGGCTCATACTGAATTCCCGGCTTTCCTGGTTCTCTAGCTTGCAGATGTAGCTCATAGGACTTCTCTGCCTCTGGAACCACCTAAGCCAATTTCTGTAATTAGTCTCCTCTTATATATTGCCAGAAACTCAGTTCTATAAGAATTAAGTCATTAGCTACTGCAGTTGCTGACAGTCAACACATCCTGAAAGGAATCCAGGACAGAGATCAGGAATGAGGCACTCTGTGCTCTAGGAGGATTGTCAGAACAGGCCTCTGGATAGTTAGATATTTTCAGGAGAAATTTTTTTTTTTTTTTTGCAGCACCTGGGCCTCTCACTGTCGTGGCCTCTCCCGCTGTGGAGCACAGGCTCCAGACGCGCAGGCTCAGCGGCCATGACTCACGGGCCCAGCCGCTCCGCGGCATGTGGGATCTTCCCGGACCAGGGCACGAACCCGTGTCCCCTGTATCAGCAGGAGGACTCTCAACCACTCCGCCACCAGGGAAGCCCACAGGAGAAATTTTTTGTAAACCTGGATTCTTGCATCTTCCCATACTTAGAAAAGCACTAAACCCATGAACTAGGATATCTGTTCCTCATGGCTAGCGGCAACCTTATACTGAGATGTGTGTATGATTGCCTGTACCCTCGTCACAAAAATCATATATATACTGACCTCCCTCCTTACCTCTTTGGATCACTTTCTCAGAGCCATCTGAAATGCTGTCTCCCGGGCTCTAGTCCTCAGTAAGACACTGAATAAACTCAACTCACAGCTCTTACGTTGTGCATTTTTTTTTAAGTCAAGATATATATCTAGATAGATAGATAGGTAGATCTCCTATTGGTTCTGCTTCTCTGGAGAACCCTGATTAGTACAGAAAATTGGTATCAAGAAGTAGAGGTGCTGCACACCTGAAAATGTAGAAGCAGCTTTGGAATCAGGTACTGGGTAGAGGCTGGAAGAGTTTGGAGCTAGAAACAGCCACCATCTTCTTAGAGAATATCTAAGTGGTCATGAACAGCATGTTGGTAGAAATTTGGTGGTAAAGGCCATTTTGACGAGGTCTTAGACAGAAACGAGAAATATGTCATTAGAAACTGAAGGAAAGGTGATCCTTTTTATAAAGTAGAAAGGCTGAATTTTGCTCATGTCTTAGTGTTTTGTGGAAAGAAGAACTTGTGAGCAATGAGGTTGGCTATTCGGCTGAGGAAATATTTAAGCAAAATGTTGGCCTCTCGTGAATCCTTATAGTAAAATATGAGAAGAGAGAAAAAAGATGCAATTGTTCATCAGAAAGGAAGCAGAATTTGAGTTTGGAAGATTATCAGCCTATTCATATGGAAGGAAATGGAGAAGCTCCTTTGGGAGAGAATAGAAAGGGTTTGGCCGAATTTGATAAGGATACTGGCATGGTTTGGCCATCTCAACAGAAACCAGGAGCTCTTCATCAAGATGGTGGGAAGATTAGTCATCCGTCTAAATGAAAACCGGGACCAGTTGTCCCAGACAGTTTGGAGATCATGCGCCTCTCATCTCAGGCCCTGAGTGCATGGGTCTGGGAGTCAGAGCAATTTCAAAGGAGAAGCTGCTGCTGTGGACATCTCTTCACTTTGAAGGCTGCCCCAGGTATGGCTCCAGCAGCCCTCCGTGGGCATGCACCGAGTCCAGCAAGGCACCGGGGGCTTGGCTCCCCCACCTAGATTTTAAAGGATGGAGCAGCCTGGAGCCACCCAGGGTTGACGCAGCTGGCAGGGTTGCTGCCTGGTATGCACCCCAGGCAGAGGGCTGCTGTGGGCGTACGACCACTGCAGAGAACCTCCACTGGGGCAATGCCCAGCAGGGCCATGGGGGCAGGGCCAACCCCCGCCCAGCCTGTAGAGGCCGTGGCATGCGATTCTAGTCTGGGAGTGATGCGGGCACTCACCTGCAGGACTGCGGCTGTGTAGTGTGCACCCAGCAAAATTATGAGGGCAGGACTGCCCTGAGCCTTGGGGGCCCAGCTCCTGCCCTACTGGGTCTGGAAGTCGAGGAGGATTGTTCTCAAGACTTAGGTTTAGTGTTCGCTCCATTAGATTTTGGAGTTACCTTAGACCTATTACTCATTTTTCTTTTCTCTTTCTCCCCTTTGGAATGGGGATGTCTCTCCTATGTCTGTCCCATCACTGTATTTTGGAAGCACGTGACATATTTGATTTTATAAGTTCATAGCTGGAGTCTCACCTACATCTTATGTAGATGATATTTATGAGACCTTGGATTTGGACTCTTGAGTTGATGACATATGAGAAGAACATGAACTGGGGGGAGGGGCAGGGGTGGGATGCTATGGTCCAATTCTATTTGTCCCTCCAAAATTCCTATGTTGAAACCCGATGCCTAGTGTGAGGTAGAGGTGGAGCCTTTGGCAGGTGATTAGGTCATAAGGGTAGAGCCCTGTTAAAGAACAAAATTTAACTGCGTGAGTTTGAAGATCTAATTTTCTTTATTAGGCAGTGCATGAATCAAGCAGCATCCCGTCTAGCAAGTGGAAGGGTGCTCCAAGGGATTGTACAATATGGCAAGTTTTTATGGGAAGGAAGGAAGACAAGGGAGCTACTAGCAAAAAAAAAAAAAAAAAAAAATTATTTTGAGGCCAGAACATCTTCTTTTTTGTGGGGAAGGGGAGGTCAGAGGTTGTTATCATGCAGATTTCTTATTCTTCCTCTAGGGATGGAGAGGGCCCACATGGCAGGTAACCTCACTGGTGCTGACCAGAAAATTCCAGCTTTGTTTGTTTACATTTCTGGGGCAGGTGGAAACTGCAGTTAAGTCAGGTGTTAAGTCTACGTTTGGACTGATGGGCTTTAGCACAAGTGACACCATTTTGGTCCCGTGATTTCCCTTTCTCTTTAACAATTCCCCCCTTTTGATTAGACTCTTAGCTTAATAGAGAGATGTGATAAAAAATTAAGGCATTAGTGTCCCTCTCAGCTACTGCTTTACGGTTTAGTTGATCCATGGTGTGAACTGTGGCATGAGCTTTTTGTTTAGTCTCTGTACTATCCACAGTTCCGGGTTCACAAATTTTAAGTCATTCTCTTCGTTCCTTTTCCAATGTTCCCATCTTAGGGAGACAATTTGTCTGGTGGTTAGTGGGCTGTGAACATACTTTTGAGAGAATACAGTGCACTGGGAGGTTATTATGATTATAATTAGCAGAAAAATTCTCAATGTTTGGAGTGGTCTTCAGAGCCATGGTCCCCAAGACCCAAACCAATCAAAGGGAGACCCCGTTGAAGGAGTCACCCCTTTAAACCAAGTGGTGTGCTCAGTGATCTGATGTCACTTGCAGTTTTCCTCAGAAATGTCAATCCAGGTAGAGCAGATGGTGTTGGCCGTAGGACACATACCTCCTAACTCAGCTAAAAGATGATACAGGGCTATCGTATTAACAAGAACAATCTTGGCCAGAAAGTCTAATGATTTCTGTTGGGTAGTTAGTGTTTTCGCAATGGAATCTGCAGTGTCTCCAAGAGTTAAAGAGAGGTTTCTGATCATATTCCCGTTTGTGTCTGTTCCTAGCCAGGGAATAGATTTATTCACAGGGATTGCTGCATTTACTCGTTTAAGCCAGGGATCAGTCGGGTTTTTAGCACATGTGGGACGAGAATTTCATAGCCTAAAATAAAGAGTTATCCTAAATGCCTCACAAAGGTGGGTGTTGCTGGTGAGATTTCTTAGTGAGTGGGGACTTATCTGATCTAGTTAACCATTGGAAAGTGGGGTGAAGAGAGGGTGTTACATGTCAGAATAAAGGAAAGACAAGAAGAAGGGTTTTCAGGTTTGAGTATGAAGTCATGCGTTTGATTCCGAGATCTCCAGCATTTGTATAGTATCAGATACCAGGTGGGGTCCTCCTTGCTGTGAGGTATGTACCCAAGTCTGAATGCCCTCTGGCTTTTCAGCAGTGTCAGTTGTCAGGGGCACTTTGTGAGGTCCCTTCCACGGGGGCTTAAGGGCTGCCTTCATTCCTAGTGATTCCAAACAGGAAGGGTGGGAGAAAATTGGAAACGTTAGTTTGGTGAGTCCTAGCCAGATATTTGAGGAAACTATAGAAGAATGTATGATCCAGTTCAATTTACAGGTGTATAACAAAACCTCAAAGACAATTGGATAATGACTGACCGTATCAGTTCTTTTTCTAAGACTGCTTTGCTGGAACTTTGTAAACAAGGTGCCAGGTTGATTTTTCCAGGCACTTCCTTGACTGGTCATATCTGAGTCTGCATATTTCTCTCAAACATGACATTTCAGTCAGATCCTTAGTAATATAGCCGATGTTTCTAACTGTGTCCTGCTACAAGGAGAACAGATTCTCATTGAACTTACGCAACAAATATACTGTCATGGAAATAAGAATACTCACTGAGAATTTCTGCATTCTGGAGGATCAGGTAGGAAGAATAAGTAAATGTTTTATCTTTATTCTCAAGGGTATATCTTACCAAATTGTTGATAGCTTAAGAGAAAAGGTTTCTTTAAATCTGAAAAAAAATATTAAAGAACCAGCAATATTTCAAACACAGAGTTGTAACATTATAGTCATCCTCGTCAGTTCATTCAGTCCCTTGTTATTAATTCTCATTCTGCTTGAGTCCAGTTTTTTTTTTTTTTTTTTTTTGCGGTATGCGGACCTCTCACTGTTGTGGCCCCTCCCATTGCGGAGCACAGGCTCCGGATGCACAGGCCCAGCGGCCATGGCTCATGGGCCCAGCAGCTCCGCGGCATGTGGGATCTTCCTGGACCGGGGCACGAACCCGCGTCCCCTGCATCAGCAGGCGGACTCCCAACCACTGCGCCACCAGGGGAGCCCTTGAGTCCAGTTTTTCCATTAGTTCTCTCAACCTTGTTTGATGATTGAGGGTGAGAGGGATATAACTCCAAGAAGTTTGCAAGGTTTTTGTTAAGGCTCATATGATTGGCCCAGTGAAGTGGGTGCCTTGATCACTGGAGATGGTGGAAGATATACGCCCAATGAGAAACACATTTTCTAACAGTGTCCTTGCCACTGTGAGGGCATCAGTCTTGCAACAGGGGAAGGCTTCAACCCATCTGGAAAACATGCATACACACGTTAACAAGAGCATATTGATAACCCATACTAAGTGGCAGTGGAATGAACATCTGAAGCTGCAGGTGTTCAAAGGGTCCAGAGGGGCGAGGTCTGAGGGCTCTAGGGACAAAGTTAGTTTTTCTTAAATGCACTGCCATGGGTGAAGGATTGCAGAAAACAAAAATCAGGTCTGCCAGGAAGCCAGGAAGAACCAAGTGGCCATCTTGGGTTTCCCATAACCCTGACTGTTCCTTTAACTTACAGCCATTGTTTACCCATCTTAACTTCTCTGATTCAAGAGCAGATTTGTTGCCACATTACAAAGACGTCAGGATGGCAGAAATCTGGCATTGAGGGACCATTGTTTGCAGAAGCAGAATGGATGTCATCCACATGTGCCTCAGTCTTTACAGATTCAGTTGCTGCTGCTGTTGCCTGAAAGTCAGCCAGGGCACCCATGATAGTCAGGTTCAAAGCTTTCAGTGTAGCTCTCAGTTTTGATGACACCAATTTCAGAAGGTGAGAGAACAACAGTAAGAAGTTTGTTTACTTGTTGCCCATTTCTTATTGCGGTCCCAGAGCATGTCATACAATATTTTAAGATAAAAACTAGAATTACAAGTGGTAAAATTGTACCAGGACATATCAGATTTCTTGGAATCTCACACAATTTCTAGAGTATTTGTATTATTAACATAGATTTAGACAAATTTAATCAAAAAGGTTTAGCATCACTTATTTGACAATGCTTCCCATGCAATTTATGGATAAAAACCAAATGAAACTAATTAGCTTAATATCTCTCCTTTTATAAGGAGAGAGAAGAAATCTTTTGAAATATTTCAGGGACCATCTGGAAAACTCCAAAGCTAGTTGAGGTCAAAAGACTTCACTTTTAGAATTTGATTTCCAGGGAAGTTTGTCAAAGGTATCAAAAGGTTTAGACACTTGACTAACTAAGATCACAGATCAATACGAAATAGACTACTTGTCTATTTAGCAGATGAAAGAAAATTAAATTCTAGTTTTACATAAGTAAACTCTTGATACTAGAGCTTAATTTTTAAAACACTTACACTAGTAATCCAAATTTTAATCAACTTGACTACACAAGGGAAATCTGTCCTTAATAACTAGAATTTCCAGTTTAGACAAAAATATTCTCATTTCCCCTAGCAAAAATGCATCTCATTCTTCATACCTTTTCTTACCCCAAAACACATCCTACTTATCTTGCTTGTTTCCCTTATTATTTCTAGTAACTTCAGTTACCTATGCTAGAATTTTCATCCCTTAGAAACCTTTAATTTCTAGTGAAAATGAAGAGGTAAGCAGTTATGTACTGTCTTTTACATTAGCATTCTGTGGTTTGGCAAATTTACAAATACTTTTTTAAAATTAATTTTTATTGGAGTGTAGTTGCTCCACAGTTCTGTGTTAGTTTCTGCTGTACAGCAAAGTGAATCAACTGTATGCATACATGTATCCCCTTCTTTTGGATTTCCTTCCCATTTAGGTCACCACAGAGCACTGAGTAGAGTTCCCTGTGCTCTCGAGTAGGTTCTCATTAGTTATCTATTTTATACATAGTAGTGTAGGCATGTTAATCCCAATCTCCCAATCCAACCCCCCGTTCCCCCTTTGGCATCCATACATTTGTTCTCTACGTCTGTGTCTCTATTTTTGCTTTGCAAATAAGGTCATCTGTACCATTTTTCTAGAGTCTCTATATATGCGATATTATACTATATTTGTTTTTCTTTTTCTGACTTACTTGACTCTGAATTTTTAGAAATATGGTTTTCACTGTGGCCTAAAACATGTTTACTAGTAGAACCAATTTTATCTTTAGTTTCTCTGCAATGAAAGTAGGTCAACCTGTGTTCAGTAATTAATGCTTCACTATTTTATAGTATTTGGAAATGATCTGGATATTTAATAAATTTTCATCATTTAACTTAATCTTAGCAAAACTTTAAGGTTTCAGGTTGCCGAAAAGATTTAGGAAACTTATTTGGAAAGTTCACTGGAAAAATCTTTTTGTCCTACTTTCATTGATTTTACTTACTTGCCCTTAACGGTTATATTTAGATTACCCAGGAAAACTGCTTGAAACATTAGACAAAATCAGCCATCATTCTAAGTTATTTTGGCTGACAAATTTTGTAACAGAGGTAACATAACTTCTTAGACTAATAAACTGAGGTAGAATGAAAGTTGTTTATCTGCGTTATATTCAATGTTGATAACTTTAAGGACAAGCCTGTTTTAATTAAACTAGTAAACGTCAACTAGCTTTTATTTACGTGAACTTGAAAAGCATTGGGTTAGTTTCTGTTATATTATTGATTACTTTAGAATGCCTAATCCTTAAAAGCTTGTCTTCAAACCAACTAAATAGAGCTCTTTTACAAATTAACTTTGGCAATACCATCCGCTGGTAGAAAAATATCTCCCATTACGACATACCTATGTGGACACACACACAACATATAGACAGATGCAGACAGATGTTTCTGTAGAAGATTTGTAAGATTTCTCATTAGCCCAGTTTCCAAATACTTCCTCTCTCTCTTTCTTTATTTTCCTGATGAAAATATTTGCATGAAAGAATGGCTTTTAGGTTCTAGAGCAAAAGGGGGTAGTAAATCGACATCACAAAGGGCCAGAAAAGGTATCTCCACAAGAAAATTTGGGGGTATATTTGGAGGACAATTCTATCTTTACTACCCCAATACCTACAAGTATTTTGAGATAAATAGGGGAGGTTTTGGAATTGACAAAAAGGACTGACACACCCATCCACCTATTTTTGGAAAGTTTCTTTTCCTCTGGGTACATTTCAGAAGGCCTAACAGATTCCTATCAGGCCCTGAATATCAGTTTCCAATTTGGCCAACTTTCTGATCATAGAGTTATTAAATCCTTTCAAATATTTTGTCAGGTTTTAGCCAGGGCAAACAATAAATATTTTGGGCAGTATTGAATAACCCCATAAAATTTAATTTTAGTTTCCTCTTGGCTGTTTAAGGGAATAATGTATCAGTTTACTAGAAAATCCTTAAGAATTTCATCTGCTCCAGGAGGGGCCCATGTGTGGGCATTTAAGTTAATATTGACGAGTTTGCATAGGGGCTTTGAGGACAATAGTTTTTCCAGTGTCCTAGGTAATTACGATTGGAGACATCAATTTCTGGGCCACTGTTTTGATAATGAACCCCTAGGAGGGTTAGATGTGGGAGGATCAGGTGTTGTTTTAGATACTTTTGTGCTTTTAATTTTTCATTAGCCTTCGCAACAAGTCTTTCAATGAAGTTATCTTGGAATTTTGAAAACGTTTGGAGTCTTCTGCATACTAATTGCAATAGGTGTTCACTCTGTTTAATATGGGAGCCCTCGTTTTTAAGCGTACTTTATATATTGTCTTATCTATTTGGAACATTCCTCATAATGGCCTTTGCAATTCTAGGTTGTTTTTAGTAAATCTTTGCCATTTTGCTAAATATCTGCAGCTTCGGGGACTATAATTCTTAAACATAAAATAAGCAGGTGTGCTGGTAGGTGACATGCTCAACTCTTTGGATATAAATAACCCATTTCTTTTATCTAGGCCTTTGGGGTTTTGGGAGCCAAAATAATACCTAAGAGGGACTTGCTGCAGAATTGGGAGGTGGTGAGTGCTCTAACAGCCTTTCAGTGCTCGGTCAGTCCCCACCAATGTTTGTGGCTCTTTTTTTTTTTTTTTTTCTTCCCATTAGTAAGTAGCCTTTATTTAATATTCACCTGAGGCCTCCCACTGACCCAGTCCAGCTCAAATTAGACCCAGTCTGATCCCAGACCCAGTCAGGCTTTTACATCAGAACCAAATCCAACCCTGGCTGGTATCCGCCGATAATTCCCATGGCACTTTGAACTGGAAGAAAGGGTTGAACCAGCAGACCTCACAGAATATGGACTGCAGACTGATTTCAAACAAATGGAGAGCTGTAGGCTAAACTGTCAGCAGTTTCCAACATGGAATCCAGGCACAGAGCTGAGGGCTGGAGTTTCCCACTCAGAAACCTGAGAATTGTGGTCTGAAAAGACAATTAGAGCGGGAGCTTGGATGCAAAGAGAGCAGAGCTCAACCAACAGAACCAAAGGGTCACCAAAGACCCTTGGAAACAGCGAGAAAGACAATGAACTCAAAATGGGGTTTGTGGGAGGCACGGCTGTGTTTCCTGTTTTTTCCCTGAAGGCCGTCGGAAGTTCACTTCAGATCTTGTTGCTGCCATCAGTCTGTTAAAAGACAAAATTGAACCGAGTAAATTTGAAGGTCTAACTGACTTTATTAGGCAGCTCATGAATCGAGCATCACCCCGTTTAGCAAGTATGATACAAGAGTGTTGTGAGGGGTTGTCCAAAATGGATGGTTTTTAAAGGAAGGAGTGTGGAGAGGGCCTACGTGACCCTTGCTGACCAGAAAATTCCAGACTGGTTGATTAAGGTTACATTTCTTAGGAAGGTCGAAACTGCAGTTAAGTTGAATATGGCCTCTGGGTTTGGTATCATGGGATTTAGCACAAGTGACGCCATTTTGGGCCTGTAGTTTTCTCTTCCATGGCCCTATTGCGTGGTGTTAGGGCCATCACAGAAAGGTGCTGCAGAGCTATCTAGCCCCTTCCGCCTTGTGAGGACACAGCAAGAAGGCCCCATCTATGAACCAAGAAGCCCTCACTAAATACCCAGTCTGCTGGTGCCATAATCCTGGATTTAGTCTCCAGACTGGGAGAAATAAGACAGCAGTCTGTAGAGTTCTGTCACAGCAGCTGGAATGGACTCAGTACTCTTCCATGTCTTCATACTGGCAGTTTCTTTAGAGCAGAAGGACCGCTTTCTGTTTTGTACTGTTAGTTACAAGACCTGACAATTCTTTTTTTTTTTTTAATTAAATTTATTTATTTATTTTTGGCTGTGTTGGGTCTTCGTTGCTGTGTGTGGGCTTCTCACTGTGGTGACCTCTCTTGTCATGGAGCACGGGCTCTAGGCATGCGGGATTCAGTAGTTGTGGCATGTGGGCTCAGTAGTTGTGGCTTGTGGACTCTAGAGCTCAGGCTTAGCAGTTGTGGCGCAAGGGCTTAGTTGCTCCGTGGCATGTGGGATCTTCCCAGGCCAGGGCTTGAACCCATGTCCCTTGCATTGACAGGCGGACTCTTAACCACTGCGCCACCAGGGAAGCCTGACAATTCTTAAATAATATTTCTTTTTCACCTCCATTCTTTCCACTTTCACCATCACCATCAAAGTCTAGACCCTATGACCTGTTCTGTGAACTTTTGCATCAGTCCTAACTGATCTATTCACCGACACCTTCTCTCTACTCCAGTCTAGCCCATCCACTGCATCTAGATTGAAAGTTCAAAAACATAGTTGAAGAAAGTTCTTTTCCACATTTAACTGTATTTATCTGCAGAAGCCTATCCTTAATTTGGAATTCACACAGAAAGAGAGCAGTAAAGGATTCTTCAAAGCCTTTTTATCGAGTTTTAAATTGAAGAAAATCAAGTAGCTTACCTGCATTGTTCTTATTTTATCACTTTTATAATTAGTTAAATTCTAAAATATATCTCTTAATATACATAACATATGCTGTGCAATAAATTAATTTATGATTAAATCCTCAAATTTTACATTTATTGCCTTGTATATAAAATGACCTTTGAAGCATTAATGGAGTACTAATTATGTTTTTCATTTGATGTAAAGTGCTTATAAACTGCCTCACATCACTACAAATTAAACTACATAGTAATATGTTGTATGGTGTATTCTTCTTTCCAAAAGCTCAGGGACCTTTACAGGGATCATTTTATTAATCTTCGCACATCTCTGAGATGAGATGTTTGGTTTTAATTATCTTTCCTTCTGCGTTTGGGAAAGCTGCACGAATGCATTTATCACTGAAGTATACAGGCACTGTACCAAGTGTGCTATGTTAATGCAGAGTAGCAGAAAGGCCGAAAAGCCGTCTCTTTCATCAAACCTACATCATTTTTGAAAATTTCAAAAGTTCCATGCCAGTAGGAAATGAGTCGCCTTCTGTTCAAGGGTACCAAATGCCTCACCTTGTCTGTTCAGTATTTGGTATTGATCAGTGATCAGATCTCCAGGGACTTAAGCCAGAAAATTCAGTATAGAACTTAAAAAAAATCTCCCCTCTGTATCTCTTCTCCTGAGTCCTTGGATCTGTCTTCATTTTACTGTTAAAAACAAAATTCAACTGAATTACTCTGAAGATTTAATTGCAATCAAAGGTGTTACCTGGGACTGCAAGGGTCTCAAGGCTCAGACGGTGGAGACTCTGCTTCAGAGCTCACCCATGTGGCAGCTGGAAGGCTCCTGTGGATGTCTGCACAAGGCCACTTCTCAGGACAACTGGTTTCCCCCAGAGCAAGTGACCCGAGAGAGCACCCAAGACAGAAGCCACAGTCTTTTTATAACCAACTGTTAATGTTCCATCTCTCCTGACATATTCTAATGCTTAGACATGAATTAATATGTCCGGCCCACACTCAAGGGGAGGGGACTACAAGGACACTAGTCCTGGGAAATGCAGATCATCGGGGCCACGTTACACGCCGCCTGCTGTAAGCACTGTTTTCACTTTAGTGTACTTTGTCTGTTGGCTCAACATTTTCAAAGACTTCAAGACCCATTTTCCTTTTTTAAAAATTTTTATTGAAATATAGTTGATTTACAACGTTGTGTTAGTTTCAGGTGTACAGCAAAGTGATTCAGTTATACATGTATAAATATATATTCCTTTGTTACATTCTCTTCCAGTATAGGCTAGTACAAGCTATTGAGCATAGCTGCCTGTGCTCTCCAGTAGGTCCTTGTTGGTTACCTATTTCAAGATACACTTTCTTTGAAGAGTTTCTTCCCAGCAACTGTTTGAGGTCATCAGGGTGGTTCTTGGAGCTATTAGGTCAATTTATATCCAAACAAAAGACACTAAGTGAGATTAATGAACCTATTTAATGGTAACCAATAAGAAACAGAACTGAATTCAGGTTTTCTGCTTCCTAGGTTGATTCCCTTTTGTCAGGTATTTCCAACCTAATTGGAAAAAGAATGTGAAACCAAAGTGCCCACGTGGATTGCAGCTTAGGACTGGAGGTGGGGAGTGGGGGACAGGAGGACACAAGAGATGGAAGTGGAAGTGGTTATTGTTTAGTTTGAGTAAACCGGGAAGGAAAATCATTTCTGGTCTACTCTTAGACATTTCATATAATAGGAGGAAAATGTCAGGATAAATATCTTTAATACAATCAGATAATTTGGGGATATATAATGGAGAATGACTTATATCAATAGCTAATCGAAAGTGGCTAACAGTTTGGGAATGTTGTTTCCTAATTACGCTTGTATTATGTTGTATTGACGTCACGGATTTGGAGTGGAACAATGGAGTGCAGATTGCGGTTGGAGACTCACAAGTATCCTCTTCATTCAGTTTTCTAAATGCTGTTCTAAATATTACTTCTCCCATGGTGTTTGTGTGCAGCATCAAATAACAGTGGCTGTTTTGCGTAGGGAAAGCTGCCCTGACGCTTTGTGATATGAGGTTAGGTCACTGTGGACATTTGGGGCTAGAAATTCTTCATTGTGGGCTGTCCTGCACATTGTAGGATATTTAGGCAGAATTCCTTGCTTTTATTCATTAATACACACATGACAGAGAGAATAGTTTTAGACGTTGCCAAACGCCCCTGGAAGAGAAAGGGGCAGAAATCACTTCCAGCTGAGAACCATGGGGCCACCTTAAACATAAAGCCAGATAAGAACTGATATGATGTCCCATACTCAGAAAACAATTCGATAAAATGATCCTGCCATGTTAAGAGTATATTTCTGAATTGCAGAATTAGGAGTGATTTTAATTTTCTTTCTTATGCTGTTCTCTGTTTTCTAGATTTCTTACCATAAGTATGTTCTTGTTTTATAATTAGAAAAATTTGAAAAGTTGCCCAATTATTTTTATTCAAATTTAAATAATAATGAACTAAATAAAGTTTGATTAACTTGAAGTGTTAGTTCTTGAGTATTTAGACTATTACTGATAGTAACAAATCCTTTCAGCTTTATTAGCTCATCTGATCTCTACAGTAGGCTAGACTGTAGCCTGTTCCTCCATTTTAATTCTAATTAAATGTCTTAAAGAAGGGAGTAACTTTTATCTGATCCCTCAAGTGAAGAGGATGAGCCAGGATCTGAACTCTGGCTTTCTGCTGTCAGGTTTCCCATTGAATTCCAGAATATTTAGCCATGTGGATGAGATCACCCATTGACAGTCCTAGGGAACTCAAGTGTTAATGCCCATTATCATATTGTTTCATTATTGTGAATTTGCCAAATGTTATTCTATGCCGAGAGCACTGTGCTTTTTATTTACCTTAACTTCATTCACTACTGGAGCAAGAAAGGGAGGGATATAGGTTAGGTGCTGGCAAGTACTGGAAAAGCTGGGACCATCTATAACCTCAGGTGACATCCTTTGGGTCCAAACCTGGGGTTTGCTGGTCTGCTGGGCAGTAAGGAAGTGAGATGAGAAAGAGCCAGCGCATCACTGACTGTGTGTGCATGTTTGGATTTGGGAGGCATTTTCTGAGGGAGAGGGCTCTCAGGGGTCTGTGATTCGATTTCCTTTCTCATTGCTAAAGCTGATTTGGGGGTACAGGGCTTGGGTGTGCAGCAAAGTGTGCTTGCCGCTCCTGAGGTCCAGCGGTCACAGGCAGCGTGGGTCCCTGCTGGGGGTCTGCTCCTGTAAACAGATGGCAGGGGAGAGCCCAGCAGAATGAATAATGCTTCCTGTGGGGACCTGGCTCCAGGAAGGAAGGAGGGCGAGCTGGCTGCACCCGCTTGCTCGTCTCCGGTCTTGAGTCAGGTAACTCACTTCATCTCCAGGAGGAGGGGCTGTGGGTGAAGCAGAAGGCCAGGGTGTTTAGGGGCAACACACCCTCATGGAAACTACCAGAAAGGAGGAAGCATTTACTTTCATGCTTATCAACACTCTTATTCTCCTTCATGGAGATTTAGCCAATCAGCATAATTTCCCAAATATGTTATATTTTCTTGTTGGGAGGTTCTAGAATCTCATGAGATTCTTCTAAATAGTATAAGCAGAGTAGTAACCTGGGATTGTGGTTCTGCAAAATAAATCAGGGTCCTGGAGTCCCTTGATGAGAAATAAAGTGAATGGATGTTTAAACATGGCTTTAAACTAAATAGGAGTAATAGCCCATTGCAATTGTATTTTAGATGATTTTAAGCGAAATGTGCACTTTTAAGAAATGCTCCTGAGGACGTCAGACACAATAATGTTAAAACATTAGGAAAACATTTTGAAGATAAAATAATTTACCTCTATTTCTACCCACGGGAAGAAAAAAAATTGGCGGGAGGTCCTTATAGATAAAAATATGATTTCCCCTTTGCAGAACTGGAAGGACACAGTTAAAGGAAGAACTTGGGATTTGGGTCACAGAAAATCCCTTTGAACAAAAGAGAACCTTGATGAACACATATGCCCCAAACTCAGAACGAACTGAATTATTAAAACCATGGGCAGATGTAGACCAGATAAAACACACCAGGCTGCAACATCGAAGCAACATGAACTCTGCTCTGTAGCAGATGATACATCAAACTCGGAGCCACTTTTTCCACCCAGTGCATTTCAAATGTTTAAAGAGGGAAGGATTAGGAACGAAATTTGCACTTTAACATATGTGGTCCTCATTACTCTTGGTTAATTTAGGGGAGCAAATCTTTCTCCAAATTCAGTGAGTTGGAATCTAGGTAGCAAAACTGTCTCCATTTCCCCCCACCCCCAGATTTTCTCTTTTTTCCTCCCTACAATTTTTTTTTGTTTGTTTTGTGTGAGATACAGTGAAATGACAGATTATGGAGAAGCCAAATAGAAACAAACATTCCATCTACGAAATGAAACTTCCTGAGTGTGATTAAAGTACAATGTCCTACTGTTATAATGAGTTCTCAACAGTGTCCTGAAGTGGGTCAGAGCGAGCAATATCCCTGCGCTCGCATGCTGGTTCTTTATGGTGGACCACAAGGAAGAGTATACAGAAGTGCTATCTCCTCTAAAGATTTTTAAAACTGATAAAAAGAACAGAAAGGGTGCGAAGAGAAAAAGTCACAGCACAAAGTATTGAAAAGGGCTGAAATTCTAAGATGGGGCCGAGGAACTTCTATTATAAGCTAAAATGCAGTAGTCATCAGGATGCGGAGATGGGTACAGGAGTGCAGCAGTGCCGTTGAAGGCTCACCATGGTGGATGTCTGATCAACGCCAGCCACCAAGGCTTTGGTAGATCTGAAATTTTGTCTGCACACTGGGGCACCAGAGGTGAAGGAGAGAGAGACAAAGGTGAGAGTTCTCTGTTAGCTTGGGGTCCTGGAGATGGACACTTCCATATTTAGCTTAAAGATGCTGAGTTGCCGTATCCACCCAGTTTACTGCAGAATTCTGTGGAGTAAAAGTGAATTATTTTAATTTCTATAGCACGTAACTCACAGTTTGGTAGAATATCAGATTTACTCTCCGGTAAACAGAAGTAGGCAGTTATTTTGAAATAAGGTAAAGACTCTGGGCTTGTCTTCTGGATTGAGTTGTTCTACATGAGTTAGAACTGAATTCTTCTATCCCTTCTGTCAACTTCTTTCTTCCCTGGGAAATTGGCTGCACTATTACATGTGTCAAGTTTGCAGGCATTGCTAATGATATGCGCCAGTTTCTGAATCCCACCATGTGCCACCCACGAGGTTAGGGGTGCTCCTTGGACATTACCTCATGAAGTCTTCATGAGGTATTGTGTATCGCGTATGTGTTTTACCCCCAGTTTACAGAGGAAAAAATTGAGGATCAGAGGTTGGGTGACTTGGCTGGCCTTTAACAGTTAATTAATGTTTAAGCCAGGCCTATCTGGCCAAAAAGCTTAGGTCTTTGCTGTTCCAAATAGTTGCTACATTGAGAAAGCAATTCCTTCTGCCCGTTATTGGGGTGTTAGCAATTCATAGATCACCCACAGAGGTTGGAGTGCATGGTTTTAACCTGTGCGAATGTGAGTGTGCACGTGTGTGTGCATGTCTGTGTGTGGATGTGAGATTTTATTCAAAGAGCCTCTTACTGTAGACAGATTCATGGCATCATTTCCTCTATTCAGCTTCTCTTTATGTGTCTCATATATTCATTTTGGAATTAGCACTTGAAAATATTTTATATGCCAGAGATGTACTTTTTTGTAACCAGATCCACCAAATTCTGCTCCCAAATTAGTCTCCTAGGAGAAAACTCTTAGACGTTATAGAGAAATGAGACAAAGACTGGGCTGTGCTGAATCCCAGACCTTTGTGGACACTCTGAATTCAGACCAGCTTAATTATCAGCCAATTTGTTGTTCTAGCATTGCTATGGAAAATTTCTTTCTTATTCACCAAGATAATATAAATTGTTCCCTCTGCTGCTATATGCAGTCCAGCCACAAATAACTCCATGGCAATACCACTCAAATTAACTTATAGGCAGAGCGATGTCTGCCAAATCAGAAGGTATTATAAAAATTTCTGGTTTTCCTCCAAAAACTACCCTAATGATTTACAGATGAGATCTAATTTTGGAGTAGCTGAAGTTGTTAGTTATTGGAGTTTGCTTAAGCCTTCGGATTAAATCAAAGTTACTTGAAAAAAAATTTTTTTCTTTTTATTCCCATACTTCTTATTTTTGTTAATGCCAATATGAATTACAGAGGCCCTCTAGTAAACAGGTGACATTGGGGATAAAGTAGGTAATCTGGGCTCAAGAACATCTAAATTTAATAGTAGGAATATATATACTTTGTATATGTTCTCAGGCTCATTAATACTTTAGTGCAGGACTTGAAAACCACAGAAAAGGAGAGAGGGGACAATAGAAGCGTTTCTCAATATATACTGAAATCTTCTACAAGAAAGCTTGGCTTGGGCTGAAAATTGTGTGAATTGGATTTTTTTAAGAACCGAAACAGGAGAGACCAGTGCCCCTGCGTTTTACTCCTTTCACCATATAGGTAATGAAGAGAAGGACGAGGGGGATGTGAGTGACGCCAACGTGCACCGCGCTGTCTGTTAATTCGCGACTTGTCATTTGCGTTACGACTGGTTCCCTAGTGTGGACTAGCAGGGAGCTATCTTAAGTGGCTCCTTGAGAACTTCAGGATCCTTTCTTATGAACAGTTATAAAATACCTATCTCTAAGTTTCCTTCTTTTCCCTCTAGAATGTGCATGAAATCACAGACTGCAGCTTACCCACACACCATAAGACTGGGAACAGAATTTGCTAATCAAAATCACACTGGAAACCTGGGTTGTATTACTCCAGAAAGCCCGTGACCCCATTACTTGCTTTCTCACTTGGAAAGAATTCCTGTGAAAGATGATCGTGAGGTATTTTCACATATGCTGCATTTGACACACAAAGATGAGATGGTCTCCATTTAGCAATAGGGAGGGAAGGGACTAAAGAAAGCTGGGGATTCATACTTAGAATTTCCTTTCTGGTCCAACAACAAAAACAGTATCTATTAGTCTATGTGTTGCATTTCTTTGTTTTTTTTAAATTTTTATTTATTTATTTAATTTTGGCTGTGTTGGGTCTTCGTTTCTGCGTGAGGGCTTTCTCTAGTTGCGGCGAGCACGGGCCACTCTTCATCGCGGTGCGCGGGCCTCTCACTGTTGCGGCCTCTCCTGTTGCAGAGCACAAGCTCCAGATGCGCAGGCTCAGTAGTGTGGCTCACGGGCCTAGTTGCTCGGCGGCGTGTGGGACCTTCCCAGACCAGGGCTCGAACCTGTGTCCCCTGCATTGGCAGGCAGACTCTCAACCACTGTGCCACCAAGGAAGCCCAATGTGTTGAATTTCTAAAGCCCATTGGATTTTTAACACCATGGGCAAGTCTGATAACCTGTTACATTTATAAATTGCTTTACTTTTTAAAATTTCTTTGCATACACTTTCTTTTTTACTTAGCAATATGTATATCCTGCGAGGTTTGTTTTCCTGTTATTTCCATTTTGGAGGTGAGGAAAGTTGGAAGGGGTTGTCCAGGGCACAGCTGGTAAGAGTGACGTTTAGCTCAGAGGTGGATCTTCTGATGCTGAGTGTGTTTTCTACCCACCAAACCTCACTCATTCTCTACTAACACCTTAGGTATCTCATTATTGCTTGGAACTGTGTCAGTCATTCCCTGGACATGGGGGAAATTTCTAGGACAAAACATCATATTGAAAAACACAAGATATGAGCCTGAAACTCATGAGCTAGGACAGTGCCTCATAACTTTTGAAGCAGTTTGTCTCCCTTCTTGCTTTATATACTTTAAAAGAGTTCTCAGGAAACATTTATTTATGATTATTCAACTAATGTTGACCTGCCAACCAAGAGGTAAAAGGTACCCACTGCAAGATCACATTTACAAGGATTATATTGAGAAAATGTGAGAAGAAACATAGTGTTTGAATTTACTCTCAGCCTAAAATACATTGAATGTGTTAAGTCCGAATTTAAAGACACATAGGGTATAGCACTACAAAATGCAAGCCACTCGACATGACGTCTAATGAACTTTAGAGATTTTGGAAGCATTTAAAGGGACATAAGGGCCACTGGGTTCTACTTTTTTTTTTTTTTTTTTTTTTGTGGTACGCGGGCCTCTCACTGTTGTGGCCTCTGCCATTGTGGAGCACAGGCTCCAGACGCGCAGGCTGAGCAGCCATGGCTCACAGGCCCAGCCGCTCCGCGGCATGTGGGATCTTCCCGGACCGGGGCACGAACCCGTGTCCCCTGCATCGGCAGGCGGACTCTCAACCACTGCGCCACCAGGGAAGCCCATGCGTTCTACTTTTATTAAAGCATTCGGTAGTTTGTGTCTCCATTTCTCTATTTTTCTTCCTGTGCAATGCAGTGTGAGTTATTGCATTTCCCATGGGAAAAAAGTCACCATATTAATCATTTTCTTATAAAGTCCAAGAATGGTAATCAAAGAAATACTCCAAAGAAAGGAAAAGTTGGATTATTTTTGTCAGACAGCCAATGAGAATTGACAAATAGTGTGATACTGGATGAAGACTTTCATTGAAAAAACTATTAATTTTCATAGCTCCGCTAAGTTCTGTTAGCTGGAAAAATTCAAATTTGGGGAAAAAAATAGTACAGTTTAATATAAACAAGTATTCAGTGTATAAAATCCTTTCCCAAAATGATACACAAATTGAGTACTATTAAACCAATATAGTTGCAGAATATGTAGGGAAAATCTGTGAACTGGTTGAAAGCAGCACCTGAAATGGAAGATGCTAAGATTAATAGACCCGGTTTCTACAGAGCATTCTTTTTTTTTTTAAATATTTATTTTGTTTCCACCGGGTCCTAGTTGTGGCACACAGGATCTTTAGTTGCGGCATTCAGACTCTTAGCTGCAGCATGCATGTGGGATCTAGTTCCCCGACCAGGGATCAAACCCAGGCCCCCTGCATTGGGAGCATGGAGTCTCACCCATTGGACCACCAGGGAAGTCCCTCTACATAGCATTCTTAGAAGGATCTTGAAATGTTTTCGACATCTTTGAGTTCACGTCACTGAGTGCTTGAGACTTGGTGGTTAGGTTGTGTCTCTGGCGGGTGCAGTTACCACCCCATGGCACCAAACTGGCACTAGGCCACCACTTCCTGGAATAGCTCAGGGACCTTCTCCACTTGCTCAATTATAAGGCAGCTGTGTGCTGTTAGTCCATAGATTCTTTATCAAGATTTATGAATATGAGTCTGACACATACCTGCTGGATCTGCATGGCACACCTGGGGAGGTCATGCCAAGACTTCAACCCAGAGCATCGGTCCTGTGAGGAATTTCCATCCTCACTCTCAGGCCAGAGAAGGAAGCCTGAGGCATCCAGCTCTTGCCAGAAGAGGGGATGCGAAGAGAGAAGCAGGGACCTTCTACTTTTCTCCACTTGGGAGGACGTAAGGGCACTCCTGTCTCCTCTACAGCCTGACTTTACCACCTCTGTGCCCCAGGCCAGGGGCTCTCAAAGTGTGGTCTCTTGTTAGAAATGTAAATTCTTGGGCCCAGTCAAGACCCATTCAATAGGAAACTCGAGAGCCAGCTGCAGTCTGTGTTCTAACAAGCCCGCCCAGTGATTCTGATGCATGCCCAAGTCTGAGAACCTCTGACCGAGCAATACTGCCTGTGGATAACTCTGTCCACTGCCCCCCCATCCCCCATGCTGTTCTGTGCCTCCCTCACCTTGCTCAGAACGCCCTCTCCTGCCTCACCCTTCCTTATTCGCCTAGCTCGCTCTCATGCACCCACCGAAGTCTTAGCTCATAAGCCATCCCTGTAAAACCAGGCAGGGCTGAGGGCCCTTCTCTGTACTTCAGTGTCACCTGCAGTACTTAGCAGTCGATATCCTACAAGAATCATCTAGGCATGTTGCCTGTCTTCCCACTGACTCCGAGGTAGTGACCAGGCTTCATTCAGACAGGCCTGGGTCTGAATCCCCGTATTGCTATCCACTCGCTATGAGATCCTAAGTCAGCTGTTTGTAGTCGCCGTGCCATTTTCTTGTCCCTTACCCCCCAGGAAGGCACAGGTGCCAAGATTTCTGAGCCCAGTAGAAGTTTGTTCAACTGAACTCAAATGCAGCAAGCCAAACAGAAAAGCTTTTTGACTAGTAGACATTGAACGTAAGAATAAAATGGAACCCTGAGCTCCCAAGTAGCCATGTGACCATGGGGGTGGGCAGAAGAGTGGAGAATGTGCTCACCGCCACGTGCTGAGCCTCAGTAGGGCAGAGGCGGCCTATGGTTTGGGGGAAAGAGCACCGAATGGAGACTGTGAGACCAGCGCTCATGCTACCTCTCCAGCATTACTGCTGCATTTTCATAGCTATACAGGGGAGGATGGAGAATCCTGCGCTCAAGGACCCTACAGGGTTGAGATCTGAGGGCACAAGTCCTGTAGAAACAGGGATGATTGACATATGTAAAAATATAACAGCCAGAGATAACTGAGTATCACGTATGTGCCAGACACTTTACGTATGTTACATCATTTAATTCTCAGGACTCTCAGGGTTGGGGCTGTTCCTCTCCCTGACTCTAGCAGAGACAATGAGGGTTTTCAAAGGGCACCTGAAGGTCCCGTACCTGGTAAAGGGCAACAGCAGGCTTTGAACCCAGAGCTGTTCCCACCAAAGTGGAGCTTTTAAGGAGGATGCTTTACTGCTGCCCCGCACGTGGGAGGTATGGTGGTACTGGTTTCTGTGTGTGCCAGGAGAGCGCGAGGGCTGACACACAGTGCGGGGTAAGATGATCGTGGACGCCAGGACCTTCAGTCAGTTGCCTGGTGATCCAGGGAGGGCAGCAGGGCCTAGTCCGCCGAGGAGCTCAGGCCTGCACACCTGTACGTGGGTGGTGACCCAGGCCTGTCCCAGCGTCAGGAGAGCCACCAACCAGCCAGGTGCACGTTGCACATTCCTCCAGCGTGAGCAACGAGGCCTCCTCATACTACGGGCAGGCAGGTCAGTCGAAAAGCACCATGAGAGCACTGCCAAGATGAGATCGAGTGAGGGGAAGGGAAGAAAAATTAACATGGAGCTCCTGTTCTGAAATTGCATCTTAGACCAAGAATCGCGCTGCTCTGGTAGCTGAGGCACTTGCAGGTTCAATGATTTGCCCAAGGTCCTACAGAAGGCAGTGGCAAGAGGAAGTTCAACTCAGAATCCTGAAAGTCCTACTTTAAACGCAGCCCACGGTGGCTCAATTTCCCGGGCAATTCTTACAGTGAATTCAGCTGCTCACGTGCCTGGGAAGGCTCGTCCTCACTTCCTGTACACCCCTGAGCTCAGCATAGGGGAGGCTGCCTATTAGGTGTAGGTATCTTTGAACCGCCATGGTTAAAGGTTTTCTCCAAACTCCATATGATTAGATGATCAGATCTTTAAGAGATGTTGTTTTCCCATCTCTCAGGATTTGCTCTTACTTGGGCCATATGTTAAGGAAGTGACAGTTTAAAAAGAGACACCCCCCCCCCACGTGTTTCCTCATCCCCACTTGGCTAGTAAAGAACAGTGGAATCACTTATCAGGGCCTCTTCAGGAGCTGAGCTGATTAGAAAGGTAATAGGGTTCGTGCACGTGCGCAGGAATTGTGTCCTGTCCTCTGGAAACTGGAAAGCGCTGTGAGTGGTCCTGCTGGGAGATCACAGCGCCCAGCAGGCAGCAGGCAGGTCCTCTCTAGGGACGGCAGGGTTTTGATAAAATGATGACTTAAACTGTCCTGATTTCTTGGGTCCAAAAGTCTATGCCATTGCAAAATATCCTGGCTGGGTTTCAAAAGGAAAGTGACACTTTAGTCAGATGGCTCTTTCAAGCGCTGGTGTCTTTGCTGCTTGGGCCAGCTGCTGACCTTCCGTAAATTATGATTACAGTGACACTCTGACTGACCCAAAGCCCTCAGTCTTGGCTCTGGGCACATGTATAAATCTAACAAATGTCTGTGCAGGGTTCATCGGCCTTTCCTGTTACTCAGAGAGAATAGCGTCTCTAAGTGGCTTCATTTTACATTATCCTTAATGTTTTGTCAAAGAAGCTAGGGAGTCAAACAGCCTCTGTGAATGCGGGACCTGTGAGCTCTCTGTGGTCCAGCTTCTATTTCTGAATCGACAGGGTCATTGAACGGTTAGGTGGACTTGATCTTTGAATATAATTGTGTGGTTTTTTTTTTGTTTTTGTATCTGTAATAAGCGTATAATCGCAGAAAGTGTGTTACAATTATTTCAGTAGATTTACATCAGAACACGTTTCTGGCATGTCTAGCCTGCTTAGCATTCAGAGTGATATGGACTATAAAATTATTTAAATCTAATGATTAGTTGTTTCAAAAAGTCAGTGTTATTTGACCGATAGTGTCTCCTGAAACCAGTAACAGTACCAGATGGAGCAAATGGGTTTCTCTGCCCTCCCCCCGGCCCCTGCTGTTTACTGCTAAGTTTTGCTTTAGGTTTGTGAAGACTTTCTAAATAGATTTCAAACTCTGTTGCTTCTTTCCCACTACGGACATGAATTTCAAATCTGTCATCGTCGTCATCATTATTGACAGTGGCCACATTTATTAATGGACTCTTTTCAATTCTGTAAATCCTTCTAAAAAAATAAAAATAAAAAACCTGCCTTGAAAATCTTTATCACCTAAAGCATACACATATACCTAGGATGTATAGGCTAACAAATATTATAGAAACACGTTACAAGTGAAATTAACATGGAAACGTTGCCTCTGTCTGAAGAAGAGAAGAGAAAAAACATTTAAAAGTGCGTATGGAGGCCTAAAGATCCTCTCCCAGCAAGAGAGTCAATACTGCTCAGACTCTTCCACAACCGTTTTATTGCAGTGTTTTTAAACACTGGAGAAGAACCGCCTTGCCGCATAATGATGGGTGCGGAATTCAACCTCCAGGAAAGTCAAGCTCTTCCTGGGAGGGTTGGATCAGGCTCCCTCGCTCCCTCTTTTCGTTTGCATTATTCAGTGGAAAAATACAAAGTGGCATAATGATGGGAATAAGTTATCTTTTATCAAATCTGACTTTAAAATTCGGGTTATGTAAAACGCAGAAATGCATAGGAAATTCAATCAGAACCCCCAGTCACATTATGTACTCTCTGTTCTTGGGCGACAGAATACTCCATGGAGCCCGCTCCTGGGAGCCAGTCCCAGATTCACCCTCCTTGGCTGGAACACCTTTTGCGGGCAACTTCCACCAGGGGAAGCTCTGAGCACATAAGTGCTTCGCAGGCAAACTGCGAGATGCAGGCAAGACAGGGCAAAGAAGATGCGGGAGGCTACCAAAGGTCCTGCAATTGCTTTCACAGAGATTAATGAGGCTGGATTTCTTTAGGATTGTTACACCAGGATTTAACTACTCGTGGAGACAGCAGAGCCTAGTAAATATGTAAACAACGTTTCGAACTAAAACCTTCTAGAACCTAACTTCTTTAAGAGAGAAAACCCACTTGCTTTTTGAGAGCTCCAGTCTTTCCACGAGCTGAAATCCCCGTTTTGCTTCTCCATCCCTCCTCTGGAGGTTATTCCCATTCATTTTCTAATTCACCTTGGTTTTAAGCACACACACACACATGCACCCACAATCCCATAAATGATAAATTCGATGTCTGTAGAAAGACAGTCACCTAATTGCACAGTGAAGCAGAAGAAAACCTTGCAAATGGTATACAGTTTTCAAAGTGTTCCAAGCCTTAGGCAAAAGCCTTTCAACTGTGTCTAAAACTGAATGATAAAATATGTTGTACAAATTATCTGTGAACAGGAAACATGTGGTAGTGTCAGGGGACTGAAATTTAACACTTGTAAAGAAATGGGAACTGCCAGTCATTCAGATCTTTCTCTTTATGTCTTTTCTTTCTTATTTTTTTTTTTAGTTGCAAGTTTCATCTTTTTTTTTCTACCATCCGTTGATGTTCAAGTTTATAATAAGACACTTATCAGATCGTGCCAGGCCAACTGCAGCTTTATTTAAAAAACAACAGCAAAAAAGAAACACGTGAGGATGAAGGTTTGGTTCCCCTCCCCCACCCCACCCGCCGCCGCCTTGGTAGGACTCTTGACAATCTCTCTGCTCTGTGGTTTGGAGCCCTGGTGGTTTGTGTGTGGAGTTTTGAAAAGAACTGAAACTCTTCTGAAATAGGAAAGATGCAAAGCACAGGTAATCACAAGTTGAATAAACGTGTCTGTCTCCTTCCTCTTCACAAACCTAAAGGGGCCACTCCATCATTGCTAAACAAGAGGCAGAAAGGCTTCCACGGGGGAGTGATTTTTCTGTTTCCTCACTCTCCACTTTGCTCTTGGAATGACCTGGTGAAATCTGTCTCTTCCAAAGAAGCACCCATTCCTCTTCACCGAAGCCAGTCACAATCTCCGGCCGGTGATCCTTACTGATGGAACTGTGATTAACCCCTGCGATTTTTCACCCCGTCTCTTCAGCTTTGATGAGCTCACAGCCACTATTTATATATTTCAAGCCTTATGCAGCTATCTGCGGCAAGTCGGAGTGTTAGTAAATTTCATATTTACAGAAAAAGGAAAAGAGGGGGAAGTCTGTTCTGCTACATTTGTTTCCCATCATGAAGTCACTCAGCTTTCATCTCATTGCTCAGTTGCACTCTTATTTTAGCTTGTCTTTTAGCACATAACTCCTTGATGACATTAAAAGTAGCAGACAATATTCTGCTGGTGCACAGACCTGCCTCCTTAGGACTGGGGCTGATCTCAACGGAATACCTTGGGACAGTCACCAAAAATGAAGCAAGAGCAGATAGTTTAGTTTGCAACCCGAGCTCAATCAGCAGAGAAAATAGTGAGTTGAAAGAGGGAAAACTCATGGATATCCATAGAAAAGTGCGGGCTGTCCCGTCCGGATTGTACCCTCCATTCCTGGAGCTGGTTGTTACCTTGACCTACACCCAGAATGAAAATTGTCTTTCTCCTCCCTTCTTTCCTTCCCTCTATTTCTTCTTTTTATCTCCCCTCTTCCCTCCATTTCTTTGAATTGTACAAATGATTGAATGTTTCCTTCATGCCAATCACAGCGAGGAGCTGTGGTTTTGAGGAAGAATAAGGTATGGTCTTCTCAGGAGTTCACGGCATGGTGGGAGGCTGGAGAAAGTTCACAGAAGGAAGCACAGCACCAAACTTCCTCTCTGATGTGTCAGAGGGTGTGTCTTGCGCTCACCAAGACAGAGTTGTCACATTTCAGTGTTCGTGCAGTATTGCTTTGGAATGCCAATCCTTCCATCCAATTTCCCTGAATTCCAGCATGATGCTCGGAGCCCATCTGGTTCTCCTTTCTTCCCTCTGTCTTAGACAATCATTCCTGTCTTATGCTTTATTTTTTTAAAATCTTCTTTCTGCCATGTTCTTTTTTTTCCTTCTTACTTAGCTAAACCCTTCCACTTCTTGTGAGTTCAAATCACATATGAAACCTCTGCTAACACCAGTTGTTTCTCATTCAGATTATTTACACATTTCAGTGTACGTTATGCCTGTTTTTATCACTTATCTTGTGTCATTTTCTTGTCACTCCAAGCAGGACTGCAAGCAAGAATTGTATCATATAGTACACTTTTTTTTTTACTGTATAGATGATTTACAATATTGTGTTAGTTTCAGGTGTACAGCAAAGTGATTCAATTTTATATATATGTGTGTATATATATATATATATAAAAATAAATACTTTTTCAGAGTATTTTCCATTATAGGTCATTGCAAGATATTGAATATAGTTCCCTGTGCTGTACAGTAAATCCTTATTGCTCATTGTTTTATGTATAATAGTCTGTGTCTGTTAATCCCGTACTCCTAAGTTAACCCCCCTCCCTTTCCCCTTTGGTAACTGTAAGTTAGTTATCTATGTCTCTGAGTCTCTTTCTGTTTTGTATATAGATTCATTTGTATTATTTTTAATTCCATTTATAAGTGGTATCATATAATATTTGTCTTTCTCTGTCTGACTTACTTCACTCAATATGAAAAGCCCTCGGTCCATCCATGTTTGCTGCAAATGGCAATTTCCATTCTTTTTTTTTTAACTTTAATTTGTTAATTATTGTTTTTTTAACATCTTTATTGAAGTATAATTGCTTTACAATGGTGTGTTAGTTTCTGCTTTATAACAAAGTGAATCACCTATACATATACATATGTCCCCTTATCTCTTTCCTCTTGCATCTCCCTCCCTCCCACCCTCCCTATCCCACCCCTCTAGGTGGTCACAGAGCAATGAGCTGATCTCCCTGTGCTATGCAGCTGCTTCCCACTAGCTGTCTATTTTACATTTGGTAGTGTATATATGTCCATGCCACTCTCTCACTTCATCCCAGCTTACCCTTCCCCCTCCCCGTATCCTCAAGTCCATTCTCTAGTAGGTCTGTGTCTTTATTCCCGTCTTGCTCCTAGGTTCTTCATGACCATTTTTGTTAGATTCCATATATATGTGTTAGCATACGGTATTTATTTTCCTCTTTCTGACTTACTTCACTCTGTATGACTGTCTCTAGGTCCATCCACCTCACTACAAATAACTCAATTTCGTTTCTTTTTATGGCTGAGTAATATTCCATTGTATATATGTGCCACATCTTCTTTATCCATTCATCTGTCAAAGGACACTTCCATGTCCTGGCTATTGTAAATAGTGCTGCAATGAACATTTTGGTACGTGACTTTTTTTGAATTATGGTTTTCTCAGGGTATATGCCCAGTAGTGGGATTGCTGGGTCGTATGGTAGTTCTATTTTTAGTTTTTTAAGGAATGTCCATACTGTTCTCCATAGTACTCTATCAATTTACATTCCCACCAACAGTGCAAGAGGGTTCCCTTTTCTCCACACCCTCTCCAGCATTTATTGTTTCTAGATTTTTTGATGATGGCCATTCTGACCGGTGTGAGGTGATATCTCATTGTAGTTTTGATTTGCATTTCTCTAATCATTAATGATGTTGAGCATCCTTTCATGTGTTTGTTGGCAATCTGTATATCTTCTTTGGGGAAATGTCTATTTAGGTCTTCTGCCCATTTTTGGATTGGGTTTTTGTTGTTTTGATATTGAGCTGCATGAGCTGCTTGTAAATTTTGGAGATTAATCCTTTGTCAGTTGCTTCATTAGCAAATATTTTCTCCCATTCTGATGGTTGTCTTTTGGTCTTGTTTATGGTTTCCTTTGCTGTGCAAAAACTTTGAAGTTTCATTAGGTCCCATTTGTTTATTTTTGGTTTTATTTCCATTTCTCTAGGAGGTGGGTCAAAAGGATCTTGCTGTGATTTATGTCATAGAATGTTCTGCCTATGTTTTCCTCTAAGAGTTTCATAGTGTCTGGCCTTACATTTAGGTCTTTAATCTATTTTGAGTTTATTTTTGTGTATGGTGTTAGGGAGTGTTCTAATTTCATTCTTTTACATGTAGCTGTCCAGTGTTCCCAGCACTACTTATTGAAGAGGCTGTCTTTTCTCCACTGTATATTCTCGCCTCCTTTATCAAAGATAAGGTGACCATATGTATGTGGGTTTATCTCTGGGCTTTCTATCCTGTTCCATTGATCTATATTTCTGTTTTCGTGCCAGTACCATACTGTCTTGATTACTGTAGCTTTGTAGTGTAGTCTGAAGTCCGGGAGCCTGATTCCTCCAGCTCCGTTTTTCTTTCTCAAGATTGCTTTGGCTATTCGGGGTCTTTTTTGTTTCCTTACAAATTGTGAAATTTTTTTCCTATTCTTTTTTATGGCTGAGTGATATTCCGTTGTATATATGTACCACTTCTTATTAAATCAGTTGTCTGTTGATGGATA
This sequence comes from Delphinus delphis, assembly GCF_949987515.2. Classification (NCBI taxonomy): domain Eukaryota; kingdom Metazoa; phylum Chordata; class Mammalia; order Artiodactyla; family Delphinidae; genus Delphinus; species Delphinus delphis. The sequence continues at coordinate 5,476,226 of NC_082694.2, read as the reverse complement.
CTTGGGTTGTTTCCATGTTTTGGCTATTGTAAATAGTGTTGCTATGAACACTGGGGTGCATGTTCACATAACACACTTTGTAAACACTTGATAGGATTAATGATAATACCAAGCATTGGTTGAGCACTTACTGTCAGCCAAGCCATGTGCTAAGATCTCTCCACATATCATGTCATTGTATACTTACAACAATCTTGGATGTAGTGTTACTGTTCTCCATGTTTTTCTTGTGAGGAAACTGAAGAAGGGATTTTTTAAGTTAACTTGTCAAAGAGGCAACGTCTACCTTTTAACCCATGTATCTCGGCTCTGGAGTCCGTATTCTTTAATGCTGAGCACCTCGGAAGTTTTCAGTAAACACCTGCTCAAGGGAATTGAATGGGAGACAATTTGAAAATCTGAGAACCATTGAGAAGACTTTCACAGGAATGCCTTGGGTGAGTGAAAGGGGCTGATGGTGAATGCTTTTTTTTTTTCTTCTCATATGAATAGGTTTGGAGATTTGGATGTATTTAACCTTCATAATCCACAGGCATATTTTGCCATGTGCGGAAGAATCTGGAAAAGGTGGGGTAGACGAGTTAGGCAAGTGGGCTTGGCTGTGGTTCTCTGGCTCAAAAAATAGCAAAGAAATAGAATGAAATAGCCCATTTTTGTTGCAGTGTATCTTCAAATTTATTTTATGATTTCTGTTACTTCATAAATTCTGTTAACGTTTTGCTTTGCTGTTTCCCTCTGATGTCCCTCCATCCTTCCTCCTTCTCTCCCCACATCCTTCCTCATTGTGGCCACAGGACTGAAAGGAGATTTGTACAGTCCTGGGGGTTGTACCAGAATCAGAAACAGGACACAGCCCCTTTGTCGTAATCCCCTCACACAGAATGATCAGCTGGTGCAAACTTAAAGCACCACCATTGGTTTCACAGTCAGGTAGAGAGGATGCTGTTACCCAAGAGCATGGGACTTCAGGGGCTTGGTAAATAGGGCGGGACATTATACAGTCTTGCACATACTTTCCTGCAGTTGCAGAGTGATTTCTGTGGGGGAAATTAAAAATTAAAACGATACCCTTTGCGAGCTGCTAATCTCAGAGAAGAGATTGGTACTGGCACTTTGCCCAGTGGTCATTCGTCTGCTACTTATGTGAAATTTCCATCCAGTCTGCATTTTCGTCTCAGAACCAGCTGTTGAGATCTGGAAGAGCAGGGCTACAGATGTGGCACGATTAATTCCTAAAGTATAGAACATGATCACATTGCAAACAACTATCCTGAAAGTCCCAGGTCCTCGCAGGAGACAAGAACACATAAAACCGTGTGGTGTATACACTGTGGAAGGGGTAGGGAGCCTGTCTCTTGCTGACTTGAAGTCCCCGTGCTCTCCTCTCCAGCCCTGGCCACTGCTGTTTGTGATCCATGCATCTCCCACTCCCCTCTCAACCTCTTGCATTTTGCCATTTTCAGTAGGGTTTGCTTCTATTCTATTTCCGCATTCTCACCCTGAACCTTTTATTATCTGTACTTACTTCCCTCTCAGGCCCTTACTTTCTTCCCCCAGGCTCTATTTTCTCAGAGGGACCTTCGGTCCTGTCTGTTCTATATTGATCCCAGTCTGCCAGACTTCTCCTGAGGCAGGAGATAGATGGGCCCCAGGCTGAGCAGCTGGGGTTTGTCCCCTGTGGATGGATACTCCAAGATGAAGAGGAGAAGCTGAGCCCTGCCCAGATTAGAGACCACATATTTCTCCTTCTTGAGGTCAAGGAGACCTTCCCGACTACACATGCGCAGAAAAGCTCCTCGGAGGTCAAAAGGGAGGGTGCGCCACCTCATAGTAGGTGATGCCAACCTGCCCATAGGCCTCTTTGCTAGAATCCATCTCGGCTAAGTGATGTGCAGGTGCACATGGGAAGACCCTGAGATAAACCAAATACGGACTCAGAACCAGGCAAAGCAAGATGACTGGCCAAAGGAAACTGGAAGAAATGCCCCATGTAAGGGATTTGACAACCATGAGGGCACGACTCTCTCTCTGAGCCCGCCCCTGTGAGTCTATTCACATGTATGCATTCTCCTCCTAATAAACACTTTACTTGCACAGTCTCTTTGTGGGAATTCATTTCTACAAAGCCAACGGGCCAGGGCTGACTTCGATATCTGGCTGAGGAACCGAAATCCTGCTTCAAGCCACTGCAGGCCGAGGCCACCTGAGATTACTCCTTTAAGCTTTTCTACTTCTCCGTCCAGCTTGGTCCCCATGACCTACTTCACCTGCATCTCCCTAGGCTCTTAATGTCCCTGCTGTTCCCCCTCCCAACAGAATGCAGCAGCCCCCAACCCCCAAGACCAAGTCACTCTTGGGCTGATGAACAACCCTGAACAAAAACATCACTTGCAGCTCACATGTCCCTGGCCGCTTTCTTTCCCATTGCAAGCCTTCTGTTTCCTCTTGACGTTTTCCCACCATCTCCCCTCCCATTCTCAGCAACATTGACCTTGTACCTGTCCCCCTTGACCTCTCCCTCCCTCCTGTATCCCTCCTCCTTCCTTCCTCCCCACCGTCCCTCCTTTCTCTCTATACGTCTTTTTTCTCCAAACAGAGAATTTTTTTTCTATACTCTTGCAAGTCTAATTGCATCTCTTCTCCAGAGCCTGCCTTTTGTGTATGTGTGTGTGTCTTTTTTCACACCTTTCTCCATCAATTAGCTCCTCTCTTTTGAAGGTTTTTAAATTTCCTCTTTTCTGCTATCTAATTTCCACCAATATACAAACATGCTCAAGAGTCTCCCCTTATTAGAATAGTATTCATCTTGTATCTTTTGTAGCCATTATTACCTTGTCCCTGCCCTTCACGTGGTGGCCAGACCTCCTGAGTAGCCTACAGTAGCAGCCACCTCCAGCTCGTTGCTTTAATCCACTGAAATCTGCCTTGTGTCCCTTTGTTCCTCCGGGACTGCCCTTTCTAACACTGATAATAATTCCTGATGCAGAAGCCAGAGGACACTCTTCAGTCCTCACACTTACCTGATATCTTAGCAGCATTTGGCATTTGTTCTCTTCTTGAATGTCACTGCTCTTTTTGCTTCCACGGTTTTCCTCTTTTTCCTTTGCAACCCCTTCTCATTTCCTTTATTGGCTACAATTCCTCATGCCACCGCTAAACACAGGGGGTCACAAATATTCCCCTTAAACTTCTTTTCACCCAGCACACGCTTGGGAGGCTTTTTTACCTACTGGCCACCTCTAAACACCGTGGTCTTCCGTGTCTGCTTTTCCAGGCCAGATTGCTCTTCTAATAGGAAGACCATGACTTTGCCTGCTTATTTTCTATATCTTCACCAGCGTAAGCAAGGCTACCTCAAACACGATGTATCAAAACGTAATTTATTTTCTTCCCCCACAAACAGAGAATCCCTCTTCTATCCCTTCCTTGCTGGGTGGTCCTGCCACGCAGCCAGTTGTCTGATCAGGACACAGAGGAGACACCCTAGATTCCAACTTCTCCTAGGTTTTCTTGAATGCATCTTCTCCACCGCTTCTGCCGTTGCCTTCATTTAAATGATGGCTTCTCCCCTAGTGGGAATGAGGAAATGCCCTGCCTCTGGACACACCAATGCCAGCCATGCATTTGCCATGTCCTCCTTCCCCTTTGCCCATCTGTCCGTAGCCACCCTCCTCCTCTTTCCCCCCGTTGCACCGCTGCTGAAGCATTACCTTCTTGTCCTGACTTCCTCAAGTTGGCATCCCCCGCTGTGTTTCTGTGATATTTCTCCCTCTTCCAGTGGAGCATTTTGACCATCTTATATAATAAACACTGATTTACTTCCTCCAAGACTAGACTTTGAGCTCTAGGCAAGACTTTTGTGTTTTGTTGTTCTTTATGATTTATCCAGTATTCTCAGCACCTAGTACAGAGCCAGATACATGTTCTTTGAATGAAAACAAGAAAGAATAGCTTAACATTTCCAAAGAGATTAACCCTTCCCTCATCTCTATCTGCCACCATGGTGTTCCACTGATTTAAACAGTGAGTCATCGTATATATAGTGAAAAGGACGCTGATTGACCTTGAGGAGAGCTAGGCTAGCCCTAGTCATTAGGTGTGTGAACTTGGGCAAGAAATAGCCTCTCTAGCTTTCTGGTTTTCTATCTTTGAATTAGAGAATAGAATTAGATGATTTGAAAAGATCCTTCCAACCGTAAATACTGTAAGCTAGAATGCTGTCTTCTAAAACTCTAAACAATGTGGCTCTTAACCTTGGATCCTTGGTTGAGGTCCCAGGATGCCTGCTATGGTTTCTAGGAACCAAGCGAAATCGGATTCAAATTTTTGTTGTTGTTGTTACCTGCTGCAGAAGAGATTATTGATATTAATAGAATATACAAAGTTTTATTTGGTCACATGACCACTTAGATGAGTACACTTCCCAGTCTTTCTTGCAACTGGCTGTGACAAAGTGACTGGGTTCTGTGTGACCAAAGGACTAAGAGAGTGTGAGCAAAAGTGATAGGGGCAGCTTCTTTGTCGCCCCGTGGCTGTTCTCTACTCTTTCCTTAGGATGGAACATAGATATATTGATGTTGAATGAGTTCTGGCCAAGAAGGGCTTTATCCCAGAGTTGACAGATCATTAAATCAGAAGGAACCTGGGGCCCTGAATGATGTATGTGTCTGAAGCTGTACCCCTGTCATCCCAGACTTTTCTGTAAGAGAAATTTAAACCTTCTATCTAGTTTATGTCACTGTTATTTTTAGTATTTAATAAAACATTTAGTCAATATACTGCCTGGTACCTTTGTACACGCCCATTTCTGGAAAGGGGGCTCATAAATTTCACTAAATTTGCCAAGGAGTCTATGACTCCATATGGTGGTGAATTAGAGATGACCACAGATTCTTTGACAGACCTCCCATTGAGAAGTGGGTTGATGTCCCTTTTCCTTGAATCTGAGCAGACGCTGTAACTGCTTTGATGAACTGAATAGCGCCTAAGTAAAGTGGTCCCAGTCTAAGGCCTACAGAGAATGGCAGCTTCCTCTTCCTGTCCCTGGGAAGAGTGACTTTTGGAACCTCACCACCATGATGTTGGGGAGTCCAGATGGCCCATGGAGAGGTCTGTGTAGAGAAGCTCCAAGACCCCTTCTTTACCTCCTTTAAAGCTCACACCAGTACTGTGAAGAATATATCGTCATCCCGCATTAGAGGTGAGAAGAATGAAGAGCAGGTAGTTTGAGTAACTTGCCTAAGGCTACTATTAGGAAGTGGTAGATATCAACTTTGAAACTTGGAGTCTAACTCTAAAGCCTGTGGTCTTTATCACTGACGTATAAGACACTGACATATATTAGAAGAAACTGTGAACACTCAGCTAGGTTTGTTATTTAACAGTCTCTTTGCTATTGGGCCTTTTACGTGTATCTATGGTAAGCTAGTCTTCATATATTTCATTTCTATTGAATGGATACCCATTGGGGCCCACATTGAAATTTTAAAATATTTTACGGTGATCTAGCTAGCTGCTCGTCCTACCCAGGAAAGCACTGAGAAATACAACTGTGCAATTTTGTTAGTAATTCCCAAGTCCTGATCATTTTTCCCCTTTCTTTTCCTAAGTATATGTACTTAAAAGTATCTTGGCATTTAAATCGTTTTCTGCAACACGCACCTCATATTCCGTATTTCTGAGAGGTGTGTGCCTGACATTCACATCCCTAAGTTTCCACCACCTTTCTGCACAAGAGTCCAACTGTTCAGGCTCTGCTCATGTGCCTCCTTAAGATTCTGTTGGCACATGCCCAATTCATGCCTGAACATGACCCCTTTGTGTAGATTCATGCACGTTTGTACGCACAGCCAAGCTGCCAGTCCAGATCGACAGCCTCACACCAAAGCCTCCATTTCTCAGCAGGAGTCCAGCAAACCAGATGTCAAGTGCATATTTCCTGAGTATTTTACGGGCTCCACAGAGAGGCTCTCACAGTATGGTTCAGGCCTCAGTTTAGTGCAACTTGTCAAAATGAATTGTTTCATTTCTGTACCACAAATGCCAGGTTGAGACAAAAATTAAAAAAAAAAATTCTGCGTAAGAGTTTAGGCTTTCGTGTCCTTAATGAAAATCCCATGGACTTGTAGTTGCAGTTAAGGTCTGGGGCCGGGGGGTCCACTTCTCCCCCAGCGGAGGGTAGGCAGTGTCCTCCAGCTCAGCTTATGCAGCTCAAGGGAGATGAGAACTTGCTCTGTGAGGTCCACGACATCCCAGGAGGTGGCTGAGCAGACTTGTGACATCAGGGCAGAGTTTCAAGGAGGGGTTCTTCCTCCTTCACCTAGAGAAACTCAAGCACCAGCAACAGCTCATTAAACAAATTCCCAAAGTCCCATTTACTCTCTGGGGTTTGCCAACCCGGACCGCAAATGGTGGTTCACTTCTTTCCTAAATGCAGAGTGGAATTCTTCTCCTCAGAATTCCTTGGAGGATTGAGGAGAAGTTCATCTTTAATGAAAAAAATGCGTTTATTATATAATGGTTAAGACCCGGGTCTCGGTATCAGGCACAGTGGGGTAAGAACGCCGGTTCTAACCCTCCTTAGTGAAGAGTCTTTGGATGCCTAGGATGGAGACAGAGGCTGTGCATTCAGTTGTACTGTACTTAACTGGGAGGCCGTGTGTGCTGTGCTCAGCCCTGGGCTTGCACAGAGTCAGCACTCCATAAATACAATCTATTGTGCATTTTGAATAATACTATTGATATTGCAATAATAAAAAAATAATGAAGATAATCATTGGTTCTGATTGTTCATGGCTTCTTCAACCATGGCTTCTTCAAGATCTCTTCCAAGACAGAGATCTTCTGACAATGTAGAATTTGGCCACAAATTCTCTTTTTTGAATTAGTGGTGCTATATTGAGGGTCCCCAGGTCCCTATCAGCTGAGTTACATGTAAATGCAGTATTTTCCACAATCACTGACTTTTGTCATTGTCTCTGATTTTCTCAGTCATTCATCAGTCAGCCAAGGCCAGCCTTCCCCACCCTGCTCAGCGGTTGGCACTCAGTGGCACCCCATCTAACCTGTTGTTTTCAGCTAAGCTCGGGCAAGTACACTATTTCAGTAGGTGCAGAGCCAGCGCCCACTGGCGCGGTACGGACCAAGCGTGACTGCAGTAGGTTGGGCGTCTGTGCTTAGATTATTCTAGGTGTCCACAGACCACTGTCTTCCTTTAACCCCAGTGGGTCACCACCTTGGCTTTTCCTGTTTTAGCCCTCGAGAAGCTTGCTGTTATTATAGTCTTGTCTCAAACCCCAGATTGTGTTTATCTGGCACTTACCTGCCAGTCTCCATCTAGGACACAATTCCTACCATACTATGGACTGGAGTCCTAGAACTATGTAAAATTCTAAGCGTCTGCTTGACCTCAGGTATTATCTACTGCCTTCCCTACATATCCACGCTATCCTGTCTTTGGAGATTTTCGGCAAATTCCTTATCAAATCCAATCCGTTTCTTAAGCCTTCCCTAACGGTTGCCATACTCATTGATCTTTTGCTTCTCAGGATTTCACTCTATTATAGATTATGTTTTCCTTTGTGTGTTACTTGTTTCATTTGAAGGTAGAAGACATCTCCGAGCTTTCTTTGAATCTTCCACTTGTCAGCCCTATGTACGATATCTGTTAATGGAGAGACTGATGAAATTACAGAATAAAGAAAGAACTTTCTATAGTTCCATAAATAAGTCTTGGATATTGTCAAAAAGTCAGTATTTTAGAGACTGTATACATATATATATATATATATATATATACACACACACACATTAATATATATACATTTATACATATATATATTAGCTGAAGGAATGCTGACATCAGAGTCCTAAGACTTGGTTAGATCTTAGGTCTTCTGCCTGCTCACCTGTTATAGAAATATAAACCTTCTGACTCTGTTTGCTCATACTTTAAATAGAGATAATATATCTACCTAGTATTTTTTCTTGAAGATTAAAGTCAATAATGTATGTGAAAATGCTTTGAAAAGCACAATGTTATTATTGCTGGGACTCCTATATTTTATAGGAAATAGTGTCAAGATGAATTTCTGGTTTACCTTTATTATGATTCTATTACCAATATCATTATATCATGACCAGGTAATATTTAGTTTTGATCAAATGGCTTTGCTTCCGACATTTGTGTACCTGAGTCAAGAATATACCTGACTCAATGCTGTTGATCACTGGTGGTCTGTCCATTCAGAAGATGATCATGGCTGTCTCACTTATATGGCCAGATTCAGATCTCACATAGGAAGAGAAGATAACATGGAAATGTCTGACCTCAAGCACTAGGATGGGAAAAGGAAAAATTCTTAAGAAAAAAAAAAAGACGAGTACAATCCATTGGTTCTACTCAGATCAGACCTTCGCCTCTTCAGTGCCTGAGCTCAGCCTCACCCTCTCCTCCCCATGGGTGGGCTGTGGGAAGCACAGGACAACACTGGTGATCTACAGGCCCCTCGATGGTGCTGTAAATATAAGGAAAGAGGCTGGATTTGACTTTGATTTTTCCCTTGAATCACTTACTTCTTAAAAGCCAATTACTTCTGGTGAATATTTATTTGTCTTTCCGGTTCTGCAAATTATTTATTTAAATAGTTCTTAAGAAAGAGCTGTTTGGGATTCTGTTTAGGAGGATGCTTTGAACATCTAAGGTACACAATTCCTTTATTAGTCAGTGGCTGCACATCCCAAATCAGATCCCTTTCCATGGAGTCCTGCAGGCTCTCTGCGCAGGCAGCTCTCGGAAGAGACGATGAGCTGCTCTCTTGGCAGCTGTGGCAGGGTTAGAAGCACCCTGTGCCACTAACTGGCTTCTTTTAAACACTTTGGTCAAAGCCTTCAGTTAACATCGCTGCTCAGGTAAGAATGTTCTTACACTCCGCAGACTTCGTGAAGAGGAGGAATTATGCTGGTGAACAGAGCTGGTGGGATTTACCTATCGACATAGACAATGAGCTGTTCGAAGACACGAGGATGTGGGATGTATCCTGTCGCAGCATCTGGTAGAAGGTACGCAGTCCATGTTTGCTAAAGTAATGATGGCCTGGATAGAGTCCAGCCCTGCGCGTGGTATTTAAATCCTGTCTGTGGCGTTCTTGCCAGCGTGTTCTAGAACACTTCCACTGACGGGGAGCTCCGCAACTCTGGATATTGCAAACAGGGCTGAGCTGACTCAAAATCAACGTGCTGGTGTAGCTTCCCATTCTGCCTCTTGCCTCCGGGACTGTAAGCACCTTTGCCCACCTTCTTCGACCAACGTGGTCTGAAAACCCTCTCTCAATACCTCCCCTGCCCCGGTCAAAGTTTGCTCAAAAGAAAGGTTTTGACAAATCCTTCATTCTAAGGTATAAATAAGCAATACTAGCTGAGAATATTACAGTCTCTTGGACTCATTTGCATCTGATCAGAGCGTGGATCTTTAAATTAAAAAAAGATTGAATCTCTATCTAAGAGTAAAGTTTCAGGCTCCCATCGGTGGCTGGAAGAGAATTCCTGCATTTCCCCCTTGCCAGCTGCAAGGCCTTCCAAGACCCTGAAATCTTACCTTGTGGGCAGCTGTTTCATATCCCTGTGCAGAATCTAAGAGGAGGCATAAGCAAGCATCTTAGAGTGTTAAGACCTCAAGGTTAGCAAGTTCCCCCTTATTTCTTCCCGGGAATTTTGCATTATCCTGTTTTACCAATGATAAAATATTCGCCAATTTCAGCACAGTGATGTAATTTATGATTTTCCTAGTAAGTTCTTTTCTGTGATTTGGGAAATATAAGAGGTTTTTGGACTGTTCCATTGCTAAAATATTCCATCTGATTTTTGATGCTTTCATTCTCCTGAGAAAACAGAAACATTTTGCATTAAGGGAACTATTTTGTGAACACTCTAATCAATTCTAAAGAAAGCCCCTCAGTGTGAGGGGGCAGCCAGGACATTTAACTGAAAGCAGGTCTCAGAGCCAGCCCCAGACCCAGGCATGGCAATTAGCAGAAGCACCGAGCCTATGCCTGGGGAATTAAGGTTTGTAAACCAGGTCTGCAGGCTCCCCAGTCCTCCTGGGACCTGCTGCAGCCCGGGAAGGGTTTGAATTGATTTCTGTCCCTGCTCAGAGATCTGTGGAATATGCCCACATTAGCAAGAGAATGCTAGCATTACAGGAAGGACGTGCCTCTCACTCTCCTCACCGGATTGGTCCTGGTAGGCGTTCATTTCCCTTTGGGACGCAGTGGAGCCCTTTGTAAATGGAGGTCTTACATGAGACCGGAGGGGCCTGCTGTTGTTTCCATGGGGGAGATGCTGAACGGATGTACTCTAGTTCCTGCTAGTTGCTCCCACTCATGGATACAAATACACAGACAGCAAAGTAGCAGTGGGAACAGCACAATGAAAGCACAGAGTTGGCAGCTTGGGAATAGAGAACAGAGATTGTTCCAAAGGAGAAAAGACAGGCTGCCGATGATAGGGGCACTGATGTAGATGCAATAATAGCAAGAACAGAGTCGCAGGTATGAAGAGAAGACGTGGACGATCGCGATGCGTCTGAGTAGAGCATACGCAGCCCAAAAGCCCTTTCCTACACGCCAGTGTGAATATTTCAAGGGGCGGGAGGCAGGGCACACATTTCTCTCCCTCGCATAGTGAGTGTCGAGGATCATTAGGACTCCGAGTAGAAAAATGGAAATAATTTGACAAAATTCCCAGAGGCACCACATGATATAAAGCATGACATTTTTCACATATGTTTAGGCTTGTTGCAAAATGGGCAACGCTTCTAAGAAAGAGAGCTTTAAAAATGTAGATACGGAGTCAACTTTTAGTTATCTGAGCTCATGCAGTTGTGGAGGATAAGCAAGGAAATGAACATTTTTTTTTAAGGCAGATAATCAGAAGCATGTATGTGTGGTTCTAGAGAGCAACGTGTGGGTATGGGTGCAGATTTGGCATTCTGCGCGTTGCTTGACGTTAACGTGTATATGTCTTCTATGAATACACGTTAGGGCGACTAGAGGAGCACAATAGGAGACCTGATTTCTAGTTTCTGGACTGCTGCTCCCTTGCTGTGTAACCCCGGAAGAGTCAGATAACCTCTCTGGCTGTCACCGGGAAAAAGAAGGCATTAGTCTTGCTATGCCCTTGAGGTACATCCCAGCTACAACGCGGGATGATTTGATTGGTTGGAGTGTCTGACATTCCAAGCATACCCTCTGATAACAAAGCTATGTATAATCTTGGAGCTGGAAGAAGAGGGAGACAATGAAAACAGCCCAGTCAGGAAAAGGAAAATAAGTGTCTGGGGGCAAAACAAGTAGATCATTTGAACTCAGATGCCTGTACTGAGGGTAGGTTTCAAGGCGCCTGCAGGTGTCTGTTCTGTGTGCCCAGAGCTCTGCTTCTGCCCTCAGGAGCCCGGTGACCCACTGTCCCCCGTGCGCAGGGTGGTCACGGGACTGCACGTCTCTGTCCCAGATTTTGCTGCTCCCCTCCTCGTGGCCTGAATTGCAGAGTGAGACCAACTGCTCAGCCCTGCTGGGCAAGCCCATCCCCTCAACCACGGACCCCACCTGGGCCCCTTGTCCTGGTGCAACACGGGGAAAAAGAAGAGTTGGAGGTTTCTAGCAATGTGAGGAAATGGCCAGGTGGGCAGATGGTAAAGTTACAGTTTGAAAAAAGCAAGTTGTTTTTTTTTTTTTTTAAATTGTAACTGATCCAATATTTTGTAAATAGATTGTCCTTTCATTGCCCTCTTCACATCCTGTTTCCCTATAGCTTCTAAAGCCAAGGCTGAGTCCTGAAGCTCAGGACACAGGGGAAGGGCTGAGAGGAAAAGACCACAGCTCCTTCAAAGTTTCAGAGCTCACACTCAACTTTCTCAGGAAAGCCGTGACTTCAAGAGTCAAGTTTTGTGGGAAGAGGAAGGGGTTTCTAAATGATGAAATCCACACAAAGATGGAGAAGTGGTGGATTTCATCTCTGAGTTTTCCCATAAGTGAAGGAGAGGGGTGACTTAGAACAGGAAGTGGGGAGGGGAGCTCTTCCGGGAACTGGGAAGGTGAGGATATAGCATATTTTATTCAATAAATTCTCTATTCTTATGCATTCGGGTATATCCAACTTCTTTATGAAATTATGCTTTAAATGAAGAACATCAAGGCAATACTGGGAAACATTTCCGTTTCTGTCTCTGCTATTAGTGAAATAGAATCCCTGTATTGGAGGGTCACAGCTCGGTGACCTAGACCCATGGAACATCAAAACAAAACAAAACAGACCAGCTGCGCTGGAACCACCAGAGGAGGGGGTTGTGTGTTTTAAAGGTTCTGCGGGTAATTCTGGTGGGCATCCAGATCTAAGAACCTTTTTACTAACGAGGCCACTGAGATGTCATTTCTATTTATAGATTTAAGCATCAGTTTGTTTCTCAGCCTATTGTCCTTGGAGTATAATCTTAGGTAAGGTTCTGAGTTCCTCTAAGAAACAAACAGACAAAGCAAAACAAGTCTGGTGGTGTTTGCTGAAGGGCAGGAGTTTTCCCCGAGCCTGGTCATGAAGCACACACTTGGGCTTATGCTCCAACAATGAAGATACTAGCTGGGTTTATGACGCTTCCTTCTACAGGCTCTGTGGGGAGGTATTGCCATTCTTGTTATTTTCTGTGTCAGGGGAATATGCAGAGAATCATGTAGGTGGAAATCTAGGCAGGGTTTCCCAAACTCTGCTCCATGGAACACTCACTTGAGAGAGAGAGAAAGAGATTTAAGTGGTAAAATAAATTTGAAGCAAATATTCTCTGGAAGGTCACAATTGATATGAGTAATGTTTAAAGTGGTGTGAAGTCTTATATGAGGAAGAATTATTTCGTTTTTTGTTTGTTTGTTTTTGTTTTTTAATACCAAATGAGACCCTTCATCTTAACATTTTGTGGGACGTGGTATGTTGTGGACACCGCTTAGGAAATGTTGACCTGTGACATCCTACGGAGAAGGCTTAATAAATAAACAAATAGCTTAATAAAGAGCTCTCCGGTTATGGTGGAAAAAAAGAAAATGTGCTTTACCCTAACTCTATAAACTGGTTCTAGTCCTTCATTCCATTAATAGCACGGACTTAATCTTTCTGAGCCTCTATTTCTCCACTTCTTAAATAAGGGCAACATGAGGACCAAGTGAATTAATTCAGCTACAGCCCAGCAAAGCATCTGCTGTAGAGTCAACGTCTCTTGGTACTTACACCAATTCTACCCCCTCCAGGGTTTTCATAATAGTGGCTGAATTGATGCCATGTGATCAGGTGCAAGGCCGACCCACCAGCACGCCTTCTTGGGAGGGGATCAGACCTGCTCATGTTTACCTACCTGCTTACGTTTACCTGCCTCTCCTCATGCGTGAGCCCACCACACCTCCAGCTCCTTCGAGTCAGGGACCGTGCTTCCCTTACCACTATGTCCTAATCCAGGGCTGTCGTGGTCTTCTTGAAGCTGTGTGATGGGGCAGTCCTGCTCCAAACAGGGGGATTCATAGCAGGGACTTGGTGTTTTCATTCATTCTTTTCTGTTACTTCATATCTGGCCCATTCTATTTAACTATTTCGGGTCGTCCCCTCTTGATGAAGATGAAGTTGAGATTTGCTGCCCTTCTTCAGAAGTAAAAGTGGATGCGGGCAGGTGGGTAGGAACTTGAAGTGAGACCAGACATTGCTGAAGGAGTCAGGCCCTCCCTTTCTACAGCCCCAAAGCATCCACGTGTGTTCTGATGCCCGCAGGACACATTGTTCTGAGGTCGAATGTGGGCTGTACCTTTTCCTGCCAGTGTGAGAGGACTACGTTCTCAGAGAACAGTCCTAAAGCCATCAGGGTGGGAAGCAGAGAAGGGACTTGATGCTTCTCCTCTCACATGTGTGGTCACTCTGCTGGGCACTTTGCTTTCATTGTCTCTTTCTACCCTCATAACAGCTTTGTGAAGTAGATATTATTGTCCCCATGTTAGATGACACCCAGGATTTAAGTGAAGTGCCAAACACATAGAGTAGTTATGTCCTCCATAAAATGGAGCCTCTATTATTATTTGTCCCCAAATAGGAAGAAACAGGCCCGAGATCTATTTAACAACTTTTCCAAGGCCACAGAGTAAAAAAATGGCAAAAACAGAGTTTGAACCAGGTATTCTGACTCATAAATCTCTGCAGTTTCTGCTCCAATCCTTGCTTTGTAGAATAAATAAGGAAAAGAGCTTTGTTGCTGAGATGTGATGCTACTTTCTTCCTCCTACTCCTTTGTTTTGACCTTTTAAAAGTGGGAAATACAGTTGACTCTTGAACAACATGAGTTCGAACTGAGCAGGTCCATTTATGCATGGATTTTTTTTTTTTAATAGTAAATACTACCCAATCCTCAATTTGCTGAATCCATGAGTGTGGAACCATGGATGTGGAGGGTCAACTATAAATTATAGTTGGATTTTAGACTAAAGGGAGGGTCAGCACTCCTAACCCCCATGTTGTTCAGGGTCAACTGTATAACACAAAAACAGAATAGTAAAATAATCACTAATACATCTTAATGCATTATTATATAGCTAAGACTGTGAAACAACCATCTCAGTTCCAAACTTCAGAAACCCCAGGGCCACCCAAGGAAAGGGTGACCACTCTCTTCTAGATCATCTTCCCTGCTCTTCTTTGTAGTTTGTGTGTATCTCAAACCACATTATCATTATTATTTTTTGGCTGCATCACGTGGCTTGCGGATCTTAGTTCCCTGATGGGGATTGAACCCAGGGCCACAGCAGTGAAAGCACTGAGTTCTAACCACTGGACCGGCAGGGAAGTTCCTCAAATCACAGTAATTTAATTCTCCCTGCTTTAAAAACATTATATTAATGGATCATACAGAGTGTACTGTTCTGTGTCTCACTTCTTTCAGTCAACAATATGGTTATGAGATTCACCCATGAGCGTTCCTGTTGCTCCAGATCCTCATCAACATTTAGTATTGTCAGAGTTTGGGATTTTGGCCATCCTAATAGGTGTGTAGCAGTATCTCGTCGTCTTAAGTTGCAATTTGGTAGTGGCATAAGATGTTGAATGTCTTCTCATTTGCTTACTTGCTGTCTGTAAGTTTTCTGTGATAAAGTGTCCATTCGGGTATTTTGCCCATTTTAAATTGAGTTGTTCATTTTCTTATTGTTGAGTTTTAAGAGTTCTAAGAATATTTTGGATGAGTCCTTTATCCAATGTGTCCTTTGCAAATATTTTCTCCCAGTCTGTGGTTTGTCTTCATATTCTTTTGACATTGACATTTGCAGAAGCTTTTAATTTTAATGAAGTCCAGTTTATTTTTTTCTTTCATGGATTGTACTTTGATGTTGTATTTAAAATCATCATCATATCCAAGATTTCTCCTATGTTATCTTCTAGGAATTTTATAGTTTCGCATTTTACATGAAGGCTTATGATCCATTTTTAGTTAGTTTTTGTGAAAGATATAAAGTCAGTGTCTAGATTCGTTTTTTACATGTGGATTTCCAGTGGTTCCAGTATTTTTTTTTGAAAATGCCATGTTTGTGCCATTGTATTGCCTTTGCTACTTTGTGTAAGATTAATTCATTGTGTTTATATGGGTCAGTTTCGGCACTCTACGTTCTGTTCTATTTATCTACTGTCCGTTATTTCTCTAATACTACACTCTTGATTACTGTAGCTTTATAGTAAGTCTTGTTAGCCTTAGTCCTC
This sequence comes from Delphinus delphis, assembly GCF_949987515.2. Taxonomy (NCBI): domain Eukaryota; kingdom Metazoa; phylum Chordata; class Mammalia; order Artiodactyla; family Delphinidae; genus Delphinus; species Delphinus delphis. The sequence goes on along the minus strand of NC_082694.2, from coordinate 5,460,458 downwards.
CAACTTTGTTCTTCAGTATCATTTTGGCTATTCTGGGTCTTCTGCCTTTCCATATAAACTTTTGAATCAGTTTGACAAGATCCACAATATAAACTGCTGGGATTTTGATTGGGTTTGCATTGAATCTATAGGTCAAGTTAGGAAGAACCAAGATCTTGACAATAAATATTGAGTCTTCCTATCTGGGAACGTGGAATATCATTCCACTTTAGTTTTTCTTTGATGTCTTTCATCAGTTTTGTAGTTTCCTTCATGTGGATCTTACATGTATTTTGTTAGATTTATACCTAAATGTTTCATTTTCGGGGTGCTAATGTAATGAGGCATACCTCATTTTATTGCACTTTGCTTCATTGTGCTTCATAGATACTGCATTTTTTACAAATTGAAGGTTTGTGGCAACCCTCCATCAAGCAAGTCTATAGGCACCATTTTTCCAACAGCATTTTCTCACTTCATGTCTCTGTGTCACATTTTGGTAATTCTCACAGTATTTTAATTTTTTTATTATTATTATATTTGTTATGGTGACCTATGATCAGTGATCTTTGATGTTGCTGCTGTGACTTGGTGAAGGTTCAGATGATGGTTAGCATTTTTTAGCAATAAAATATTTTTTTAATTAAGGTATGTTTTGTACTGAATACATTGTCTTTTTAGACATAATGCTCTTGCACACTTAGTAGACTACAGTATAGTGTAAACATAACTTTTATATGCACTGGGAAGCCAACAACTTTTGTGACTTGCTTTACTGCAGTATTTGCTTTATTGTGGTGGTCTGGAACTGAACCCTCAATATCCCCAGTGTATGCCTTATGTGTATTTGCATTTGCATTTGTTCATTGCTAGTATATAGGAAAGCAGTTGGATTTTTACATTAACCTTGTACCCTACAACATTGCTATAATTACTTATTATTTCCAGAATTTTTTCTTGATTCCTTCAGATTTTCTACGTAGATGATCATGTTGTCTCTGATCAAAGACAGTTCTATTTCTTCCTCCCCAATATATAGACCTTATATTTCATTTTCATGTTTTATTGTATTAGCTAGGTCTTCAAGTACAATGTTGAAAATCAGTGGTAAGAAAGGACATCTTTCAGTTGTTCCTGATCTTAGCAGAAACACTTCTAGTTTCCTGCTGACAGTTTTTATCATGAATGGGTGTTGAATTTTGTCAAATGCTTTTTCTGCATCTTTGGATATGATCATGTGATTTTTCTTCTTTAGCATATTGATGTGTTGGATTACATGAATTGATTTTTGGATGTTGAAGCAGCATAACAGGGAAAAATCCCATTTGGTCATGCTGTATAATTCTTTTTATTCATTGTTGAATTTGATTTGAGAACTTTTTATATCTATGCTCATGAGAGAAATTGAGCTTTAGTTTTCTTGTATTATTTTTCTATTTTGATATTAGGTTTTGATATTAGGGCAATGCTGGTCTCATAGAGTGTGTTAGGAAGTATTCTCTCTGCTATCTTCTGCAAGAGATTGTAGAGAATTGGTATAATTTCTTTGTTAATGTTTGATAGAATTCACCAGTGAACATGTCTAGGCCTGGTGCTTTCTCTTTTGGAAAGTTATTGTTGATTCAATTTATTTAATAGATATAGGCCTATTCAGTTTGTCAATTTCTTCTTGTGTGAGTTCTGACATATTGTGCCTTTCAAGAAATTGGTCCATTCATTAGGTTATCCATTTGTGGGCATAGAGTTGTTCATAATATTTCTTGATTATCTTCTCTAAGTCCATAGGAAATGTAGTCTGCTCTTTCATTTCTAATATTAGTAACTTGTCTTCTTTCTTTTTTCCTAATTAACTTGGCTAGAGACGTTGATTTTATTGATCTTTTTGAAAAACCAGCTTTTGGTTTTGTTGACTTTCTCTATTGATTTCCTGTTTTCAATTTCATTGATTTCTGCCCTAATTTTTATTATTTCTTTTCTTCTGCTAATTTGAATTTAATTTGTATTTTTTTCTAGTTTTCTAAGGTGGAAATTTCAATTATTGATTTTAGATCTTTCTTCTTTTCTAATATATGCATTCAATGCTATAAATTTTCCTCTAAACACTGCATTTGTTGCATCCCACACATTTTGGTAAGTTGTATTTTTGTTTTCATCTAGTCCAAAATAATTTTAAATTTCTCTGGAGATTTCTTCTTTGATCATGTGTTATTTAGAAGTGTATTATTTAATCTCCAAGTATTCAGGAATTTTCTAGGCATCTTTCTGCTATTGATGTCTAGTTTAATTCCACTGTGGTGTGAAATTTGACATTGTATGATTTCTAATCTTTTAAGATGTGTTTTATGACCCAGAATGTGGTTTATCTTGGTGAGTGTTCCATGTAAACTTAGGAAGAATGTATATTCTGCTGTTGTTGGATGACATATGATGTATCTAGGTGTCAATTATATCCAGTTGTTTGATGGTGCTGTTGAGTTCAATACATCCTTACTGATTTTTCTGCCTGCTGGGTCTGTCAATTTCTGATAGGGGGATGTTAAAGTCTCCACATATACTATACGATTTACCTATTTCTCTTTGAAGTTCTCTCAACTTTTCAGTTTTTGCCTCATTCATTTCAATGTTCTGTTGTTAGTTGAATACACATTAAGGATTGTTATATCTTCTTGGAATATTGACCATTTATCGTTATGATACGGTCCTATTTATCCCTGATAACTTTCCTTGCTCTGAAATCTGCTATGTCTGAAATTAATATAGCTACTCCTGCTTTCTGTTGATTAGTGTTAACATGTTATATCTTTCTGTTTTCTTTACTTTTAATCTACATGCTTCTTTATATTTAAAGTAGGTTTCTTGAAGACATATAGTTGGATCTTATTTTTTGATACACTTAGACAATCTCTGTCTTTCAGTTGGTACATTTTCTTAAAGTGATTACTGATAAAATTGAATTAATATCTACTGTATTTGTTACTGTTTTCTCTTTGTTGCCCTCATTCATCATTTCTATTTTTCTCTTCCACACTTTTCCTGCCTTTGGTAGTTTTAATTGAGCATGGTATATGATTCCATATTCTCTTCTTTCTTATCATATCAATTATACTTTTTAAAAACTTTTTTTAAATGCCCTAGAGTTTGCAATATACATTTATGACTAATCCAAGTTCATTTTCAAAAAAAATAGTATACTGCCTCATGATAGTGCAAGTACCTTAAAGAAACAATACTCCTACTTCTTTTATCCTTTCCCTTGTATCATTGTTGTCATTTATTTCACTTATATATAATCATAGATAATCATATATGTATACTTTTATATAAGTACCTATATATGTACGTGTATATATGTACATATATATTCATATATGTAAAGATAATTGACAACATTATTGCTATTTTTATTTGGAATAAACTGTTATCTTCATGTCAATTAAGGATAAGAAAAATAAAAGTTTATACTTTATCTTCATTTATTCATTATCTGATGCTCTTTCTTTCTTCATGTAAATACAAGTTCCTTTTCTTAATCATTTAATTTTTTGGCAAGACAGGTCTACTGGCAACAAATTCCCTCAATTTTTGTCTGTGAAAGTCTTTATTTCTCATTCCCTTCGAAGAATAATTTCTTAGGGTATAGAATTCTAGGTTGGTGGTTTTCTTCTCACAACATTTTAAATATTTCACTCCACTCTCCTTTAATTTGAATGGTTTCTGAGGAGAAGTTAGGTGTAATTCTTATCTTTGCTCCTGTCTAGGATTTTTGTTTGTTTGTTTGTTTGTTTTTACCTTCTGGTCTCTGCCCAAATTTTTCTTTATTTTTAATTCTCTGAAATGTGAATTTGATATGCCTAGATGTGATTTTTTGGCATATACCCTGCTTGGTGTTCTCAGAGCTTCCTGCATCTGTGGTTTGGTGTCTGACATTAATTTGGGGAAAATTCTCAGTCATTATTTCTTCAAATATTGCTTCTATTCCTATCTCTCTTTCTTTTTTTTTTTTTTTTGGTGTCCCCATGATGCCCCTGTTATTTCTTTGTAGTTGTCCCAGAATTCCTTGATAGTCTGTTTTTTTCTTAATTTCAGTCATTTTTTCTGTTTCTCTTGAGCTTTGGAATCATCTATTGTCATATTCTCAAGCCCAGAGATTCTTTTCTCAGCTGTGTCCAATCTACTTATGAGCCTGTCAAAGATGGTCTTTATTACAGTGTTTTTTTATCGCTACCATTTCTTTTTGACTCTTTCTTAGAATTTCCATCTCTCTGCTTACATTATCCATCTGTTCTTGCATGTTTTCTGCCCTTAGCATATTAATCATAGTTTTTAAAAATCCCCCATCTGATAGTTCCAACATTCCTGCCATATCTGACTTTAGTTTTGATACATATTCAGTCTCTTCAAACTGTATTTTTTGCCTTTTGATATGCCTTATGATTTTTTATTGCAAGGTGGTTATGATCTACTGCATAAAGGGAACTGTAATAAATAGACCTTATTAATGTAGTGGTAAGGTTTGGGGTGTGGGGAAGTGTTTGACAGTCCTGTGGTTAGGTCGCAGTCTTTTAATGAGTCTGTACCACTGGACCCTAATCTTCACAAGAGTTTTTCATCCCCCCCAAGCCCCCACCTCTGTTAAGTGTAACACGATGGCTTAAGAAGGCTGGAGTTGGGTATTTCCCTTCCCCCACGTCATTTAGGCTCTGAGAAAACCCCATCAGGTAAAGTTTCTCCTGAGGGCAGACCTTGCTAGGAAGAAGAGATACTCTGTTTTATTTCAGAATGGTTCCTTTTCCCCTCCCCCTGTAGGAAGCATAAGGGGATTTTTTTCTCCAGTATTCACTTTGAGGATCTTATAGAGTTCCTAGAGATAAAACTCACAAAAAACATGGGGCCCTGGTATGACTGGGTCCCCCTAGAGTTTTTAACTCTCAGATCTGTCCACACTGGGCCTCCAGCAGTTTGTCAAGTACAGTTCTCTGGTTCCTGTGAAGGTTTCAACTCATTGGTTTCTGCTCTAGTAAGTTATAATTCTTTGTATTTGCCTGTATGTCTTTCCAATTTTAGGACAGTGGTGTGCCCTGTAACCTCACTTATATGACTGTTCTTAAAAGAGTTGTTGATTTTTCAGTTTGTTCTGCTTTTTACTTGTTAGGATGGAGTGGCAACTTCTAAGCTTCTTACGTGCTGTACCCCAAAACCTGAACCATCCTGTTTTAGTACTGAAAGTGCTATGTTCCTAGACAGTCTTCAGTCTTGGGCAAACTGGGATAGTTGGTCGCTCTTTGAATATTTTATAATTTAGTTATCCATTTTGGTAATCATGGCGATCATTTGTTTTTCCATGTTTTGGGCTATTGTGAATAACACAGCTGTGGGTATTTGTGTACCTCTCTCTTAATGGGGTGGTTCAGGCATTTCTATGGGTTATGTACACAAGAGTGGAGTTGCTGGGTCTCAGGATATGGGTACCTTCAACCTCAGTAGATTAACACCGAACAGCTTTCGAAAGTCTTCATACCACCACTCCCATGTGGGTGTATGAGGATTTCATTTGCTCATCATTCTCACTAGCACTTGGTATTGTCATCCTTTAGTTTTAGCAGTGCTGGTTGGTATGTAGTGACATCTCATTGTTTCAATTTATCCTGGCACCATTTTAACCGTGTGTCCCAGGATTCTATGAGAATCCATGCAGACCTGGGGTGTGGTTACCTGGCCAGTCTTTTATTAGGCAGCCGGATCTCCAATATACATTGCTTTGGGGATGTCAGTGCTGTTACTGTGCACGATGGAACATACTTCCCTTAAACTCACTTTTAGAAGCAAGGACGACTCTTGACTGTATATGAACAAGCAGGTGGGCTCTCAGCAACAGGTGATGTCCCCATGTCCAGAAGCATCACTAGCTTGAGCCGCCCAATCCCTGTCCTCCATCCTGGTCTCACCACCACGATCATCAGGGACTTTGTAACGTTATGGACATTGTCAATCTCTCCTGTGTCTCTCTATAATCTTGGCAAGAGCACAGAAGCAAATCCAGCCAAGGTACTCTTCCCCTGTGGCACCCCAACAGCAAGGTTCTCATGTGCACACGCTGGACCCTGTTCTACCTCCCCAAGAGTGGTAAGAAAGTCACTGGCCACACTGGGAGAGATCAAAGTGCTATCCAAACTGGCCAAGCACATGATTAAACCAGGATATATTGTTTGGATACTCTTCTCCCGACTAGTGACATCCTGATGGGGCTGCCTAACCAGATGCCATGGAGGTTGGAGTGCTGCTGTCTCTAAAGGCTGCTCCTCCCTGGAACACCACCCAGAGGTACCCAGGCATCAAGAATTGTGGAGACAGGGCCCAGCCAGGCATTCATCAGCTCATTTCCTGCAGCATGCCATCTCCTGCACTAGCCCTGATCAAAATAGAGACTTTAAGTTTAGAGAGAAGTTGTGCCGACCGTGGACTTCAGAGCTGCCCCTTCAAGGTCTCTGAGAATTCTTTGCCCCTGGGATGCTGTGATGACTTTCCCTTGGACTGTGGCATGGAAGATTTCCCTCCTTTTTGAATCTCACTTGTATCACCTAAGCGGACTGACTTATTTTTCTGTCAGTTTTTGCCCTTTCTGACTGACTTGACCGACTGACAACGTCCCCAGCTTCCACATGGCCACACCTGCTTTCCCCGCCCCTCACCTCTGATTCCAGGTGGGAGCTGAGGGGTGTTGAGCCTCAGTGACTCCCACTGCTGGGTAATTTGGTTTGTTCTTTGTGACAATGTACCAAATATTGAGCCCTGCCCTGGTGGTTCAGGAAAGGATCACACCTCTCACCGTCCCCAGAAGGTAAAATGTTGACAAAGGCAGAGATCCTTACTGAGGAGCTGTCACTGTCAGGTCCTCAAGGTTTTTTAATACTCTGTATAGATCCAGATTGGCACTGAAACACACTCACAAACTATGTTTTTGGAAGAACTGGAGGGTAAGCAGAATCTCAGGACTTCCGGGGAAAGAACCAACTTCCTCCACTCTTCCCACATATCCAAATTCAAATGCTGTTTATGATTTTAAAATGGTATATACAATCACACAACACGAAAGTGCCAGAAAGGGCTTCTGGCTAAGATAGACACTCAAAAAGTGAGGCATTTGTTCGAAAAACTTCAGGCTCTTCTCCCCCAAATCCCTTCCTATGCTTAATATCCAGAAAGTTGAAAGAAAAACACATTTTTATCAATTGCTCAAGAGCTTTGGCTATCCTGCTGGAGTCGCCTTCTGCGGCCTCAGCCCGAGATGGTGACACCAACCCAGGAACTGCTTTCTCCCCTTGCGATGGCTTTTGCTCACTGCTCCAAAGATGCAACTTCAGGGTCATCCCAGGCCACTCTTTAGCTTGGAGCGGAGGTCTACACACAGTGGATTTGGCTGTCTCATTGCAGCACCAGCTGGTCGTCTCTGGTAGGAAAGAATTGAAAGAGTATTTTACACCATGGAAATTGTCTTCCAGGCCCAGATGGACCGTCGCTGTTCTAGCTTTGACAGGCCGGGATAGATATATTCAGAAAGCCTTCCAGCTATTTAGTAACTCTTCCAAAACACTGTCAGCACCCATGCTAGGGAGCTAGGAGTGGGAAGGAAGTCTAAGTAGGGAACTAAACCTAGTTAGTATATATTTGCATAATTATCTTGCAGTGAATGGATGTGTGGTTGGTGGCAGGTTGGAGGTCGCCATGGACACTGAAAGCCAGGAAGAACTTGAATTGCCCTGGGTCAACACCTCGCACCCCTTCCTGAAAACTCCTGTGCATTTTAAGTGTTGGGTTAAAAAAAAAGCAGAACTCCTCCAAAGCAGGTCACCTGGGAGCAAAACAGATAAGTTTGGGCCCCAGACCCTTGGGTATGCTTCCAGTACGCTCAGGGGCAGGGGTCAGCTCTGGCCACATCCACCTGCAGCCGCTCCAGCAGGGTGGGGAAAGGAGGAGGCGATGGCAGCAAGATCTCTGCGGTCACTAAGGGATCAAAGATGCTGGGCAAAAGCAAGTATTTTAAAAACAAGATTATAAAGATACTGTCGAATTCATGGCAGCAGTGCCCTGAATTTAAATATAGCTCTGTGACTGTTAGCAAAATGCTGTGGTTATGAGATGACTATTAATATAGCTGTTTGCCTGAGACAGACAGAAGGGGGGTGGGGGGAGAGTGAGAGAGAGAGAAACTTCACCTGAGTTATGAAAGCTCATTTATTTTTAGGCTAAATATGTCCCCTTTAGGACCAACCTTTACTTTGTTTGCTTTGAAAGTTCTCAAATTACAGCTTCCAAAAATTAAAAAAATATACCAGCCCGGCAAGCAGAAGTAGTCAAGGTAGGAAACGGTGGCCCCGGGCTGCTTTGTTTACTGACAACACTTGTTCCTCACAAAAGAGCTTCCGAGGCTGCAGAAATTCCTAAAATGTCAACTATTTCCCTCATTCATGGCGTCATCCTTTTTAAATAAAATTTCTTGGAGCTCCCTAGACCCATACATTTGAAAAGAAGAGAGTGCAGTTCTTGATGTGATACTTAGTCTTCTCGTTTTTCATAAGAAAACCTCGAGTGTTTCTTTTTTAATCCTTTTATTTTTTGGTTTTGTTTTGCATCAGTATCTGAACTGTAGAATTAAACTCTGGTTACGTGATAATCTATGCTTTAAAACTCGCCTGTAAACTATTTTTTACTGCTTTAACATTTTTCATTCAGCACATTAAACAAGCCATTGCTCTTTTTAGGTGGGGATTACTAATAGTGTTTTGACGGATTGATAATTAAACACTGGGCTGCTCCTTGCCTTACATAACTCTCCTAATGACCCTGCCAGGGTAGTTATGAATAAGCTTGAAATAAACTTCCTTCAAAGCGCAGCTCTGGAAGGGGACGGGTTCTCTCAGGTAAGGCAACTGGCTTATGCTCTGTGCAGTAAATGACTGTGTTAAGTGAAACACCAGACTGTCTGGCTATTAGCCAGTTTCATGTAAATAGAAAAAGAAAATGCTCTTCTATGGCAGTATTTCCATCACTTCCCTCATTTAACGGTCTAGACTTTGCCCAAGATATTCATTCGAGGGATAAGGAAAATATGAATATTACATTTTCCATTGGAACCAAAATAGGCAACCGAATTGGGCTGGCTTTGAAGAACCAAACTGTCTAAAATGTTCCGTTCTAAGTCAACATTGTTAACACAGATGATGTCAGAGAGCTTGTAGAGAAAGATGGACGTTTTCCCTAAAGAATCAATCCAAAATGAAGTCTACTGTCATCAATACCCTTTATGAATCACAGGGGTTAGCTTTCGACTAGCTGTTTGAGTCCATTGAAATCATTCCCTCTCGTCCGAGCCAGTGTGCGCACATTGAGTGCTCACTGTATGCAGCGGGGCGGTAGGGAGGGGGTGGGCGGAGGCAGAGGCAGACAGAAAATGGAAGGGTCCGAGCATTGCCCCAAGGAGTGTGTCAATGAGAGTTTAGGTATTCAAGGCACCCTGACACTGAGCCACTCCTTGCTGGATTTTCTATTTTTTTAAGACTTTTCCATGGTTAAAGTTGTTTCCTCTTAAATCACTCCCTTGAAATTAAATGTATGACCTGGAATGACATTCTAGAATGTATGAATTTCCAAAAGAGCTCAGTTCCCTGAAATTCCTAAAGGTATAAATGTCCAGTGGACTATTTGACTCTTCCAGTCCAGAAACTCCTTGAGCTAAATGTCTCATTGATTTTCACTATCCGTGTGAAATTGAATAGGAATTACATTACATGCCATAGTGAGAAAAGGCCGAGACTCTGATCAATCCTATAAAACATGCATGAAACATGTATATATTTGTGTGTGAGATAATATAGATTGATGTTTCTGTTGCATCCCGTTGGTCATTTGTTGGAATTCTCTATGGAACATACCATAATTTATGTTTAAAAACATACTACCCTTTGAGAAAGAAACTCCATATTTGAAGATGCCTCTCTCTACTCCCACACATCATGAATGTTTTGACTTTAGGTTCATCAAAATTCTTGAACATGTACTTCATTATGGCCATGTTTCCTACAAAGCATTTTGCAGATAAAAATGTCAAAAATATATGGTTGAGCAGAGACCTCCCCGTATTTGGTTTTGACTTAAGTTCCAGTTACACTAATTACCGGAGCAGAATTGGGATTTCCTTTTCTCATTATTAAAGCATACAACTCCAATCATAATGGGCTACATTATCCCGCTACAAAGGCCCCGATTCACAATGGCTTCAAGCCTCTGCACGTAGCTCCTGGAAAAAGGCTGCAGAGAGGGAGATGCTGTGAAAATGCCTGCCAGGGGCTTGACCTGCATCCCCAAAGGAGGGAATGAATGAAGTCATTCCGAGCGTTTAAAAAAAAAACAAAAAACAGTCGAAGAATCATATTATTATTGCAATGTTCCCAAACACCAGAGTCTCATTATGATAATGCAGCTTTTCCCCATCTGCATTTACAATTTCACCTGAAACAACCGTTTATGCTTCCATCCATTTAAAGGTTAAGTTAAAACAGAATGTGGCCAATGTCCATCAACCAGAAACAGAGAAGCTGGGAAAGTGAACATTCTCCCCAGAAAAGAGGTGCAGCTGCCTTGCATGGTATAGGAGGAGCAGAGAGGCAGCAGAATTCCAACAATTTCCAGAAAACTAGTCTCTGTGACCCCTGTAAGGCAGTCCCATGGGTACAGACTGAGCTGCCAATATGTGTCAGTCTCTGTTGCAGACACGGGGGAGAAGCCAGAGGGTTTGTAACTCCTGGTCTCAGGAGCGCTCTGGGTCACCTGGACCAGCTGCACGCATCTCTTTCCAAGTCTGTGTCCATTCTGCCGGGAGCCTGGAATCAGCCACGGTGGGCGGGTTTACACCTCAGAGATCAGCGAATGCTATGAGTCACATTGGTTTCCTTCTGTTCAGAGAGCTGCTTGTTAATCATCTACACAGCACACCACTGATTATATTCTCCTGGAGGAGAGACAAATAATGGACAATTAATGTGTGCTAGGTCAGGGAGTGGTTAGGCTAAGAAGAATAAATACAACATGGCAGGCGAGCGATGGATTGAAAGGCCTGAAATCTTGTACTTTCTGTCTGTTTTTTGTTTTAGTAGAGAACACTCAGGCAGTATCATTTGACTAAGAAGGTCCTAGAATCAGGGAGTCGGGGCCTGGGTGCTCGCCCCTGCAGTTCTGTGATTGGTTTTTGTTTTTCTTTTTTGCAAGTCACTTAGCCTTTCTGAGCCTCAGTTTTCTCATTTATGACATAACTGGGTTGGACCAGATGGTCCCTAGATGGCTCTCTGCTCTCTGATTCTCTCCTGATTTTTGTAAGCTAAAGGATTAAGTGGAATTTCTCTAGCTAGGCCAAAAATTTGTATAAGGGCAGAAACAAATGTTTGGAAAAATATAATAATCATTACCAGATTCACTATAGGCCTCCATACATTTAAAGGTATTTATGAAAGATCTTGGGATCAAGAGGAATCATGTGCAGTTGCGATCTGACCCAGAAGATTGTAGGGAAAAAAGGGGCACAGACCTTGTGGAAGTATGACTTAGAAGGCTTTTATGGAGGAGAGGCCTCTATGTGTGTTTATAGCCAGAAAAGAATCCACTTGAAAACATTTTTTGAACGTGATTAGTGCCCTGCTGCTGAATAAGGTGACACCCTGGGATGCTCCAAAGTTTCCACGTGGCTGAACTGCCCCACTGCCCCTGCTGCCCTACCTGCCTTCCCACGGCAGCCCGGCAGCCAGAGGAGGGGACAACTGAGACGATGAAACGTGTCCTCCATCCCCAGGACCAGCTTGCACGGGACCTGAAATGCATCTCCCTCCTGTTCCAGGTGAGAGCTCCACAGCAAGGGCAGGCAGTTGCTCCCACCCTGGAGAGACCAGCCTGTGCAAGGGATACGATGGAGAGAGCTCAGAGCCTGAACTTTAAGTGCCAAGTTCAAGTCCACCTTCTGGTGCGGACTAGCTGTGATCTACTAGGCAAATCACTTAAGTTTTTGGAGTCTTGAACTTTTTTTTGGTCTATAAAATGGCAAGAAGGCCCACTGTCTCCTAGACCGCTCTATGGATTCAGTGGTGGTAGTGTACATACTAGTGCTTTGCAAACTGTGTTATTGTTATTAAGTATCATTACAATGGCATTTCCCCCAACGAGGAGAACATTCTTTCTTTGTAGGGGTTTTCCATTCTGGCTACAAATAAATATATTTGATGCCACTCCAATCAAGTTCTAAAAGGAAACCTTACTCTCTCTACAAAGTAAGAGAGACAATCTGTAATGTTCTTCCTACAGGGAGTTGCAGGCGGAGGGAGTGAACTCAGATGAGCTGGGCTCAACTTAACACTGAACAGATATTTCAAAGCTTGGAATAATTAGGGTTTAGATGCTGCACTGCAAACAAACACATTTCCAATGATGACAATGAGCCCTGTGGATGTTTGAACGTAGTAATGCTTTTCCTCACAAATTTGGAGAGCTCTGCTCCCTGAAAAAAATAAAAGGGCAATACAAGGAAACATGAATATGAAAACCACCTTCATTCCCATCTTGATCTTTTTTTTTTTTTGTCCAGCCGCTTATTGTAGCTGTGTACTGTCCTCTTCCAGCATTACTAAAGCTTTTATATGACCTTAAATTTCAAAGCTACAGGTGACCCCACAAGGGCCATATACTTCAAAGACAGTTTTGATTAAATGAAACAATATTTGTGTAATACGGACCCCGGATCTTTGAACTGTTCCTGTTCAATTCATCCTACAAAGGTTCAATTAGGAGAGATCAGAAGACACGGCACCCCTGGGCCGTTTCCATCTGTCACTCAAGTTTGTCTTTTCAAATATCTTTTATATCAACCCAGGAAAACAATTTATTTTTGAGGATGTAATAATCATAATTCAAAAGCCACTTTCAAAGAGGCAATGTCCTTTGCTAGCGAGCGTGGTGTCGGCCCACGCAAGCACCATTTGAAGTGAAATTCTAAGCCTCGGCAGCCTTGTGATTCCTCGTCATGTTACAACTTGTCTTACTATTGATAATTTGTACTTGCTGCCAACAAAAAATTCTAGCCCAAGAGGCCCAGCGTTTGGTGAGCCTTTGTATCAGTGACTGGAGCACATTTCACTTCTGAATCTTGTGGTTTTGCCTTCAGTGAAAGAAAAACTGATCCTAACAGTTTTAAACTTGTTAATTCAAGCCATATGTCAGAAACCCAGTCTCCATATGGTGCCGTACCACCCTTATATTTACAGGGGGCTGCTTTCAAAAA